>NC_090813.1:37738093-38938093 GCF_000390325.3 Nicotiana tomentosiformis | reverse complement strand
CACTCAGATGGTAGGAGACTTACGAGAGGCGTAGGCCTGTTGGCGCAACACCCCTTACTTGGCAGCAGTTCTCCGTTCTCTTTTTGGAGAAGTTTGTATACGAGTCCCGCAGAGAGGAGCTGCGCATGCAGTTTGAAAAGCTTCGCCAGGGTGAGATGTCTGTTACACAGTATGAGATGCGGTTCTCCGAGTTAGCTCGTCATGCGGTCTGGTTGGTTCCCACAGACCGAGAGAGGATCAGGAGGTTTATAGATGGCCTCGGTTTTCAGCTTTGATTGCTTATGACCAGGAGAAAGTATCTGGGTTACCTTTGATGAGGTTGTCGACATTGCTCGACAAATTGAGATGGTTCGAGGTCATGAGAGGGCTGAGAGGGAGGCTAAGAGGCCTCGTGGTTAGGGTGGTTTCAGTGGTGCTCCTCAGGGAGGTCAGTTTTAGCAGGGCCAGTTTCAGTAGAGTCAGTCATCATTCAGTGCATTGCCAGCACAGGGTTCTCATTATGACCCGCCCGCTCAGGTATCATCGGGTAATTCTTTTGGTCATCAGGAGCAGCAGTTTCGTCAGAAGAGGGGTTGTTTCGAGCGGGGATTTTGGTCACATTGCGAGATATTTCCATAGGATGTTGGGTGGAACTCCAAAGCGGAGTACTCGACCAACGGCACCAGCACCAGTTCCTCCACCACCCACCCACCCAGCTAGGGGTGGAGTTTAGCCAGCTAGGGGCGGAGCCTAGTCAGCTATGGGTCGCCCGAGAGGGGGAGGCAGATCAGGGGGTGGTCAGGCCCGTTTCTATGCCCTCCCAGCCAGGCCAGACGCTATTTCTTTAGGTGCTGTGATTTCAGGTATGTTCTTCTGTTAGACTCGTTCGACGACGAACGTATGTTTAAGAGGGGGAGGATGTAACGACCCGGCCGGTCGTTTCGAGAGTTATAGCCTCGTTTCCCCCATTTCTACTTCCTTTTGTGTTATTTAGCTATATTATATTATATCGAGTTAGTTGGTTCGGAACCGGAGTAGTTTCAGAGTGAATTGAGACACTTAGTCTCTTAAGTAGAAACTTAAGTTGGAAAAGTCAACTAGATATTGACCTATGTGTAAACGATCTCGGATTTGAATTCTGATGGTTCTGTTAGCTCCGTTAGGTGATTTTTGACTTAGGAGTGACATCTGTAATATGATTTGGAGGTCCGTGGTAGAATTAGGCTTGAATTGGCGAAATTGGAAATTTAGAGATTTCGGTCGGCAGTGGAAAATTTGATATCGGGGTCGGAATGGAATTCCGAAAGTTGGAGTAGGTTCATAGTGTTATTTGTGATGTGTGTGCAAAATTTGAGGTCATTCGGACGTGGTTTGTTTAGTTTTGGCATCGGTTGCCTAATTTGGAAATTTAGAAGTTCTTAGGCTTGAATCCGAGGGTAATTTAATGATTTGATATTGTTTTGAGTGATTCAAAGGTTCGACTAAGTTGGTATGTTAATATATGACTTGTTGGTATTTTTGGTTGAGGTCCCGAGGGCCTCGGGGTGATTTCGAGTGGTTAACGGATTTGTCGAAGTTAGAAAATGCAGTTGAAGCTGCTGCTACTGCTATTTTCGCACCTGCGGAAGAAAGAGTCGCAGGTACGAGGCCGCTGGTGCGCGTGGGGAGTTCGCAGGTGCGGGCAATGCTGGGCTAGGTAGGTTGCGCATGTGCGAGTTGGAGGTCGCATCTGCGAGCCCGCAGGTGCAAAACCTGGGGCGCAGATGCGAAAAGGGAGATGTTGGGCAGGCTTTGCAAAAACGGAGGAAAAGCGCATGCGCGAGAATTTGCTGCACACATGCGAAAAATGTGAGGCCAAGGCTGGAGCGCAGGCGCGAAGGATTTGGCCGCACCTGCGAGCCCGCATGTGCGAGGCCTGGAGAGTAGGTGCGAAAGCTGGGGAATTAAGTGAAGTTCGCGGATGCGGTGCCTTGACCACATATGCGGTCCCGCAGGCGCGGAAAAATAGCCCGCAAGTGTGAAAAACTTGGGCAGAAACCATAAATAGAACCCTTCGCGAATTTGGGAGTGATTTGTGAAGGGTGATTCAAGGGCTATCAGTGAGGTAAGTTGCTTGAGCCCTAATACTTGTATAGATGGTGATTTTCCGTTATTTAGTCATTGTAATTAGTGAAAATGAGGGGTTAGGGCTTGGGATTTTTGGAGAAGTAATTTAAGGATTTGAAGGATCAAACGATGTAGGATTTTGATGAATTTAGTATGGTTAGACTCGTGAGTGAATAGGCTTTCTAGTTTTGTAAATTTTGTCGGGGCCAGGTTTGAGCCAATTTTGGGTTTTGGTCTAATTTTGTAGCTTTTCTTGTGGAATTCATTCCATTAGCACGTATTGATGGTGTTGTACTGATTGTGAATAGATTCAGAGCATTTGGAGACCGAGTCCAGAGACGAGGGCATCTCGGAGTAGAATTTTTACGCTGTTAAGGTAAGTAACAGTTTTAACTTTGGCTCTGAGGGTATAAACCCGGAGATTTGACATCACGTGATTGTTTGGAAGTGATACCCATGCTAGGTGACGAGCGTATGGGTGTGCACCGCGAGGGATTGAGACTCGGTCCGTCCCGTGAGGCTGTGAGGCCTAATGGCTATTATCTGTGATTATGTGTTTATTTGTTGTTGAACTTGTTTGCCTTCATGTTAGGGATCATGCTTAGGCTTTATTCATGCTCACATTATTTGTACTTAGTCATAGAAATTATTGTACATGTTTACTTTAGTCTCTATTATTTGCTAATATGATGTGATACTTGATGTGGGTTGCGTTCCCTTATTTGTTGATGATGGTGAGGCTAGTGAGGTACATGATTGAGTGAGGCCGAGGGCCTGGTTGTGAGGATATTAATACCATAGCGCGTGAGTTGTCCGCGTAGCACGTGAGTTGACCGTGCGGGTCCAGGTATTGATACCATAGTGCGTGAGTTGACCGTGCGGATCCAGGTATTGATATGATGGCACGTGAGTTGTTCGTGCTTAGCGCTTGGGCTTTGGGAGCCCCTACGGAGTCTGTACACACCCAGTGAGCGCAGAGTGTTGAGTGTTTTGAGTGTTGAGTGTTGAGTTCGAGTGATGAGTGATGGAGTGACACTCATGTGAGGTTGTATTTATTTGTGTTGTTGCTGCATTTATCTGTTAAACTTCTTTGTGGAATTTATTGAGTTATGGAATTTACCTGTTTATTTCTGTTTATTTTTAAATTGTGAAAATAAATAATTGGACTGTTTTACTTAGCCCGTCACTATTGCTCAGTTCCTTAGTTATTTCAGTTACTATTGAGTCGGTTGTACTCATACTACACCCTGCACTTTATGTGCAGATCCAGGTGAGTTAGAGCGCGACGATCGGTAAGTTCAAGCCGGCTATCTGTGGAGATTGCAAGGTAGCTGCTAGCGTCCGTAGGACCTTGTTACTCTTTTTGTCATTTCTTCTTTTGGATAGTTAGACAATTTATATATCTTAGTTTATACTTTTAGATGCTCATGACTTAGTGACACCCTGATATTTGGGGTTCATTTCTGTATTTCTATAATTATATTTAGAGTTGATTTAGTTTATGAAAAATTCAAATATTATAAATATTTTATTAAATTCTTATAATCGGTTTTGTAGTAATATTTTGGGAAGTAGGCTTGCCTTGTAACACGATAGGCACTATCACGACCATGGTTAGATTTTGGGTCGTAACATTTTTACCCAATTCACCTTCTGTATTTTTGATTTTTGCCTTAACCATTGACCCGTCAAAATCCCTTTTTGCTTGTGGTTTGGTTTTACGCAGAAACCCTTTTCCCTTTCTTTCTTTTTGATTTTGGCCAGAGAAAGGGGCTTCGACCCTTTATTATTTTGTTTCTATTAGTGTAGGGCTTTTCCCCTATTTGATCTTATATTGTATTTCTTTTTGTTTTTTTTTTGTTGGGTAAATTACTTAATTACCTTTTTTTTTGTAATGAGGAGTATTACATTCTCCCCACCTTATGAAATTCGGTCTCCGGATTTAGCTAAGGTACGTACCTGTAGACTGAAATAAATGAGGATACTTGACTCGTATAGCATCGTCTATCTCCCATGTAGCTTCTTCAACAATATGATTTATCCATATGACTTTAACGAACACAATTTTTTTTTACTGTAACTTCCTTAGTTGTCTATCGACAATAGCCATCGGCTCCTCCTCGTAAGACAACTTCTCATCGAGTGGTATAGTATATGCTTCAAGCACTTGGGAGGAGTCTGATATACGTTTTTTTCCAGCATGGAGACATGAAACACTGGGTAAACATAAGATAACTAGGGAGGAAGTTCCAAACGATTTGCCACAGCTCACACTCGATCAAGTATTTCATATTGACCTTTAAAACTCGGGCTCAACTTACCTCTTTTCCCGAATCGCATCACGCCCTTCATAGGAGATACCTGTATGAATACTCTGTCTCCAGTTTTGAACATTAAGTCTTTTCTTCTCTTATCCGCATAAATTTTTGTCTACTTTAAACTGTGAGCAATCGCAGTCTGATCAATTGGACCTTGTCAATAGCCTCTTGTACTAAGTCGGGTCCCAATAAGTTAATCTCACCAGCTTCAAACCCTCCGATAGGAGAACGACATCTTCTACCATATAATGCTTCGTACGGTGCCATTTGAATACTGGGTTGGAAGCTATTATTGTAAGCAAATTTAACTAAAGGTAGATAAGCGACCCAACTACCTCCAAACTCAAGAATACAATCTTTCAACATATCCTCCAAGATCTGTATAGCACATTCGGACTTTGCGTTTGCGTGCGATAAAACTAGTACTAAGATCTACTCGTGTACCCAACATTTCTTGAAAAGGTTTTCAAACTGTGAAGTGAATGTAATCCTCTATTAGAGGGGATGGACAATAGAGCACTATTGAGTCAGATAATTTTATGTTCGTGTATATCTATGCATATTTTACCTCACTATAAGAGGTTTTAACTAGCAAGAAACGTGCCTATTTTGTAAGTCAATTTAAAACTTTCCCATATATAATCATACCTCTAATTGTTTGAGTAATTTAGTCATATTATGTATTGTTCTATTGTGTTTCCACTTCAGAATCTTGAGTTATTTTAATGGGCTTGTGAGTCTCAAGTGCTTGCCTTAACATACTGACATATCAAATAGTTAGAAACAAAGTTAACGAATTTTTCTTTCTTTCTTTTCCAACCAATCAATTTTTTTTATAGTCATAGTGTATCTTATAGATCTAAGATATACAGTGTATCTAGAGTTGTGAGCTCCATCACGAATAGCTTGTCTCAACCCGTATATATTTGCTACACATAATTAATTACTTAGTCGGAGAATACCTCACTATTAACAATCATATCCTTGCTTTTACCAGCTAGAAACTAATCTCGGTAATTAAACAATCGCTCCTCCTCGTATTGGCTATCCTTTATACACTCCACATAGGGCTTGGCCAATAGCCAATAATGTCTTTTGAAATTTGTTTTTTCCACATTGAATCTAATATGTGTACCCTCTAGTCTATGCATATCTTCGTCCAGAAGTATCTCTACAGGAGCTATATGTGCCAAATCACCCATAGTTTTTTTTTTGCATAAGCTATAATATTTATCTTTCCCGGACAATACAAAATAGTACAATTATATCTTCAGTAGTTCCCTCCATCATCATTGCTAAATATTTATATCTCTGTTAGTTTTAAATGTACTTCAGGCTCTTGTGCTAGGTATAAATCTCATAGGTTTCTTTGTATAAATAGCGTCTCTAAATCTTAAAAGGAAATACCACTATGACCATCTCCAAATCATGAATGACATAATACGACTTGAGCTTCTTCAATTTCCTTAGAGCTTAGGCTATCACGCGACTATTTTGTATGAGAAAATATCCTAATCCTACCCTTGAAGCATCACATAATATCGTGAATCCTTTAGAGCCTATTGGAATAAGGCTAACATTAGTGTAATTGTCAAACATGCTTTCTCATTGTACATTTCTCCATCTACTGAAATTTAGCGATTTTCTATGTTAACTTGGTGAGTGGTAGTGCTATTATAGAGAAATCCTACACAAATGCCTATAGTAGCCTGTCAAGTCAAAAGTAATCTCTGTAGGAGAAATGGGTCTCGGCCATTTATGAATTGTTTCTATCTTCTTAGAATCTACCATTTTTCATTCTTAGATACCGTGTGTCCTATGAATACCATCGAGTCCAGCTAATTGAAGAACTTAAAAAAAAAAGTTAATTTTCCTGCAGTGTCTTTGACATACTTTTCAAGTAATTCTCGTGCTCTTCCCGGGTATGAGAATATACCAGAATATAGTAAGTAAAACTATGATTTTTTTTCCAAAAACAACTTTGAACACCATATTCATTATATACATCAATGCAATTGGAGCATTGACCAATCTAAAGGACATCACAGGTAACTCGTAATGTTTGTACCGAGTATTAGAGGCAACATCGAAATATATTCCTTTATTATTCTAAGCTGATGATAACCGAAAAGATCAATGGCTCCTTGTAACTGATCAAATAAGTTATCTATACAAGACATGGGATATTTATTGTGTATTGTTATCTTATTTAATTATCTGTAATTGGCCCACATTCTTAAAGAATCATCCATTTTTTTTCAAACAATATTGGTGTAACCCATGGTGCAACACTCGGTATGATAAAACCTGTATCCAGTAGGTGTCTCAATTATTCAATTAGCTCTCTCAACTCTGTTGGTGCCATATGATATAGTTTGTGTGTCAGGTGTCAGCTCAATACCGAAGTCCATTTCTCATATTGGAGGTAGTCCTAGTAAATCCTTAGGAATACATTAGAGAATCTCGCATTATGATACTTCTTTTTTTTCTCAAACTAAGTGTTTCTTCTCTTGTGCCCCTTACCATATCTATGAGATCCAAACAACCTTTCTTCTATAACCGTTAAGTCTTCAAAATATAGAATTTGCTTGTCTCTAAAACCTATAATCCCCTTTTTGGACAAAACTAGCTTTTAAAGTTCACTACATCTAATAGTCTTTCCATAGTAATCGAGGGTAGCATGGTAAGAAGATAATTAATCCATATCCATATGTACGTTAGAGTCAACCATATCAAGTACAACTTGGTTAACTAGGTCTTATTTCTCTTCACTTGAATCTTAAAAGTTTTAAACACATGTCTAACTACTATAAGTTTTTCACAGATGTGGCAACCCGAAAAGGATCGCTTAATATCTTAAAACATTCTTGATTTTTTAAATCTTTGACTCATATTAAAATCCATACTAAAAGATATTCTAATCTTGATCTTTTTATGTGAGTTCTTGCACGCCTATCATGTCCATATTTTCAATCTTTTTGGTAAGTGTAACTGCTACAGAATAGGTTTAAGTCTTCATATAAACAGTTACTATCTTGTTTAAACAATTAACCAACCTTTCAACAAGCCTCTAAATTTAAGATGTTGCTTGCGTATCCAGCTGAGAAAGTTTGGTGTTATATGTAAGTGTACCCAACGTCTAAATCAATTTCTTAAATGATCTAGCAGGCAAGTTCATGTCACAAACTATCAAGAAGGAAGTGATTCATAAACACTTTAGTGAAATTATTCCCAAATTATTTGTGTTGCTCTTGTTGGCATCTTTACCGTAGCATTTCATGTATTCACCATGTTCTCTAGTCTAAAAGTTGCATGTTCCATAGACCTCTTCATGAAATATTCTATAGCTCATAATGTGGTAAGTATTTTACTAAAACCTTTAAGGATCCTTTGAATTATCAGAAATAGTAAACTTAGTAGTTTCAACTTTAGGAATTTTATTAAGAATATTTTGTTGTTCCCCATATCTTCAAGGTGCATGAGGACTTTAGAGCCCCTACTTTGTTGCGCATTCTTCTCATGTTTATCTATTATATCTATAAAGATCTCAATTTTTTTTCATGGAGGCAAGTACCTTTTTGTGATAACACTCCTTTATCGATGTAGTGGTGAACTAGTATAAATTTCTGAAATGGACTCTATTACGTATCTTACCGGAAAGCACCTCATATGGAATAATGAATCTTTCACTGGTCTTGTATTCTACTTATGTAGTATTTCTTTGCTTGGAGATGGCTGCATGTCCAATGGCGAAAATTGACGTCTTTGAAGTTTGAACCTCTAGCCAAATTCTATTATAGGGTAATTGGTCCGAGCCATACACTAATAGGTTAAGTAATGAGAGATTCAATTATATGACCCTAATCGCCACACACGTACGAGAAATAAGAAAGAAAGACTATCATGCCCTCGCAGAATCACGATTATGGGAATGGCCGGCTACATAACCATAATTGAGATTCTACTACCGACGTGTGCTCCATTAGTCACAAGAATAACCTAGGGCTCTGATACAATCTTTTGTCACGATCCAATTTAGGATCATGACCGGCACTTAGGAGAAAGTGCCCCCAAGTAAGCCTCATCAGTATTTTACAGAAAATCAGACAGAGTTTCCCCTGTATTTGGACTATCCCAAAAATTTTCCTATCTCAAATCAACAACCAAACATCCTAATATCAATTCAAACGACAATGACTTTATCAATTAACCAAAATAAATATCTACCATTAATAGTCCACCCACTAAACAGCTAGAAATATTAGTTTATCTCCAACTTTGATAAGAATGCGTGATACTCAACATAAGTCTATAATAACAAAAGAATACTCAAGACGCTAAAAGAATGACTATGGAGCGACTCTAAGAGTTCAAAGAAAAGGCCATAACAATAAATAAAATCTCCGCCCACGCAAACAAGTGCGAGGCTCACCAAAAACTATCAACTTGTGCGCTGTAATTAACGAAATCCTCGCCCACGTCAACTGTTGTCTCTGTAAAAATGAATTAGCGGGGAATGAGTCTCTAGCTCAGTGAATAATAACACTTAACCACAACCGTTTTTATTGAGGACAAGTTATAAAACATGCTAGTATATTAACCAGAAAATATTATAAAAATGCCCTTTCAGAAATAATAAACAATAATTAGTCTCATCATGTTTTTCATGTAACATAAATCAATTGACAATTCAGTAATAAGCTCGGTAAATATTGTGTAATATTAATATTCATGTTTGGGAGGTTTCAATGAACGGATCATGTAATCGGTATAACTGTGGACTTCTTCGCAAGAAGTCAAATATAGCGGTAGTCCCTACTCGAGGAAAATCGGATAAGGTATGCTAGTTCTACCTTCCCACTAGCGAGGGCTATAACTGTAATCGGTAATTACAAGGTGCACCGGGTCTAACGAACCCACCATTAGCTACGAGATCCTTCAATGTCCACTCTCATTTATACTTATCTCTGTAATCTGTATATACTCGTAGAAAATATTTTAAAATAATATAGGGCATTTCGGTTCTTATCAAATCATATAATTTCATTCGATAACAGTAAATTCAAGTAACGGTAAAACAGATCTAGTGACAACGGAAATATTTAAAATAACGGTAATCATCTCAAATAACTATTTCGGTATCATATCGAGTAAAAAACTTGTCCCACATGCAACTCAAAATAGTCAGTAACATATTCGTATTAAAAATCATGTGTAAATCATGCAAGTTATAAAAACACAAATTGCAGTAAGATTACTACTCACAATACTCGTGCCGAAATACCAAATGCTTCACCTCGAGCAATTCGTACAAATTCCTCCAATCAATCTATAATTACATAATATCGATTTCATGTTAATTTCCTTGTTTAGGCTAATTCATAGCTAATTTAGAATACCCAACCCTCGAAGTTTCATATTTGACTCTTAATTCGCCGAATTATATTTACCCACATATGAGTAATTACTAATCTATCAACTCCAACCTATTCATATAATTTATTAATCCAATTTCATAAAGTTCTATTGATTCTTTAGAAAAACATTCTCAATTGCGTGAATGAACTAGTGTAATTTCTATTACTCTGTAGAATCTTCCAATCATGAGAATCGAAATTAAAATCTACTAGAAGAAAAAAGCTCAAGTAATACCCGTAAGACACAATTAGTGCTTAAGATTCCTCAACATATTGCTAAATATTAACAAAAAATTATACATATCTTTCCTTGTTTCAGTGACTTTTGCCAATCTCCTTATTTAATTCTAACCATTAAAACATATTCTCAAATTTGTGGAATACAGTACCTTAATATTTGAACAAATAATGGCTGGATATGGCTTCTTTTGCGGCACCAAGCTTTTTCCCCAACTCACCTTCTGTATTTTTGATTTTTGCCTTAACCCTTGACCCGTCAAAATCCCTTTTTGCTTCTGTATTGGTTTTACGCAGCAACCCTTTTCCCTTTCTTTCTTTTTGATTTTGGCCAGAAAAGGGGGCTTCGGCCTTTATTCTTTTTTTTCTATTAGCATAGGGCTTTAACCCTATTTCATATTATGTTGTATTTCTTTTTATTTTTTTTTGTTGGGTAAATTACTTAATTACCTTTTTTGTAATGAGGAGTATTACATCTTTACACTTTTACCAAAAAGTCAACAAAAGTCAACTCCGGGCCCACTTGATCAAACTTCGAGATTCTGACCAAAATCCGATTACCCATTCACCCCCGAGTCTGGTTATGTAATTAGTTTCGAAATACGACCTCAATTCGAGGTCTAAATCTCAAATTTACAAATATTCCTAATTCTACCCAAATCTCTAATTTTTACCATAAAAATCCTAGATTTGATAGTAAAATTTATGAAATGTAATGGGTAATTGAAAAAAATAAATTAAAGTCACTTACCAATGAATTTATGAAGAAAATCTCTTGAAAAAATCGCCTCTAGAGTGTTTAGGGTTGAGAGTTTGTGAAAAATGAGCTAAATCCTGCATTCTCAACTTTTTTCTCTAGGCGTAGATATCGCAATTGCGACCTGGCGAACCCCGCAAATGTGAACCTCACAAATGCGAGAAATCCATCACAAATGCGAAGACACTCCCATCTCTGCTTTCATCTCAATTGCGAACTCTGGATATCCGCAAATGCGATCAAATTATCGGAAGTGCGATCTCTATTGATCCCAGGCCCCATTCGCAATTGCGAATAAATTGTTTGCAATTGCGATCATGACAAACTTAGCCTAATGTCGCAATTACGACTCCTGGTCTTGCAATTGCGAGACCTGCACATCAGATCGCACCAGCAACTTTCTAAGTTCATAAATCACTTTGTAGCCTATCCGAGACTCACCCGAGCCCCCAGGGCTCTAAATCAAACATTCACACAAGTCCACAAATATCATATGAACTCGCTTGCATGATCAAAATACCAAAATAACTCCTAGAACTATGAATCGACCACTAAAACAATTAAAAATTTTAAAGAAACTCAAGAACATAAAATATTTTTACAACCAGACGTCCAAATCACGTCAAATCAACTTCGTTTTGCACCAAAATTTGCAGACAAGTCCTAAATACTGAAATGAATCTATACCAAGTTCCGGAACTGGAATCCGAACCCGATAACAATAAAGTCAACTTACGGTCAAACTTAGGAATTCTTTAAACCTTTAAATTGTTAGTTTTCAACAAATTACGTTAAATCAAGTTAGGGACTTCGAATTCGATTCTGGGCATACGCCAAAGTCCCAAATCACGATATGGACCCACCGGGACCGTCAAAATACTAATCCGGGTCCGTTTATATAAAACGTCGACCGTAGTCAACCCAAATGAGTTTTAAGGTACGATTTTACATTTTCATCAATTTTATCATAAAAACTTCATGGAGAAGGGACACCAACTGTGCACGTAAATCGAGAAAGTCTAAACGGAGCTATCCAAGGTGTCGGAACACAGAAATGAAGTGTAAAACTATAAATGGCCTATCGAGTCATCACATTTAATAAGGCGTACAATCTGAACCGAAATCCAAAATATTTATCCGACCTAAACATCAAATTCTAATCCGATCCGAGTATAATATGGTTTGGTTTTGGATTGCAATTTAAAAAATTCAAAATTATAATCCGAAAGGTGCTAAATCCTATCCAATCCATGAACATGCCTATTGTCAGGGTCAATTAATGGATATTTACCTTTTTGAGTATTTGAGCAAAATTAAGGGGTAATACTTTGATTAGTAAAACAAATTTATAATCAATTTGAGAAATATGTGTTAGATATTACAGTTTTAGAACTTTCCATACAAAGAAGAAAATCTGACGTGCAAAGTATATGTTTCAAATATTATGAAACTTAGTTTGTTTTAATATATTACATGGGCACGGGAGTAGGTAGAAGCCTAAGTGCGGGTTCAACTAAACCCAGTAACTTTTGCTCAAATAATATATTTGTGTTAAGAATTTTACTAAATATGTATAAATATATTTTTTTTAGAACCCAGCTAGTAGCTATTAAAATTGTCATTCTAAAATTTAGAAGGGATTTTTACCTATCTATTCTACATATGAAACTTATTTACCCTCCCTAATTAAGTTTTAACTTAATTACATAGGCATATACAATTTACCAATTATATACAAATTAATATTAATAAGTATTACTTTATATTAGGAATTGAATAGAGAATAATTTATTTTTCCATCCTTGCTCTCTCTCTCTCTCTCTCTCTCTCTCTCTCTCTCTCTCTCTCTCCCCTTCTCTCTTCTTTACCCAATTTTTCTTCCTTCATTTTTCTCTGCTTCTTATCCTCTCTTTATTTCAATTATTTTAATATAGAGTTTAACTTAGCAATTTTGTTTCATATTGCACGTTTGGTGTTCGAATTGAAATTATCAATCAATAAATATTGAAGATATTTGACTCTCCACCATTCACAACCATTACAAAGTTTCGAAACTTTGAATTCGAATTTGGGTTTTTAAAAAATATTATTTATTTGGATTGGGTGTTGTTACAAATGATCGAGAATATTCTTTGGAGTTTGTATCTCAATTTTGAAGGTGTTTGGTGAATATTAGAGTTGATTTTTGTTGAATTTCATATTGAAACTCGAAGAAGAAGAACACATCTCATACAATATACACATAAATTATATTATGTTGTATATAAATTGTATTAAAGTTGTATTCTGTTGTAGTTTAATATTTTGTATTTGAATGTTGTATGAAAGTTGGAAATTAGTTGTATATTGTATGAATCGTTGTATGAATTTTGTATTTAAGTTATAAATACTATCTTTTTACATAGAGTTGTTAATATGTACTAAAATTGTATTAAGAGAGGAGTTTTAATTGAAATTTCAGAGAGAAAGAAGAACACACCACATACAAAATATATACAAAATACGTACAAAAGACATATTATATAAAATTTGTATGAAAATTATATTTAAATTGTATGATGTTGTAGTTGTATTTAATTAGGTAAGAATAACGTTTGAAAGTTGTAGATAAGTTGTATATTGTATAATTAGTTGTATGAAATTTATTTTTAGTATGTATGTTGTTGTAGTTATACCAAGTTTGTATTAAATTTATACGAAATTTATTTTTAATTTGTATATTATTGTAGCATATCTTATTCTTTTCTTATTCGTTTTGTTAAAGAAAGAAAATTAGAGAATGAATTCTAAATTGACCCATGTGCACTAATTAGTGTCTGTTTAAACTGAAAAACATGAATATTGCAGCAGCAATGCTCCAAATTGACTCACGTGCATTGA
This sequence comes from Nicotiana tomentosiformis, assembly GCF_000390325.3. NCBI lineage: Eukaryota > Viridiplantae > Streptophyta > Magnoliopsida > Solanales > Solanaceae > Nicotiana > Nicotiana tomentosiformis. The sequence continues at coordinate 38,924,399 of NC_090813.1, read as the reverse complement.
TTCATGGCGTATACATTTCAGCCCTCAAAGTTAACTCACTATAGACTTCAAATCTGATTGAACTTGAAACTATTTGTGGAAAGTAAAGTCCGCAAGAAAATAAAAGCGACCTCACCTCTTAAAATTTTGATCATATGATACAACAATTTCTTATACAAGAGTTAAGATAAGAATTAAAAATAACATTGCGGCTACAATCAAAAAATCTTCGATGACACATCAAAAGGGTCTATACTTGGATCGTACTAATGTCACGACCCAAAATCCACTAATGGTCGTGATAGCGCATAAAACCGATGTCATGCAAGCCAACAATATTTAATTAATTTAATTACTCATTCTAGTACCTTAAAATTATGATTTTTATTAATAAAATAGTATTTACATAAACTACAATAGCGAACAGCCCATAGTAACCCCCAAAACCCGGTGTCACAACTGCATGAGCATCAACTAGTAAATATAATTAAAAAAATAATATTTGTTTGGAATACAAGTTAGACAGAAAAATATAAATAACTCTAATGGAGACTCTGCAGGATGCGGATCATAACATGAAATACAGCTCACAGAAAAAGTCCCCGAGATAGCCGCGCCTCTGCGCCCAAAGACCACCGGACATATGTGTGCCTGCACAAAAAGTGCAGGAAGTGTAGTATGAGTATGTATATCAACGCGTACCCAGTAAGTATCTAGCCTAACCCCAGAGAAGTAGTGATGAGGGGTCGACATCAACAGTTACTAATGGTCCAATAAGATAAATACAGTATAAATAAACAGATGTGAATCAGAGAAAATAAACGAAGTAGCAAGTATAATACATGGTACAATCCTCCTCTCAGCAATAACTCAAACTCTCAACTAGTAGCTACCTCCTCAATCGGAGTATATAGAATGGACCTTACTAGATAGGTTGTCATAGTTCAGTCAGGAAAAACTCACAGATATGCTGGCTTCTTGCCAATTATTACGCACGATTTCATAAGAGTATTTTATATAAATGCCGAGGCGTACGGCCCGATCCATCATAACATTACAAACCATAGATACATCTATTTTATTGCCGAGGCGAACGGCCCGCTCCCATAAAAGTGTGGTACATATATCTTACCGAGGCGTACGGGCCGGCCCATCATAGTGTGCGCACTGCCGAGGGTCGAACGGTACGAACCATAGATGTATTTATCCTACCGAGGCGAACGGACCGATTCCATTAGAATAAGAAGCTTTGACAGGTCCTTGACCCCGCTCACGATCAGACGTGTGAGTTATGAATTTTAAGGGAAACCTTTCGATGAGAACGCATAACGCGAGAGAAATTCGCAAGAGGAGTACAATTATTTCACGACTAATCACGAAGCCCATCGAATCTCTACAATAGCAAGTCTATCACTCTACACATGTTTAGTCTCAAGTCGTAACGTAAAATAAAGTAATTTAATAGGCAAGCGACAACTCAAATAGTACAGTTATAGCACGGCGGGAACCTATATCTACCCGGACATAACAAGTCTATCACTCTACTAACTTGCTAGTGAATTGTGAGACCTAAGTAACCTAATGCTCTGATACCAACTTTATACGACCCGAAATTTCCACCTTCTGGACCGTGATGGTACCTAACATTTCACTTATTGGGCAAGCCAACGTTAAAATAATTTAACCATTTTTAACAATTAATCTTAATTAAATAGTAATGAAATCAACAACTGGAATAATATCTTAATTTAAATGTGCAAGCCAAAAATAATACGATGTCTAAATACCATCCCAGAACTGGAGTCACAAGTGCACGAGCTTCTTGAATAATACAAACAAGGGTCCGAATAATATAAAGTTGTCTGAAAGAAAGCACACAGCTAAGATAATTGAATCTGAGTAGATCTACAGTACGTCGTTGGGACCAACTCTAGTATCTGCACAAGAAGTGCATAGTATAGTATGAGTACAACCGACCCCATGTACTCTGTAAGTGCCGAGCCTAACCTCGACGAAGTAGTGACGAGGCTAAGGCAGGTCGCTTACATTAACATGTACACAATAATAATGATAATAATAATAATAATAATAATAACAGGAATAGAAGTAAGACCGGTAAATCATATCAATAATTGAAGTCAATTCATCAGTCATAATCCCTTAATTAATTTCCGTTGCGGCGTGCAACCCGCTCCAATAATATAAACTTAGAATAAAATCCGTTGCGGCGTGCAACCCGATCCACCAATATAATCTTTCAATTTAATTCTATTGCGGCGTGCAACCCGCCCCAACAATATAAACTTTCAAAAAATCTGTTGCGACGTGCAGTCCACTCCAACAATATAAACTTAAAATAAATCTGTTGCGGCGTGCAACCCGCTTCATCAATATAATTAAACAATTCTTAAATGTAAGAAAAATAGTCCAATAAATATCACCTTAAATAAGAAATTATTAGGCAACAAGGCATACAATGATTATGATTTATTTGGGAAACAAGTAATGACAAGTAGCAACTAATTGTGAAAATCAGGGAGAAAATAGGTAATTTAATATTTAATGTGCTAAATGTCAAGTAGCAATTAAGACACATAATTCAAATAAGTATGTAGCAATTATAGCATGAATTCAAGACGTAATATTGGACAATGAATATGAGAGAAATAATTAATATAATAATTAATTCGTGATTTAAATTAATTTATGATTTTTCAAAAAAACAGGCAAACAATCAATTTGACAACGCATAGGCACTTGTCACCTCGCTGTCACGACCCAAAATCTCACCACATGCGTCGTGATGGTACCTAGTCTTTAAGACTAGGTAAACCGATTACAATTAACTTTTGAAGCCATTTTTTTATTTTTATAAACCAACAACGGAAATAATCACAATATACAACCTCCCAAGACTGGTAGTACTAAGTCACGAACTCTAACTGAATATATAGAATGATCACGAAGACTGAATATACAATACTGTTTGATTACAAATTAACAGTACAATGAAATAAAAAGAGTCCAAGGGACTGCGACGACCAAACAGCTCTACCTTGAATCTTTACGATCGCGCTTTAACTCTGCTCAAGTCTGATACCTCCAATACCTGGCTCTCCACAAAAATGTGCATAAGTGTAGAGTGAGCACACCACAGCGGTGCCCAATAAGTATCAAGACTAACCTCAATAGAGTAGAGACGAGGTACAATCAAGACACTCACTAGTCTAATAACCTGTGCAATATAATATACAAAATACTAGGAAACAATAACAATAAGGGCAGGATAAAACAACTAGTGATATTCACAACTACCAACAAGAATACCATTAATATCCCTCAATAATTAATAAACACAATTACACCCAATTAAATAAAGTCCTTCAAATAAATGTCTTTTACATATAATTCCTTCATATCATTCTTTTTGAATAAAAATCCCTCTAAATAAATATTTTGAATATAATTCTTTTAATTAAAAAGTCACCATGTGACACCTCATTTCATAATCATAAAAAATACGGGTCTCAGCCCATTTTCATATTTTTCGTAAACACAGGTCTCAGCCCATTTTTATATTTCCACGGCATCTCGTGACCATAATTAAATCATCATGTTTCCCCGGCATCTCGTGCCCTTAATTCAAACCTCAACTGCACGAACAACTCACGTGCCAAATATCCTCAATGTATATAAGATCCACATGATCAATCTATTTCCACTAAAGCGAGTTTAAAATTTTTAAATCAAGTAAGAAATTAACAAAGAATTGAATTTATTTTTAGAATTCATTTGGGTGAAGAAAGTAATATTTCACTTAAATTAAGGCATCAGATAAACTACTGGTTTGGTAGTAAAACTATTTAATTTAAAATAAAATAATAATTTTTTTTATTTAAATCAACTCAATCATCGAAAATCAGTAAGAAAACCCAAAAATATACTTCTTCAGAATCACGTGCTAAAAAGTCAAAGCCAACACAATATAACTAGGAACACAAAACAAATGATAATAAAGTCAACTAGTACATCACAGAAGAAGACAAGAATTTACATATTCAATGAAACAAAATCACCAAGACAGGAACATAAATAAAGAAATATCAACAAGGCACTCCCGAGATACCGCCTCGTAGTCCCAAATCATAAATAAATTCACAATATCTCATTTTCTTATATCACCGTGGGAGCCTTCATATTTAATTTTTAAAGAAATCATTTTTCCCGAAATGGCATCCCGCGTTTTAGCCATCCTTATCACACCGCATGACTTCTAGTAGTTCCCCTACTAGCCACGCGTTTCAAGCCACCCTTATCTCACCGCATGCGTTTCAACACCCTGACCTTATATCACCGCATAACTTCTAGTAGTTCCCCTACTAGCCATGCGTTTCAAGCCACCCTTATCTCACCGCATGCGTATCAATATCACAATATTTCACAAATCGTACCTCAAATGCCCAAATATCACAGCATAATACAACTTGCACCTCAAGTGCCCTAATATTACAACATATCACAAATTGCACATCAAGTGCTCAAATCTTACAACATATCACAAAATTGCACATCAAGTGCTCAAATATTACAACATATCATAAATTGCACATCAAGTATTCAATTATTACAACATATCATAAATTGCACATCAAGTACTCAAATATTACAACTTGCCACAAAAATCAACAACACATTATTTTTTCACAATAAGGAGCCATGACTCGATCATAATGTGCACAACATCTTAACAAAATATTCGGGAGTGAACAACTCAACCGAATAATATTTCACAATTTGGCACTTTGCCTCAATATGATTCACGGCCTTTATAATTCAATACCAAATTTTCCACAACGTGAACTGAAAAATAATTCATCTTATTAACTAAATTTTCCATTTTAACTATTTGTAGGTAAAATCAATAATGAAAGTATTTTTCATAAAAAAATGGCAACTCAAACAAACACAAAGTTCACATAAAAGTCAAGTGACAATCATACCAATTTATCATATAAAAACAACCTCGGCAAACAAAGAATGAAGCATGACAAATATGGGATTTAATAAGTTACAATAATTTTTCAACTTAATACTTAAGGGCGTAAACGAATTTCAACCGATATTATTTGCACATATAAACCAAGTACGTACTCATCACCTCGCGTACATAGTTTTCAATTACACAGTTTTCACATAAGACTCAATGCCTAAGGGATAATTCCCTCACTCGAGGTTAGGCAAGATACTTACCTTTTTAAAATTATGTCAATATTCCATAATCGCCTTCTTGCTTGAATTGACCTCCAAACACCTCGAATATATCCATAAATAATTCGATTCAGTCAATAAAATTTATTGAAATTAATTCCATAAGAAAATACTAATTTTCTAACAAAAATTCAAAATTAGCTCAAAAGTCGTCTGTGGGGCCCACATCTCGGAACCCAACAAAAGTTATGAAATCCGAAAGCCCATTCAACCACGAGTCTAACCATACCAATTTTACCAAAATCCGACCTCAACTCGACCTCCAAATCTTCAAATCTTATTTTCAAATCCCTAAATTCAAAACCGCGATTTACACCTAAAAACATGTAATCTAGTCGGATTAGTCGATGATAATTCAATATTATGGAGTAGAAATGATCACATGTGACTTACCTCAGTTCCTCTTTGCGAACGTGAGACCCCTCCCGCGAACGTGATGAAGGAAACCAGATACTGCACCAAAAAATTTCCAGCAAGGTTCCAAATCCAAAATTCATTCCGTTAGCCATCCGAAACTCACCCGAGGCCCCCGGGACCTCAACCAAATACACCAACAAGTCCTAAAATATCACACGAACTTAGTCAAAATCTCAAATTACATCAAACAACGCTAAAACCACGAATCAATTTTTCAACTTCTACATTCGATGCCGAAACATATCAAATTAAGTCCGGTTGATCTCAAATTTTGCACACAAGTCATAAATGATATAACGGATCTATTCAAATTTTCAGAATTAGATTTTGACCTCTATATCAAAAAGTCAACTCCCCGGTCAAACTTCCAAACTTAAATTTCTATTTTAGCCATTTCAAGCCTAATTTAAATACGTACTTCCAAATAAATTTTCGGATACGTTCCTAAATTCAAAATTACTATACAAAACTATTAAAATTATCAGAACACTAATCCGGGTCCGCTTGCTAAAAATATTGACCTAAGTCAACTTAAATGAGTTTTAAAGCACTACTTCACATAAAAATTTTCCGAAAAACTTTACGAACTGTACACGCAAGTCGAGGAATCCTGAAAGGTGCTATTCAAGGTCTTCGAACATAGAAATAAATATTAAATTTAAAGATGACCTTTCGGGTAATCACACCACTCACTGTCAAACTTTCCAAAAATCATCCAATTTCCAACTTTGCCAATTGACACCGAAATAAGCTACAGACCTCCAAGCCAACATCCGTACACGCTTCTAAGACCAAAATTATCATATGAACCTGTTGCAACCTTCAAATCCCGATTTTGAGGTCGTTCACTCAAAAGTCAAACCTTAGTCGATCCTTCCAACTCAAAGCCTTCAAAAATAAATTTTTCTTTCCAAATCAATCCCGAACTTCACGAAATTCAATTCTGACCATACGTACAAGTCATAATACCTGAAGTGAAGTTGCTCAAGGCCTCAAACCGCCGAACGACGTGCTAGAGTTCAAAACAACCGGTCGAGTCGTTACAACTAATGTACCCAAGTTCACAAGGTTAATTAACAGAATGGAGAGTAGCAGAGTGTTGATCAATTCCTGACATTATATATAGTCTATTAAAAGCACGAAGGCTCTTAGAGAAATGTCGTTCGCCTTTTTTACACTTTAAAAATCAGTTTTATATTGGATAAATTTGTAACTTAAATTACTTTCCTAATATTTAGGACTTTAAAATCAAGTCAATTTTTTGTTTACTAATTCAAAACTTATTTGAATTAGGTAATAAGTCTTCCGAAATTTTATGACCTTTTCAATTAATAAAAGAATTATATCAATTTATGGTAAACTTCTCCATATGCACACAGTACACGTTAGGTTTGTCTATTTTTTCTTTTTTGCTTAAATATAATTAATCATTTAAATTCTATTAGAATAAATTTATTAGTGGTAAATATTTAAACAATTATGAGAAATAAATATATCAACATAAATATACTTTCCATGTTAGATATAATGATAACTGCCATTGATATTTTATATGTTGGATATTACAATTGATTTTCTAAATTTCAATGAACCAATGTCTTAATTGTATATAATTTTAGTATCTTAATAAAAAAATAGAGAAATTTTCTTTACACCAATAATATCGTTAGATACAAAAACATATTATATCATGCTTATTTTCATAAGAAATATATAAATAACCTACCTAAATTCTTAATCGTTGCAAATTCAAAAGATAACCAATAACTATACACCCGACTATTTCATCAATGTGACATTTATTTTTTAATTTAAATAAATATTACATTTATCTTGATGTCAATTGTTATCACATATAATTCATTCTGATTCTAAATTTTATACATTTTTTTATTAATAGATGCAACACTAAAGCTAGTTAGTAAAATAAGCTAGTAGACTACATTACAATTGATGCAATCTTGATTTTGTACTGCAAACCTATCTATTAACTCCACATATTATCAGCCACCTCAGCAAAAACATTGATACAAAACTCCTTCCTGTCCCAGTAATGATTTTGGAACGGAAAATGCTGACTCAGTACCGTCCCAGTAGCTAATATCCTTATTGAAAGTGGAGTTGAGAGAAAATAGGAATAAGGGTTGTGGTACAGGGATAACTACTCCTTCATCCTTAATCAGAGGTCTCGGATTCGAGTCCTTAGGTATAAAGTCGCCTTTGTTAGGGAGCGCTTTACTCCGCAATATGGGACTTCCCAACGTGAATCCGAATTTAGTCGGGTTTCAATGTGGGTACCAGACACCGGGTGGGAAATTAAAAAAAAATGATCTAATGAAATCCCCTAATTTAAGGCACTAATAATGAAATGTATATAATTTATAAGAAATTCTTATTTAGGGCGGATAATATAAAAAATTAGGATAATTTTAATAAATAAGTATCAAATTATATATAAGAAAGAATTTTTTTTTAATTTAAAACCCATAAAGTTAAAATGACCGCTCGTGTACGTGGACATGAGTTTCCTTCTTTGATAAAAAAATGAGTTTCCTTCTTTGATAAAAATTCTAAACCTACGCCGCCTGTGCAAAATATTTAAGAAAAAATTATTTCAACATGCCCGCAGCCGCACATGCTTTAACCCGCACGGCATATCATATGTTTAAACCCGCCCGTCCACACCCGTCCCGCCCCGTTGTCATTCATAATTTTTAATTTAAACTTTTGAGTGAGCAGGTTGATTCTTCTATTAATAAAAATTAATAAAAAATAGAAGGAGATTCACACAGGGATCCTTTATCTTCTCAGGATATATCAAGCAAGTACAGAGACTCGCGCGATAAGCCCACGTGATAAACAAAGTACAGGGGCATTTTCGTCATTGGATCGTCTGTACCCATTGGAGAAATGAAAGCGACAAATGACTTGAATGAAGGCAGCTGTCAGATTGTCAGCGCCAACTCAACTACGCACTCGCCGTCGATCTTCTTAATACTCGTCTCTCCCCGTTCCCCAATACAAAGAATATCCTTCACCTCGCCGGGATATTCTCTCGCCGCAACATATCGTTACAACACAAATATAAATACTTTGCTACAGTTTTGAACTTCGACTTTGCGTTTTGATACTTGGAGAGGGAATTAGGGTTTTGAGAATGGGGGATTCGCTGGAGCGTTTGGGATCCGAAGGAGCAATGGGACCGGAATCGAGTATAATGAAGGAGGATTTGTGTATGGATATAGATCCTCCCTTCGAAGAGAACCTCGCTACTGCTGAAGATTGGCGCAAGGCGCTTAACAAGGTGGTTCCTGCCGTCGTCGTTCTCCGGACCACTGCTTGCCGAGCATTTGACACTGAGTCCGCTGGTGCCAGTTATGCTACGGGCTTTGTTGTTGATAAGCATCGTGGAATTATACTTACAAATCGACATGTCGTAAAACCTGGTGATAATAACCATTCCTTTACCTAAAATGTTATCTTTTCAAGTTCAATTTTTTGTGTGATGGAAGTGTTGACTGTTATTTGCTTTGTAGGACCTGTGGTGGCGGAAGCTATGTTTGTGAACCGTGAAGAGATACCAATCTATCCGATATATAGAGACCCTGTGAGTTCATTTCCAAGCTCCATCTTTGGTATCTTTGTGGCACTTCGGTTTTATGTTCTTTGTCCCTATCTGTAATGCACTCTTTTCATTTTTGGGACGTTTCCAAATTCCATTAACAAAATAATTGTATACAACTTGCACACACTTTGCTGTGAGGTTTTTTTATTACTCCATCTGTCCCAATTTATGTGATGCACTTTTCATTTTAATCTGTCCGAAAAAGAATGATACTTACATTCTATATTTAGCATAAATATTTAATTAATTAATAATAAAAAGACACCGATTCACAATTATGGAACAATTATCAATCATTTAACTTGATCAAATAACAATGAAGCTAAGCCATGTTGTTAACTGAAAATGAGGTTCTTCAACAATTCTGAGTGATCAATTGTCATATATTTATATTTTTTTTCCTAAGCATATATCCATATAGTATTGTATATTAAATTTGTAATATTTTTAGCCGTATCCAGGCACTCCCACCCTTGCTCTTATTCTGTCCTCGAATCTTAAATGAAAGCGATGATGGGTCGGACACTTGCCCATATCGGGTACTCACACCCGTATCCGTATTCATGTGACAAAGGATAAGTCCTCCTTTGACCACCCAATCCATTAGTCTACTAAGGGCCTCCATCACAAACAAAAACAATAAATGATACTCCCTAGGTTTTATTTCAGATGTTGATGTCTGATTGGAGACGGAGTTTAAGAGAAAAAGAAAGATATACATGCCAAAGTGCCATGGCTATAAAAATATTTCATTAAGGCAAAACAGAAAATTTAAAGTTAAAGAGTTTTCAAACACAAAAATGTGTAACAAACCAAATAGAAAAGAGTGTTATATAAAATGGAACTGAGTGGGCCTATGTTGACTTCAATTTGATGCTATATATAGGTTTATAATGAAAATTGCTGAAGAATACTTGACAATCATATTCCATACTTATTTTATCATGAATAAACCTTGTTTATCCATCTTCTAGGTTCATGACTTCGGATTCTTCCGTTATGATCCTGATGCAATACAATTTTTGAGCTATGAAGAGATTCCTCTTGCTCCAGAGGATGCTTGTGTAGGGCTAGAGATTAGGGTTGTTGGTAATGACAGTGGAGAGAAGGTATGTGAATCAAGATTTTATCCCAGTGCCTTATTTTATTTTGTAAATTGATGCATCCAAGCTGTGTACTTCTTTACATGAAAGGAATTCGTTACGTTTTTGTTCTATTAAACTTGTCATATTCAGTCATATTATGACTAATGTATCCTGTAATTGATCAGAAGGGAATGACGTGAAATCTTGCCTACTCGTTATAAGAATCAGTAAATGGGTTAAAACTTTCGGGAATGAGTGTTTCGACTCGTAGTAATTTAGATGGCGGTGTCATTCCTGTAGAAAAATTCACATGATGGAGGCATCATGGCTCAAAAAAAAAACTTTGGAGGCCTGATATCATTCAAAACTTGTAGAGGGGGTACATAACTCTTCATGTGTTATTCCTTCTCAAAAAACTCCTGATGTGTTGTTTTGTTTGTAAAATAATCATGTGATTGTTGAATGCATATATGGTATATGCCTGGTCTTCAAGGTCAAGCATTAGAATGCATAGGTTGTTCAACTTTGACCTATATGTTGCTGTAGCTTGGCAGCATGAAACAATGTCTTTTTTCATCCAAAGCACTGAAGACAAGCTAACTGTCATGAGTCTTTACCTTTATTAACCAAATTTGTACTCTCTGATCCTGCATGTGAGCTGACGTGAGCAGTCAAGGTTGCCTCTTAAATACAATGATTATGGTGGTGTTTATGCTGATGCATTTATATTATTTTGGAGTGCCTTTGAGGCCACTTTTAATCGTTTGAGGCCACGGTTTTTTGGATTAAGGGGTATGTTGCAATGCTAAGACCATCCAAGAGTTCACTTAAATTTACTTGACCTAATAGCAGTGTTTTTAGATTTACTTGATCTGTAGTTGTTCGCAGGTTTTTTCTAGTCATTTTGATGGGTGTTAGGAGGTTTTGCTTGTCTTTCTGCACGAGCAGTTTGAAATTTTGGATTCTTGAGGTCTTTTAGGAGTTTGGTGCCACTATTACTGAGTTGTCCATCATCTTTTCCTGTTACCAACATTGTGTTACTGCTATAGTTTATTGTTTTTCTTGCACGACTCTCAGATTTGGTGTGTTACATTACCTTTCTTTTTTAGGCTCTCGTTCCTTTACTGACATATTGATGCAGCTAATATATGGTTTAGTTTGCTACAATGGTTCTCAGCTTTGTTGTGTTACATGACCTTTCGTAGGCTCTCGTCCTTTTCCTTGCATCCTTTTGATTGTTTTTGAGGGGCTATATAATCTATAGAATATTTCACATACTATTCCAATTTGCTTTATTCTGGATTCTGCAGGTGTCTATTTTAGCAGGAACGCTTGCTCGTCTTGACAGAGATGCTCCGCATTATAAAAAGTATGTGCTAGTTTACCTAAAATGTCCATTAACCTGGAGATCTAACGTATTTCACTAAATGTTATGAGCCATAACAATCTCATTAGTGTTTACTATCCTTCAAAATTTCTTTGGTGGACCTTATTATTAGCAGTAAGTTCTTGTGTTTTAAGTACTAAGCACAAATTGTAGGCGCCTGTTGTTTTAAGCTGTTCCTTTTCCTCTGATTGATTTTGGGTTGTGCAATTACGTCACATGATGACTGCCCTGCCTCAAAATCAATCTAGTGAATTTTGTTGTTTGTTTTATTGCATGTCGAGGAGTTCTGTTCTGTCCAAACACAATGAGCCAATTAAAGCTTTTAAATATTAAAATGATCCCTCTTAGATTAAATAACTAAACTATGAACTATCATTTGATTACAAAGCCAGGTTTGTAATGTTATGGGATATCTTTTATGCAATGAGCCATCTTTGTAGTGTTTGTGACGGAATCCACTTTGATTTTGGTATTGCAAATGTTTGGTAGTACAACTTATTCCTTTTGATAACTCCAATTTTTGGTGCAGGGATGGATACAATGACTTCAACACATTCTACATGCAAGTAAGCAGATCTTGTGTTATTCGATCTAGCAGTAGAAAATTTCGGCTTTTTAGCCCTTGAAAATTTGCTCTATTTATTTGTTTAGAGTGCGCTATTATCATATATATGTTAAACATGTAACTTGTCAAGGACCATTAATCTATGCGTGAGAGAGAAGCAAATGTGGCTTAGAACTTTAAGGCGCCTGTGTGGACTAAAATCTAAGAATCTGGTTGAAATCTTATACAAAGTTTATTCATGGACTAGTGGTCCCTAATAGGATGAGAGCAGAGAGAAAAAGGCATGGCGAATAGGATGTGGCTCCTCTGGCTCTTTTATGGGTATCCTGGGGTAAGAGTCATAAGAGCTTTTAAGGGAGTAGAAATGATCTTGTATAACTGAGAGCTAATATGTTGTTCTTAGTTAATTTTGGTGAACCCGTGAAGTCCCTGTTAGCGCAGATGCTTTGAGGTCCTTCCTTAAAGACATTACTTTTATCCAAGTTTTCTACTTTTTATACACCAGTTGTACAGGGGAAGACTTCTGACATCAATAAATTATTACTATATCAAGAAAGATGTCAGTGTGGTTCTGAGTCCAGGGATGAGATGGTTGTGAACTTGTTTAATGTTGAACCATCTAAGAGACATTTCTGCAGACCCCACTTGTGGGATTACACTGGGTTTTTTGTTGTTGCATCTAAGAGACATTTCATTGCCTTCCTGCAGCCTGCAGATTTTGGGTGGTTGGTCCAGATAAGAGTTTAGCAGTTAGACCAGACGGTTTCTGTACAGTTTAATGATCCTTCTTATGCCTACATTTAGTATTTTTGAGTAGCAACTTAAGAAAGGAGATTGCTGACGATTAGTTTTGGCATTGTATATCCTAGATAGATACCAAATGTTAATTCAAATGTTGTCCTTGTACAAAATTTTCATGTGCTTGATCCGAGAAAAAAGAATTCGGCTCATAGGTGGGGTTGCTTATTGCATTCCAGGAAACTTCTAGTTTCTTATTTTAGGTCTTTATAGGTCCACCTCAACTTTTCGGTAACTATAGTCGTTGATTTACTTTTTTGTTCTTTGCCTACAGGCTGCCTCTGGGACTAAAGGTGGTTCAAGTGGCTCCCCTGTAATAAATTGGCAAGGGAGAGCTGTTGCATTGAATGCTGGGAGCAAGTCATCAAGTGCTTCTGCATTTTTCTTGCCTTTAGAACGAGTTTGTACACGTTCTTTGATCCTCTCTTTGTTAAAGACCTTTCTAATGCCCTATTTCTGAACTGCGGAAAGTGTGTTTTCACTTGACTCTAGATAAACTAGAATTTTTTTGAATTTAACTAGTGAAAAGTATTGTCAGAGACGAGTGCTTTCCAACAATACTATAGCATTGCAAGTCCTTCTTGATTCCTTGAATTGGCAAACAGTACACATTTTATACTTCTTCGAAATTGGCTATTTGCGTTTTGATTTATATTCTGCTAGTTCTTCATTTTTTTTTTTATTATATCGGGAAACCATATCCTTCATTTGATCATCCTTTTTTTCCTTTATTCTGGGTTTTCTGATGTCACCGTGCACTAGCCCCTGTTATGCATGACGGCGAGTAGGTATTCTCCATCATTTGAATTACACTCATGTAATCTATGGGATATAGGATCCAGATTCTTTATTTCCTGAAACAACAGATAAAGTGATTTCTTTTTCATATTTGGTCTTGTCCTGTTATTGCTCATGCATCATCCTTGAAATGGGTTCATATATGGGAGGGGATTTAAAATCTAAAGTTTCTTCATATGACTTCCACTCAATTTTTTTCTTCTTCATTATTTTATGGCCTATTCCATACTCCATCTACTATCAAATAACAATCCTTTTTTCCTTTTAGAATTATTTTCTTACGAAAATGGGAGTACAGATAGTTATGAGTTTTCCATATTCTGCATGTTTATTTCTATTTTATTTCATAAGCGTTTACATTTAATTGTTTGTTACCATCTCAATTTTTAATTGTCTGTATGACTCATGTTGGTGCCTTATTTGGTGGCATTTCATATTTTCTGTTTCCCTGAAACCTTTCTTCCCCTATATTGCTGGAGAAAGTTTGAACTTTCTCCGTTATTAAGTTAATTAATTACTCGATTAATTAACAGACACAATCATTTTGTATATTTATTTTTTTCTATCTAGGTTGTCAGGGCACTAAAATTCTTACAGGAAGGAAGAGATCTTTCTACAAATAAATGGGAGGCTGTCACTATTCCTCGTGGTACGCTTCAGGTTTGTTAGTTCTTTTCTTCTGGAACTCATTCCCCAACCTCCGCTCTCTCCTTTAGGATTTATTTTTATACCTTATTTCTTCTGAAGTGATATTGCTCCTTTTGTTGCTGGCTTTCTTGATTTGTTAGTTGTAAAACACTATTTTGATCCATTCATTTACATCTAGCTTTAGTCTTTGTCAAGAAAGTAACTTGGTGGAGAAATAATCTCTCTTCTGATATTCACGCTTCCTTAAACTGGAAATGATAAATGTCATACTGCCTTCCAGATGTATTTTAACTTGTAGTCTCCTGGTTGGTTTTTCTTTTTGATAACATGATGTAACGGATTCTTTTAATAAGGTGTGACCAGAGTACATTGCTTCTGATGTACTAAAAATATAAGGAGTGTTTTTCTAGTACCAAATGTATCTACTCTAGCATCTGCCCTCTTCATATGACAGAATTGATTTTAGAAACAACAGGTGTCAGAATATTTATTTTGATGTCATGTTCTGTATCTTTTGTGGCCACAGGCATGGTCAGACATTTTTTTGATATGTATTTTAATAATTTGATCATTCATGTTAGATAATCCCCAATATTGATCTTCATAGGTAGGTATCTGATATATGTGGATTTATGTGTTAACTTTTGGTCTATCAGATAATATGTCTTTTTGTTTGACCTTTTCTTCCACGATAAATATTATTATATTCTAATTGAAAGTTTTTGGAGGGGAATTATGTCTTGAATGTGTTTTACTTCAAACATGCTTGTCCTCCAAGGCTCAGCTACCTATTAAGGGGAAATTTATTCCTCTTTTCCTTTTTTTGATGGTCAAGTAATGAAAAAATTGTCGGAATTCAGAGTCTTTCAAGCTGGTGACCTTCACAAACAAAGATACTGACCCTTTAGCATGTCTTACTTCAGTCTGACAGCTTAATGTGCTACTCATCGGAGTCTCTCGTGATATCATAATGTAAACTTGAAACTCATATGCAGACATGTGTAATTCTAAAATATTTTTATGATATAGGTAACTTTTATCCACAAAGGATATGATGAAACTCGCCGGCTTGGCCTCCAAAGTGCAACGGAACAGGTAAGCACCAAAATTTTTTGTTGCGTGCTCTATTAATAATATAACCATACAATTAACTTTTGAAATTGGACTTATATAGTTGGTGCGCAATTCCACTCCACCCAGTGAAACTGGAATGCTTGTCGTCGATTCGGTGGTAAGTGCACTTCTTTTCAAGTGATCTTGCCACAGTTATGTTCTGTGTATCAACGCTTATGCTCTCTCTGGGATTGTTACAGGTGCCCGGTGGCCCAGCTCATAATCATTTAGAGCCCGGTGATGTGCTTATTCGTATGAATGGGGAGGTTAGTCTGGCTTTGATGTTTTAGGACATCTTATATTGATTTTCTCTGCCCTCATTGCGCTCTGTTTCTCGGTATAACTTCTTAAATTTTTTATGTAAGAGCATCTATTTGGCTCATATCTGGGGCTCATTGTCTGCTTTCTTTTCCCTCTATCACTGCATCTAGATTATGCAGAGCTTCTTCAATTGTCACGAACCAACAATTGAACCGGGACGAATGAGAGACCTAATTTGACAAAGTCATGCACTTGTCAGTCCTTCCCCTTTATGGTGTTCTACATGGGCAAAAGATAGTTCTAGTTCTCCAATTTCTTTCCTCTCAGACCAACACGAATCCAGAAAATTTACATTGTATGCAATTGTTACCTTAGATAGTTGGAACATCATTCATTTGATGTTTCATAGCACTAATTTGCCTCCTGTAAGCTTCATTCAGGTGATCACCCAGTTCCTGAAGATGGAGACTTTACTTGATGACAGTGTCGAACATAAAGTTGAGCTTCAAATTGAAAGGGGTGGAACTCCTTTGACAGTGGAATTGGTGGTGAGTGTTGTCTTTGATGTTGAAATTTTTTTTGCTTTATTTTTTTTGCATTTATGTTCTGTTACAACGCTGTTATAAAAAGATTAGGATTTTGGTTCATCTCAGTTAACTTAATTTGTTAATTCATCCAGGTTCCAATATACTTTTATCATGCTAAGAGTAGGGGAGATCTCAGTCAATAATTTTGTGATTTGAATATCATATCTCTGAATATTTCATTGAATATAGGTATTGCTTATTGAACTGACCGATCACATTACTAATCCTTGATAACACGCAAGAGATAATCATAAATACACACAAAAGGTTTCTACTAATGACTGAGCATTTCCATTGCATATCTTACAAAAAATATGCTAGAATCCCATTTTTCAAGATAATGTAGACAATGAGTTACGAATAGCCCAGAACAGCAATAACAGAAGGCATAATAAAATAAACTTGTAGACCTTTGAGGAAAATTTATCATCTCCAATATCTATATTGATATTATTACCGCCATGACCCTATCCAATATGATGTGACTAAAGAAAATTAAGAATCACATGAGTATCACGGAGCGTACAGAAGTAGGACAAGCATCGACATCATAAGCACAAGCATCATAGTATATGCTTTGGGATTGTAAGATACAGATGTTATTCGCACACAAATCGCTGGTCATGAGACATACTATGGGGCACCTTATTGAATGGTATCATACTATCATGTGATGTATGCCGTAAGATGCTCAAAACTGTGACTAGAATGAATTTTGGATATATTAAAGTTTGGATAATATTAGCTTGTGATGAGTTTATATGGAGTAACATGGTCAGCGAGGATTCATATAGCCCGGCCTCAACTTGTTTGGGACTGAGGCGTAGTAGTTTTGTATTAAAGTTTGGGGAGTAAAGCAAAATTTGTATGGTATTGCTCAGTTGAATATTAGAAGTTAAATTTTGTTGCAGTTTCAGTTTGTTGAATTGTGTGACCAGCTCGTCCAAAAGTTTAAGCTATTAGAGAGGGGACACATTTATTTGTTTCCTGTAGCAACACGCCCACTCACGTGTGGGCTTGACTATCTTTCTTGGGGTAATTTATTTTGATTATGGGTGACAGTTAGGCTTGATTCAAGACCTCTGCTAGATTGCTTTGCTACCATGTTGAATTGTGTGACCACTTCGTCTAAAAGTTTAAGCTGTTAGAGGGGACACATTTGTTTATTTATTGTAGGTCTGCAACACAAACGACTGGGTTATTGTTTGTGATTTTGTTTTTCATTTTTCTTTTATTATTTGTCATATTCTAACTGGGTCTTTTGCATGTCTATTTCCATGTACATGGTGCACATTACTGTTGGATACCTGGAAGTACTATGTTAGCAGTTGGTTGGTGTGTGAACACTAGTCCGTTCTAAGTTTCTTAATATTTGGGTTGAGTAAGTTTCTTTTTAGCAGAAAGTTGGGGCAATATTTCATGGGATTCAGTGGTAGTTCAACTCAAAAAGAGGAAAAGAAGCTACGATGGTAGTTTTCCGTCAGGCTTTGCTCTGGTCGAAGGAATCAGAAGGAATGATAGAGATGACAATTATATTATGTGTGAATATGCTTCCCTCCCTTTGTTTTTTCTATAGCTATTCACTCGTAAGGAGAAGTTGTCTTTGTGGTTAGCTTAGTTTTGTTGCAGCATTTTCTTCCTTTGTCTGAATAAAAAAGAACAATGCTACTGAATATTAACGCCTACAGTCTCGTCAATAAGGTGAATTTTGACTTCCTCAAATAACCAATTTTACTGATTTGGAGAGTAAACTGTAATATCAAAAGCAGGAGGTGTGTGCACTCTGGGGAAAGGCTACCATCAAAATATGCTTAAAACAAGCCCGAGAAGACTTTATTTGAACACAATGGGAGAGATTTAGTAATTTTAAATGGTCGAGAAGATACGGAAGGGGGATAATATGGTCTTCTGAGAGCTCTAAGGATTTTTTTTCATGAGTAACAAATCTTATTAGAAGAAAGGGATAAATCCTACATATGACTCCCTGGCTTTTTTTCCCTTCAGGTTCAGGATTTGCATTCAATTACTCCTGACCGCTTCTTGGAAGTCAGTGGTGCAGTTATACACCCCCTTTCATATCAACAGGTTTGTGAGATTTGCTGCAAGTGCCCCCCCATCTTTGATGCGTCTCTAGCAACGTTGGTTATTTATAAATCCTGTTAAAATTAGTTCTCCACATTATACCCATTCCTATGTGAAATGAATATTTAACTAGTCGCAAGGGAAGAATTGGTGCTAGGATGCTCTGTTTTATGACTTGCTGTCTGTTTGGCTTGCCTAACATGCTTGTTTTACAGTTTTAGAAGAAATTTAGCAATCTGTTTCTGGTTTATGCAAGATATTTTTGATCTTGCCAATTGTTCATACTCATTTTTTAATTCTGAAAGACAGTAAGACTCCAATTGTAGAATTGGATAGTGGCTTTTATCTGTTTCGCCCATGCCTTTCTGGATGTCTTTTGTTTTGCTGCTATATGAGGCATAACAAGCTTAGGAGGGTTCAGATGGAGGCACATAAAAAACAAAGTAGTAAAATTCTTGGTATGTACATTTGGTGCCTTGGGGCTTAGGCGAATGCGAGTTTTCAAGCGTTTTTTTTCCATATTGTTAATGTGAAGGATTTATGGAAGTTTCAAGTACAGCACTCTGACGTGTGAGAACCACAATCTGATAATTCAGTACATTGGATTTAATCTTGTTTACAACTACCATGAAAACAAATTTTCTTCAGACGGCATCTGAAATGCTGTCATTGTCTGAATTTTGGTTCATGAAAATTGAAAGCATGTATCTAAGTACCTTTTCTTTCTCTATTTTATCAATTTGCAGTTCTTTTGTTATTCTTCTGCATTGTCCTTGCACATGACTCATGTCCATTTCAAGCGCAGCCTCCTTAGACTATTATACTCAATAAAGCTCCCAGTCAACTACATGAAGATGCAGAACAGAGTTCAGTATGTGGGGTTTGTCGCCAAACATCTGATAGCTGAATAGTAACACGTGTCTAGAATACCATTTGACTTTGGATGGTTCAGGAATTTGTCATCCGTTAGGTTCTTGTGGTTAATAATTTGGTTCTAACAGTTCTCATACTTCTCCATTGATTCCGAAGTAACTTGATTGGGAACCCTTTTAGTTACTTTTTTCCATGTTGAACTTGGAACATTGTCTTGTTGCTCTACTTGCATTTCTGTCTGTTTGGTGTCAGAAGGTGGTTCATGTCTGGCAAGCAAGGAACGCTTTATCAGGGATTTTTTCCTGTCTTTCCATATTATTGCAGATACTTTATGAGGGTTGGAGCTCTGGATATGTTCCCCGCTTCTTGAAGAAAATTAATGCCTTATCTCTTTTTGTCAGTTCTAATCGTGTAGTTTGTATTTGAGGGGCAGACATATGTTTTCTTTGAACTTTTAGATGGAGACTCTTTCTTTTGCACATTAAGTGACCTGTTATGCTCATATTGATTTCTCTTCCCTTCTCTGTAACGTGTGATTGGAGCTCTCATTCCTGCTTTTATTCTCTCTTTCTTAATGCAGGCTAGAAATTTCCGCTTTCACTGTGGTCTTGTCTACGTGGCAGAAACAGGGTTTGTACATTTTCATTTCCATGTTTAGATGATTATGCCGCAATCTTTGGTTTATGTTATTTAGCTTTACCTAACAGATAATATTCTGAGGTTTCTGGTTTAAGTGTGTTTTTCTATAAGGAGGTTTGTAGTTTTAAGTTTAAAATTCTGGTGATGCAATCTTTAAAAGTTTTTGACTGGAAAACGAATTTTTGACAGTTATTCACTACTTTCCTATTGTAGATATATGCTATTTAGAGCAGGAGTTCCTCGCCATGCCATCATCAAGAAATTTGCAGGAGAAGATATATCAACTCTTGAAGATTTAATTTCTGTTTTATCTAAGTTGTCTAGGGGTGCACGAGTACCGTTGGAGTATATAAGTTACAATGATCGTCACCGGAAAAAGGTATTAGTAGTGCCTCTTTGCTGATGTTGATTTTCACCACTTGTGCTCTGCTATCTTTCAGACAACAATCATTGCCTCTTTAACAGCTGCATCTAGTTCCTGCTTTCAACTGCCCTTTCCTTCTGTTTCTTGGCAAAACATGATAATTTGTTCATCTACTAATTTTGGGTTGCGAAGTCACAAGTGCCAGTCTCTGTTGGTTTTACTTTTTTTGCACAAACCACGGGCAAAAGATATGGATCCTAGTGGGTCTGCAGTCGGCTATTACTACTGATATGTCAGGGTGAAAGTAGAGTATCAATCTTATTTGAGAGCGTCGACAACAACAACGACATAATTCCCACAAGTGGGGTCTGGGGAGGGTAGTGTGTCCGCAGCCTTATCCCTACTTGAAGTTGGTATTTGAGAGGGTCGATGAAATAAAAAGAAAAATTAATAGTATGTGGAGTTGTGTTGTCAGCCTACGTTTTGGGATCATGGCAGGAAAATGTGAATATGTGCATCAGTTTTATGATTTTGTCTAAATGGTCTTTGAACCCCAGAAAACATCTGAAGAATTGTATATCGTCCTCTTTGACAGTTTTGGCGTTTTTGGAGGGGGTGATATAGATGATCGCAAATTTTACCTGCATGTAGATGCCGTTAGTCATGTTGTTTAGTCTTCTAGTGTAGTTAACCATTTGAACATGAAGCCTGGTGAACCAATGATTTACTGAGTTATGAAGGTGAGCTGCTGTCAGAAACATATTTCAAAAAGTTCCCCAGTATGAAAAAAATTAGTCTGGTTTCTGTTTCTATAAAGAATGAAAAAGTCCATGTTTTCACAGATTCTCCCTTGTACTACTGGAAATCAATTATGTCTGCTAATTTAATTCAGCCTGTTAGTAGATGTAGAAAAATTCCTCTGGCGCTTTAATTATCTCCTTGTACCAAGGCCCTCTCATAGCAACTTCGTTTGCTGCAGTCAGTCCTGGTCACAATTGACCGCCATGAATGGTATGCACCTCCTCAGTTATATAAACGTGATGACAGCTCTGGCTTATGGACGGCGAAACTTGCTTTGCCACCTGAGTCCCCACTTCTATTCTCTGGCATCCATCCAGGCAAACAAGATTTATCAAATCATACTGTTTCTTCTTGTGCTAATGAGGGTAGTCCAAAGGATAATAAGCCTCAACAAGTCAGCCAAGAATCAGTGGACGGTGTAACCAATATGGAAACTAGTTGGGACGGTGTTACAGAGGGACCAAACAGTCGCGATGATTCTGATGCTGGAACTAAGAAACGCAGGGTGGAAGAAAACTTTTCTGCAGATGGCAGTGTAATAACTGACCACTCTTTAAATGGACATAGAGAGGAAAGGTTCGATGACTCTGGCTCCCTAGAGGATGCAGCTCTAAGAGATCAAGGTGCTGCACCTGCGGCAGCTAATGCCTCCGTTGCTGAGCGTGCGATAGAGCCTACTCTTGTGATGTTTGAGGTAGCTTTTGTTCTCTCCTACATCTGTTTCTCGTGTTACTCGTGTTACTGGAGTTGGGTTTTGTTTCCTAAGCAGTTTTACTTACTGAACATTGGTCTTTAGGGTTGTTTTTTTTTACCAGTATCGAGAAGTAATCCCTGTATATGCTCTGATTATCAGTTGTTCTGTTGCCATTTCGTTGTGCTTCTGTATTAATGATCTCCACATTAGTAATACTGTAAGGGTGTATTACTTTATTCTGATTCGACGTGCAATAACATTACACGCCTTAGATTTATACGTGTATATCCAAAAAATTAATTACTCATCCAGATTGTAATAACGTTGAATCAAACATCTGATAGCAATTACATGATTCACTCATTCACTATATCATATGACAATCTCTATATTGTAATGTATGTATATTGTATAACTTGTTTGCTAACCACAACCCCTTCTCCTTTCTTCGTGATTCCTGGGAGGTAAATTTTATCATCTAAGCGGAAGAATCAGTGCAGGTGGATGTGTGTATAGAGCACATCTCCTCTTTGTTTTTTGGCAGCTGTAATTGGGAGGTATATCTAGACATGTATGGTGCTCTGGTTATTCCTATATCCATCTTCTAGGTTCTTAGTGTCTCTCATGATTATTTACCTCATAAAAATAAAAAAAAGTGCATAATCTGGAATACTGGGCTCGAGAGGAACAGAAGATGTTTTGAGGGAAAGGAAGAGAATGTTTGAATTGTGAAAAAAAGATATGTCCAATGATTGAAAATGTGGTGTAATGCTAAATTTTTCTACTGGAATTGATGTAATGCTAGAGTTTGGAGTCCTTACAGTTTAAATGATTCATACCCTGCAATATCCTTGTATTATGCTCCAGTACTGGCTTGGTATTGGTATCTATTAATAAATTATCTTTAACTTATAAAAATGATTTGAAAATTGCAGGTCCACGTACCATCATTATGTATGCTTGATGGAGTTCACTCACAGCATTTCTTTGGAACTGGTGTAATCATATATCATTCCCAAAACATGGGCTTGGTTGCAGTTGACAAAAACACTGTTGCAGTATCAGTTTCTGATATAATGCTATCTTTTGCTGCTTTTCCTATCGAGATTCCTGGAGAGGTAAAACCTATTGTTGTTAACACTCTTACCTGCTATATCAGCTAATTTGTGTTGAGCAGCTCGGTAATATTTTCAGGTAGTTTTCCTCCATCCTGTCCATAATTTTGCTCTAGTCGCATATGATCCTTCTGCTCTTGGAGCTGCTGCTGCTTCGGCTGTTCGTGCTGCTGAACTTCTTCCTGGTGAGTGCAAACTTCCTCGCTTGATCCTTTATGCATTGCCTTTCTTAGATTTCACCAAAAAGATGCCTTTCTTTTTATTGTTGATGCTGATGGATTGACGAAGTGATTTGTCTCTATTCTAGTTGCTTTTCGTGCATTGTTGATACACTCCTGGGTCAAGAATGTGACTGCAGTCGAAAATTAGAAAAGATCCTACTTGTTAGATGGTGTTTTAGACATCCAGCTCTGTTCATAATGTGCTTTAGGTTTTTCAGAACATAATCCCGCTTTAGCACCATCTGTTTTCTCTTCTCTTTTTACTATATCATCGTTTAATATTATTGTATGGTTAGTGGTCTTGTAACCTAGTTGAGTTTTGATAACAGTGGTCTCCCGCTCCTTATTGATATACATGGATCTGTTATATAAGCTTAATGTACTGTACCAATGATGTATATTAAAAAGAAGACCCTTCTTCGAATGTGGTGACGATCTTATGATGAGTGGGATACCTTGGAATGATTATTGAAGTGGAACCCATGCAGGTCCGATTTAACTTGATGTGCTTATATGTCTTCCAGAAAATGTTGTCTTATACAACTACTATGCCTCAGTTCCAAACAAGTTGGGGTCGGATATATGAATCCTCACTGACCATGTTCCCCATTTAAATTCATTCATCTCAGGTCAACATTTTACAAAATAAAAAAGTATGATAAGTACTAGAAGTTATCTATATTTTCTACAGGCATAAAAA
Organism: Nicotiana tomentosiformis; assembly: GCF_000390325.3. NCBI lineage: Eukaryota > Viridiplantae > Streptophyta > Magnoliopsida > Solanales > Solanaceae > Nicotiana > Nicotiana tomentosiformis. Next base: position 38,900,379 of record NC_090813.1, on the reverse strand, counting down.
TCTCTAATAAGGCTACAGACTCCTAGAAAGCATAGGAAAGATGCTATCTTATCTGTAGTATTATCTGCTATTGTTTTTGAAACTATTTGCCAACAGATCCCGCTCTTCGTCGTGGAGATTCAGTATATCTTGTGGGATTGAGCAGAAGTCTGCAGGCAACTTCCAGGAAATCAATTGTGACCAACCCGTCTGCTGCTGTGAATATTGGATCTGCTGATTGTCCGCGATACAGAGCGACAAACATGGAAGTGATTGAGCTTGACACGGGTAAAACTGTCCCACTTGTCTTCCTGATTCTGTAATCCTATAGTAGCTTGGCATTTTGTTTTAGGCATTTCTTTGATGCTATCATGATTCTCGTTTTCAGATTTTGGAAGTACGTTTTCTGGTGTGCTGACTGATGAGCGCGGCAGGGTTCAAGCTTTATGGGGAAGCTTTTCAACACAGGTTTGTACTCCCATCTGGCACTTCTCTCTTGTTAATTGGATGAAACTAGTTTATAACTTCTTTTCTGATAAAATAACTGGGTTTACTTCTTCCATTTTCTCAGCTCAAATATGGTTGTAGTTCATCAGAAGATCACCAATTTGTCCGGGGTATTCCAATTTATACCTTAAGCCAAGTCCTTGGCAAGATTATTTCCAGTGCCGACGGACCTCCTCGTCTTATAAATGGTTTGCAAAGGCCTATGCCACGATTAAGAATATTAGAAGTTGAACTTTACCCAACTTTGCTTTCCAAAGCTCGGAGTTTCGGACTCAATGATACTTGGATCCAGGTAAGCTGCTACTTCTGAAGATATCTGTTTGGCTTGCTTTTCCTTTTAGCCATATCTTACTCCGAGTGTGATATTTTTCTTTTTAAAGTTATCTGATTTAAAAAGATTTACTTAGCCAATGCACCTGTAGAAACTAGATGTATTTCTTTGAAATGTATTTCTTTGAAATGTATATCCTTTAAAGCTTTTTCTAACAACTTATGCTACCCTCATAGAGAACTAGGCGAGGATTATTTGATGGTGACCAGGTGTCTTCGTATTCTAGATTTGTGTGTATATATAGGCGTGGCCCATGTTTGTGATCCTGAACAGTTCTGGAATAGTAATGTTTGTATATGCAAGTTTCAATGTGGAAGGGGAGCCTTCGACAACGATAAAGTTGTCTCCGTGTAGGTCACGGGTTCGACCCGTGGAAGCAGCCACTAATGCTTGCATCATTAGGGTAGTCTTTCTACATCACACCCCTTGGGGTGCGGCCCTTCTCCAGACCCTGCGTGAACGCGGGATGCCTTGTGCACCGGGCTGCCCTTTTTTATGCTAGTTAAATGTGAAAAAACATGTGCACTCAAATGGTAAGATCCAAATCTTATGTTTTTGAAAATACAATTTACTAATTTTATCGTGTAGCTTTTTTTTAAATTTACTTATTGTGATAAAAATTAAGTTTAAAATACATTGATATGTTAAAATGGCTGTGTCACACATATAAGATACTATTATGTTTAACTGTGCACTTCCTGCCCTGACTTTAGTCTTCTAAAGTTTACAGGTAAAAAAGTGATGTTGAACCCAGTCAGTTCCATATTGTATCTATCTCAATCTAGTGCTCCTTCTATGTTTGGAATTTGGTTGGATGGGAGATCCGTGGATCTGCACATGATCATTGATCTTGAGCATCTCTGATTGCTTGAATTGTTTGCCCTAGTTTTTGTTATTAAAAAATATAAACGGTTTATGTTCCTGTGTATGCCTCTTGTTGTCTGCTTCAGCCCCATTTAACCTTCTTTTTTTGGATGGTATATATTTTATAATCAAGACTATGTTTTATGCTTAGTGAGCATAAAAAAGATACTTAGATAATCATCAGAAGATGTTTGAAATGGGTGCACCATATGCGTGTTATTATGTAAGCATTTTTTAACATCTGGCATATCTTCTAGGCCCTCGTAAAGAAGGACCCTATGAGACGCCAAGTTTTGCGAGTTAAAGGTTGCTTTGCTGGATCAAAAGCTGAAAATTTATTGGAACAAGGGGACATGGTCTTAGCAATTAATAAAGAGCCAGTTACATGCTTTCGTGACATCGAAGATGCATGTCAATTATTAGACAGGTCTGATGACAGCGAAGGAAGGCTTAACTTGACAATTTTTCGTCAGGTGAGCCTCTGGAGCATTTCTTTTTCATTTTCTTCCCCAAACTTTTTCATGTATTTGGCCAAAAGGACTTCACTACTGTTAACCTTCCTTGCTGTCCTGCTTGACTCAGTTCTTCATTCTCTAAGATTCTTTTAAGTTATTTGATGAATTCTCAGGGCCATGAAATTGAACTACTTGTGGGAACAGATGTGAGGGATGGAAATGGAACAACTTGTGCTATAAATTGGTGTGGTTCTATTGTCCAAGATCCTCATCCAGCTGTTCGTGCACTTGGATTTCTTCCCGAGGAAGGACACGGAGTATATGTAGCAAGGTGAGTAGTTGCTAGGCTGGAAGGCTCGTTTAGATTAAGAAAGTTGGAAGCATGTTTCTTGAGAAAATTGCAGCAAAATAATTGAAAAAGGAAATAATTTTCTTTTACGCATTTGTCTTAAAATGAAGAGCAAAGTCCAAATTAAGACAAAAATATTTTTTTTTTCAAGTTTCCTACACCTATTGGTAGACTTTATTTGAAAGAAACCAGAAATATTCTTGTGTTAACCAATTTCCTCATAACTTATCAACTGAAAAAATAGAGTTTATTATAATTATTCCTTGTTATTATTAAAAGGAGAAAGGACGAGATAGAGAGAATAATTGTTGCTAGTTAGTAAAATTATTAGATGTGCTGAAAAACTATTTGTTGGGCAAGAAAAATCACTGATCAGCATGTAGCAAGGATTTTTTGTTTCAGACAAAGGGCTCGTTGAGCCTTTCTAAATTTCATGATGCATGCATTTGGTAATGCTTCTAATGTAAAAGAAAGAAAGGGCAGTTGGGCATCTTTTGTTGAGTTAGCTATTAGCTATTTGTCCACTATTATTAATGCCTAAAGTAACTCTCAGGTGGTGTCATGGAAGTCCAGTACATCGATATGGTCTTTATGCACTTCAATGGATAGTTGAAGTCAATGGAAAACCAACTCCCACTTTGGATGCCTTTGTTGACGTGGCGAAGGTATGACTTGTTATTCTGAGATGATTTGTAAACATTGTATGTGTATGGAAAGCTATGAATATCAGCATAAAATAGTCCTTACTGATCTTATAGTTTTTGGTTGAGATCTTGTTACTATCCTGGTTCTTATGCCTAGCTATTTAACTTTTCCCAGACAATAGAGCACGGAGAGTTTGTCCGGGTACGAACAGTCCACCTGAATGGGAAGCCTCGAGTACTTACATTGAAGCAGGATTTACATTACTGGCCAACATGGGAGCTGAGGTTTGATCCAGGAACTGCTATGTGGCGACGCAAAACAATCAAAGCTTTGGACTCTGGTGTTTTGTGAACTTACTCGGCTGATTAGGTTTTCCTGGGGGAGTGCAAAATTGGGGAACGTGTAGAAAGTTCACCGGCTGCGTTGGTAGTTACTCTAACTTATTGGAGTTGAAAGTCGCCATACATCAATATATGCAAAATCATATAAAGCAGGTATCTGGCTTTATATACTATTTGTTGTAAATGACCGTTTATCGGATGAAATTAATAGGTGGTAGAATTTTAGACAAGTTATAAGTGCTAGCGCTATACATGTCTTTGTGAATCAGAGTATGTAAACCATAAACTAGGAGGGGACTTTTTGCCACCAGATTCTTGGTGATCCCCCCTTTTGCCCTCTAGGCTAAATCCATTTTTTTCCTTTTGAAATCATTGTGTCAATTTAGCTGACAGTGTTAGATCCCATTTATGCCATTGCTATAATATTTTAGAGTTGTATTCCTTCTTTCTGACATCTCCAGAATTTTGGCCGGTTATGACTAACGTACTAACTCGTTGTACAAAACCCTTGAACTTGTTTAGAGGTGAAAAACAACTGTATGGGAAGAAAACAGTTGGAAGAAATGTGATGTTCTTTCTTTCAATTTACTACTCTCAATAATAGACAATTATTGAAATTGAGAATTTGAGTACTTATCACTTGTACTGTTGCCCTCGGAGAAGAGACGGGTAAAAAATAGTGTCTAGAAAAAAGTCATTTGTACCATTGCACTACAGATGAACTTCCTTCTAACGAAAGCCAAATGCTAAAAGAAAATTAGTGTGCTGATACAAAATCGTACCTTCATTTGGTGCATTACTGAAACCAACCAAGGAAAAGTGTAACTAGTATCAATAACTTGCTGTTCATCCTTTTGATTGTCCCATAATGACTGGCAGCCGATGAGTAATCGGACGGTGGTGGTGGATTCTTGTAGTAGAATGGCAAGTAAGGCAAAATTGGATTAGGAGGTGGAGGGCCATACTCGTACACTGGTGGAGGGAAAAAGTATCCACCCGGCGGCAAATGATACCCCGACGGTGGAGGGTAGTAGACTGGCCCTGAAGGTGGCGGCGGTGATGCAGCAGGGGGAGTTGGTAGCTGCGGTGAAGGTGGTGGCGGTGGGCAGTCGGTAGGGGTGGGTGGAGGAAGGCAAGAATAGGGACATTCATTTGGCGGTGGTGGAGAAGCATAGAGAATGCCTTCATTAGAACTTTTTACTTCAGACTGAGCCTTTCCAAAAGAATAACTGAAAGTTAATGTTAGGATCATTAGTGGAGGAAAAAGGTAGAATTTTGAGGCCATTGTGTTTTCAGAAATGGAGTAATGGAGGACAATTGGGTAGAGATATATACAGGGATCCATGCGAGATGGTGGCCTGTGTAATGGAATATAAGGAGGGTACTTTTTTGTCAGCGATATAGTTGGTTGGAATAAGTGAATTATTATTGGAAACTTTGAAAGCAACTTTGAGTAAATATTTGATTGAATCTCTTACTTTTGAAGCATCTTACGTAAAAATGCAATCAACTGCTTCCTTTTTGCCTTTCTGAGTTTAAGTTGCATTATCAATGTGAAAATTTACTGTATCATGTCACTTATAGGGTCATTATATGTAAATTGTATGATAAATTAACTGATAACCTTGTAAATATGATAACTAACTTCGCTATTACATGCTAACTACATTGATAGCGTCAAAAAACGTTTTACACTGTTAATGTAGCAACGTATGAATCGACGCAAACGAAAATGTCGTTCGAGCTATTCCCTCAACCGTATTCTATTTATTCATTCTACTATTTAGACCCCAAAGTAAGATTTATAATGTTGATCTTGATGAAGACTCTTTTCCCCTATAGCGTTAGCTTTCGAATATATTTGAAAGTCATAAAAACAATTCTTTTCGTTTAAATAATACAAAACCATTCACCTTGTTAGGAGATTGATGGAACAATATAGGGAGAGGAAGAGGGCCTTGGAATGTAAGTTTAGTGGTGCTACTCAGGGAGTGGAAGGGTAGGTGAGGCTGGATTCACAAATCATCCCTAGGAGGGGGAATTTTAAGTACCTTGAGTTTATTATACAGGGGATGAGGAGATTGATGAAGATAACTTAAAGGTAGAGCGGTGGTCAGACCGTCTATGTTATATGAGGCAGAGTATTGGCCAGTCAAGAGCTCTCACGTCCAGAAGATGAAGGTAGCAGAGATGAGGATGTTGAGATGGATGTGCGGGCACACCAGATTAGATAGGATTCAGAATGAAGTTATTCGGGACAAGGTGGGTGTGGTCCCTATTGAGGACAAGATGTGGAAAGCACGACTTAATTGGTTTGGACATGTGAGGAGGAGAAGCACAAACGCTCCGGTAAGGAGGTGTGAGAGGTTGACATTGGAGGACCTTGGAGAGGTAGAGGTAGGTCGAAGAAGAGTTGGGATAAGGTGATTAGGCATGACATGGCGCAACTACAACTGACCGAGGACATGACCCGTGATAGGAAGGGGTGGAGGTCTAAGATTAGGATAGTAGGTTAGGTAGTCTAGATTATTCATACCGGTAGTGTTAGTACGTATTCTCGCATTTGGTTGGTAGTAGGCTTATTTGAATACATTTTTTTTTTCTTTGCTTCTACATGATTTTTCGGTGTTGTCCCGTATTGTTTCTTGTTATTATTGTGGTACCTATGCTTGCCTGAGTCAAGGGTCTATTGGAAACAATATCATTACCTCCACAAAGGTAGGGGTAAGGTTTGCGTACACACTACCCTCCCCAAACCCCACTATGTGTGATTATACTGGGTTTGTTGTTTAAATAATACAAAACCATGGAAATGATATGTAGCTCTAGATTTGAAATTAATATTTTTAACACCGTGAAATATAAAATACTTGTACATTCTATTCATAAATTTATATCAAGATGAATATTTTGAAAAAATATTCAAGGAAAAAAAAAAGGCGAAGGGATAACATAGATAAAGTTCATGAGCATCAATGCAAGCTTGGCTGCATGTGGCTGAAAAGTGCTTCGAATTTATGTGTATTAGTCTGCCTTTGGAACCCAAGGCAACAATGATTGAATCTTTATAGACTTCATTTTAAGAAGGGACTTTCTTAAAGTGTTAATGAGTCTTTATTCCGTGCAAATTAATGCTTATTAATCTTGTTATAACGAAATAAAGAAGGAATTATTGACTCAATTAGTTGTCACTCGAAACCGCAAGACTCCCTTAATCAGATTGCCACACGTATGGGGTCCATTTCTTTAGTTTTATTATCAATCTTCATATATCTTGAATTTCTCAAGTTCAAGTTGGTACATATTATTGGTATATACGCATGCACGTAAAATATTCACGAGAATCGAATCTACCTTTATATGTACCTTTAGGTGATATGTCAATTTCCATGTACAAAAGTAGAAAATCACTCCCTTATCCTCACCTGTAATTGTAAACTGTATGAGTTGATTAATCCTGGCTTTGAGTGAGTTATAATGTCATATGTGAATCATTTGAGAGTGGGATGCTTAATTTGAGAAATAAGTTCGTATTATCAAGAATTTGAGTAGTAAATGAAGAAGTACTATTAGCTCGTAAAGTTTGGGAAACACTTTTTTCTAGAGCTTCTGGATTTACTTTTGGTTTAACATATAGTTTCCCGCTCAAAAGATAGTTTGCTCTTTATCAAATTAAAATACATGTATTGTCTATTGGGGGACAGAAAAGGCTTAAGAAATTATATCAACGCAAAAGTTGCTTCATTTGAACGTACCACTCCATAAATTAAATTACACCATGCATTTCGTGTATATAACTATTTTATTGAACTGCAGTGACCGATTAATAAGTAGGACTAGTTCGGTATATAATGTGAAAGTAAAGTTGGCAATGTTGGAATAATTTTTGTGTAAAGTGCTTTGTAACTTGTACTACAGCACTTGTGATACACAAACTGTAGTATATTGCTCCAACATTTTCACCACTCTTTAATTAAAGGTAACTTAAGTTGGTTTAGCGAGTCAGGGATCGGAGAAATTTAAGAGAAAGGTGCTCCTAGCGAGATAATACTAGTAATATTCTTGGCAGTTGTTTTTGTTCCTGTTAATAATGCTATTTCTAACTCAAAATAACATGGGTCAAGGTCGGCCTCTGAGATGATGATGATAGGGGTGCAGAAACAGTCATGAGGTTTGCCTTGAAGCATCTACCGTTGAAAGAGTACGTAATGGCTCACTGATCGAGTGCTCTTGCGCCGAAGATGAATGGGGCTAAGTGATCTGCCGAAAGTGTGGGATGTAAACCCAATTCTCTAGTTGGCATAAATACATTAGGGAAAAAGCAATTAATTTTCAGATTTAACTATCTCGGCGGGTAAAAGGGTTTCACGTTTTACTATACGAGCAGTATTTTACGTCTTTTATCAAAGCTATTGCTCGAAATTTCTGCAAATTAAGAGCTTCAATAAAATTAAACTTGTTCGATCTTTTTGAAGAAAAATCCTTGCGACTTGCTAAAGGAGGTTGGGTGAATTTCTACTAGCCAAATCAATATGTACTCATTTATTTTATATGTTGATTTAGCTAAAAACGGAGAAATGAAAAGAGCAATCCACTCTTTTTAAAATTTCCAAGGGAATGATTTTAAAAGTTCTAAATTAGAGCATGAAAGCCTTTAAGATACCAGAGCAACGGCTGTTTTAAAACCAGCCAAAATCCTCAAAATTCAGTATTCTTTTTCCTAGAATATTATACAACAGATGTTCTTTATGTCTCAATTTAAATCATATTATCGGAGAAATATAAAAATATTATAAATATTCTTAAAAAAACTTTTAATCATGTAAGTTTTGGGTAAATCATATTTATTATATTAATTAAATAAAATTTGATGTGATATTTTTTTATTAATTTTTGTACGAACAAATAAAATCACATAAATGTTGGAATGAACAAGTAAAACGAAAAAATAATGACGAGAAAAAAACTAATTTCCAACTCCTCGATATGATAATACTACTATTTGGACATGTGTCGACACCCTACCGTTGATTAACACGTGGCCTCTACAAGCACCTTCTGAAACCAACACGTCTCCAATTCCATATTTAAAAACATCATCACCGCCACTGCCCCATACTTTGACATTGCAAAATCATCCTATTAAAAACCCCACGCCCTGCTTCCTTTTTCAGAATTCATGCTTCTTTTAGCAAAATTTGTGAGTAATATTACAAAAATCGCAGCCTTCTTCTTCTCCCTCTTTGTGCAAGCTTGTCCTCTGACTGTTTATTTGGGTTATATTACAACTACTTAGGAGAAAAATGGCGATTGGTGTTCCATTGTGTGTGCAATGTGGCAATGCTAGCAACCCCTGTAGGTTAGTGATTTTACTTTCGGCTTAAATTATGTCTACTTATGTTTAAAAAAAAAATAAATTAAATCTCTATATGTGTATATTGTTGAACGGAAACCATGGAAGCAGTTATTAAAGTAGGTACGTCACACTTTTTGGCACGGCTCACCGTGCATGAACGTGGCATGCCTTATCCATCGAGCTGACCAGCGAGTCTAAGATTTAAATTCTATGTCTTAAGCCTTTTAAGATCATTCATATTGAACTCATTATATTTTTAAAATTATGGGTTCGTATCCATTCATTGTTGCACTTTTAGTAAATTTTTACGTGCGTCAAAATTATTGGTTCAATTGAACCTGTCGGAATTACACTACTATATATATATATATATATATATATATATATATAAGTGCATTGTTATACTTATTGAATTTACTAACTTTAAATTCTAAATTCGGGTGCAGGTGCAAGGTGGTTGGGCCAACACTTGGTTTCTTGGCTTTCGCTGCAGCGGCAATTGTGGAATGGCCGGTTGGTGCACTCGTTTATTTATTCCGCCACACAAAGGGCCGCCGTATCATGGGTCATCCTGCCACCGTTATTTATCCTTCAGTCACAAACTCCATTCCTATTTAGCTTTTGTCTTTTCTTTTTTTTTCCACCTGTAATAATGATGTGAGAAATGTTGCTTGCATTTTACTTTGTTTTTTCCCCCAGCATAATCGATATTTTCACGTTGTACTTTTGTCAGTTTTAATTAGTACCTAGTAAATAAAAGATAATGTATGCTTTGTTTTGAATCACATACGGTAATGGTTGTCTGTCTTTTGTTCCTCCTATCCTCCAGGCCCTTGTGTCTGTCACTTATTTTTACTTTGTTGCAGCACAATAAATAAGTACAATGCTTTTTTAATGCACTATTTTTTTTGGGTAATATTAATGAACTACTCCTATGATATATGGGCATAGAATGCTTCATGTTTCTGGACTGCGTGACATAGCACGTGTGAACATCTAATTTTTTACCGTGTTTGAATATTTTTCGCTCTCATCTTCCCAGGCGTGTTCCCACTCAACTTTTCTTTGTCCCTCATACTTGTCCCTCATGCTTTGTCCCCCATGCTTGTCCCCCATACTTGTCCCCCAGTCCCTCATGCTTGTCCCACATGTTTTGTCCCCCATGCTTGTCCTACACACACAACCCCCCACATATCCCCATTTTCTTTCTTCACGTGAAGGGGGAAAAAGATGACCAAAAATACCATCTTCTTCCCTCTATTAATTCCAGCAAGAGGACACCCAAAAAAAAAAAAAAAACAGTTCGTGCCTCCCTCTTCACTCATCTTCCTCAGCCTCTAAGCTCACCCAAAATGAGCTTTGCAAACCCCTCTAAACTCCAGCAAAATCCAGCAGCTTTTTAGCTACAAAAAAATACCAAAAATCAGCCTCCAAAACAAATTCAGAACAGTCCAAAAACGAGCTGAAAATTCATCCCAAAACCAGCCCTCTTCTCAGTCCAAAAATGACTCCAAAACAGCCCCGAACAACCTCCTGAAACGCAGCAAAAGACCAGCTGCGAACAACCCCAAAATCCAGCTCTAATACAATCCGAAACAGACCCAAAACAGCCCCAAAATCACTCAAAAATGTAGCTGAAATCACTCTCAAAACACAGAAAAATCAGCACCTAAAACATGACAAAAACAGTCCCAAAACAACCCCATAAACTTCAGCTAAAATGAGTCCCGAAATCCAGCTGAAAGCAACCCAAAACATCTACAATCTGAAAACCACCACGAAAGTTGTCGTCCTTCAGCCAAAACCAGTAGCTCCTTCCTACTCTGTTATTCACTACAAACGAGCCGAGTTCGAGGCGGTTTGGTCGAGGTTCTTTGAGGTTCCGGCAAGGCATTTGATTTCTTGTTCGAAGTTCTTATTTGCTTGACGATTCAAGAATATTTGCAACTGTAGAGGTCCGATCTTTTTATCTTGTTTGCTTTGTCTGTTTATTGTTCCATTTAGATGATATGTGTTAATATGCCTTTTGCTTGGATTTGTTATTCTCCTTTTGAGCACATAATTTTTCTTAGTTGTTAATTCTTATCGTTAAGCTTATTGGTCTTTGTTGTTGAGTGAGAATCTAGAAGGAACATTTCAGAAAAAATTAAACTTGAAAAAATGAGAATAAGTGATGGTAACCGTGATGCATTTGGTCCTAAGGTTTGGTATTGTAAAAATTTATTTTCTTTATCAACATATTTTAATCAAGTTTAGTTTTTTTTTTCCTAACGCTAGTTTTATCATTTGGTCGAATTAATTTCTAACGTTGTCTTAACTATTTTTATAAAATTTTTATCAATCATTCAATAATCCTCTCTTGATTTGTAATCAGTACTAAATAAAATATTTTCATAACTCTTGAGCCTTACAATAATCTTGACTTAGAAAATAAATAACTCACAATTCGCTAGTTTGCTTTAGGTGCGCTTTTAATTAGTTTATCGCGATTATGTATACGTTCGCGTGACATAATTGTAATTTCTAAAATTAAAATCGAAGTATGTGTTCGTGCAATTTTTGCCAAAACAATCTTAATATAATAAAATGCTATTAATTGTGTACATGTACGAGTGACATGATTTTGGTACAATAAACAAACGGATTCACACACGTGATTCGTTTCAAAGATAATTCCATATTTTAATATTTAAAAGCGGATAGAAAAAATATGGAAACCAATAAATCACAGTTTATCCAAAAATAATATAAGTCAAACGTGGTCAATTAAGCGACCGTGCTAAAACCACGGGGCTCGGAGAATGCCTTACACCTTCTCCCCGGTCAACGGAATTCCTTACCCGAACTTTATTTTCGCAGACCAATAATAATAGAGTCAAACATTCCTTTGACTAGAGATTCAAATAAAAGGTGACTTGGAACACCAAAAAAATTAATTCCGAGTGGCGACTCTGTAGATAAAATAATCCCTAATCAAGTTTGTCACTTTAATTGGAAAAACTCTTTAACCCACCATTCATAATACACAACATATTTATCTTTTGTGGGGGCACAAAAGGAGGTGTGACAGCTCTGGCGACTCTGCTGGGGAAACCCTAAGAATTCGAGCTTGTACATTGACTTTGTTTGGCTTTATTAATTTTTGTATATATTGTGATTTATTTGGGCCTAATGTGTGACTTGTCCATTTTTTTCCGTTTTGATATTGTTGAACTGTACATATAAATTGTATCCTCTCGCACCCCTCTGAGTCTTCTTATAGTTAGTTATGTTGTGTTTGCCTACCAGCATCACAAAATTTCTGTCTTGAGATAAAGCCAGTTAGCCTACCAGCTTCTAGTGAAGGATTTAGTCACACATGCTTAGGCGGGAAAGCCATTAGCTAGCCAGTGCTGTTCTACTACTGGTGACGCTTGACGCTCCTCGGCTCGGGTTGTCCGCCCGAGTAAGCCAGGTCTAGATACCATCTCCTTTAGGATTTACAAACTTAGAAGAACAAGCCACAAGCAATGAATATCCTTAGTAGGCTACGCTTTATTTGCATCATGTGCATTTTACTTAGCAGCGCTCGACACAAGGGGCGAGTTCTGATTTAGGACAGGCCTTGTTGAGACCATTATGTCATGTTATGTGCTACTTGTTGCATTATTTGGGAGGCTTGCATGTCGACCAACTTTAGCATAAATCAGTTGAACGAACAGAGAAAATGTGGTCTAATGCATATGGTTTTTAAAGATTAATTTTCATAAAAAAGAAAAAAGAACATAGTCGATTTTACCGAACTACGCGAGTCTGATTCTCACCGAATGTGAGATACGTAGGCAAACCTCATCGGTTCCGGCCCCAATTTTCAAAAAAAAAAAAAAATTCAAAAATATTTTCCTTTTCCTTAATTCCCTATTTACAATTCTTTCCTTAGAAAATCAAAAAATAAAATACTAAATCCAAAAATATATATTTTTTATAGTCCGACGGTTTAGCTTTTATTTATTTATTTATTTATTTATATTCTTTTATAGAGTCAAAACCCGAGAAATCGAAATTTTTGTGTGTCAATAATATTTGATCAAAGCCTAACCCCGTGTCTGGGTAGACAGGTATACCATGAGTGGGGAAAGAGGTAAGTCTGAAAAGAGGCCCAGATCAGAAGGGATACCAGATTTTCTCATTGTCGATCAGATACTACAGTTGTTGTGGGATTGGTGGAGATACTTTAAGGAATATGAGCGAAACCAGATAAAGAAATACTTGGGACATTTGGTTCACATGATTACGATAAAGCCCAGGAGGGATGTGATTGAAGCTTTGATTCCGCACTGGGATCCTGAAAACAATGTGTTCCATTTTACCGACTGTGAAATGACTCCGACCTTGGAGGAAATCGCCCATTTCCAAGGGTGGGGCCGCAATCTTCGCCGCCAAAGGCCCATAGTACCAAAAAATGTGAACGAGGGTAGGTTTCTGAAGCTTTTGAACATAAATTACGGACACAATATGAAGGTCTAGGAGGCAAATGGGTTAAGTTGGGCTTTTTGTTTTAGTTGTATGGCCTAGAATGCAATTTTGAAAGGAATGTGGGAAAATTGAAATCAAAGAAAGATAAGGAAACATGGAAGGTACATAGAAGGTTTGCATTTATGGTCACTTTTTTTGGGCGTGTAGTCTTCCCAGAAAGAGAGGGACGCATTGACATCCGCTTGGCAGGTGTAGTTGAGGCTCTGACCTCAGAAGGGGGTGATTATACTTTGGTCCCTATGATTCTTTCTTGCATTTTCCGTACTTTAACTAGATGTAAAATGGGTGCGCGAAACTTTGATGGTTGCAACATTTTGTTACAGATATGATTTTTGGAGCATTTCTATCCTTATCCTACGATCACTAATTTTAGTGAGCTATGGCCCAATCATACTTATGATCACCAGAAAAGAATTGACGAATGTGACTTACTAGAGGGGATTGGCGCCTGGAAAGAACTACTTCTTACTCTGTCTGCCAAACGGATCACTTGGAACTACGATTGGTTCTCCTCTAAAGAGGTCATTTGTGAGTCTGCATACCATTCTTATTTGGTACTCATAGGATTGGATGGTGTTCAGTCTTATGCTCCACTTCGGGTAATGCGCCAATTTGCACGACTACAGGAGGTGCCACCAACACGAGATATGAGAAAGTTCTGTTATGATTTTGGTAAAGATCAACCTCATGATGAAGAAGAAATTATGAAAATTTGGTATGCAAGTAAAGTTTCGGAGTTGAATGATATGGTAGAAGACCGAAATCATGGAGATCTGAGCCCTGAATATATTACCTGGTTTCATGACCCTTCGTCGCTTAGAGATAGGCCTGAAGGATCCAACAGGAGGAGAAATGATCAAAGAGCTATAGAAAGGTTAAAAGAGGAATTGGAGCATTCCCGGATGACCATATCTAAACAACAAACCCAACTGCAAGCCGGAGTCGCTCAGATTCGTTTAAATATTGAGAAAGATTATCAATCGGCCTTACGGGGCATGGATAAAGATCTAAAGCATGCTAAAAATGAGGCGGCCAGCTTAGAAGAAGAATTGGCAAGCACTATTGGTTTAGTTAGAAGAGTTGAGGCGAATAACAATATTGAAATGCATAAGCTGCAAGAAGACTTGAGTATCATTGAAGAGGATGCGCACCAGCAACAATTGGAGTTTGATCAGCAGAGAGAGCAGTTTGAAAGAGAAAGGGCCCATTGGATACACTCAAAGGGTCAGTTTCTTTCACAAATGGAAGAAATAAAAAGGCATAAGGGAGGTCATCAACATGCAGATTTTGAGGTAGAGCGGTGTCAGTGGATGATTGAGAGAGCTGTGCTAAACCGCCGTATTGAAGAATACGAGGGACGCGAGACTGAGATGGGTAACGCCCTCAACACTACCCAGATATGGTTGCAGAATTGTCACGTGAATATGGGGCAAGCTAGAGAGCAAGTACTTCAATTGGCAGAGAAAGCAGCATATATTCATGACGATCATCGCCATCTAAACAATGAGAAAGTTGGTCAACAGGCACGTGCCCTCGTTCTACAATTGCCGGGAGTGTTTCAGAATTTGTACGAGATGTTGGGGGGAGAGTGGAGGCCAAGAGATGCAGATCATTGATGATATCAGTTTAAGAAAGAATGCCATTAAAGATTAAAGTTTTAGTGCAGTCAATTAGTTTTTAGTTTCATTTTGCATTTGTCGTATTTTTAATTTTATATTTGTCGCATTTTCAGTCATATTTATGTCTTTAGAGTCAATTTGAAAAAAAAAATAATCAAAATTGTTATTATTTCCCCCTGAACTACGTAATGATCTGATTCATACGACGACATGATACGTAGGCAACCCACAAAAGGTTCGATCAAAATATTTTTCAATGATTCTAAGATGAGGGATCAAAATGAGGCGTGAGTAAAAATAAAAATAAAAATAAAAAAAAATTGAGAAGAAAATAAGAGCGTTAATAAGAAGCAACCTCATAAGCCGGAATGAAACATGAAGCCTCCAAAAGCATGCTAGAAATAGTGACAATGATAGGAGCATGGCACATTATGTGTGATTCATATCTATAAAATGCTTAACCCTAACACGTTTGCTGTCTCTTACGTAGTAAGCTTAAGGTGGTTGGTTTGTGGTGAAACTGGCAACACACCATTACTTCACTAGATCTAAGGGAGCAGTAGTAATGGCCAATGATGATGAGATCGAGCTGATCACTGACGAACCCCAGGGTCAATCAGTTGAACAAGAGTCGGAGGAAATAAGAAAATTAAGACAGCAATTGTCTGATGTATATCAAGCTTGCGTGTCTGGTCAGCCTCCACCCCGTGGTCCCTCAGAGGGAACTTCCATCGTACCCCTGGCTACTCAACCACCACTCCATACAACGAGCGACCACATCCTACCACCAGGGTATGTGCCAAACTACAGCCTCCACGTTGCTCCTGGTACCTCTAATGTGCGACTTCCAGTCGCACCGGTCAGGAACACTCCTTTAGTCGTGTCTGGCGCACCGGCATACACAATCCCGCCTCCACCTCCTGTGACAAGGCCAATCAACGAGCCACCATCTCATGCTTATGATGGCCAATACTACTCTCCAAATATGGCTTTCGGGGTCTCGGCTCCATATAATCAGACTCCTCAGTATGAGTCACCAGTGGAAAATGAAAAGCTTGCCAAGACGGTTGAGCCGGATGAGATGGCCAGGAAAATGAAAAGTCATGAACAAAACATAAAGAACATACATGGACTAGGGGGTCACAAAAGTGTTTCGTTCAGTGATCTATGCATGTTCCCTCATATCCATTTGCCACCAGGGTTCAAGACCCCGAAATTCGAGAAGTATGATGGACACGGCGACCCTATCGCCCATTTGAAAAGGTACTACAACCAGCTGAGGGGTGCAGGTGGAAAAGAAGAATTACTGATGGCTTATTTTGGGGAAAGTCTTGTGGGGGTAGCCTCCGAATGGTTCATTGACCAGGATATCTCTCACTGGCATGTCTGGGACGACATGGCCCAAGCCTTTGTCAAACAATTTCAATACAACATAGATATTGCGCTGGATCGCAATTCCCTGTCCAATATGAAGAAAAAGCCGACTGAAAGCTTTAAGGAGTATGCAATCAAGTGGAGGGAGCAAGAAGCTAGAGTTAAGCCACCTATGGATAACCACGAGTTGATCACTATTTTTCTGGAGGCCCAAGAGCCTGATTACTTTCAGAACATGATATCCGCAATGGGTAGACTTTTGCGGAAGCGATCAAAATAGGAGAAATGGTCAAAAATGGCCTCAAGACTGGCAGAATTATAAGTCAAGCTGCTCTCAAAACCACCACCCAAGCTATCCAAAATGGGTCGGGAAGTTTGGCGAATAGAAAGAAGAGAGATGAAGGGTCCATGATGACTTCAGGATCCAGGGAAGTTCAAAGAGGGGCATCGCACCCTTAGGTGCAAGTTCAGCAGGGGCAATCTAGCTACCCTCAACATTACTATCCCCCGCCAATTCCTCAGTACTCTGTGGGACTGCCACAATATACAGTGTTTAATGCTCAATCATATGCTCGTCCTCCCAATCAACAGGTACGGGCACCAGCTCCAAGATTCCCCCGACCTCAGCAGCAAAATTTTCGGGCACCCTACAATGCTCGTCCTAGGCAGGATTATGGTCGAGAGCAGAGGCCGGTGGAAAAATTTACTCCATTGGTTGAATCATACTCTAGTCTGTTCCAGAAGTTGAAGCAGATGGGCATGATTGGACCCATTGCTCCCCACCATATGCATCCCGATTCACACGGATTTCAAGCAAATGCTAGATGTGAATATCATTCAGGTGCTCCGGGGCATAGCACTGATGACTGTTGGACCCTGAAAAGAGCCATAGAAAGACTCATTGTTGAAAAATTGATTGTAGTCACGAATGGCGAGGACCCTCCTAATGTGACCAATAACCCATTGCCAGTACACAATGATGTTCATTTTGTGGGAATGATTGGCCGAGATCATGAATACAAGCCGGTTGGTCGAGCAGAAATGACAGTGGTAACGATTCAAGAGGGAACCAAACTGGAAGTAAGTCCAAGCCTAGATGCACCGTTGATTGTGAAAGGTGCCCAGAGCTCAGAGAGTGTAACTTTATTTGTTCCAAAAATCTCGAGGTTGGAAGTTCGCTCCAATGTTCCAAACCCAAAGTTATACGTCCTTGGAGGTCACCCCATTACAAAGCAGAATCAGGGCGATACGACGGGTATAATAGAACCGATCATAATCAAGCCTTCCACACAACCCCGTGTAACAAATACGAAAACCATCCCTTGGAACTACAACAAAACTGTAGTAACCTACAAAGGCAAGGAAATCATAGAAGAAGTGGGGGAAAGTGGAGGTTTGACTCGATCAGGGAGGTGTTACTCTCCAGAAGAGTTGAGGAAGGCTAAGCAAATCAGAGAAGGTCAAATGCCAATAAAGAAATCGGTCACTGAAGAAGAGGCGGAGGAGTTTTTGAAAAAGATGAAAGTTCAGGATTACTCAATCATTGACCAGCTGAGAAAGACTCCTGCCCAAATCTCTCTATTATCTCTGCTCATACACTCAGGAGAGCATGCCCGTGTACTAATCAAAATCCTGAACGAGGCACATGTTTCAGAGAATACCACCGTGAATCAGTTAGAGAAGATGGCCAATAGATTTTTTGAGGTGAACAAAATTTCCTTTACTGATGATGAACTTCCTGAGGAGGGATCCGGTCACAATAGGGCTTTGCACTTGATTGTCAAATGTGAGGGGCATTATGTGAAGCGAGTCATGGTTGATAGAGGCTCGAGTGTAGATGTATGCCCCCTCTCTACCTTGCAAAGTATGAAGATCAATACAGACAGGATCCGACCCAGCAGTGTTCGCATCCGGGCTTTTGATGGCTCAGCGAGAGATACCATTGGGGAGATCAACCTCACCATGATGATTGGGCCTATTGATTTTGAAATTGTCTTCCAAGTAGTGGACATGGAAACTTCTTATAACTTTTTTCTTGGAATGCCATGGATCCATACGGCCCGAGCTGTGCCATCCACCTTGCATCAGATGCTCAAATTCGAGCACGATATGCAAGAAATTATTGTTCACGGAGAAGACGAGTCATCCATTTATAAAGACCCGTTAATCCCATTTATTGAGGCCAAGGAAGGATGTGAGTCTATTGTCTATCAGGCTTTCGAAGTGGTTGCTGTGGACCATGTTGAGGAAGGAAAACCCATTCTACATCCGCGTCTCTCCTCCACATCTGTAATGGTGGCTGCACTTATGATGAGACAAGGTTATGAGCCAGGAAAAGGTTTGGGGGCATCATTGCAAGGAATTTCAGAACCCATTTCTCCGTTCAGTAATAGAGGTACTTTTGGTTTAGGCTTCAGGCTAACACAAGCAGACAAAGACAAAGCCAAGCACCGCAAAAAGTATGGGTGGGTCTTGCAGCAACCTATCCCTTACATTTTCTGCACTTTTGTCAAGCCACGATTCAAACATGGTCAAATTTCCTCGGCGCATGCAAACATTGATGAAATTTGCCATGGCCTCAGCCAGATGTTTTCTGAAGTGAATATGATCCAGGCTGGTGAAGGCACTAGTCGTGCCGATATGCAACTAATTGGCCCAGAAATCATGCTCAATAACTGGGAAGCAACTCCTCTCCCCACAAGGAAGGAGTCTTGGTAGTTGACTTTTGTAGCTTCTTTCTTTTGTACTTTGGGTTACTTTTAGGGTTGTAATCCAAATATCTTAGTATGATTATTTTATTTTGACGTTAACCCTTCTATCCTTTCAAATTCAATGAAATGTAGTTCAGTTTCATATTTTGTATCTTTTCCTTTTCCTAATTCTTGCCATTTTATTTCCATTTCAGTTTTGTTAATGCCGGCTTTAATAACATGACATGCATGCGGAATTCACGCCCAGATCTCAAAAAGCTGTCTAATTTCGAAATAATGCATCAAGAGGTCGAATATGATGAAGATAAGGTTTTTGATGAAATAAAAAGAGAGTTGGAACAATTTGAAAACAAGCCTAGGCCCAACCTCAATGAAACTGAGCCAATTAATATCGGAGGTCATGAAGAAGTCAGAGAAACAAAGATAAGCATTCACACTGAACAAAAAACCAGAGATGCCTTGATTCAACTTTTATTTGAGTATAGAGATGTGTTTGCCTGGTCTTATGATGACATGCCTGGTTTAAGCGTCGATTTAGTGGTTCATAAGCTTCCCACGTATCCTGATTTTCCACCAGTCCAACAGAAGCAGCGAAAATTTAAAACGGACATGAGTGATAAAATCAAAGAGGAAATAATGAAGCAATTAAGCGCCAATGTTGTCAGAGCCGTAGGATACACCACCTGGGTGGCAAATGTTGTGCCCGTGCCAATGAAAGATGAAAAAACTAGAGTCTGTGTTGACTACAGAGACCTGAACAAAGCAAGTCCGAAGGATAATTTTCCTTTGCCGAACATCCATATTCTTATAGATAATTGCGCAAAGCATGAGATACAGTCGTTCGTGGATTGCTATGCTGGGTACCACCAGATTCTAATGGGTGAGGGTGATGCATATAAAGCAACGGAGCCATCATAGTATTTTTTAACTCCTCTGAAAGGAAGGATGGCAATTTGATCATTTACCCATCTGAGTCTGATAGATTCTATTTTTCTCTTTCTTCAATAGAAAGGAGGGGAGGTCAATTTTCTTGTAGAGCCGTATGCACAAAAGATGCCTGTACGGTTGTTCAATTCTATCTTTTTTCTATTCTTTATCTTTCTTTTCTCTTTGCTTTATCATGCGAGATAGGGGAAGCTTTTATTTTGTTATATCATCAGGGTAATGATCCATCAACCTGCTAGTTCTTTTTATGAGGCACAAACAGGCGAATTTGTCCTGGAAGCGGAAGAACTGCTGAAACTGCGTGAAACCCTCACAAGGGTTTATGTACAAAGAACGGGGAAACCCTTATGGGTTGTATCCGAAGATATGGAAAGAGATGTTTTTATGTCAGCAACAGAAGCCCAAGCTTATGGAATTGTTGATCTTGTAGCGGTTGAATGAAAATAACATAGATTTCGCGCAAATCTGTGATTTGAGATTTTATCTTCGAATTAGGATGTTGCAATCAAGTGGACAGACGATTGCCAAAATGCTTTTGACAGGATCAAAGATTATCTATCAAAACCCCTTGTACTGGTCCCACCTGAACCTGGTAGGCCTTTGTTTTTATATCTATCGGTGATGGATAATTCCTTTGGATGCGTTCTGGGGCAACATGATGCGACAGGCAAAAAGGAACAAGCAATATATTATTTGAGCAAGAAGTTCACCAATTATGAGGTTAAGTACACCCTTTTAGAAAGGACATGTTGTGCTTTGACTTGGGTCGCTCAGAAGTTGAGACATTATCTTTTGGCCTATACTACTTACCTCATATCCAGAATGGATCCTCTGAAGTATATTTTCCAAAAGCCAATGCCCACCGGCAGGCTCGCAAAATGGCAAATCCTTCTCACAGAGTTCGACATCGTCTATGTTACTCGCACCGCGATGAAAGCACAGGCTTTGGCCGATCATTTGGCAGAGAATCTAGTTAATGATGAGTACAAGACACTTACCACATACTTCCCAGACGAAGAGGTCAACTCAATAGAGGAAGTAGTTCCAAACGACAACCCTCTATGGAAAATATATTTTGATGGAGCTGTCAATATCAAAGGAGTTGGGATCGGGGCAATCCTCATCTCACCTATTGGATAGTATTACCCTGCAACAGCCCAGCTTCGGTTCTTCTGTACCAATAATATGGCAGAATACGAAGCCTGTATCATGGGTTTGAAAATGGCCCTCGATCTGGATGTGCATGAACTATTGGTTATGGGAGATTCTGACTTGCTTATCCGGCAAGCCCAAGGTGAATGGGAGACTCGAGACATCAAGCTTATTCCATACAGATAATGTGTACAAGATTTGAGCAAAAGATTCAAATCCATCGAGTTCAGGTACAATCCTAGGTTTCACAACGAGCTAGCCGATGCTTTGGCTACTTTAGCCTCGATGATCCCTTATCCGGGAAACACCCATATCAATCCACTAGAAATCCAAGTTCGGAATCAACACAGTTACTGCAATACAATTGAGACAGAACCAGATGGTGAACCATGGTATCATGACATAAAACGATTCCTGAAAACGAGAGAATACCCAGAGCACGCCAAGGGAGATCAAAAAAGAACTATAAGGAGGCTCGCCAACGGTTTCTTCCTGAATGGGGAAATTTTGTACAAAAGGACCCCAGATTTGAACTTGTTGAGATGCGTAGATGTCACAGAAGCTGAGCGGATCATGAGTGAAGTGCATTCGGGGGTATGTGGACCTCACATGAATGGATATGTTTTGGCGAAGAAGATTCTGCGGGCAGGGTATTATTGGCTTACAATGGAGCGAGATTGCTTCAGTTTTGTTCGCAAGTGTCACCAATGCCAGATTCATGGTGACCTGATTCACTCGCCACCTTCAGAGTTGCATCCCATGTCCTCTCCTTGGCCTTTCGTTGCTTGGGGAATGGATGTTATTGGGCCAATTGAGCCAAAGGCTTCAAATGGGCATAGATTCATTTTGGTTGCAATTGATTACTTCACCAAGTGGGTGGAGGCCGTCACTTTCAAAGCAGTCACCAAGAAAGCAGTGGTAGACTTTGTTCATTCCAACATCATCTGCCGCTTTGGTATCCCAAATACCATTATCACTGACAATGCAGCCAATCTCAATAGTCATTTGATAAAGGAGGTATGAGAGCGATTTAAAATTATACATCACCATTCTACCCCTTACCGGCCAAAAGCCAATGGAGCCGCTGAAGTAGCGAACAAGAACATCAAGAAGATTCTTAGAAAAATGATCCAAGGTTCGAGACAATGGCATGAAAAGTTGCCTTTTGCTCTTTTGGGATACCGCACGACTGCTCGCACATCTGTTGGTGCAACTCCTTATCTGTTGGTATATGGGACGGAAGCTGTAATACCGGCTGAAGTCAAAATTCCCTCTCTTCGTATCATTGTGGAGTCGGAGATTGAAGATACAGAATGGGCAAAGACCCGATTAGAACAACTAATGTTGATTGATGAAAAACGGCTAGCAGCAATGTGCTTTGGCCAGTTATACCAGCAAAGAATGGCACGCGCTTACAACAAGAAAGTGCGTCCAAGGCATTTCGAGGTAGGACAACTCGTTCTGAAACGCGTTCTTCCACACCAAGTAGAAGCTAAAGGAAAGTTCGTCCCAAACTGGAAAGGACCCTACATCATCAAGAAAGTGTTACCAAAAGGGGCCTTGCACTTGGTAGATGAAGAAGGACGTGTACCAGACATGACTATTAATGTAGATGCAGTCAAAAGATATTATGTCTGAGATGACGAAGGTTACCATTGCAAGCTATTCCAAGCAAGTGTCACCCTTTTGTTACCCCTTTTAATCTGTATTTTTCTTCCTTGTTTTCCATTTTTTGGAACCTGTGTACTCAAAAAAAAAGGAAAAGAAAAGAAAAGAAGAAGAAGTCAAACAATAATTTTTTTTTGAGTCATTGAACTACGT
The DNA here is from genome assembly GCF_000390325.3 of Nicotiana tomentosiformis. Classification (NCBI taxonomy): domain Eukaryota; kingdom Viridiplantae; phylum Streptophyta; class Magnoliopsida; order Solanales; family Solanaceae; genus Nicotiana; species Nicotiana tomentosiformis. Next base: position 38,877,415 of record NC_090813.1, on the reverse strand, counting down.
CTGACCTGATTCCGAAAGGATACGTAGGCAGCCTTACCCTGGGTTCGGTCCCATTGCAACAAAAATCCATATTCCCAATACTCCAAAACTGGGGCAGAAGTTTGTTCTTATCTTACGGTTTCTTTTCCTGTAGAAACAGTTCCAAAAGTTATAATTCAGTTCAAGGTTCCTTTTGCCTTTTCCTGTTAAGAACTTCTAATCGATCTTCGAGAATACTTGAAGTCCCCATACCAGGGGCATTGACCAACCTTCCGCGTGTCGTATCTTAGTAAAAAAAAAAAATAGTAAAGAAGAAATGAGAGAGTCTTATCGGTGAAAACCCGTATGGGCACTGTAAGGCGACAGTGATTAGAGAAATGAGAGAGGTCAGTTAGCGAAAACCCGCAAAGGGCGCTACTAGCCGAATGAGGGTCTTCGATGCTCCGGCATGAGCGCAACTAAAGACAGTTTCAAGATGAACATTTGCGACATATTTTGAGAATTAGACGGCTGATACAGATCAGGCGTCCAGTCCAAAATACATGTCATGATTCATTGAAGTCGGCACTTATCCCCAGATAAGTCTCCTTATTTCTCTCCCCGAAAGGGACACCTTTTATTTCCAATTGCTCTTCTATTCTTTTCCATAATTTTTCTTAGATTCCCTTTCGGTCTAATTTTGCATCAAAAGCAAAGCAAAACTGGCTACAGTTTCCCCGTAATACCGAGCATAATTTGGAGCATATAAGACATTGACGAAGGCAGGAATCCATATGTGATCTCTTTTGATAAGGCAGACAAAGTGTCTCAAAGAAACTGAAAAAGCCAACACAAGCAAGACTTGCTTCATGGAAAAAGTTGATAAGCACTACAGACACAAACTGGTTCTGAGTGCAAGGCTACTAAGTCTGATTTTAAAGAAAAATTTCTCTGCCTTAGATACAAGGGTTAACGGTACCGTAGACATCCGGGTATGAAACAACCAGGGGAGACGTCAGAAAGACAAAGTCTCCAGAAAATAATACAAAGTATCCGAGCATCTCGGTACCACTCTGATAGAATCAGTTCTTCGACAACGGGGTGTCCGTGAACTCAAACTCCTCAGTGCATCAAGGCCACAAACTGACCACCACTTTAAAAACTCACAAATTTTCTTTGTTTGAAGTAGGAACAAAGCAGTGCAGAATGGCGGTTGTCAAAGGACGAATGTCACCAAATGTAAGCTCCTTAAAATCTTCAGCATGCATCACTACTATCCATACCTCTCATTTTCATAGCTCAACCCAGGCAAAACCTTTTCACCTAGGGGGATCCAGCTCATAGGTCCGGGTAGAAGTACTCTTCGCCCAGGTTGTTTTACGTAGCTTAACCCAGGTAGAACATTTTCAACTAGGGGGATCCAGCTCATAGTTTCAGGTAGAAGTACTCTTCGCTCAGGCTGTTTTATGTAGCTTAACCCAGGTAGAACATTTTCATCTAGGGGATCCAGCTCATAGTTCCGGGTAGAAGTACTCTTCGCTCAGGTTGTTTTACGTAGCTTAACCCAGGTAGAACCTTTTTCTCCTAAGGGGATCCAACTCATAGTTCCGGGTATAAGTATTCTTCGCTCACGATGTTTCACGTAGCTTAACCCAGGTAGAACCTTTTCGCTTAGGGGGATCCAGCTCATATTTCTGGGTAGAAGTACTCTTCGCCCATGCTTGTTTTACGTAGCTTAACCCAGGTAGAACATTTTCACCTAGGGGGATCCAGCTCATAGTTCCGGGTAGAAGTACACTTCGCTCAGGTTGTTTTACGTAGCTTAACCCAGGTAGAACCTTTTTCTCCTAGGGGGATCCAGCTCATAGTTCCGGGTAGAAGTATTCTTCGCTCAGGATGTTTCACGTAGCTTAACCCAGGTAGAACCTTTTCGCTTAGGAGGATCCAGCTCATATTTCTGGGTAGAAGTACTCTTCGCCCATGCTTGCTTTTCATATATTAACCCAGGTAGAACTTTTTTCGCCTAGGGGAATCCAGCTCATAGTTCCGGGTAGAAGTACTTTTCGCTCAGGATGCTTTCATAACTTAACCCAGGTAGAACCTTTTTGCCTAGGGGGATCCGGCTCATATTTTCAGGTAGAAGTACTCTTTGTCCAGTTTTGTTTTTCATAATTTAACCCAGGTAGAACTTTTTCGCCAAGGGGATTCAACATTCTTTTTCCCAGTAATATAGGGCGTCAACCCTTGGTTACATTTCCTTTTCAGTAATACATGGCACCAACCCCTGGTTACATTTTCTTTTCTGTATAGGGTACACCAATCCCCGATCTCCTTACCAGTATAGGTTACACCAATCCCTAGTTGTGTTCTCCAATATTGGATACTTCATTCCCTAGTTGATTTGAGCTTAAATGCATGGTACACCACTCCCTGATATCATTGCCAATATAGGGTATCCCATTTCCTTGCCATATTTTCCCAACATAAGGTACACCAATACTTAGTTGAGACATTCTTTTGGGATCATGACCTTTTCAGGGTACACCATTCCTGTTCTTTTATTTTCTTTCAATAAAGAAGTAGTTTAGAATTTTTGTTACAATAACTCACAAAATTTTTCTAGTGAAAACTGGGGCAGAAAAATTTCATTCGTTTGTTTGTTGTGATGTCTGAGCAGGTTTTACCGCAAGGTACAGTGTTCGAGATGAACAAAAGAAAAGGTCTCAATCCAGAATAAAGAAAAGAAAAGGAAAAGAAGTGAATCCAAATGCAGAAGCAGATGGAAAGGATATGGACTACTCAAGACATGACTGAAGTTACGAGCTTCACATTTCCCGTTTTGCTCAGAAGAAGCCGTAGAAGAATGAACTAGCACTTACAGCTAGCAAGCATCAAGGTTCAGAACAGAGCTTGCATGAACAACCAGTCAAGATTCAAGATCAAGCTTCAAAAGACTTATAGATAGGAATCTTGTAACTCATAGTTGATAGGCTTGTTTAGTTTCTTTCAATTTTGATGTAATAGCAAGACCACGGACCGGAGCCTAGCTCGACTTTCGAACTCATCACTCCATCTTTCTTCTTGAACTACATGCGACCTGATTCTCTTAGAACCTGGGATATGTAGGCTGTCCAAAACCAGGACTCGGTTGCACCTTTTTCTTTTATTTTCTTCCTCTTTTGAATAACGATATGGTCAAAACGTAGTCACACGGCTCACTTTATCTTTGCCTGAAAACTTTTAATGTTCCCAAGCAAAGAGGGGCATGCTGTGAGCACCTAATTTTTTACCGTGTTTGAATATTTTCCGCTCCCATCTTCCCAGGCATTTTCCCACTCAACTTTTCTTTGTCCCCCATGCTTGTCCCATATGCTTTGTCCCTCATGCTTGTCCCACATACTTTGTCCCCCACACACAACCCCCCACATATCCCCATTTTCTTTCTTCATGTGAAGGGGGAAAAAGATGACCAAAAATACCATCTTCTTCCCTCTATTAATTCCAGCAAGAGGACACCAAAAAAAAAAGAAAAAAACAGTTCGTGCCTTCCTTTTCACTCATCTTCCTCAGCTTCTAAGCTCACCCAAAATGAGCTTTGCAAGCCCCTCTAAACTCCAGCAAAATCCAGCAGCTTTTTAGCTACAAAAAATACCAAAAATCAGCCTCCAAAACAGATGCAGAACAGCCCAAAAACGAGCTGGAAATCCATCCCAAAACCAGCCCTCTTCTCAGTCCAAAAATGACTCCAAAACAGCCCCGAACAACCTCCTGAAACGCAGCAAAAGTCCAGCTGCGAACAACCCCAAAATTCAGCTTTAATACAATCCGAAACTGACCCAAAACAGCCCCAAAATCACTCAAAAACGTAGCTGAAATCACTCTTAAAATACAGAAAAATCAGCATCTAAAACATGACAAAAACAGTCCCAAAACAACCCCATAAACTTCAGCTAAAATCAGTCCCGAAATCCAGCTGAAAGCAGCCCAAAACATCTACAATCTGAAAACCACCATGCAAGTTGTCGTCCTTCAGCCAAAACCAGTAGCTCCTTCCTACTCTGTTATTCACTACAAACGAGCCGAGTTCGAGGCGGTTTGGTCGAGTTTCTTTGAGGTTCCGGCAAGGCATTTGATTTCTTGTTCGAAGTTCTTATTTGCTTGACGATTCAAGAATATTTGCAACTGTAGAGGTCCGATCTTTTTATCTTGTTTGCTTTGTCTGTTTATTGTTCCATTTAGATGATATGTGTTAATATGCCTTTTGCTTGGATTTGTTATTCTCCTTTTGAGCACATAAATTTTCTTAGTTGTTAATTCTTATCGTTAAGCTTATTGGTCTTTGTTGTTGAGTGAGAATCTAGAAGAAACATTTCAGAAAAAATTAAACTTGAAAAAATGAGGATAAGTGATGGTAACCGTAATGCATCTGGTCCTAAGGTTTGGTATTGTAAAAATTTGTTTTCTTTATCAACATATTTTAATCACGTTTAGTTTTTTTTTTCTAACGCTAGTTTTATCATTTGGTCGAATTAATTTCTAACGTTGTCTTAACTGTTTTTATAAAATTTTTATCAATCATTCAATAATCCTCTCTTGATTTGTAATCAGTACTAAATAAAATATTTCCATAACTCTTGAGCCTCACAATAATCTTGACTTAGGAAATAAATAACTCACAATTCGCTAGTTTGCTTTAGGCGCGCTTTTAATTAGTTTATCGCGATTATGTATACGTTCGCGTGGCATAATTGTAATTTTTAAAATTAAAATCGAAGTATGTGTTCGTGCAATTTTTGCCAAAACAATCTTAATATAATAAAATGCTATTAATTGTGTACATGTACGAGTGACATGATTTTGGTACAATAAACAAACGGATTCACACACGTGATTCATTTCAAAGATAATTCCATATTTTAATAATTAAAAGCGGATAGAAAAATATGGAAACCAATAAATTACAGTTTATCCAAAAATAATATAAGTCAAATGTGATCAATTAAGCGACCGTGCTAAAACCACGGGGCTCGGGGAATGCCTTACACCTTCTCCCCGATCAACGGAATTCCTTACCCGGACTTTATTTTCGCAGACCAATAATAATAGAGTCAAATATTCCTTTGACTAGGGATTCAAGTAAAAGGTGACTTGGAACACCCAAAAAATCAATTCCGAGTGGCGACTCTGTAGATAAAATAATCCCTAATCAAGTTTGTCACTTTAATTGGAAAAATTCTTTAACCCACCATCCATAATACACAACATATTTATCTTTTGTGGGGGCATAAAAGGAGGTGTGACACCACGGTCAATTGGTTTCCCTGTGACAAATTAAAAATGAACAAACCCGTGTCATATACTTCTATCTTCTAATTTTAAGCGTTCGGTCTTGTTTGGACAGATGATTAAAATAGAGTTCATATTTTATTATGGTTGAGTTCTTATTGTATTTACATGAAATAGTACTAGTTAAAAAGTGGAGTGCAAAACCCCTCCTCTGCCAAAGTAAGGTTTAGTAGGATACACGCAGAAATCGTAAGAACAAGCAATGAATTTGTTAATTTAATTGGGTTTTTTTTTCTGGATTTATTTGGGCTTTGATCGACTAATGTTCTTGGTTAAAACCGAAGCGTTTCCTTTTGAAAAAGGCACACAGGTCACATAGAAATGAAATTTAAGGAAGGTCACAGCAATAATTCAAGGCATTATTTGGTTAGTGTTTGCGATTGAAATTTACATCGATTACACATGCAAAATAAACTGTGAGAGAAGCGAAAATATAATTCTTGGTAAAAATATAAGAGGAAAGCACCTTATGTAATGGCAGCACCAACATTGTTACTGGATTCTGGTTGTGGAAATTCAAATATTCGATGCACGTGCGTTACTTTTTGCCACGTTCAATGACTTCTTGTGTCCACAATAAAAAATCAAACTAACAAAAAATAAAATAAAGAGACGGCAGCTGTTTATGTTTCTTAATTTTGTTGCTAGAAATCATCTTTTAGCAAAACGAAGTCAATTTAGTTTGGACTGAAGAACCAGATAGTATAAGATCGAACCGGAAAACTGAATATAGAATTCAGTTTAGCCGATAGAGATACAAGTTCAGTTCAGATATGTTATATCATGACTGTTAAGTAAATAATAATAATAGCAAATTCTTTACTAACGGGTAGTTAAATATTTAAATCTAAATGCACAAATAAAAAAAATCAGCATTCAACAACCAACACAAGATATAGAAGAACGCGTGGAGTGGACAAGACCTTTGCAATTTTCAGTTTTTCAAGTCCAAACATTTACTTTGAACGCATGTAGAGAAATGCTTCTAGTGTTTGTCTTTGTTCAGAGACGACTCAAGTCAGTACGTATAACACTTTCCTCACGGCAACACTTTCATCCATTCCATTGCAAGGATACTGAGGAGTAGTAATGCCTTGTCATAGTCAATTTAATTACACCAACGTAGAAGGCAATAGGAATTTTCCTTGAGGCTATGACTTTTCTGTGTATGGTAGAAAAATAGTAATATTGGTCTTCCTACTTAATAGTATAAAGCCATAACGCTAGAGGAAGCAACCATTCATCGCTAACTTTGCTTTCTTTCCTTTGATCCCCTTTTCATTTTTCCCTCTTTATTTTCTGTATCCTTTTCTTTTATTACTTTACTAGAAATCATGGCTGTATTATCAATGAGGGTATTTTTATGTGGAGGTGGATTTCACAAAAGAGAAGAGAAAAAGAAAAAGAAGAGTAGTGTGCGATTGGGTGGTAAAAGGCCAATGGAAAAGTTAGAGAGCAGCATAAGTAGTAAAGCTCTATTGATGATAAAAATGATATCTTGGAGGAAAGTGAAACATGATGATGTTGAAGATGATCAATTAGTAGATTGGGAAGAGGAAAATGCACTGTGGAAGAGAACCATTATTAAAGGAGAAAAGTGTCGACCTTTGGAATTTTCTGGCAAAATTTCTTATGATGCTAATGGGAATCTTGTGTTGGACTGATTGATGAATACTTCACTTCCAACTTCTGCCTTCTTTTTTCTCTCTTTCTCTGCCTTTTTCCCTTCTAGGAGGTGATTGTAAATACTCATGAGTTGGAGACTCTAATTTACGCAAGGGTAATTAAATATGACTAAAGGTAGATGTAGCAGCCGAATAGATCAAAACAGTGGATTATGAGTCTAGTACATGCAAATTTGTGGCTTGGAATTTCCTTCATTATAATTTGTGGTATTTGCAGCTACATCAACAAAACATACCTCTAAAGTTTCATTATCATTTCTTTGGATGAGACCGAAAAGTTGGTTGTTTTCCTTATACAATAATATCATGGTATATTATTAACTTATTAAATATATATTCGGAAATAACTGATCTAGACAGGGAAAAACCTACATCTTTCATCTGATGGGGAAACAATAGTTAGTGCATCACTACCTTTGTGCCCACCAAAATCTTATCTTCTAATTAATCTCTTCATGATTTCCTTTCCCAGCTTCTGTTTCATTTCAGTGTTGACCTAGACAAAAAGGACAAAAACAATTCTAAACTCTGGAATGCATACTTTTAATTCTTCTCTAATTATTCTGTTCCTATACAACTTATATAGAAACCGCAACTTAAAAGGATAATTGTCCTTTAATTTTTATTTTTTCCATCAACCGACGACTTTAAGCTCCTAAAATCAAACTTTAATTTCTAAACGCAAACGGCCCAACACAAACCCTTTCTCTTTTCTTATTTTTCTTGTACTATTGTTCCCATGTTAAGAAAGATATATTCACTGTTTTGTTTGTCGTAATTTAGCTGAAAACTAAGCTTAAAAAAATAAGAGCCATTTGGACACAAGACAGATATAAGGTATCACAAGTGTCCTCGTACCAAATAATTTGTTCTTTGTACTCAATTGACAAGCCATATCAGTTGCAAAATGGGAACGTAAAACTATTTTAATGACTTAAATATGAAAAATGTTAATTTTTTCTGTACAAATAAAAAAGAAAATGATGCCAAACCAATTGGGACAGAGAGAACAAACCAAAATAGAAGTGGTACGGAAAGGGCTACATCCACTTGTAAGAGCATAGCCGTCATCCTTGACATATGGTCTCAAATCTCAATCCTCAACTCCCAACCAAACCACCAAATTACGACAACCTTATTTTCCTAATTTAAACTTATAATCCTTTTGTTAATAGAGAAAAAGAAGGTTAAAAAAAATTGAACAAGAAAATCAATACATATAGCAACACTACCACCAAATAAACAGATCGTTCCATCAAAACAAAAACAAAAACAAGCAGAAGGTCCTGTAAAATTATATGCAATTCTTGAAACTAAATTTGACCCTATCCTCTGTACTTCACAACCAAACCAAAAGAAAAAAAGCTAAGAGGTGCAAACCAAGCAAAAACTAACTGCCATAACTGGAATTTGGCATACAAAGATCCATAATTTTCTCAGCCACCTCTGTTTCATCTCTGCTTTCTTCTACCAGCTTCTGAACTAAACTCCTCGGCAGCTTCATCTTCAACTGAACAGGTCCATTATTCGGCTTCGAAATCGACAAATCAGAAGCCGATCTTCGTGTTAACATGAGACACTCGAGCCGATCCTTTGCGCTCATCTGAACAGCAGATTTCACTCTTCTTGGAACCCTACTAATTTCTTCTTTAGGAAACAGAGGCAATTCTACTAGGAAATATATTTTGTTTGGCTTCAGTTCTTGTTCTGGTTCTAGTGGCTTAGCTCTGACGCCAAACTTCTTCACTGCTTCTGATTCTAATAGAACATGACCTGGGTAGTCTTTTACTACGTCCAAGGTTGTTACTGGTGTCTTTAGTTTCAAGATTTCGCCGTTAATCTTCATCACCTTTGTCTTCTTCTTATTTCCTCCTATGTTGTTCCCCATTCTAACTAGCTCTGCTTTTCTCTCTAGAGAATCTTGCTTTTTTGGTTTAATGGTTCTCCACTTATATTTTGGTATAATTATATGGACAAGTAACTAACCTTTTGTTAGTGCGTGTGCGTGTGAATTTGTGGAAATGTACTAGAAAAGGTTCCTTTGGTGGATATTTCAGGTAACTAAAAGATTTAACTGAATCCAATATAAATAAAAACTCATAAAAATTTTGAATAAATAATTTTAAAAGCATTGTAAATTGGACGATAAAAATTTAAAGGTTGAATTTGACTCTGATTATTAGTAGTAATTTATTTAAAGGTTCCCACTAAAACCATAATACTACTTTTGAATAATACTAAAGGTGCTTTCACTGGTAATGTACTCAGTGTGTGTTACCTTATTATGGCAAGAGAAATATTTTTTTGAGAACTAAGTGGGAAAAGGGTAAACTCAATTCCGTTACGACAAAATTTTATCTGGAACTGAATGGAAAGCAAGAAACGAAATGAAAAGAGGTTAAGCCTACTTTTTGTAATATATTCACATTGGAGGAGCAGTGTGGAGTTGGGTTTTCTTTGGTTTTGTGATAATCAAGGCTGGTGGGGCGATGCTTTATTGGCGTGGCCTCATTGTTGGATAAGGAGGTATAGGTATGGACTGTGGGAAGATAAAATATATAGTTTAAGTTTTGTATACTTGTCATAATATTTTGTACACTTTTAATTCAAGTGACTTGTCGGAAAAGGTTTATAACAAGCATATGTGGCAGCCTGAAATATCTATCAGAAATGATTTATTATAATATATATTAAATTATACGGTTAATGCATATAACTTAAACCTTTAAATTGAATATAAACAGCCTTACCGTTTAAGATTGTCACAAAGTCCTAACCAATTTGCTATGAAGATGTGGACAATAGTGTTTTTGAGTGATTCCAAATTCAAAGACTGTAATCCTCTTTAGTGTGTAAATTAAGGAAATGTTTGTTTTTGTCACACAAAATAAAAAATTTAGACGGTGTGCTTTCATAGAAAAGGTCGAAGGAGGATAAGATCTTTCAGTTGGACTTGCTTGCTATTTAAATGAAAGTATCACTTGATGTTGGTTATAAGGTGAGGCCAAAGGAGAAGGCAAACAAAACCTCCCACTATTACTGCATTCTGTTGGAATAGTTTCCAACTGCTTTCCAGTGCTCGTTCAACTCCACTTTATTTATCTTAAAAATAAAAAATAAAAAGAGCTAATACAATCTTAGTCTACAGATATGTGCTGACGTTTGTGGTGATGCTTGGAAATTCTTATGTATTGGATTAAATTAATGAGTTTGCCGAAAAATGTTAACACTCATTGAAAACATTTAAGTCCTTTTCACGGAAGCCTTGCAAATTCTCCTTTCTATTCAAGTATTTTATAATATAAAGGATATTATTAACAAATACTGCACTTAGAACAAAAATCAAAATATCTTGTTATATTAACTACGAAAGAACTCTGTCACAGCACACTTTGCATATTCAAAGATCCACATTTTATTAATGCTTGCGCCGAGGTTATAAATGATCTTCATGTCACGCATGATAAATAAAAGGGGAAAGAATGTTAGCTTAATTATAATTAAACAATTTTTTATAAGAGAGCAAACAAATAAATCAATAAAGATAATTTTGAATTAACGAATTAAATAATTAACCTATTCATTTATTTATTTTTTTATCAAAACGCTCATATTAACCCAAGCGGTTTAAACCGCACACATTTACCTCATCACTTCAACCCGCACTTGCTCATCAAAAGTAGAGCCCTTTGTCTTCCATTTGTCACCATCAGCGAACATCTATTCTCACGTTTGCGACGACCGGCAACGAAAAAATCTGAATTTATGATCCTTCTAGCAATTGACAACCAACCACTATAGGTATATGCTAAATTGGTTGCTAATGACCACCAGAAAAAAATGGTTTCTTTCTTTTTAAAACTCCATGCTTAGTCAAACACTCAATACAAAAAGAGGGGGGACAGAGAAGAGTAGTACCTTTTGATTCTTCAAGATTTACGATTTATAAGTTCCTTTAGTTGCAGCTGTGTCCCCAGAACTTCTAATAATAGATGGAACTCTTCAGGAACTCTGTCCTTAGCATTAATCCAAGGTCAAGCAAACAGAAGTCATATCTTATATAACCAGTACATTTGGATCACCATCTGCTTCACCTCCCAATGTACCTTAGAGAAAAGCTCACCAGATATCGCTAATTCAAACAGTGTCCATAACATTTGTGGAAACTTGAAGGAGATAAAGGACGGCAGTCTGAAGGTCAACTTGAAACTTCACCTGCAAAGACTTAAAGCTGCAATAAAGTCAGTTAAAGATTGTGTTGCAAGCCCACATACCAGCTATTACAACCACAGAGCAAAACCAGAGTTTGCTGTCTGCCCCTTTGTTAGCAGCTGAAACGGGCTTTAACTTGAGCATTGACTAAATGAAATCCAGAATGTCTCTTTAAATCCTAAAGAGGCCTTACACAAAGTGGATACCCTGAGCGCAAACTGCGCAATGACAAATATGTTTGAAGGAATGGAGTGGATAACTGCTTTTGAAGTGGGACGGAATCTGGTGCCGCATGTCCAGGAGGATCAGTCAAAATTTCTGAGAGTAATCTTACTGGCTTTTCACTTTTAAATTTTTAAGCAGTCTCTGGATTATATGTATCTTGACAGAAAACAGCTCATTTGCAGTGGGAACTCTAAAAAATACTATTCAGCAGAATGAATCCTAGGATGTAAGGCGGGAAAATCACCTACATCATTAGCTAGGACTGCCATTTAGGTGCAAAACATAAAAGCACAACTATACAGGACATAAAGTGGTGGAAATTATTGAAAAAATGCTAGCCTCGTGGAAAATACAGTATCTTTCAGTTGGAGGAAGGTTGAACTTGAGAAACAGTTAGTGCCATTCCAAATCACTCTCTCTCATAGTTAGTCAAAATTCCAGCAAAGGTGGACAATAGGTTAGATAGGATTAAGAGGCTATCTTTGGGAATGGACAGGGGCTCCAAACAGAAACTGTCTCAGAAACTTGTCTACGGACAGGTTCAAAGGGATTGGTTTCCAATAATCACATCAAATAGAATGAGTCTGCGGAAACAAGACTAGAAAAGGGTGAGATTTATTCTCCAAAAACATAGCTTTTAAAGATGGAAATGGCAAGAGACTTAGATTTTTGGAATATCAGACTGGAAGCTTACCACCCAAGGAGATACTTATAGAGATATACCGAGAATCCTGAAACTATGATAAACTAAGAATTGTGCACCAACGAGTCATCAACTTAAAAGAAAGCCTCTTTGGTCATGAATTATTGCATAGCCTTTACCAAGAGACCCATCTTAAGTTCACCACCCATCAATTGTGCAGAATTTATTGGTCTATGAAATTCTGAAAATAAAAGCATCAAGACTCTCTTAACTTCTCCTAAAACCCTTAGCAGCATACCTATTAACAACTATAGGTAATAAAAAACCTTATTTTCATTAGAATCGAGCATTTAACTATGACACAACCACTTCCTGAACCTTGCAGAGTTTGAGATATCAACTCAGAGTCACATGTGCTGCACTACTCTGTAGTCCTACAGAAAACCATCTCCAAAGGACTCACCCGTGCACAGACCCACCTTTGTGTCTGTAAATGACTTACAAGACTGCTCGTCATATCCTAATTCCTGAAAGAAAAACATACCAAAAACCACTGCTTTTATCAAAGTTTTTACCACATTTCAATCTTTTAGCATCATACATTCAAAGATGTATGTCATTGTCAATGGATCTTCACTAAACTGAAAAAAAATTAGTTCTTGTGACGAACTGCACAACCACTGAAGTCACATAAGTACCATTAAATGGAAGCAACTCAGAATTATCAATAATGCATGAAGAGCATTTCATTTATTCAGGAAATGATCCCAATCAATTTTATTAGAAGAAAGCACTAAATACATAGATTTATCGAGTATAACATCATTTACGAATATAATAAAAGGAGCTAATTACAGTCTACAAAAACTCAGAAGGTGAAGCAGCATCTGGCTTCCCAGCATCATTCAAGCCCCCCGGATGCAAGTTTTGCAAAACTTGAGCTGACAATGTCCCCAAACCACCACCCAATCCATCATTCGCCGAGCCAAAAAATTGAAAGACCAACCGAGCCATGATCCCAAGCAAATTCGTTTGGTTCTGGCAAGCATCAGCATGCATTTGCATCATTTGCTTTTCGTGTTCAATCTGCATATTCACCAAACGCTCCCTCCACTCCATTTCTTCCTCCTCCCATTTCTCCTCCAACTTCATCCTTCGCCTCCTCTCCTCATCGAATTCCCTCTCTAACCTCAACCGTTTCTCGCACTCCCTCTTTGCCCACATCATCTGCCTCTCTTCCAACATCAATCCCTTTATCTCAATCTCCTCATCCCTCTCATCATCTCTTCTTTCCCTGCACAATTCCATTCCTTTCCTTCTTTCTTCTCTCTCCAACATACCCTTCTCCTTACTCCACTCCCTCTCTCTCCTCTTCTCTTCCCTCCTCACTAAAACATCCCTTAACTCCAACACTTGTCCACCCACCATCCTAATCCTTTTTCCGCAAAACCCTTTCTTCATTTCCTCTCCCTCCCCACTTCCACCATCCTCATCATCTTCCTCCTCGTTCTCGAACTCCTCACTATCAATCCCAAACCCCAAACCCAATACACTCTCATCACCATAAAGCTCAATGATATTATTATCATTATTGGGGGCATTTTCTTTGGTAATATCCAATTCAACATCCCCAAACACTTCCTTATACTTCAAGAAATTTTCCCAGTGGTTTTCACCATCTTTCCAATTGAACTCGTTGTTTGAAGTTCTGATTTTTTGCTTGACACCCAGATACTGGTGACGCATGTTCTGAACTTTAATGGACACGTCACGCCAGGACCATCTGAAAGGGAAGTGAAGTGGGTCTTGTAGGTGATGTACGGAGTTGACATGGTCGGCAATTGGTTTGAATTTTTTCTCTCTGGTTTTGAGCTTGGCTAACGTGCCGGAGTTGAGCAGGTCGGAGTACTTTGTGAGCAGAGTTTGTTCTTCCATTTCTGACCATTTCTTGCGCTTCATCTTGTTGATCAAACTGTTGAGGATTTGGAGTTAGGGTTACGCTAAGATTCGGGTCACTTTTTGGGTGGAGAAGAAAGCGGAGCGAGCTGTGTCCCTAGATTCGAGGAAGGCAAAGTGTACACTTTTGGGTCGATTTTTGGTGTTTTGGTTTTGTCTTTAATTTTTGCATCTTTTAACTTTCTTATACAGTATTTAATTTTCTGTGTAAGCCTTAATTTTGGTGCTTTCATTAGACTAGTTGCCATAAGATAATCTATATATGCACCAATAAAATAAGAGAATCTAGATAATGTTATAAATATATTATATTATGGATGTTCATTTAGTACTCCGATGTAAATAAGTTTCCTGAAGAAGTTTATCCATATGAGACTCCGCCGTAAATATGTTTATCTATTTAATATTCTATTGGAAATAAGCCTCCTGAAAAAGCTTATCATTTTGGTACTCCGTTATGGATAAACATTACCCCGGTAGAAGATTATCTATATCTGGTACAGTAACAGCTTACAAGCAACTTACACAGCAGCTTGCAATAGCAGTTTCCTTTCTTCTATAAATAGAGGAGTTTTCAATTCATTATATACATAAGTTTGAAATTTGAATAATATATCAGTTTCTCTCTATACTTATCTTTACTTTATAGTCTTTATTTTATAACACGTAATCAGCACGAGACTCTGCCATCTCGAGCAAATACTTTGAAAATATCAGAGGTACGAATTTTCTTTTTCTAAATAATGTCAAATCTTTCTAAACATGAATTTGTAGCCCTAGATATATCGGGCAAAAGCTATATGTCTTGGGTGCTTGATGCTGAAATTCATCTTGATGCGATAGGTCTGGCAGACACCATCAAGGACAAAAATCAAGCATCAAATCAAGACCGTACCAAAGTAATGATATTCCTACGCCATCACCTTGATGAAAGCTTAAAAATGGAATATCTCACTATTAAAGATCCAGTCATACTGTGAAATAATTTGAAAGATAGATATGACCACCTGAAGATGGTCTTTCTTCCACAGGCACGTTATGATTGAACTCATCTAAGGCTACAAGATTTTAAATATATCAGAGAGTATAATTCTGTTATGTTCAGAATTATTTTCCAATTGAAACTATGTGGTGATAATATTACTGATCATGATATGGTGGAGAAAACTTTCACCATTTTTCATGCCTCGAATATGCTCCTGCAGCAACAATATCGAGAGATGGGATTCAAAAAGTATTCTGAACTTATCTCACATCTTCTTGTAGTCGAGCAACATAATGGGCTATTAATGAAAAACCATGAAAGCCGGCCTACTGGTTCTTGTCCATTCCCTACGAACTTCCACCAAGCTAAGCGTGGAAGAGGACGTGGTCCCAGTCGTGGTTATGGCCGTGGTCGAGGAAGAAACTCTAATGATGGTAATAATAATGCACCAAAGAACCCTCATTACCACCAGTAGTGGAAAAGGAAGGAACAAAAGCATGAAGCGGTGCAAGCAGCAAAGCCAAAAAATATATGCTATAGATGTGGAGGAAAAGGGCACTGGTCACGTACATGTCGTACGCCAAAGCACCTGGTTGAGCTTTATCAAGCCTCCCTAAAGAAGACAGAGAAAAATGCTGAAGCAAATTTTATTTCTAAAGATAATTTAGACTTCATGCATTTGGATGTAGCTGATTACTTTGCACTCCCGGAAGGAGAACGAGTCATGTGATCGGTGATGAATCTGTAGAGATGTAAATATTTTAATTTTTGTTGTTTGTAGTAGATAGTATGGTTGTATAATTGTTGTACATAAATAAAAGTTATGCTTTGATAATGATGTTTACTATCATATTTATTATGTTTATGTCATTTTGAAGAATATGGATAATTCTCAAATTATGTTTGGATCAAAGACCAATCATGAAGATATTTGTGTAATTGATAGTGGAACAACTCATGCCATATTCAAATATCAGAAACACTTTTCTTATTTGCATAAGGAAAAAGCAAATGTTTCAATAATTTCTGGTAATATACGTTTAATTGAAGGCTCCGGAAGAACCACTATATTTCTGTCTAAGGGAACGAAATTTATAATAGACAATGCATTATTCTGCTCCAAGTCCCGAAGAAACTTGTTGAGTTTTATAGATATCCGCCGAAATGGGTATCATGTTGAGACGATAGATGAAATGAATATGGAATATCTTTGTATTACAAAGAATATTTCTGGCCAGAAGTGCATTGTAGGAAAGTTACCAACTTTATCTTCTGGCTTATACTATTCAAAGATTAGTACAGTTGAAGCACACTCTATCATAAACCAGAAGTTTATTGATTCAAATATTTTCGTACTTTGGCATGGCCGTTTGGGCCATCCTGGATCAATACTGATGAGACGAATTACTGAAAATTCGAGTGGGCATCCATTAAAGAACATGAAGATTCTTACAAATAATGAATTTTCTTGTGATGCTTGTTATCAAGACAAAATGATCACTAGACCATCACCAATGAAGGTTGATATTGAATCCCCTGCCTTTTTAGAACGTATACATGGGGATATATGTGGACCTATTCTCCCACCAAATGGGCTGTTTAGATATTTTATGGTCCTAATAGATGCATCTTCAAGATAGTCTCATGTGTGCCTACTATCATCTCGCAACCTGACGTTTGCAAAGCTATTAGCCCAAATAATTCGATTAAGGGCACAATTTTCAGATTATCCAATAAAGGCTATTCGCCTTGATAATGCTGGAAAATTTTCATCTCAAGCTTTTGATAATTATTGTCTATCAGTTGGGATAAAAGTTGAACATCTTGTAGCTTATGTTCATACTCAAAATGGCCTTGCAGAGTCATTTATTAAACACCTGCAATTGATAGCAAGACCGCTACTTATGAAAACAAAATTTTTCACTACTGTTTGGGCCCATGCTATTTTGCATGCAGCATCACTTATCCGTCTCAGACCGACACATTATAATAAATATTCTCCGTCATAATTAGTTTTTGGTCATGAACCAGATATTGCCCATCTACGAATTTTTGAATGTGTTGTATATGTGCTAATAGCACCACCACAACACAGTAAGATGGACCCATAGAGAAGGTTAGGAATATATGTTGGGTTTGAATTACCCTCTATTATTCGCTATCTTGAACCATTGACGGGAGATTTATTTACTGCTCGATTTGTAAATTATCGGTTTGATGAAACAAATTTTCCATAATTAGAGGAGAGATAAGGGAAATCAAAAGAGAAATTGTGTGAAAAGTTTTATTGTTATCTCATTTTGACCCACGTACCCGTATATGTAATCAGGAGGTCCAGAAGATCATCAATTTATAAAATATAGCAAATCAAATGTCAGACACATTTACTGATTTAAATAGGATAACTAAGTCGCATATCCTTACAGAGAATGTGCCAATCCGAATTGATGTCCTAGCAGGACCATCTACTAGCATGAGAGCTAGTGAACCTAAAGCACACCTGAAGCGTGGTAGGCCTTTGGGTTCTAAGGATCGAAATCCTCAAAAAAGAAAATCGACAAATTATAACGATACTATGAAGGGATCTCCTAAAGAGACCCAAGATCTGATTAGTTCTGAGATTCCTGAAGAAATCAATGAACCCAAGACTCAAGTGAGCGAGGAACTTTTAATAAGTTCAACTGGTGATGAAATTAATTTAAATCGATCTGAAATAGTGGTAGATAATATTTTTGCTAATAATGTTGCACTTAACATTATGGAAGATAGTGAGGATTTTGAACCCCGATCTGTCGAAGAATGTCGACAAAGATCTGATTGGCCAAAATGGCAAGGGGCAATTCAATCAGAATTGAACGCACTTGCTAAAAGAGAGGTCTTTGGACCAGTAGTCCATACACCTGTTGGTATAAAATCAGTTGGTCATAAATAGGTTTTTGTGCGAAAAAGGAATGACAAAATTGATGTTGAAAGATACAAGGCTCGCCTTGTCGCACAAGGATTCTCACAACGACTTGGAGCCGATTATAAAGAAACATATTCACCCGTTATGGATGCCATAACATTTCGATATCTCATCAGTTTAGCCTTATGTGAGAGGCTTGAAATATATCTAATGGATGTGGTTACAACTTATATGTATGGGTCACTTGATAATGAAATTTACATGAAAATCCCTGAAGGATTTAAAATGTCTGAATCATATTCAAAATGTCGAGAAATGTACTCAATCAGATTACAAAGATCTTTGTACGGTTTAAAGCAATCTGGGCGCATGTGGTATAATCGCCTAAGTGAATATTTGCTGAAAGAGGGTTACATAAATGATGTTATTTGTCCATATATTTTTATAAAGAAAATGACATCCGAATTTGTTATACTTGTTGTTTATGTTGATGACATGAATCTTGTTGGAACTCCAGAAGAGCTCCAAAAGGCAATTGAATATCTTAAGAAAGAATTTGAGATGAAAGATCTTGGAAACACAAAACTTTGTCTTGGTATGTAAATTGAACATTTAGCAGACAAAATCTTTATCCATCAATCTGCCTTTGCATAAAAGGTCTTAAAATACTTTTACATGGACAAAGCGCACTCATTGAGTACACCAATGGTTGTTCGATCACTTGAAGTGAATAAGGACCCGTTCCGACCTCTAGAAGAGGAAGAGGAACTCCTTGGTCCTGAAACACCATATCTCAGTGCAATTGGTGCCCTTATGTATCTTACTAATGCTACAAGACCTGACATAGAATTTTCTGTTAATTTACTAGCAAGATATAACTCTTCTCCTACAAAGAGACATTGGAATGGGATTAAGCATATTTTGCGATATTTAAATAGAACTCTTGATATGGGTTTGTTTTATGCTAACAAAGGTAGTGCAGATCTTATTAGTTATGCAGATGCAGGTTATTTATTTGATCCCCATAAAGCTCGATCTCAAACCGGGTACATGTTTACATGTGGAGGTACTGTCATATCATGGCGCTCCACAAAGCAATCTATTGTTGCTACTTCTTCAAATCATACTTAGATAATAGCTATTCATGAAGCTAGTAGGGAATGTGTATGGTTAAGATCAGTGATCCATTTTATTCAAGAAAAATGTGGTTTGGAATGTGATAAAAGATTCATAATTTTATACGAAGACAATGTTGCATGCATAGCCCAATTGAAGGGAAGATTTATAAAAGGAGATAGAACGAAGCACATTTTACCAAAATTATTCTACACACACGATCTTCAGAAAAATGGTGACATTGATGTGCAACAAATCCGTTCAAGTGACAATCCAACAGATTTATTCACTAAATCTTTGCCAACTTCAACTTTTGAGAAGATGGTTACAAGATTGGAATGCAAAGACTCAAATATTTGAAACAAGGTTTTCATGAGGGGGAGTAAAATACGCGATGTACTCTTTTTTTCCTTACGAAAGTTTTTCCCACAAGGTTTTCCTTATAAGGTTTTTAACGAGGCAGCTAGCAATGCGTATTACTAAATATGTGTACTCTTTTACCTTCACTAGGATTTTTTTCCCATGGAGTTTATCCTAGTAAGGTTTTAATGAGGCACTTTATCTTTTAATGAACATCCAAAGGGGAGTGTTATAAACATATTATATTATGGATGTTCATTTAATACTCCGTTGTAAATAAGCTTCTTGAAGAAGTTTATCCATATGAGACTCCGCCGTAAATATGTTTATCTATTTAGTACTTTATTGGAAATAAGCCTCCTGAAGAAGCTTATCATTTTGGTACTCCGTTATTGATAAATATTATCCCCGGTAGAAGATTATCTATATCTGGTAAAGTAGCAGCTTGCAATAACAACTTAAAAGCAGCTTACACAGCAGCTTGCAGTAGCAGCTTACACAACAGCTTCCTTTCTTCTATAAATAGAGGAGTTTTCAGTTCATTATGTACATAAGTTTGAAGTTTGAATAATATATCTGTCACGACCCAAATTTTCCCTATGTATGATGTCGTGACAGCACCGAGTCTCTACGACTAGGTAAGCCTAAAATTTGCGGAATAATGAAATGAAAACATAATTTTAACAACTAACCGTTCAAAAATACACAGCAATCCCAAAACCCGGAACATCGTGAATCACAAACTACAAAAGGAAAATCTAGTGTCTCTATACATCAAAGTCTAACAAAGTAAAAATACAGAAGATAATGGACATGATAAAGAGTAGAAGGGGACTCCGAGGTCTGTGGACGCGGCAAATATACCTTGAAGTCTCCAAAGCAGTCCCGGCTCACTGATAGTGCGACTGATAAGGAGCACCTAGATCTGCACACGAAAAAAATATGTGCAGAAGAGTAGCATGAGTACACCATAATCGGTACCCAGTAAGTGTCAAGCCTAACCTCGGTCGAGTAGTGACGAGGCCAGGTCAGGACCCTACTGGTATATATATAATAAAACAAGATAGAATGAAACACCGCAGTAAAATAAAGACTGAACTTTAACAAGAATGAAATCATAAAAGACAACAGCTCAGTACATAGAGAAAATAATAGGGGATCTCCCGAGATACCGTCTCGTAGTCCCAAATGTAAATGTGCAGTACAGGGGGATCTCCCGGAATACCGTTCCGTAGTCCCAAAGTAAATATGCATTACAGGGGGATCTCCCGAAATACCGTTCCGTAGTCCCAAAGTAAATATGCAGTACAGGGGGATCTCCCGGAATACTGTTCAGTAGTCTCATAGTACAGGGGGATCTCCCGGAATACGATTTCGTAGTCCCAAAGTAAATATACAGCGCAAACAATAGAAATACAACTACATCGCAAAATCTTATGATTTAGGCTAAGTACCAGTCAAGGAAAAAGCAGAAAATTCACTAAGCATGCTGCACAGAGTTCACATAAGTAATTAGGACACGTAGACATGTTGTATTAGATTAAACATGATAGCTACACATATTGAAATAACTCAATTAAGAATGAAAATAGATTAATACTCATAAAAATAGTATAACTCAAAATAAAAGGAAAACAGGTTGCTGCTCAGTAAGAAAATCGGGTTTTACCATAACTAGCCCGTATACGTACTCGTCACCTACGTACACGGCTCTCATATATCAAAAACAGTAAAAATCCTACGGGGAGTTCCCCCACACAAAGTTAGGCAAGCCACTTACCTCGAACCAAGCTCAATCAATCGGTCACAATGCCTTTTCCATGAATATCCGGCTCTGAATGGCCCAAATCTAGTCAAAAGCAATTACACATCATAAATACAACCATAATAGACTTATCTAATTAATGAAATCAACACTTTAACAAAAATTCCGAAATTAACTCAAAAATCGTCTGTGGGGCCCACATCTATGAATCGGGTAAAAGTCACAAAATACGAACACTCATTCACTCACGAGTCTAACCATATAAAAATTACTCAAATCCGATCATAAATCCCCTTTCAAAACTCGAAATCTTTATTGAAGAAGTTCTTCCAAATTTTTCCCAATTTCAACCCCAAAATCCGAAATTAATGATAAAATTAAGCATAGATTAGTGAAAATTAATCATAAAGGAGTTAGGAATCATTACCCAAAAATTTCCTCCGAAACTCTCTCCAAATTTCGCGTTCTCCAAATTTGAACTTTAATTCTGCCCAGATATTTTTCCTTACTCGCGATCGCGAAGAACAACTCCGCTGCCCCATTATTTTACTCTACGCGAACGCGTAACTCTCCACGCGAATGCGATGAAATAGCTCCTTAGACTTACGCGATCGTGACTGACCTCACGCGATCGCGAAAAACAACACCCAATTCCACTGCTGCCTTATTTCTTCTTCGCGAACGCGGCCTAGCCCACGCGTTCGCGATGCATAACCTGACAAACCTACGTGATCGCGTCCCATTCATGGAGAACGCGAAGAGATAACCCAGTTGGTCTCCCAATTACTCTACGCGATCGCGATCCTTCTCACGTGATCGCAATGAAGGAAACCAGTTGCAGAACACCAGCAAAAACTACTAACTCCATGAGTCCAAAAATGACCCGTTGAGCATCTGAAATACGCCCGAGGCCCCCGGGACCCCAACCAAACATACCGAACAATCCTAAAACACTATACAAACTTAGTCGAGCCCTCAAATCACATCAAAAAGCGCTAAAAATCGTGAAACACCCTCCAATTCAAATCTTAAGAACTTGAAACTTCAACATTCTACAGCCGATGCCGAAACCGACCAAACCACGTCCGATTGACCCCAAATTTGGCACACAAGTCATATTGAACACTACGGACCTACTCTAACTTCCAGAATCAGATTCCGACCCCGATATCAAAATTTTCACTACTAGTCCAAAACTCCAAAATTTCGACTTTCGCCATTTCAAGCCTAAATGAGCTACGAGCCCCCAAAACACCTTCCGGACATGCCCCTAAGCCCAAAATCACCCAACGGAGCTAACAAAATTGACGGAATTCCATTTCGGAACCGTCTTCACACAGTTCCTACTACGATCCAAGTTCTAAGACTTAAGCTCTTATTTAGGAACTAAGTGTCCCAAAACACTCCGAAACTCAAAATCAATCATCCCGGCAAGTCACAATAGCAGAAATAGATATGGGGAAAGCAGTTAATAGGGGTTCGGGGCTCTAACTCTCAAAATGACCGGCCTGGTCGTTACATATTCCCCCTCTTAAAACAATCGTTCGTCCTCGAATGAGCATAGAGACATACCTGAAGTGGTGAAAAGATGAGGATAACGGCTGCGCATATCCTGCTCGGTCTCCCAAGTCGCCTCCTCGACCGGCTGTCCCCTCCACTGAACCTTCACGGAAGCAATGTTCTTTGACCTTAGCTTTCTGACCTACTTGTCTAAAATAGCCACTAGCTCTTCAACATAAGATAAATCCTTGTCCAATTTGACTGAGCTGAAATCCAATATTTGAACCGGATCACCGTGATATTTCTGGAGCATCGAAACATGAAATATCTGATGGACTCCTGTTAGGCTGGGAGGTAAGGCAAGCTCATAAGGAACCTCCCCAACACGCCGCAACACCTCAAAAGGACCAATGAACCTTGGGCTCAGTTTGCCCTTCTTTCCGAATCTCATAACGCCCTTCATAGGCGAAACCCGGAGCAAGACCCGCTCTCCAACCATGAATGCAACATCGCGAACCTTTCGGTCCGCGTAACTCTTCTGTCTGGACTGGGTTGTGCGAAGTGTATCCTGAATCACCTTAACCTTTTCCAAGAAATCCTGAACCAAGTCCGTACCCAATAATCTGGCCTCGCCCGGCTCGAACCAACCCACTAGGGACCGACACCGCCTACCATACAGAGCCTCATATGGTGCTATCTGAATGCTGGACTGATAACTGTTATTGTAAGCAAACTCTGCAAGTGACAAGAACTGGTCCCAAGCACCCCCAAATTCTATCACACACGCACGGAGCATATCCTCTAATATCTAAATAGTGCGCTCGGACTGCCCGTCCGTCCGAAGGTGAAATGTTGTGCTCAACTCAACCCGAGTACCCAACTCATGCTGTAAAACTCTCCAGAACTGTGATGTAAACTGCGTACCCCGGTCAGAGATAATAGATACCGGTATGCCATAAAACCTGACGATCTCACGAATGTAGATTCGAGCTAGCTGCTCGGAAGAATAGGTAGTCATCACAGGAATGAAATGAGCTGACTTGGTCAGCCTATCCACAATCACCCAAATTGCATCAAACATCCGCTGAGTCCATGGGAGACCAACAACGAAGTCCATAGTGATCATCTCCCATTTCCACTCCGAAATCTCTATCTTCTGAAGCAACCCACCCGGTCGCTGATGCTCACACTTCACCTGCTGGAAATTTAGACATCTAGCCACATACTCTACTATGTCTTTCTTCATCCTCCTCCACCAATAATGTTGCCTCATGTCCTGA
Source organism: Nicotiana tomentosiformis (assembly GCF_000390325.3). Taxonomy (NCBI): domain Eukaryota; kingdom Viridiplantae; phylum Streptophyta; class Magnoliopsida; order Solanales; family Solanaceae; genus Nicotiana; species Nicotiana tomentosiformis. Next base: position 38,853,479 of record NC_090813.1, on the reverse strand, counting down.
TACATCTTCACGGCACCCAGATGAATAGAGTACCGCGAGCTGTGAGCCTCCCGAAGAATCAACTCACGCAAACCATCTACATTGGGCACACATAGCCTGCCCTGCATCCTCAATGCACCATCATCTCCAATAGTGACCTCCTTAGCATCATCGTGCTGGACCGCGTCCTTAAGGACAAGTAGATGAGGGTCATCATACTAACGCTCCCTGATACGATCATAAAGGGAAGACCGAGAGACCACACAAACCAATACTCGACTCGGCTAAAAAATATCCAATCTCACAAACTGGCTGGCTAAGGCCTGAACATCTAACGCCATGGGCCTCTATGGTGCTGGTAGTTATGCTAAGCTCCCTGAACTCTCTACCCGGCGACTCAAAGCATCGACCACCACATTGGCCTTCCCAGGGTGGCACAAAATGGTGATATCATAATCCTTAAGCAGCTCCAACCACCTCCTCTAACGTAAATTAAGATCCTTCTGCTTGAACAGATACTGCAGACTCCAGTGATCGGTGTAAATCTCACAAGGAACACCATACAAATAATGGCGCCAAATCTTTAGGGCATATACAATAGTTTCTAACTCAAGGTCGTGGACATGATAGTTATTTTCATGTACCTTCAGTTTTCTGGATGGGTAGGCAATCAACCTACGGTCCTGCATCAACACCGCACCGAGACCAATCCACGATACATCATAATATATAGTATAAGACCCCGAACTTGTAAGCAATACCAATACTGGGGCTATAGTCAAAGTTGCCTTGAGCTTCTAAAAGCTCTCCTCACATTCCTCTGTCCACCTGAACGGAGCACCCTTCTGGGTCAGCCTGGTCATAGGTACTGTAATAGATGAGAATCCCTCTACAAAACGATGGCAATACCCCGCCAAACCAAGAAAACTCTGGATCTCTGTAGCTGAGGACGGTCTGGGCCAACTTTGCACTGCTTCAATTTTCTTCGGATCCACCTGGATCCCCCCACTCGATACTATATGACCCAAGAATGCCATTGAGTCTAGCCAAAACTCACACTTTGAAAAATTTGCATATAACTTCTTTTCTCTCAAGGTCTTAAGTGCAGTCCTCAGGTGCTGCTCATGATCTTCCCGAGTCCGGGAGTACACCAGAATGTCGTCAATAAACACAATGACGAATGAATCAAGATAAGGTCGGAACACACTGTGCATCAAGTGCATAAAAGTTGTTTGGGCATTGGTCAGCCCTAAAGTCATCACAAGGAACTCGTAGTAACCATACCGAGTCCGGAAAGCAGTCTTTGGGATATCTGGCTCCCGAATCTTCAACTGATGATTGTCGGAATGTAAATCAATCTTGGAAAACACTCTAGCACCCTGTAAATGATCAAATAAGCCATGAATACGAGGCAATGGATACCTGTTCTTCACTATGACTTTGTTCAACTGGCGGTAATCAATACACATCCACATACAACCATCCTTCTTCTTCACAAATAAGACAGGAGCACCCCAAGGTGACACACTGGGCCGAATGAAGCCCTTATCAAGCAATTCCTATAACTGCTCCTTCAATTCAGGAGGAGCCATACGATATGGAGGAATAGAGATGGGCTGAGTGCTCGGCAACAAATCAATGCCAAAATCAATATCTCTGTCGGGCGGCATGCCAGGAAGATTAACTGAGAACATATTTGGAAAGTCCCTCACTACTGGAACTGACTCAACTGTAGGGGTATCAATACTGACATCTCTCACATAAGCTAGATACGCGTCACACCCCTTCTCAACCATTCGTTGAGCTTTAAGAAATGAAATAACTCTGTTGGGAATATACTCTAAGGTACCTCTCAACTCTAATCGCGGTAAACCTGGCATAGCCAGCGTCATGGTCTTAGCATGATAATCAAGAATAGCATAATTTGGCGACAACCAGTTCATGCCCAAGATAACATCAAAATCTACTATGCTGAGTAATAATAAGTTGGCTCTGGTCTCAAAACCACTAAGAGCTATCAAACACGACCGATACACGCAGTCCACAACAAGAGAATCTCCCACAGGAGTAGACACATAAATATGGGAACTCATAGAATCCCGCGATATGGCCAAATACATGGCAAAATAAGAGGACACATAGGAATATGTAAAGCCTGGGTCAAATAATACCGACACATCTCTATGACAGACTGGAACAATACCTGTAATGACATAATCAGAAGCAACTGCCTCCCTACGAGCGGGAAGGGCATAATATCTGGCATGGCCTCCCCCTCTAGGGCGACCTCTACCTTCCCGACCTCCACCTCGGGCTGGCTGAGTAGGTGGGGTGGCATCTAGTGTTGTAATCATAGGTTGAGGACCCGGTGGAGCACGTTGTGGCTAAGAGGTATGTGGAGGTGCACCCCTCCTAAATCTGGGGCAATCCCTCACCATATGGCGAGTGTCGCCACACTCAAAACAAGCTCTGGGAGGGCGTGGCTGCTGTAATTGGCTCGGGCCAGGTCTGCTGGACTGGCCACTAGGAACACCCCGTGCAGGAGGCATAATAGATACTGGTGGTGCATAATAAGGCTCCTGGGGCCTAGAAGGAGCTGGAACACCGATGGCAGCTGGAAAAGCTGAATGAACGGGGCGACTCACATAACCCCTACTATGCCGAGCTGCTGGGGCACAAGCACAAGAATAAGAACCAGTCTCTCGAGACATTTTGGCCTCCCTCTCCTCTCTATCCCGGGCAAGCATGCCCTCCAATCTTCTGGCGATACTCACAACCTGCTAATAAGAAATATCCATCTCCAACTCTATGGCCATACTAATCCGGATGCTGGGGTGGAGTCCCTCAATAAACCGTCGAAACCTTTCTCGAACTGTGGCAACCAAAGCCGGTGCATGTCGGGCCAAATCACTGAAGTGAACTGCATACTCTGACACAGTCATAGATCACTGGTGCAACTACTCAAACTCCGCGCGCCATGAGTCCCTGAGGCTCTGAGGGACATACTCTCTCAAAAACATGTCAGAGAACTGAGTCCATGTAAGTGAAGCTGCCTCAGCCGGACTACTCAACTCATAAGCACACCACCACTGATAGGCTGCTCCTCTAAGCTGGAATGTAGTAAAAGAAACCCCTCTCGACTCTGCTACGCCCATAGTATGGAGAATACGATGACACTCCTCCAGAAAACCCTGAGCATCATCTGTAGCCAATCCGTTGAAGGTAAGTGGGTGGTACTTCTTGTACCTATCAAGTCTGAGCTGCTCCACCTCAGAAGCTACTGCCATAAACTCGGGCCGAGCTGGAGCTACCGTCTGCATTGGCACAATCTCTAGAACTTGGTCGACCTAAACCCGCTGCTCTGGAGTACCGGTGACGGGAGTCTGTGCTCCTCCCTCTACCTGAGATGTGACAAGGGCAAGTGGAATCAATCCATCCTGAGCTAAGGTGCTCAACATGCTCAGAAACTGGGCTAGAGTCTCCTGGAGGGCTGGTGCAGGAACAGGTACCTCAGGTGTCTGCCCTCCAGCTGGAGCTACTGGGGGCTCCTCTGTAGCAGCTCGTGCGGGTGCTCTGGCTGCACCACGTGGACGTCCTCGACCTCTACCCCAGCCCCGAACTCTCGCAGCTCTAGCAGGGGACGCGGGTGCTTGTTCATCAGATCCGCTTGTACGTGTCCTCGCCATCTGTGAGAGAATAGAATACAAAAGTTTAGAATCTTTGAAGTCAACAATTTTCACACGACAAGGAATCAAAGTAGTGAAAATTTTCTAACAGTTCCGTAGCCTCCCGAAGAAAAGTATAGACGTCTCTGTACCGAATAAGAAGCAAAACTCAGCAAGGCAAAACTCTAATAAACCGGCTTGTGACTCACGACATCTACGAACCTAGAGCTCTGATACCAACTTGTCACGACCCAAATTTTCCCTCCGTATGACATCGTGATGGCACCGAGTCTCTACGATTAGGTAAGCCTAACATTTGCGGAATAATGAAATGAAAACATAATTTTAACAACTAACCGTTCAAAAATACACAGCAATCCCAAAATCCGGAACAACGTGAATCATAAACTACGGAAGGAAAATGTAGTGTCTCTATATATTAAAGTCTAACAAAGGAAAAATACAGAAGATAATGGACATGAGAAAGAGTAGAAGGGGACTCTGAGGAGTGCGGATGCGGCAAATATACCTTGAAGTCTCCAAAGCGGTCCCGACTCACTGATAGTGCGGCAGATAAGGAGCACCTCGATCTGCACATGAAAAAAATATGTGCAAAAGAGTAACATGAGTACACTATAATCGGTACCCAGTAAGTGCCAAGTCTAACCTCGGTCGAGTAGTGACGAGGTCAGGTCAGGGCCCTACTGGTATATATATAATAAAACAAGATAGAATGAAATATCGCAGTAAAATAAAGACTGAAATTTAATAAGAATGAAATCATAGAAGACAACAACTCAGTACACAGAGATAACTCAACAAGAATTTTGAGTTATGAACCAAAAACCCTCAATTTTGAACTTTAATTCTGCCCAGGTATTATTCCTTAATCGCGATCGCGAAAACACCCTCTACGCGAACGCGTAACTCTCCACAAGAACGCGATGAAATAGCTCCTCAGACTTACGCGATCGCGAAGAACAACACCCAATTCCACTGCTGCCTTATTTTATTCTTCGCGAACGTGGCCTAGCATATGCGTTCGCGATGCATAACCTGACAAACCTATACGAACGCGTCCCATTCGTGGCGAACGCGAAGAGATAACCCAGTTGGTCTTCCAATTACTTTACGTGATCGCGAGCCTTCTCACACGATCGCGATGAAAGAAACCAGCTGCAGAACACCAGCAAAAACTACCAACTCCTTAAGTCCAAAAATGCCCCGTTGAGCATCCGAAACACGCCCGAGGCCCCCGGGACCCCAACCAAACATACCGACCAATCCTAAAATACCATACGAACTTAGCCGAGACCTAAAATCACATCAAACAATGCTAAAAATCGTGAATCACCCTCCAATTCAAATCTTAAGAACTTGAAACTTCAACATTCTACAACCGATGTCGAAACCGACCAAACCACGTATGATTGACCCCAAATTTTGCACACAAGTTATATTCAACACTACGGACCTACTCCAACTTCCAAAATTGGGTTCCGACTCCGATATCAAAATTTTCACTACCGGTCCAAAACTCTAAAAATTCGACTTTCGCCATTTCAAGCCTAAATGAGCTACGGCCCCCTAAAACACAGTCCGGACACGCCCTTAAACCCAAAATCACCCAACGGAGCTAACGGAATTGACGAAATTCCATTCCGGAACCGTCTTCATATAGTTCCGACTACGGTCCAAATTCTAAGACTTAAGCTCTCATTTAGGGACTAAGTGTCTCAAAACACTCCGAAACTCAAAACCAATCATCCCGGCAAGTCACAATATCAGAAATAGATATGGGGGAAGCAGGTAATAGGGGTTCGGGGCTCTAACTCTCAAAACGACCTACCGGATCGTTACAATATCAGTACATGAACTTTTAATACTCAAGATCTAGTTGATCCTAAATTAGCAATTCTAGTATGTTAAAAGGAAAAATAGAATAATAATTTGATTAAAATTGTACTAATTACGTGTATGTGTATATATATATATATATATATATATATATATATATATATATCGGGTAAAACCGATAGTCCGAACCGAAAAAAGCTTATTGGGTTATCGGTATCGAGTTATTAGATTAACGGTTTGGTAACGATTTAGAAAATTTTCACTATTGGGTTATCGGTTCAGGTCTCGGTTTGCCAATTTTGTTAATGGGTTAACCGATAACCCAATAAGAATTAATAAAATTATGACTTTACCCTTAAGTATATACATACGTCTAGGGCTTCATTCTCTCATATTTCCTCTCAGCCACACTCTTCAGTTCATTGTCTTAAAGTTTTCATCTTTAGAGACCTTACTCCTAGCGTAAGTCTTATACAATAGGTTCCTATAATAAAATTCATCTTTATCTAGGGATTTTTGACGGTTAAAGATTCTTTATTTTGTGCTCATATTTTATGATTTTTATTTTCGTTTCTTAATTTTGTGAGCTCACGCTGTGCAGCATATACCTACTACCAATTTCTCTTCGCACTTATCAATTCTCAATCGACAATCTTCATCAGTTTAGGATATGTTTTTTTATCCTCTTCAATCTTATCGCTTTAATTTTTTTATTTTTTCTCATTATTTTTTGGGTCACTGTTTTTGGGTTGCTTAACTCAATTTTTAGGCTGTTTTGTATTTAATTCGAGATAAGTACAAAAAAATTGAGAAATTTTTTGTTTATTGGTGTTCGAAGTTCTGAATTTAATTCTTTTTATATATGAGCATTTGGGTGTTTATTGACATCTTTTATAATTTGGACATGTATTCTTTTGCAGTTGATTCTTCTATTTCGTTTTTTAAAATTTTATTGGCTCGCTGCTTGATTTCTTTTAAATTCAAACTCACAGTGACACAAACACATGGCTGAAAATATCATAATTGATAAGGTGATCGGTGAAAGTAGAGCTTCTAATTCAAATGCGACGATACAATCTTGATCAGTTCAGTCGACAGTAAGGAAGGAAAGAAAAAGAGGTCTCGCATATGGGATCATTTTGACCAAATTATTGATTCTGAAGGAAATAAAAAGGGTGATTGTAAACATTGCAAAAGAGAATATTTTGCTGACACAAAAGAAAATGGTACGAAAGCACTGCTTACTCATATGGCCAATTGAACGACAGTACTGAACTTGTTGCTAACATTCCATTGCAATATGTGGAGGTAATGAATAGAATTCTGCTGCTACTAATTGTTATCAATATATCATTATAATATGTTTTTGGCTAATTCAAGTTTGTGTCGCTAAGCTTATCCTATGGTTGTGGTTGTTTGTTGTTTGTTGTTCCACTTCTAATTAGCTAGCTACATTTTGACATCTTATGTCTAAAGGACAAAGACAGTAAGAAAATCTTTATCAGTTGCGAGCTTCAGAAGAAGTTTTGATCTAATTAACTACATTTTGACATCTTATGTCTAAAGGACTAAAACAATAGAAAATCTTCAGTTGCGACTTGCGAGCTTCTGAAGAAGTTTTGATCTAGATTGAGTTATTTTATGGGGTAAATCGATTAACCGATAATCGATAACTGATTTTTTATTGGTTCGGTTATCGGTTTTGCATATTGATAAACCGATAACCGATATGTAAAATCGATAATATTCATAACTGAACCGAACTGATCGATGCCCACCCCTAGCTGAAAGGATGTCACTATGAAAAGACTTCTCTTTTCGTACTCATCTCCAAATATAACTCCTGATATTTTCTTTTAGGGATCATTTCGCAGGATGCATACGAATATAACTGAATATAATGTATTAGTAATGTAGATATTAATAATGCAGTGATTAATTATACTAGTATTAGTTATGATGAGATTATTTCTTATGATTGTTTGGTATGATATGTTAAAAATGACATGCATTGTATAATTTCAAGTATTAGTTAGCTTTACTTGAAGGGTAATTTTATCTTTAACCATGCTTATGCATGAATTAATAGTCTTGATAAATACTAATACATGATTTATTATGTATTAGCTATACATAGAATAATACCATATATGATGTATAATTAATACTTGTATTTGTTATACATAGGTTGAAAAGGCACTACCAGAAAATGGGCCTATGGCAACAGTTATTTTGGCAACCGTTATCAAACCGTTACAACCGAATTTGGATGGTATCAGCACACTTTAGCCATCAAACCGTTGCAATTGTAACAAAACCATTGCCATAGAGATTTGTTTCGCAACGGATGTGTAAACCGTCCCAATAGACATATATATGGCAACGGTTTTGGGGAAAAAATTTCTACGGGAATGGTTATTCATTCCCCCCTCATTTTTTCCGCTGAAATTTACTGAGCCCGTCAACTGACCTATTATTTTATATATTTTAATTAATTTTAATAATATAAATACAATAAACCCACCTCCAGTATACGTCGATACATCCAAACTCCCCTCTCTTTTCTTTTTGCCTTAGAATTCAAGAATCCATCTCCTAAATCCTCTCTTGGCCGAGTTTCTTCCAAATTTTTTAGATTTACTTTCTCACTTTCATTGTCTCTATATCTATGCAAATACCTCTTCATTGGACCACCATAATCATCAAACCCTAGAGTTCCCAAAGCCCAAAACGTGGTCGTCGTTCACCATTTTCCGTCGGTCTTTCCGGCACTTATTCGAAGCTTCGCCGGTTACAAATCCAATGAACTCAGATACCCAATTCTTCAAGAATAGTTGCTAGCCTTCCCCAACTCCCCAAATTCTAAAATCAGATTTGTGCTCGAATCAGAGAAGTCCAAAATCACCATAGCCTGGTAATTTTCTCTCTTCTTTTGGTCATTTTTACTGTTTTTGTTACCATTGCTATACGTTTTTACTGTGTTTTTTAGTTCTTGGCAAAAAGTTTCTTAATTCATGTTGTAGTCTTTTGGGTTCTGTGTTTAATTCATGTTGTAGTCTTGGCAAAAAGGTTCTTAACTCATACGTGTTTTATGTGTCCAATGTAGTCTTTTGGATGCTAGGGTTTTCATTTTCCTCGACTTTTGTTTGCTGCTGATTTTTAATTGCGGAAAAAAGGAGTTCTCTTATGTGTATTCTAAGCTATATTAAGATCTCATTTCACTGTGGTTAATTAGGTTTCTGCGTTTTAATTACTTTCTATTGCTTTATGGGACGAATTGATAATGAAGTCCTTTGGGTGCCTGGTTTTTTTTTTTTTTTTTGGCCTTGATTTTGTTTCCTGCTGATTTTAATGGATATTCTCAGCTCTATTGTGATTTTACTTTAGTTAATTGAGTTTCTGGCCTCGTGCCCAGGCTCTATTCTCAGTCTACATTTTGTTTACTATGTGACTGGTTCTTGATTTTGTAATTCCCATATATAGAGGATGGATTGATCATTTTTAAGTGACTTAAAGCAAAACAATCTGTTGAAAGCAATCTTTTACTTTTCTTCTCTCTTTACTAAGTACTATTCAATTATATATTATATAGATAGTGTAGTTTTTGTACATCCATATTTTTGGAATGAACTTTACAACAAAGAAAAGAGTGAAAAGCAGTCTGTCCAAATAATTTAAGATAGGAAAAGAAACAGAATATAAAAAGAAAACATGCACTTTTCGGATACATACTTACAAATGGACACATGTGTGTACAACTAGACAACTTTTGCCTTCTAAAACAATAACAAATCTCATGTGATGAAATTATGAAAAAGATGAGAGATAAGGTAATAAAGAAGTTACTTTCCCCTCTATGCCTTAAGGACAATTGCCTAGAACTGGAATCTTTGCTGGACCTTTCCAGCTTTACAAACCAGTATGCTTTTTCCCTTTCACAACATACAAAAAACAGACCAATACAGATCATCAAATGTTTGTTCTACCATCTTGATTTTGTTGCTTGAGGCTTTAATTCCGGCATTAACGGATACAGATTAATCATTTTAGGAGAGTTTTGAAATGGGTGTTTGTTGGATTGTATTATCAGGTTTATTTTGTTTATGATATAATCTGTTTTTTACCATTTTGATTTTGCTAAATGAGGCTATGAAAAGATAAAAATTGAGATTCCAGAGCATTCAAATGTTTGTGTTTCTAGAGCATCAAATTTAGTGGTTGCTGGTGTAATGTGTTGTCTACTATTTGGATTTTGTTCTTTAATTCCTTCTTGATTAGAAAATATTTTTGGAATGGGTATTTGAAATTTCAAAGCATCAAATTTATTTTGTTCATGATTTTGTTGCTTGGGACAATAATTCCCAGTTAAATTATCAAGTTTGATTCTTTTAAGTGAGTTTTGAAATGGGTATATGATGGATTGTGTTTTCAGACCATCAGATTTTTATTTGCTTTTCTTCTATCATTTGAATTTTGTTAAATAGATAGAGATTGATTGGTTTGATGTGTTTTCAGAGCATCAAATTTGACAGATTCGGTATACAAGCTGGTTCTGACGCTACATGAGTAGCAATGATTACAGGTAAGAGATCGAGTTCAATCGCGAGAAATTTTCAACCCATAAGATACTCTGTGAGAAACCAACTTCATGTGTATGTTTTTTGTTCTAATTTGGGTATTTTTTTAAATTATTCCATTTTCTTTAATTTTAGGGTGGGAGTGGTGTAATTGATACCGTCTTTTCTGTTGATGCTTTGAACCCAAATTGTTAGGGTTTTAAATTGTTTAGGGTGTGGCTAGTATGGGTCTAAATTTCTGAAAGTCTTTATCTTTTATATTAATTCTAAATAAGTTAATTTGTTCAGGGTCTTAATCCACTTTGGGTAGCATTTTGTATCCTCATTGGTGGTCTGTTTCTGGATGTGCTAATATCCATTACGCTTGGAATCTCTACACTGCATGTGAACATCATAATCGGTACATGCTTTTTATCTTTTCAACTTCTCATTAATCGTATGTTGTAGCATTTAGCAAATAGTATTTACATTAAAACAAAAAAATAAAAGAGCTTAGTCCATATTTATCAGCACAAAAACCTGCAAAATTTTGTAGTTTTCTTTCTTCGCTTTCTGCCAAAAGGATACACAAAAATGAAACAAGATAAACCTAAACATAATGAGAATTTCCAGAAACTTTAAATTATTTCTGTGATGTGGTCCTTGTAGTTGTGGCTATACTCGCTGTTTGAGTTTGGAATCATTATATATATTTCGTATTTTACATGAAAGGTCACTCGAAGTCATTGAGAAAACACAACCAATTCGTTCTATTTTTTTAGTGTTGGGATTTGCGTTCTTGCTCTTTGATTCGAACTTTCCTGTTGTTTGATGTTCATATCATCTATTGGTATTTTGTTAGCAAGTAGCCTCATTATACAGAAAGGTACTTTAAAAGGTATTTTTCTATGCCAGATCTTTTCCCCAGAGGGTCTTGTCTTTCATTTTTTTCTATTCTCCATTAGGAGGGAGAATCACATATAACAGATGTAGGGGAATAAAATGAATAACTAATTTAATCAAAACAACTCTCTCCCCAAATGTTACTAATTTAATCACATATAACAGATGTGGGGATTCATCCTCTTTCTTCTTGGTCAAATTTTTTGAATTATTTTTACACTTTTTCCCCTAATTCAAGTTATATCTTAATAATTGCAGGATAAAGTTTAACTTTATTAAAAAATTATTGAAGTTTATAACCAACACAATGTTATATGCATCAAAGGCAGATTTGGGAATTTGATAACCAACGATGTTTTTAACTTTATTAAATGGTTAATAATGAAATTGAATATTTGTTATTAATATTTAGAAAGAAGGTGACAATGTAACAAAAAAGATTTCTTTTTTACTTTTGTTAGAAGAATTGCTTTATGGTAAGAGAAGTCAAAAAATAAAATATTATGTTACATTACAGAAAAGTAATTCTGCCTTTCATGCCAAAATTGCTTTACTGTTTGTGACTTTCTGAGTTTCACCCTTCAAAGCAGTGGTCAATATCAAATTAATATGCTTTTGGTTTATTTGGTTAGTTTTGTTGATTTACTTCTATCGTATAGGATATCTATGGATAATGGTGATAAAAGTTGGATGAATCTCTTGAGATGGACGGATGAGTATATCCGTAGAGTGAATGATTTTCTGGATAAGGCATTTGAACGAGCCTCCCAAGGAAATGAAATATTATGCCCCTGCAAAAAGTGCATGAATCGCTATTGGCATTATAGAAATGTGGTGGAGTATCATTTGGTTGTTCATAGATTTATTGAAGGTTATACCAAATGGGTTTTCCACGACGAATGATTTTCCTCGAGAAATACACCTCATCTAAGCAATGATGATGAAGGTTTCTACCATGCGTGAAGATATTGATGGACTACTTCATGATATATTTAGAAATATAGAGGGTCAGACAAGGAATGAATAAGGAGTTAAGAAGTTGGGAAAAGACTATCTGAAGATGCAAAGAAGTTTTTCAAATTACTGGAGGAAGAAAAACAAGAATTATATTCGGGGTGTGAAAATTTTAGTACACACCCCCAGTGAGCGCAGGTACCTACTGAGTGTGAGTGCCGAGTGCGAGTGCTGAGCGATTGGAAGGACTGAGTGACCGGGAGGACTGAGTGAAATGATACTCTGGGAGTATGCATATAATTTTATCACTAAGTTGCATCGCATTGACATGCACACATGGCATACATGTATAGAGATGTATTTTCCTCATGTTGTACAGTATCACATCATTCATGATTTCTCACATGTTGACAGATGGGCATAGTGATGCATTTATTTTTACACTGGGTTATTTGGGAAGAAAATAAAATATCTCATTTATTATTAAAAGGATTTTGGGGAAAATTATTGCTTTCAAACTTATTTATATTTTTGGCAACTTCGGTAAACGATTTTGGGTTTCACTGATGTACTTAAAAGGAAGAACTATTTCTTTGAAAATTATGATTTAGCTGAGCATTTTCCTTTGAATTTCTTCTTGTATTATTTGCTTTATGTTGTGATGGACTTGGGACTATTGGTTTTGGACCCGACCTTGGTAAAAGCTCGTCACTGCTTTCTACCTAAGGTTAGGTTTGTTACTTACTTAGTAGATGGGGTCGGTTGTACTGATACTACACTTCTGCACATTGCGTGCAGATATTGGTTGTTGTTGTTGCTGCACTCGATGGTTGCCATATTTGAAGATGTACCTGCGTTCCTATTGTAGCTGCCTCTTGTTCATGGTAGCCTTAGATTCATAAAACTCTGTTTATGTACTTTTCAAACAAATGATGTAATTATTTCATACCAGTTTTGTATACTCTATTCTTAGAAGCTCATGATTTGTACTACCAGTTCTTGGGGAATGTATAAGGTTAAGATAATTATTTACTTAAATTGCTTTAATAATTGTTATTAGAATTGGATAGTTAAAAGTTGGCTTACCTAGCGGGTTGGGTTAGGTGCCACTCTTGCTCTATCATGTAGGTCATGGTGGACTCCAAACTCTTCCTCCTATACTTTCCATTTGCCAGGCTCACTTAAGAAATTTAGCACTCGCTCCAAAAATTTATGAAAGTTTCACTCATCTCTCTCAAGAGAATGTCACAAGTACGGCTTCAAGTACCATAGGCTTGCCCTTCATGTAGATCGCCACTAATGTAAGCTCACTCGGCTTGAAATCAAGTAGGACTTCTTTCGGGATGTAATGAAGGCTTTTGGATTAGGGTCGGATACGGTATGGGTGAGTGGTTACACCTTTCCTTAAGCACTCCATCTTTCATTTCTCGACTCACACTTTGCCAATTCTTAGAGGCACTTTATTTTCATTGAGGACTAGAGAGACTTAACATCACTCTTTTTTTATCATTTCATTCTTTTTCTCCCTTTTTGATTTCTCCATGTTTGAGATCATTACCTCTTTTTGAATCCATTCAACCCTTCCACTTATTCCCTTTTTGCATTTTTCTTTTTGTTCTTTTCTTTTCTTGCCTTCTCTTCTCATAGAGATCATTTCTTTTCTCTTTTTGTGCCTTGATACCTTTTTCAAGTTCCTCGTCTCTCCCCCAAACTTACGTTTTAATCCATTTGTTTCACGTGAGTGTTAAGGAAAGTTTAGGTGCCAAGAGAGGGTCACGACCAAACGGGTAAAGACTTGTAACATGGTTATCAAATGAGAAAGACTAGAGACTCAAAAGGGTTGACTAGGGATAATGGCATTGGTTGACAATAGAAAACTCATACGGGCCAAGTAGAGCCTACAATCACTTCTCAACCAAGCAAAACTTAGGATTTCGCCTTGAAACACATTCGAGGCAAGTTCTAGACCCTTCGCACGGATACTTGGACTAGCAACAATTCACCTTACCCCTCACGCAACCGGATTGTTAAAGAGGACGGAGTCGAGGGCCCACAACGACCACATTCAAGTTTAAAGATCACTATAGTCCAATTAAACCACTCGATGATTGCCAAAGTCAATACAAGAGTCACAAAGTCACTAACTAGAGCTATTTCTTTCAAAAACCTTGTCTCTAACCATAAGCACGTAGTTAAGTGTGTTGGTACCAACTAAAGCATGGTTGACTCTTCGATCATGACTTAATTAGGTCTTTTTATTCATTACTACTACTATTATTACCTAAACACAAAAACAGACTCGTTCCCTTAAGAAGGTTGTCACGCCATTCATCGCTGGGATGAGTCACCCGGTTCACACAACAACTACCTTTGGAAAGAACCATGGCATTAAGAAAACCAAATAATTATTATCTACTAAAACATAAAGAAAAAACTACTAAATCAAACAAAGAACTAATAAAGAAATAAAAATAAAGAAGCTAATAAGCAAAAAACTAGTGAAAATAGAATGAATATACATAATGAGATAAAGAGAGAGAATATATACATAATAAGAAAAGAGAAAATAATATCAAGTTATTACGGGCCAAATGTCTCATAATGTATCAAATATAATCAATAAAATCCACTCCCCCTCCCCAAAAAAAGATAAGCATTATACCCAATGCTTAACAAAATAAGAGTAAAAGAGGGCATCGGATTTTAGGCCATCAAAAGCATTGTACCCAACTCGTTCTTTTGCGTTTTACGGCCAAAAAATTAGGATTCTGCCCATTCTCATATTTTCGTGTGTTATAGCCCACGCCTTTCGAGTGGATCGGCCCTACGGACACGTATCGCCTAAAAATTTTTCGGGCCATCAAATACGACCTAGGGAACCATAGTCACCGCTCCGCAATCATCGTTCCTCATTTTTTGCGTTTTACGGCCAAAAAACTAGAATTCCGCCCGATTCCCATATTTTCGTGTGCTATAGCCCACGCCTTCTGAGTGAGCCCGGGCCCCCCGAATCCGGATCGCCTAAAAATTTTTCGGGCAATCAAATACGACCTAAGGAAGCATAGTCACCACCCTGCCATGATCGTTCCTCATTTTTTGCGTTTTACGGCCAAAAAACTAGAATTTCTCCCGATTCTTATATTTTCGTGTGCTATAGCCCACGCCTTCCGAGTGGGTTGGCCTCCGGACCCAGATCGCCTAAAATTTTTTTGGGCCATCAAATATGACCTAAGGAACCATAGTCACCGCCCCGCCATCATCGTTCCTCATTTTTTGCCTTTTACGGCCAAAAATTAGAATTTTGCCCGATTCTCATATTCTCGTGTGCTACAACCACTCCTTCTGAGTGGGCCCGGGCCCTCCAGACCCGGATCACCTAAAATTTTTCCGGGCCATCAAATACAATTTAAAGAACCATAGTCATCACCCCGCCATGACCATTCCTCTTTTTCTTGCGTTTTACGGCCAAAAAACTAGAATTCCGCCTGATTCTCATATTTTCGTGTGCTATAGCCCACGCCTTCCGAGTGGGCCCATGCCCCCAGGACCTTGATCGCCTAAAATTTTTTCGGGCCATCAAATAAGACCTAAGGAACCATAGTTACCACCCCGCCATGACCGTTTCTCTAATTTTTGCGTTTTACGGCCAAAAAACTAGAATTCCGCCTGATTCCCATATTTTCGTGTGCTATAGCCCAAGCCTTCCGAGTGGGCCCCTGCCCCAGGACCATGATCGCCTAAAATATTTCCGCACCATCAAATACTACCTAAGGAACCATAGTCACCACCCCGCCATGATCGTTCCTTGTTTGTTTGCGTTTTACGGTCAAAAAACTAGAATTGCGCCCGATTCCCATATTTTCATGTGCTACAACCCACGCCTTCTGATTGGGCCCAGGCCCCCCAGACTCGGATCGCCTAAAAATTTTCTAGGCCATCAAATACAGCCTAAGGAACCATATTTGATGGCCCCATACCATACCATCCTTGATTGTCATGCCAAGACTATTACCTTAGCGATGCCAGAATTATCGATATTGGAGTGAAAGGGTTCCTCGGTTAGTACATCTAGTCGGGTCATCTCTTTTCTGAAGGCTCGACCTATGGCCGAGAAGGGTTGTTTGTCTTATCTAGCTTATGTTCGGGACACCACTGCAGAGTCTCCGATGATTGATTCTGTGTCAGTAGTCCGGAATAGCCCGTAGGCTTAGTAGTCAAGTGAATGTTTCGAACTCGAAGTAATATAGCCCATAGGCGTAATGGTCGAGTGAGTGCTTGATCGAACTCGAAATAAAAGTAGCCCGTAGGCTTAGTAGTCGAGTGAATGTTTCGAACTTGAAGTAATATAGCCCGTAGGCGTAATAGTCGAGTGAGTACTTGCTCGAATTCGAAATAAAAATAGCTCGTAGGCTTAGTAGTCGAGTGAATGATTCGAACTCAAAGTAATATAGCTCGTAGGCGTAATAGTCGAGTGAGTGATTCGAACTTGAAATAATATAGCACGTAGGCCTAATAGTCGAGTGAGTGATTTCGAACTCGAAGTAATGTAGCCCGTAGGCGTAATAGTTGAGCGAGTGTTGCTCGAACTCGTTTATTTACCTTAAGCCTGTTTGCGTAATAAATCTTGGATATAAGATATCGGTAAAGAAAAAAATTTCTTTGCAAGTCATTGTACCTGTGTCCATGTTTTATGTCAGGGCTCGGGCCAACTACATGAGCATGGTTCGTTTTGACCATTTAGCTCTTACAATTTTTCCTATCGGAACCCTGTTGTTATAAAGTAACTTTCTTGCATCGAACTTGATATATTTGAGGCCTAATACCCCCCCCCCCATTATTCGAGGTCGATTGTAAATAGGCCCCGAATACTGTCGATTTATTTCTAAGTTAGCATGATCAATGGTTGCCTCATTAAAAACCTTGCCAAAAAATCTATTTGGGATAAAATCGGTCTAAGGGAAAAAGAGTGCAACGCATGCTTTCAGACCTAGGCCTTCGTATTGAAGGATCCATCCTAGCTCCTGATCGGACTCCTGTAGGGGTTAGTTTCGAAATGT
The DNA here is from genome assembly GCF_000390325.3 of Nicotiana tomentosiformis. Taxonomy (NCBI): domain Eukaryota; kingdom Viridiplantae; phylum Streptophyta; class Magnoliopsida; order Solanales; family Solanaceae; genus Nicotiana; species Nicotiana tomentosiformis. The sequence goes on along the minus strand of NC_090813.1, from coordinate 38,836,508 downwards.
AAACGAATATGGGAGGGTCGTACCTTGGCAGTAGTATCGTTTTAGGTGCGACACGTTCCAATTGCTTGATAGTTGTTTGCCGTTTATGATACCGAGCTTGTATGATATTTTTCCGATACGGTCCTTCCCAGTTCGGTCCTAGTTTTCCTTCGTTAGAATTTCGGGTACCGAGCATGACTTTTCTTAGCACCAAGTCCCCGAGTTTAAAATGGCGAAGCTTGGTTCTTCGACTATAGTATCTTTCGATTCGCTGCCTTTGGGAGGCCAATTGGACGAGAGAAGCTTTCGTGTTTCATCCGATAATTCGAGGCTAGTGTTCATAGCCTCGTTATTTGACTCTTCTGTTGCGAGTTTAATTTCTTTTAAAAATTAATTAATGTTTCAGTTTGCAGTAGGGATGTTTTAGTTCTATTTGATCCGGGATCTACTTACTCTTATGTGTCATCCTATTTTGCTTCCTATTTGGTCGTGCCTCGTGATTCTTTGAGTGCTCCTGTGTATGTGTCCACACCAGTGGGAGATGCTATTGTTTTAGATCGTGTTTATCATTTGTGTGTGGTCATCATTGGGAGCCTTGAGACTCGTATAGATCTTCTACTTCTCGATATGGTTTATTTTGATGTCATTCTGGGTATGGATTGGTTGTCACCTTATTATGCTATATTAGATTGTCACGCCAAGACGGTGACCTTAGCCTTACTGGGGTTGCCTCGATTAGAGTGGAGAGGGACTCCTAGCCATTCTACCAGCTGGGTTATCTCTTATGTGAAGGCTCGGCATATGGTCGAGAATGGGTGTCTAGCTTATTTGGCTTATGTCTGTGATTCTAGTGCGGAGGTTCCTTCCATGGATTCAATGCCGGTTGTTCGTGAGTTTCCAGAAGTATTTCCTGCAGACCTGTCGGGGATGCCACCCGACAGGGATATTGATTTCTGTATTGATTTGGCTCCGGGCACTCGGCCCATTTCCATTCCGCCATACCACATGGCCCCACCAGAGTTGAAAGAATTAAAGGAACATTTTCAAGATCTGCTTGATAAGGGCTTCATTAGACCCAGTGTCTCGCCCTGGGGTGCACCTGTGTTGTTTGTGAAGAAGAAAGATGAATCGATGAAGATGTGTTTAGATTATCGACATTTGAATAAGGTCACCATCAAGAACAGGTATCCATTGCCGAGGATTGATGATTTGTTTGATCAGCTTCAGGGTGCCAAGGTGTTTTCGAAGATTGATTTGAGATCTGGCTACCATCAGTTGAGGATTAGGGCATCCGATGTCCCTAAGACAGCTTTTCGGACTCGGTATGGGCATTATGAGTTTCTAGTAATGTCATTTGGGCTGACAAATACCCGAGCAACATTCATGGATTTGATGAACCGAGTGGTATTCAAGCCCTACTTGGATTCCTTTGTGATTGTGTTTATTGATGATATCCTGATCTACTCCCACAGTCGAGGGGAGCATGAGCAGCACCTTCGGATCGTTCTTTAGACTCTGAGAGACAACCAGTTATATGCTAAGTTCTCAAAATACGAGTTTTGGTTGAGTTTTCTTGGGTCACGTTGTATCAGCTGAGGGAATTCAGGTGGATCCTAAGACGATTGAGGCAGTTCAGAACTGGCATAGACCCACATCACCTACATAGATCCGTAGTTTCTTGGGATTGGCATGTTATTACTGTCGGTTTGTGGAGGGGTTCTCATCTATAGCAGCCCCGTTGACCAGGTTAACCCAGAAGGGTGCCCCGTTTAGATGGTCGGACGAGTGTGAGGCGAGCTTTCAGAAGCTCAAGACTACTTTGACTATGGCACCGATATTGGTGTCACAAAGTAGCAGCCCACATCCACAAACTAAAAGAGAAAAAGGAGAATAAAAGGAGATATATACGAGACTTTACAGGCTAGAAACCATGATGTTTTCAGCCACCATTTTTAGACTATGGTTCCTTAGGTCGTATTTGTTTAGTTATCAGAATCAACAGATTCGCACGGCAAGAATTCAAGATTGTGAGGTTTCTTAAAGGTTCTACAGCCTCTCGAAGATAAGTACAGACGTCTCCGTATCGATCTGCAAGACTCTACTAAACCCGCTCATTACTCGTGAGACCTATGTAACCTAGGGCTCTGATACCAATTTGTCACGACCCTAAACTCAAACCTATTGTGATAGCGCCTATCGATAGTACTAGGCTAGCCGACTCCCACATTACTACAATAACGCATTCACAGATATGCCAAAAAGGCGTCTTGTATAACAGAATTTCATTAAAAAAATAAACAAGGGTTGAACTCAAACATAGAAATACGGAATGAAAAGCCCCAAACATCGAGGTGTCACTGAGTCATGAGCAACTACTAAAAATCGGTCCGACAACAATAAAACTAACATAATCTGGACAAAATCCAAAATACAACTAAGGGGAGTTAAAGAAGGAGAAAACAGGGTTGCGATCGCCAGACAACTACCTTGCTAACTCCAATGATCAGCTACAGGAATATCAGCAGTCGCTACCGTGACCAAAAATACCTGGATCTGCACACAATGTGCAGGAAGTAACGTGAGTACACCAACTCAGTAAGTAACAGAAATAATTAAAGGCTGAGAAGTAGTGATGAGCTAAATGCAAGTACCGTTCATATCACAAAAATTTAGTAAAATGCGGCATGCTTTGTAACCAGAGTTTAAGTCAAATCAGCTTGTTTAAATCAAGTTCAAGTAAATCAATTAGAAATATCTTTTAACAGCTCTCAACAGGGAATCAAAGCAACTATGAGCATGGATGATGAAATTATATACTTCCCCTCGGGCTAATATCATTCAGTCCTCCCAATCACTACAACCTCACAATCCCTTATGCCTCACCATCACTCATGCCTCACAATCGCTCAGCACTCAGCACTCGCACTCAGTAGGTACCTGCGCTCACTGGGGGTGTTCAGACTCCGGAGGGACTCTTACAGCCTAAGCGCTATAATCTACACGAATAACTCACGTGCGGCATAGACAACTCATGTGCTATAATATCATATCAGAATCCTCATAGACAACTCATGTCTGAGGTACAATACCTCACAAACAGGCCCTCGGCCTCACTCAGTCATAAACCTCTCCAATCTCTCGGGCTCTAAGAAATCAAAGAAATCAGCCCAAACAACATTAACATGATGCAACAAATAGAATAATAGAAACTGAGCTATGATGTAAGAATGCATGAACATGACTGAGTACGGGATATCAACTAAAGCAGTGAGCGGATAACAAGAAACGACCTCTAAGGATCCAAACAATACTGGCGTAAAGCCTAGACATGGTATCTAGCATGATTTACAGTAAATCTTCTAAAGAACATAAAGAGCATATCGCTACAACAGATTGTTCAACTTTACAGTTGCTACGGGACGGACCAAGTCACAATCCCCCAATGGTGCACGCCCACACGCCCGTCACCTCCAAATAGTCACGTGACATAAAAATCCGGGGTTTCATACCCTCAGGACTAAATTTACAACTGTTACTTACCTTAATCCGAGCAAATCTCTACTCCAAAATGCCCTGGCCTCTCGAATCGTCCTCCGAGCGTCCCGAATCTAGTCACAAGCAGTACAATACCATTAATATATGCTAAAGAAATCAATTCCACAAGAAAACTACTAAATTAGACTCAAAATCCGAAATCGACTCAAACCCGACCCCCGCACCCACGCTTCAAAATCCAACAAAAGTCACAAAACCCGAAATCCCATTCACTCACGAGTCTAATCATATAAAATTCATCAAAATCCGACATCATTTGGTCCTTCAAATCCTCAAATTACACTCTCTAAAATCCCACGCCCTAACCTCTTATTTCACTTCAAATATCTTACTAATTAGGTGAGAAATCAACGGGAAAACACCATAGCTAATAATAATAGAGCTCAAGCAACTTACCTCAGTGAATATCCTTGAATCCCCTTCAAACATTCCCTCAAAAGCTCCAAAGTCCCAGTTAAAAATGTTGGAAATGAGCAAAAATCACGAAGTCCTCAATTTATACATTCTGCCCAGCGAAGCCGCACCTGCGGTCCCTTTTTACGCTTCTGCGACGCCGCACCTGCGGAATTTCCATTGCAGGTGCAGAACTCACTTAAGAGCCCAGGTTCCGCATCTACGGCTAAAATCTCGCGCCTGCGAAAGGGCACCTGTGCATCTCCTTCCGCTTCTGCGAAGCCAGCCAAAATCCTCCTTTACGCATCTGCACCCCAGGTCTCGCACCTGCGGGCTCGCAGATGCGACATCCTTCACGCACCTGCGGTTGCAGCCCACCTTAGCCTTGCCCGCACCTGCGACTTCTCCAAGCGCTTCTGCGCCCTCGCACCTGCGTCTCCCCCTCCGCAGGTGCGAAAATACTAGTAGCAGCACCTTTAGCTGCATTTTTCCAACTTCAAACAAATCCGTTAACCACCTGGAATCACCCCGAGCCCCTCGGGACCTAAACCAACCATACAAACAAGTCATATATCAACATACAAACTTTGTCGAGTCTTCGAATCACTTAAAACAACATCAAAACACCAAATTACCCTCGGATTCAATTCTAAGAACTTCTAAACTTCCGAATTACATAAACGATGCCGAAACCTACCAAACCACGTCCGAATGACCTCAAACTTTACACACACGTCACAAATGACACCAAAAACCTACTCTAACATCCGAAAATCCATTCCGACCCCGATATTAAATTTTTCACTGCCGACCGAATTCGCCAAATTTACAACTTTCGCCAATTCAAGCCTAATTCCACTACGGACCTCCAAATCACATTCCGGACGCGCTCCTAAGTCCAAATCACCTAACGAAACTAATGGAACCATCATAATTCAATTCCGAGATCGTTTACACATAAGTCAACATCCGGTTGACTTTTCTAACTTGAACTTCTAAATAAGAGACTAAGTGTCTTAATCCACTCCGAAGTAAAATGAAGGATTTGACTGATAAATTTTCGGATTGTCATGCCAAAATGGTTTAGTAGTTTACTCTTGATTGAGTACAAGATCTAATTCCCATGTCGTTCACTGTACCGATCATGCCGCAATGCGAGAGTACAAGAATTTATCAAAACCCCTGAACGACTAGTAGAATAAACACTTCATTAGCTAGAAACCTTTCACTTAACTCATTTAAGAAGAAGTATTGCAACGCACAACTGAACTCCCAGCCACCGAAAATACAAGCCTCAAGTCGCGATCTAAACCGCTGTAACTCTTCTGGAATCCATTTACATCATAAGGCCATTAGAATCAAATACCTCCCAAATCAATCAAATTATGGTGGTTGTCAAGCCTCGCACGTACCGCCACAAATCAAATGTATAACTTAACACACTGAAGGAACTGATCATTGCCACCATCATGCCGATTCAACTATTGCTAATCGAACCAACTTCTTCTAATTTACTCTGGACTTACCTTAGAAATAATAATAGCTCCATTCAAAATATAACGAACTCAATCCGCACTCATCCTGAGTGACCCAATTCACGAGACCTCGTTGTCTCAAAACCCACGAACCATCTCATGCCTTCCTCATGCGCACAATGGCATCTCCAGCTGGTACACCCATTCTGCAAGACATTTCGTGAATCCGAAGCTATTTCTTCCTTTCCTCCAATACTGCACCGCATACCCGATGATAACATAGAACACTCCAAGTTCTTAGGCACTGCACTTAAGTTCCTGAACCCATTAGGACCACTGTTGAGAGCCACCCACTCTGACTTGGCCCCGAATATAAGCCAAACTCTAGTGCGCTGCTAGCACGTAAACACCCTATCAAAGAAGAACCTGACCAAATTCTTTTCCTTGTACATAACCCCCACAAGAAGCATAACTCTGAGTCTTCCCAAAACCTGAACATGAATCGTTAAGGCCAAATATAGCACACATTCCTCAAATCCTTTGCTTGAATTACCACTGATGTTTTCTTTCCTTAGTCGTAATAGCCCACCAATACTCTGATGTTTTCTTCAAGCTTAAGTCTTTTTATGTGCTATAATATATCTTTTTTTGTAAAACAAATTGTTTAACATATACGTGTCAGTGTTTGAATTTCCAAATGCACATCTATAACTGGATAAGGGTGGCTTAATTCAACATTGTGAAACAAATTGGTTAAAGCAATCAACGATCTAAAGTTCTCACAATAATATTTTCTAAGAAATTGTTAGTGAATAATCCTTTTCAAGGTTAATTGGTATTCTTTGTTCACGTGGTGTATATGTAAACCTTTTTTTTCTTTGCTTTTGTTAGGGTGTGTTTAGTATGTTTTCCTAGAAAATATTTTTCTGGAAAATGAGTGATTTTATCAATTATTTTCTTTTGTTTGATTGGTGAGTGAAAAACTTTTTCGGAAAATATTTTTTAGTGTTTGGTTAGAGAGTATAAAATCCCATGTATCCTGTACTCCTTCCCCTCCCCCCACCCCTCCCCCGTACTCTATTTTCTTAAAGAATTTAATTATTCTTTTCAAAATTCACACAAACCCAAAAGGAACAACGTTACTTTTTCACACAACAACGTTAAAATTTGAGCTCGATAACTAAAAAGAAAATACTTTATTTTATTGAAAAAGAAAGTATCTTTTTACAACATGGAAAGAAATTACTCATTTTGTTGAATGAAAGAGAGGAAGGCCAAGTTGAGAGAGAGGAAGGCTCAGGATTTGGACCAAGTGAGATGCATCAAGGACAAAGATGGTAGAGTATTGATGGAAGATGCCCAGATTAATAGGAGATAACAGACTTACTTTCATAAACTTCTGAATGAAGAAGGGGATCGGGATATTGTGTTATGCGAATTGGAGCATTCCGAGAGTCACCGTGACTTTGGGTACTGCAGGCGTATCGAGGTTGAGGAGGTCGTAGGAGCTATGCGTAAGATGAGTAGGGGCAGAGTGACCGGGCCAGACGAGATTCCGGTGGAATTTTGGAAGTGTGTGGGGAGAGCAAGTTTGGAGTGGTTGACTAGGTTGTTTAATATTATTTTTAAGGGGAAGAGAATGCTGGATGAGTGGAGGTGGAGTACGGTGGTTCCATTGTATAAGAACAAAGGTGATATCCAGAGTTGTAACAATTATATGGGTATCAAATTACTGAGTCATACCATGAAAGTGTGGGAGAGGGTGATTGAAGCGAGGGTGAGGATGACAGTGTCTGTATCCGACAACCAGTTCGGGTTCATGCCAGGTCGTTCGACTATAAAAACTATACACCTTGTTAGAAGTTGGTGGAACTATACAGAGAGAGGAAGAAAGATCTGCACATGGTGTTTATTGACCTAGAGAAAGCGTATGACAAGGTTCCTAGAGAAATTCTCTGGAGATGCCTGGAGGCAAAAAGTGTGTCGGTTCCCTACATTATGGCGATTAAGGACATGTATGATGGGGCTAAGACTCGGATTAGGACAGTAGGAGGTGACTCTGAGCATTTTCCGGTTGTAATGGGGTTACACCAAGGTTCTGCGCTCAGCCCGTTCTTATTCGCCCTGGTGATGGACGTGTTAACACACCATATTCAAGGGGATGTGCCATGGTGCATGCTATTCGCCGATGACATAGTTCTGATTGATGAGTCACGAGCTGGTGTTAACGAGAGGCTGGAGGATTGGAGACAGGCTCTTGAGTCTAGGGGTTTCAAGCTGAGCAAGACGAAGACGGAATACTTAGAGTGTAAGTTCAGCGCTGAGCCAGGGGAAGAGGGCGTGGATGTGAGGCTTGATTCGCAGGTCATCCCGAGTAGAGGCAGCTTCAAGTACCTTAGTTCGGTTATCCAGGGGGGAGGGGAGATCGACGAGGATGTTACACACCGTATTGGGGTAGGATGGATGAAATGGAGGTTAGCATCTGGAGTCCTGTGTGACAAGAGAGTGCCACCGATACTCAAAGGTAAGTTTTATAAAGGGGTGGTTAGACCGGCCATGATGTATGGGGCTGAGTGTTGGCCCGTTAAGAACTCACATATCCAGAAAATGAAAGTAGCAGAAATGAGGATGTTACGGTGGATGTGCGGGCACACTAGGATGGATAAGATTAGGAATGATGATATCCGGGAGAAGGTGCATGTGGCTCTCATTGATGACAAGATGCGGGAAGTGAGGCTTAGATGGTTCGGACATGTTAAGAGGAGAAGCCCAGATGCTCCGGTACAGAGGTGTGAGCAGCTGATTGTGGATGGCACGAGAAGAGGTAGAGGGCGACCTAAGAAGTATTGGGGAGAGATGATCAGGCAGGATATGGCGAGGCTCCAGATTTTCGAGGACATGACACTTGATAGGAAGATGTGGAGGTCGAGTATTAGGGTTGTAGGTTAGGAGGTAGTTGAGTCGTGCCTTACTTCGTACCATTGTGGAACTAGCCATGTAAGATTTTTGTCTAAGATAGCTATTGGCAATATTGTGGCTTACTATTTCGCTTTTCAGTGCATGTCCTATTTACTAGCTATCGCTTTTGCTTTGCATCTTTCTTCTAGATTTCATGGTGTTCCTATTTTTTTTATGACTGTTGTGGTGATACTAATATTTACTAATATTGTCTCCCTTTGCTTTGTATCTTTCTTCTGGATTTCATGGTGTTCCTATTTATCCTATTATTGTTGTTGTGATACTAATATTGTTTCCTTTTTGTCATTTTGTCTTTTTATTTTTTTTGAGCCGAGGGTCTTTCGGAAACAGCTTCTCTACTCCTTTGGGGTAGGGGTAAGGTCTGCGTACACACTACCCTCCTCAGACCCCATTAGTGGGATTTTACTGGGTTGTTGTTGTTGTTGTTGTTGAATGAAAGAAAATACTTTTCTATATCATGAAAAGAATATACTCAGTTTATTGAAATGAGAAAATATTTTTTCTACATCATGAAAAGAAAGTACTCGCTTTGTTAAAATAAAAGAAAATATTTTTTCTACATCAGGAAAGAAAAAACTTAGTTTGTTAAAATGAAAGAAAATATTTTTCTACATCATGAAAAGAAAGTACTCTTTTTGTTGAAATGAAAGAAAATACTTTTTATACATCATAAAAGGAAAGTACTTGCTTTGTTGGAAAAAAAATATTTTTGCTATTTCAGGAACATAAAATACTTAGTTTGTTGAAATAAAAGAAACTACTTTTTCTACATCATAAAAAGAAAGTACTTATTTTGTTGAAATGAAAGAAATTACTTTTTCTATATCATAAAAAGAAAGTATTCGTTTTGTTGAAATGAAAGAAAATATTTTTTTCAACATCATGAAAAGAAACTACTCATTTTTTGGAAAAAAAAAATACTTTTTCTATTTTAAGAAAAGAAAATACTTAGTTTGCTGAAATACAATAACAACATACCCAATATTATCCCACACCGTAGGGTACTTAGCTTGGTAAAATGAAAGAAAATATTTTTTCTACATCATAAAAAGAAAGCACTCGTTTTGTTGAAATGAAAGAAAATATTTTTTTTCTAGATCATAAAAAAAAAAGTACTCGTTTTATTGAAATGAAAGAAAATAAATACTTTTACTAAATCATGAAAAAAAAAATATTCATTTTGTTGAAATATAAAAAAGTATTTTATTCTTAATAAGTAGTTCTATTATGGTGGGTGGTAAGCGAGGTTGGGGTAGGTGGGGTGTGGTTGGGGGAGGGGTTGGGGGTTGGGTAGTTTGGGGGAGGGGTGAGCTGCTGGGGGTTGGTGGCATGGGGGATATGGTGGAAAAAGTTGAAATAGAATTTTGGAAAATGTATTACTTCCTTTTGATAGGGAAAACATTGAAAATGAGTTGATAACAAAAATGTTTTCCTATATATTTAAGCCAAGCAAACATGGAAAAATTAAAAAATATTTTTTGTTTTTTTTTCATACTAAAAACACCCTTAATCTTGACAGCTCATGACTTAAAAGTTGATAACACAAATTTTCAAATTATTTACATAACTACATAAGTCAAACTAGTTAATTAGTATACTGTTGTACATGTAACCTTTTTCTTCTATGTTGATATTATACAAGCTTTAATCTTGGTAAATCTATACTCCTTTTCTGTTGTTTTCTTTCTTTTTTCCTGGGATAGAGTGGAGGGGAGTTTGCCCCTTTGCGGGAGAAGAGGAAAGGAATATGTTACTATATGATAACGTACCTTGAGAGCAGTGGCGGAGCCAGAATTTTCATTAAGGGTGTCAAAATATAAATAATTAGATATATCGAAAAATTAAGGGGAATCAACGTATAGTAAATATATACATAAAATAAAAAAACTTATCTAACAATATAGTGTAATTTTCCGGCGAAGGGTGTCGCTTGATACCCCGGGGTTCAATGTGGCTCCGCCACTGCTTGAGAGTGTTTAATTTCAAATTTAATTTCATAATATGAATTTTTTCACTTTTAGCACACGTCATAAACTATTTACATTCAATAACCAAAAAAGTGTATAAAATTTGTATATTTTTTGTATATATATGTGATGACCCAAAAGGTCATCTTATGTTTTAGAACTCAAATCTGCACTCTTAAGCCTTAAAGAAATCTCATTTTTACCCTTTTCGATTTGCGTGGCAAGTCCGGGCAGGTTTTCGAAAAGCTTTTATGTTGAAAACTAATGAAAATAAGAATTTTTGCCTTAAAAGTTAATTTTAGTTAATTTCGGTCAATATTTTTGGTAAACGGGCCTGAATCCGTATTTTGACAGTCCCAGTGGGTCTGTATCGAATTATGGGACCTGGGCGTATGCCCGGAATTAAATTCGGAGGTCCCTAGCTCAAGTTATAAATTTTTTTATGAAAATTAATTATTTTTAAAAATTGATTGATGTTTAGCATTGTTAGTACCGAGTCCGTATTTTAATTTCAGAGCCCGGTACATGTTCATTATGATATTTAAGACCTGTCTGAAAAATTTGGTGAGAAAAGAGTTGATTTGACGTGATTCGGACCTTCGGTTGAGAAAATAGTAATTTAAAGTGTTCTTGAGAATTTCATTCGATTTGGTGCTAAATTCGGAGTTTCAGGTGTTATTTTGGCAATTTGATCGTGCGAGCAGGTCCGTATGATGTTTTTAGACTTGTGTGCATGTTTGGTTTGGAGCCCCGAGAGCTCGGGTGAGTTTCGGATAGGCCACAGGATATTTTGGACTTTGAAAATCTGGTATTTTGCTACAGCAGGTGTTCTGATATGTCCTTCTTCGCGTTCGCGAAGGTACTCTCGCGAACACAAAGAGTAAACTGGACAGCTGAGGATTTCTTCTTTGCGAAGATCCATAAAATTGTACTAAAAAGATTTAAGGCAATTGGGGTTCGACGAGCCGGGCCCACGCGATTTCGCGTGGGCTATAGCACACGAAAATCAAACAATCGGAAAGAAATTTCAATTTTATGGCCGTAAAACATCAAAAACAAAGGAACAGTAACGACGGGGTAGTGACTATGGTTCCTTAGTTCGTTGTTGATGGCCCAGAATAATTTGAGGCAATCCGGGTCTGAGGGGCCGGGCACACGCGGAAGCCGTGGGCTATAGCACACGAAAATTAGGGAATCGGGCGGAATACTAATTTTATGGCCGTAAAACGCCATAAAACGAGGACCGGTCATGGCGGCACGGTGACTATAGTTCCTTAGATCGTTGTTGATGGCCCGAAAAAAATTGAGGCAATAGGGATCCGAGGTCCGGGCCTACGCGGAAGGAGCGGGCAATAGCACATGAAAATCAGGGAATCGAGCGAAATTCCACTTTAATGGCTGTAAAATACCAAAAACGAGGAACGGTCATATTGGGGCGGTGACTATGGTTCCCTAGGTCATTTTTTGATGGCCTGAAAAAATTTGAGGCAATCAAGGTACGGGGGGCTGGGCCCACGCGAAAGGCGTGGGCTATTACACTCGAAAATGAGGGAATCAGGCGGAATTCATTTTTTATGGCCGTAAAATGCCAAAAAATGAGGAACAGTTATGGCGGGGCACTGAATATGTTCCTTTGGTCGTTTTTGATGGCCCGAAAAAATTTGAGGCGATCCGGGTCCGAGGGGCCAATAGCACACGAAAATCAGAGAATCAGGCGGAATTTCAATTTTATGGTCGTAAAACGGCAAAAAATGAGGAATCGTCACGCGCTGGGCGGTGACTATGACTCCTTAGATAGTTTTAGATGGCCCGAAAATATTTGAGGCGATCCGGGTCAAATATTTTTTCGGTAAGGTATCACCGAGATACTTTAGGAGTTTCCTTTTCGTGTGTAATGATAATGATAATACTGGACTATAATAGTATATTTGCTAACAACAACCAAGCACCGGAATACTTCTCGAGCATTTTATCTGATAGATATGTTCTGCTCACCCCAGGATGGTGCAACTCCTAAAGTATCTCGGTGGTGCAGTAAGTATCATATTCTATTACAAAATGAAACTCTACAAGTACATGTCATTATCAGCTTTCGACAAATTAAGAGAATGAGAGAGGACTATTTACATGGCCGCAAGTAAGTTTGCACGCTATAGCATGACTAGCTTCATGAATAAACACGGTAACAAGCTTGAAAGGTAGTAGTAGCACTGCCCTCCAAAGCTGCAAGAAACAAACAACAGAATGGTCACAGATAGAGCACTAAGTCACAACAGCTTAAATTTCCAAAAAGTAGAAGACAAGTAAACTTGACCAGTTGATAATTTACCATAACTACAACATTGAGACACCACGGACAGTTAAAAAGTTGGTGACAATCAAATCAATCCATTGTTATGGATCCAAATCGGAAAAAGGAATGATCCGTCGGGGTCAGGATTGCTCTCTGATAATGGATCATATTGTACCAATATATATATATTAAATCTTGAACACCCTTAGCTAAATTCTTGGCTTCACCATTGTTGGGCACTCAATTAATCCTTGATTAGTTCTTTTACACTAGTTTTACTTGTTTAAAGCATCAACTCCTAGCTGGTCTCCCCCCACCCCCCACCCCATTTCACCCCATGGAAGGAGGAAATAACACATCAGTGGACTTCCTGAGGTTCGAATTTATGAGAGACAATAAGGTAAATGGTACGTACTGCATAAGAATGTGCAGATGAAAAGAGGCTAAACACAATTCACTGCTTAAGAAAAACTATAGTTCAAGTGGTATACTCAATATGCTCTTTGGTTGGGGGATTGTGGAGAAAATTCTACAATAAGCAACAAATAAAGGGGAAAACAGAGCACCCATAAAGAGGGAAAGGATCAAGCCTAGCGACGCACATAACATTTCCACAATTGAGATCCATTATTAAGATATCCAAGAAAGTATTCCTTATCATAAAGATAGCACTTTTCCTTGAATATGTGAGAGTATGAATGTGATAGAAAAGAAAAAGGGAGAAGCAAAGGGAAGTACAGCAAGAATGACAACGGAGCAAACGCCGAGAGTGGCGAGAAAAACGACTTGTTCATGCTTGCAACAATGCTTCAGCTCCCAATTTGGCATGCCTTTAGAAAGAGTCTTGTTTCAAACTGGTATTTGCAGGGGCAAAGGGATCAAGTATCTTCTTTTCTCAAGTGGGTGTGAGTGAGCGACTTTTAAAAGTGGCTATATTCCCTTTCCCCAGCATAAAAAGCAAAGCAATATGGAGAAAGATGATGAGCAGCAGTTGGTGAACTTTTACATAAAAAATTAGTGGCTTTCCTTTATATATTTTTAGAGGATATTGAGAAAAGAGTATAAAAAATGAAAGTTGAGGTGAAGCATTAGTATTACTAAAGCTTAAGTAATGATCTGACAAAGAAAAGAAAGGGATCTCATGGATTGGACAGGATTAAAATACCCACACAAAGTGAATCACATTGGGATGCCGTGAGATACGGTTATGAAAGCATGGTATCGCCCCGGGTGGATCAGTCTAGTCATTTCAGATGTTCCTCAATGAAACGTGAACCCTAGCAGCAGTGTTACATAAAAGGTTAAGTTATCAAGGGTAGATAGTAGATCAATATTGGGGTGAATCAACAATGGATGGATAAAAGTTATAAAGTTTGAGATGAGATTAGGCCGTCATTTTCGTGTGTTTTGTTTTTCATTTTCTGAGGAAGGTTCGTAACACCTTTTCGGTTGTCTAGTTAGTTACGTGGGTTGAGTAGTTCTTTCCAGAGTTCATTTTTCGTATGTATCACATTCAAGTTTGTAGCTTATTGGCACATTATTGCATCACATGAGACTTTTGGCAGCATCTGAGGTGGCTTATTGCCTGAACAGTTTATATTGAGAGAGACGGGATTATTGGACCTCGGGTCAGTATGATCAGATCAGTATGAGGCATAGTTAAAGAATAAGCATCGATATTCAGTCCAGAATGAAGTAATAGTTCTTGTCAAGGGGAGAAACTCAATGAATGGTTGACTCGGTAGTTGGTTGTAAATTTCTACGCATCTTTTCCGCTGCGACAGCATTTCAAGAGTTGGAACCAGACTTATATATGTCATGAGGTGCATGGTGAGCATCAGGTTCGTGGAATTTCGGCTATTGTTATCAGAGGATGTTATTATGGTCATGTGAATTATGCGGTGCATGGTGTGAATTCAGTAAAGAGATACAGTCATGTTTTGGTACATTGTGTGGTGATTGATACAGTGATCGTACGTTGGAAACATGCCTGACAGAAGATTCTGGATGTTGGAATTTGGCTCTAAGGCTAATTTGACTATGCAAAGAGGGGAATCTTCAGATTTACTCGAGCCAGTGTACTCAACTAAGTTATGATAGCACGGGTAGGTGCATGAGGTGTTAAGCAGTGATTTCAAACAACTTCAGAGCAGTTCTTAGCACATTCGAGGACGAACGTATGTTTAAGTGGGAGAGAATGTAATGACTCAACCAGTCATTTTGAGCTCTAGCGCATCGTTCGGTGATTTGAGGCCATGAGCAGCTTCACTTCAGGTATTATGACTTGTACGCATGGTCGGGATTGAATTTCGATAAGTTTGGAGTTGAATTGGAAAGAAAATTCTTATTTCGAAAGCTTTAAATTGGAAGAATAGACTAAGATTGAATTTTTAGAGTAAACGGCCTCAGAATCGGGATTTGAAGGTTCCAGCAGGTTCGTATGATGATTTTGGACTTGGACATATGTCCGGGTCGTTTGGATGACCCGAGAGGGCTAATTCAAATGAGGAACGGTCATGGGCGGGGCATTGACTATGGTTCCTTAGGTCGTATTTGATGGCCCTGAAAAATTTAAGGAGATTCGGGTCCAGAGGGGCCCGACCCACTCGGAAGGCGGCACACGAAAATACGGTAATCGGGTTGAATTCTAGCTTTTTGGCCATAAAACGCAAAAAAAGAGGAACGGTCATGGCGGGGCAGTGACTATGGTTCCTTAGGTCGTATTTGATGGTCCGGAAAAATTTTAGACGATCGGGGTCCGGGGGACCGGCCCCACTCGGTAGGCGTGGGCTATAGCACACGAAAATATGGGAATCGAGTGAAATTCTAGTTTTTTGGCTGTAAAATACAAAAATACGTGGAACGGTCACGGCGGGGCAGTGACTATTTTTTCTTAGGTCGTATTTGATGGCCCGGAAATTTTTTAGGCGATCCGGTTTATGGGGGCCGGGGACCACTCGGAAGGCGTAGGCTATAGCACACGAAAATATGGGAATCAGACAGAATTTTTATGTTTTGGCCGTTAAACGCAAAACAACGAGGAACGGTCATGGCGGGGTGGTGACTATGGTTCCTTAGGTCGTATTTAATGGCCCAATTTTTTTTTAAATGATCCGGTTCCGGGGTATCCGGGCCCACTCGGAAGACGTGCACACAAAAATATAGAAATCAGGCGGAATTCTAGTTTTTTTGTCGTAAAACGCAGAACAACGACGAACGGTCATGGCGGGGCGGTGACTATGGTTCCTTAGTTCGTAATTGATGGACCGGAAAATTTTTAGGCGATCGGGGTCCTGGGGGCTCGGGACCACTCAGAAGGCGTGGGCTAGCACACGAAAAAATGAGAATCGGGCAGAATTCTAGTTTTTTGGCCGTAAAACGCCAAACAATGAGGAGTGGTTATGGGAGAGGTGACTATGGTTCCTTGGCTCGTATTTGATAGCCTGGAAAAATTTTAGGTGATCGGGGTCCGGGCGGCCCATATCCACTCGGAAGGCGTAGGCTATAGCATACGAAAATATGAGAATCGGGGAGAATTTTAGTTTTTTGTCCGTAAAACGCAAACAAACCAGGAACAGTCATAGTGGGGCGGTAACTATGGTTCCTTAGGTCGTATTTCATGGCTCAAAAAATTTTTAGGGGATCGGAGTCCGGGGGCCCCGGGCCCACTTGGAAGGCGTGGGCTATAGCACACAAAAATATGGGAATCACGCGAAATACTAGTTTTTTGGTCGTAAAATGCAAAACAATAAGGAAAGGTCATGGCGGGCCGGTGACTACGTTTCTTTAGGTTGTATTTGATGGCCCGGGAAATTTTAGGCGATCAGGGTCCGGGGGACTCAGGCCCACTCGGAAGGCGTAGGCTATAGCACATTAAAATATGGAAATCAAGCGGTATTCTAATATTTTGGCCGTAAAACACAAAACAACGAGGAACGGTCATGGAGGGCTAATGACTATGGTTCCTTAGGTCGCATTTAATGGCCCGAAAAAATTTTAGGCGATTCGGTTCTGGGGGGCTCAGGCCCACTCGAAAGGCGTGGGCTATAGCACACAAAAATATGGGAATCAGGTGAAATTCTAGTTTTTTGGCCGTAAAGCACAAAAAATGAGGAATGGTCATGACGAGGCGGTGACTATGGTTCCTTAAGTCGTATTTGATGGCCCAAAAATATTTAGACGATCTGGGTCCGGGGGGCCTGCCCACTCGGAAGGCGTGGGCTATAGCATACGAAAATATGGGAATCGTGCGGAATTCTTTTTTTTTTTACCGTAAAATGCAAAAAAAGAGGAACGGTCAAAGAGGGGTGGTGACTATGGTTCCTTAGGTCATATTTGATGGTCCGGAAAAGTTTAGGCGATCCGGTTCCGTGGTGCACCGGACCACTCGAAAGGCGTGGGCTATAGCACACGAAAAAATGGGAATTAGACGGAATTCTAGTTTTTTGGCCGTAAAACGCAAGAAATGAGGAACGGTTATGGCGGGGCGGTGACTATGGTTTCTTAGGTCATATTTGATGGCACGAAAATATTTTAGGCAATCCGGGTCCGGAGGGCCCGGGCCCACTCGAAAGGCGTGGGCTATAACACACGAAAATAGGAGAATCAGGCAAAATACTTCTTTTTTGGCCGTAAAATGCAAAAAAAAAGAAGAACGGTCAAGGAAGGGGGACGACTATGGTTCCTTAGCTCATATTTGATAGCCCCAAAAAATTTTAGGTAATCGGGGTCCGGGGCTCGGACCCACTTGGAGGCGTGGGTTATAGCACATGAAAATATGGGAATCGAGCGAAATTCTAGTTTTTTGGCCGTAAAACGCAAAAACAATGAAGAACGGTCATGGCGGGGCGGTGACTATGGTTTCTTAGGTCATATCTGATGGCCCGAAAATATTTTAGGCGATCCGGGTTTGGGGAGACCGGGCCCACTCGGAAGGCGTGGTCTACATGAAAAAATATAGAAATCGGGCGGAATTCAAATATTTTTGCCGTAAAACGCAAAAAAAGGAGTAACGGTCATGGCAAGACAGTGACTACGGTTCCTTAGGTCGTATTTGATGGCCCGAAAAATTTTTAAGCGATCCAGGTCCGGGGGCCCGGGCCCATTCGGAAGGCGTGGGTTATAGCACACGAATATATGGGAATCGGGCGGAATTCATATTTTTTGGTCGTAAAACACAAAATAACGATGAAAGGTGATGGCGGGGCGATGACTATGGTTCCTTAGGTCGTATTTGATAGCATGGAAAAATTTTAAGCTATCCGATTTCGGGGGGGGACCCGCTCGGAAAGCGTGGGGTGCTAACGGTCATGGAAGGGCTGTGACTATGGTTCCTTAGGTTGTATTGGATGGCCCGAAAAAAGTTTAGGCTATCCGGGTCCATGGGACCTTGGCCCACTCGGAAGGCGTGGGCTATTGCACACAAAAATATAGGAATCGGGTGAAATTCTAGTTATTTGGCCGTAAAACGCAAAACAACGTAGAACGGTCATGGCGGGGCGATGATTATGGTTTCTTAGGTTGTATTTGTTGGCCCGAAAAAACTTTAGGTTATCCGGGTCAGAGGGGCCCGGGCCCACTCAAGGTGTGGGCTATAGCACACGAAAATATAGGAATCGGGAGGAATTCTAGTTATTTGGCCGTAAAACGCAAAAAAACGCGGAACGGTGATGGCAGAGAGGTGAATGTGGTTCCATAGGTCGTATTTGATGGCTCGAAAATAGTTTAGGCGATCAGGGTCAGGGGGTGACCGGTCCACTCGGAAGGTGTGGGCTATATCACACGAAAATATAGTAATCGGATGAAATTCTAGTTTTTTTACCGTAAAACCCAAAACAAGAGGAAAGGTCATGGCGGGGCGGTTCCTTAGGTCGTATTTGATGGCCCGAAAAAACTTTAGGCTATCACCGCGAGAGCCTTCATGATTTATTTTAAACAAAAAATATTTTTCCCGAAATAGTATCCCGCGTTTTAGCCATCCTTATCACACCGCATGACTTCTAGTAGTTTCCCCTACTAGCCACGCGTATCAAGCCATCCTTATCTCACCGCATACGTTTTAACACCCAAACCTTATACCACCGC
Source organism: Nicotiana tomentosiformis (assembly GCF_000390325.3). NCBI lineage: Eukaryota > Viridiplantae > Streptophyta > Magnoliopsida > Solanales > Solanaceae > Nicotiana > Nicotiana tomentosiformis. Next base: position 38,817,783 of record NC_090813.1, on the reverse strand, counting down.
ATGCATATCAATATCACAATATATCACAATTTGCACCTCAAGTGCCCAAATATTTTAATTTGCCAAAATAAATCAACAATAATATTTTTTTTCACAATAAAGAGCTCACAGCTCCATCACAATGAGTACGAAAATCTCACCAAAATATTCGGGAATAAATAACTCAACAAAATAATATTTCAAAATTTTAATACGTTGCTTAAATTCCAAAAGAATGTTAGGCATTCCGGAGAGCCAGTGAGATAAAGCAAGTGGAGCTAAAAGTGAAGGAACGTTTTGAAGAAGTTTTCATAGTAATGTGATAGACAAAAATATTAGCAGGAGAATAAGAAGAAAGTAAATGAAGCATACGACTAGTTGAATTTTGGGTCATGACAGTTTATATGCATCATAATATTCACATGCCTCTTATGTTCCTTGGGTGCATATCTAAAGCTATAGTGTGCATGCATATTTTAAAAATACCATGAGAATCGAAATAAGTTGCTATTTGGTTGACTCATTTATTTGCAGAAAATGTCCGAAACCAATACTGAGAATCGAAATAAGTTGAAGTGTCCGCACACTACTGGCAGAACACCTTTTGCTCTAATTCGCGAGGTTTGATATTTTCTCTTCTTTTTTTTTATTAGGAACTTGCTAACTTTACATGGAAAGATTCTTATACTAGTTTTCATGTAACTAGGCAAAAAAGAAGAAAATCTCTGATACTTCGGATACTCTATCAAGTAAGGACATCTTTGTAGCTACAAGAAAAAGAAAATTTGACCGAGTATACAAAAGCTCATATGACAATGCGATTAGTAAAATTGTAAGAAATTTCTAATTTAAAGTTTGTCGTGATTATTTATTTGTTCTTAATTAATGATTCAATTTTATTTACTTAAACTCTTTTCTCTCGCGTTTGGTTTGTAGGCTGAAATGTAGAGACTACAATCAACTCAAGAAAGTGAAGATGGCTGTCATTCAGTTGACGCTTTTGCATCAGTCATGGGACCTGAACATCCAGGTCGCGTGAGATTGTATGGATGAGGGGTTACCAAGACTGTCTTAATAGGAAAAATAGGGAATCTTGGATCTTCTTCTGATGCTGCTGATGAGAGGATGCAGCAGAAAATGGAGGAAATGGAAGAGAGGATGCAACAAAGAATGCTAGAAAAGTTGAACAAACAAAAGGATGCTATGGAACAACATATTACAATGAACATTGTCGCACGACTTCAGCGTCTGAACCCAGAATTGCAACTTGATCCTGACATGCTAAGGTTCGTAGAAGCTTCCTCTGCACAACAAGTTGTTGTTCAACTAAACAATCGACCATCTGTTGGTAGTAACAATTAAGGTCAGTACTTACCAAATGTTATACATCTTCTTCTATTTCTTCTTCTTCTACCACTTCTCTCTGTCTCGCGCGCAAAGTCTAAATAGTTTTTTTTACTTTCTCTATGGCACTTAGTCACGCAAATGAAAAGAGAATACCTAACATTTGGAATAGTTGCCAAATGTATGGCCTGTGCCTTGTGGTATTTGGCACTTGATAGTGATATTTTTTGTGTTGTTGACTGCCTTGTTGGCTTATTAGTTGTTGCCATTAAGTTTATTTGTTGTGCTGCTCTTTATGTGTTGGCAGTGGTATTAAGTTTTTTGTTTGGCAAGTGTTTGGTTGGACTGCTGTAGTTTACTAGTTTATGATGTTTGGTATTAAGTGGCCTCTGTTTGATAGGTGTTTGGTTGGACTGTTGTAGTTTACTAGTTGTTATGCTGCTCTTTATGGTTTTTCAGTTTTGATTCTTAGGATTGAATTGTTTTCCATTAAAGAGATGATTGGTTTTTATTATGGATATAATCTAGTGAATTGGGTCTCTTTTTATGGTTGAATTTTTCATGTTTTTGACATTTTTTAGATTATGTTGAATTATATCAAATCCATTTTTGGTTTTGAAACGAGTAGTTCTCTTGAAGAGTAATGGCTTTATTTATCCTCTTTTGTAGGTGGAGTAAATCAAAAAATGAAAGAAGATGATGGAAGTGAAGAACTAGACCTTACTTGAGGTGAATTTTGAATTGCTATAGATGAATGTTCTATAGGAATCTTTTGTTATCAATATTTTTGAAACTTACTCTCTTGAAATGTATTAAACTTATGCATTTGGGATAGAACATTTGCTTTATGGATAATTTATATTATTAATAGTTTCATTTTATGATTTATTTAAATTTTAGTGTTATTATAATTTATTATATATATAAATATTTATTTATAACATGGGCTATATTTTTGTTTTAATTGAACTGTTACAATAGCCTACCAGAATCGTTGCAATAGGACACAAATGACGTTCCATTATACAATACTAACCGTTGCAATAGGTCCTATAAATCGTTCCAAAATGATCTATAAATTGTTCCAAGACAAATAAAACCGTTACGATAGCTTAAAGAAACCGTTGTTATATCCATACATAACCGTAACAAAAGCTTACATAAGTGTTGCATTAAATAATATGGTAACGGTTAAGAACCATTGCATACACAATATAGTAACGGTTTTAAACCGTTCCAATTAGAAAAAATAATCGTTCCAACAGAGAAAGGGAAAACCGTTGCGATAGACGTATCTATAACCACAGTGATACAAACCGTTGCAAGAACCGTTTCCATAGACCTATTGGCACGTGGGCTGATGGAACGGGCTGTAAATTGTTCCAATATTTCTATGGCAACGGTTATACAGTCTGTGGGAACGGTTTTTCATGCGTTACCGTAGGCTTATTTTTCAGTAGTAAACAAAGGATCAATAATACCAAAGTTAATACATAAATTATTTTCTCTAATATATCCTACCAAACAATTCCTTAGGAGTATTCTTTTACTTATATACTATTATCTTATTAATATTTGTAACATGCATTTTATATTTATTCTCATCATATAAAATTGGAGTTAATATGCATGAGTTTATATTAAAACCAAAGAGTGCTTAGTCGTACATATATCATTAATAAGATATGATTTTAGACACCTTCGTGTAGACTTCACTGGATAATACTAACCTCTGTGTTTATAATATGAAATATCGATCACATATTAAATGGGTTGTTGATTACAAATTCTGCTAAAATTTTGATTCAATTGACTGTATTTTCTACTTATACTAGTTACGATTAGCCCGGACTGTGCCGGGCCAAACAACTATAGTCAAAGGTAAAACTTTTATGTGGCGTCTAGTTTTATGTCACCCATTGAATTTATACCACTTTTAAAAAAATTTAACTGATACCCAATTTTTAGATAACTTGAGATACATACACTTTTCTCTTCTTCTCTACTGATGTTTTCTTCGTTCTTCTTTGTGCTTAGAGTTTCTTCTTCTTCGTAGTTGCAAAATGGGTATGTTAAATTTGTTGTTGATTCGACAAATTGATGATTGAGATTTGTTCTTTATAATATTTGAAAGTTATGTTTCAAATTTGAGCTTATTTGGAGTAGATTTGGGCATTTGATAGATTTGGTCTTTCCTTTTTTCTTAAACTATGTGCCCAATTAAATAGGTACATAAATTGAAACGGAAGAAGTAATTTTTATTCCCTCTGTCTCGTTTTATGTAACATATTTCTTTATTTAGTATGTTTTAAAAAAAATGATATCTTTTTATATTTAAGAATAATTTAAATTTAAAGTTTTTATTTTACTCTTAATAAAATAATTTCAGGCCATAGAAATATTTATAACATATTTTAGACCACAAATTTTAAATTTTTTAATTTCTTTCTTAAATAATATATACAGTCAAACATCATCATATAAATTGGAACGAAGGAATTAACATATTTATAAGGTGATATAAACAAAGTTAAATTTTTTGTTATTTGTGAATACGAAGAGTAAATTTACCTCGTTTGTACTTGCACATGCTATTTTACTATTTATAATATCGTGTTTTATTTGTTAAGGATTTATTAATTAAAATTAATTTTTTGTATATTTATTCACAATATAAGTAAGGTAAAGAGTAGTATGTACCTAAGAAAATTACTGGGAAGTGATTTAAACGAAAGTAACTCATGTGTCTGGTCCATTTGCGGGAACAATGATTTTGGTCAATCCTTCTTGCAAAATTAGGATGATAACATCACTTGTGGTTTAAATTGCAAATACAAATATTTTGTTTTTCCTTTTTTATTCTATAATTTTATATTACAAAGTTTAACATTTTTTAATTAATATCTAATGGCGTTGAATAATGACTTTTTCTTTTATGATTAAAGTTGGCTGAAAAACGGTTTAGCTATTATACTCTTCGTAAGATTTTACTCATATTCGATCATTTCTCATGGCAAATCACGTACCATAGTTACTATTTTTTAAAATTAAAGTACGCCAAAGTGAATAGCGGCCTTGTGGGCGCAGAGGTGTGGTTAATAATTGTGGGGACATAGGTGAGCTGCATTCTATATTACGATCCGCAACTAACAGAATCTCCTTCAGAGTTATTATATTCCTCCTGTCTAATTTGTATTCTAGACAGATGCTGTATTTTATTTTTAATTCCCTAATAAATGCTCATGCACTTGTGACACCGGGTTTTGGGAATGGTTGTGAATTGTTTAGAAATTTAGCTGCAAAAATATTTATCATTCATTGTATGAGTTTTATCTTTACAATTTCATTGAAGAAATGTATTTTTTTTTATTTCAAAAATACTAAAATGGGTAATTAAGTTAATTGATTATGGTTGGCTTGCCTGACAGTGGTGTCCGGTGCCATCACGACCTTTTTTTTTTTTGGATTTTGGGTCGTGACAAATGCTCTCTGTTGGGATTATGAGTATATCTACTCAGTCTACACACATCATAGGCTATATCAGGCCTTGTAAAATTCATTAAATGCACCCGACTCCCAATAATCTGCGCATATTTAGACTGAGCAACTGGGTCACCATTATTCTTTTTCAACTGAGAGTTAGCATCAAAAGGAGTGCTCACAGATGCGACATTACAATATTCAAACTTTTTAAAAAGTCTCTCAACATAATGTTCTTGTGACAACATTATTCCATCTTCACTCCTTATAACTTTAACTCCCAATATTGTATTTACTTCACCCAAATCTTTCATATCAAAATTAGCAGACAAAAATAATTTAGTACTTTGCACAATATTTAAACTTGTACTAAATATAAGCATGTCATCAATATATAGACATATTATCACATAATCATTGCTTACCGCTTTAGTATAAACACATTTATCCACCTCAACTGATGAAAAATAGTCTCTTAGTAAGACTTGTTCAAATTTCTCATACCACTGCTTAGGAGCTTGTTTAAGGCCATAAAGAGATTTAATTAATTTACAAACTTTATTTTCTTGTCCAGGAAAGACACAACCTTCAGGTTGAACCATATAAATTTCTTCTTCTAAATCACCATTTAGAAAAGCAGTTTTGACATTCATTTGGTGGATAAAAAGCATACGGATTGAAGCTAAGGCAATTAAAACTCGAATAGAAGAAATTCTAGTCACTGGTGCAAATGTATCAAAATAATCTATATTTTATTTTTTGAGAAAATTCTTTTGCTACTAACCGACCTTTATATTTATCTAAAGATCCATCAGGCTTAAATTTCTTTTTGAAAATTCATTTACAACCAATAAGCTTTGCACCAAGAGGTAAATCAATTAAAATTTATGTGTTATTTTTTAAAATAGAATCGATTTTAACTTTTATTGCCTATTTCAAATATTTAGCATCTGAAGAATATATAGCTTCAAAATAATTTGATGGTTCATTATCGACAAGAAAAAATTGAAAATCATTTTCATAAGAAAAATATTCTATCCTAGGCCTTTTGCTCCTTTTCAGTTCCTCATTAGAGGTAATTTCACTATTTGTTTTAACAGATGTATGAGAAATTTTATCAGACAATGGATAAATATATTCAAAGAACTCAGCATTCTTTGTCTCAATTATAGTATTGTAATCAAGCACATCACTTTTTAAAACAAGAAATCTATATGCAGTACTAAGTTCAGCATATCCAATAAGCATACAATCAGAAGTTTTGGAACCTATTTTTCTCTTTTTAGGTTTAGGCAAAAGAACTTTAGCAAGGCACCCCTACATTTTTAAATATTTCAAGTTAGGTTTATACCCCCTCCACAATTCATACGGAGTTTTTCCAGTTCTTCTATGTGATATTCAATTTTGCAAGTGACAAGCAGATAATATAGCTTCACCCCACAAATTATCAGGAGCATTAGAACTAACTAACATAGAGTTCATCATCTCTTTCATTGTTCTATTTTTTCTTTCAGCTACTCCATTTGACTCGGGTAAATAAGGCGGAGTTACTTCATGAATAATTCCATTCGTTTCACAAAAATCATTTAAAGAAAAATATTCTCCACCTCTATCAGATCTAATTCTCTTGATTCTTCTACTAAGTTGATTTTCAACCTCAGTTTTATAAGAAATAAAAGCATTAAAGGCATCATCTTTATTTATAATCAAATACAACTTAGTATATCTAGAAAAATCATCAATAAAAGTCATATAATATCTTTTACCACCTCTAGTCATAGTCTGCTTCAAATCACCTAAATCAGTGTGAATTAAAGATAACAATTCAGTTTCTCTATTTACAGAAAAATAAGTCTTTCTAGTACTTTTAGCTTCAGCACATATTTCACATTTGTCAATATTATTTGAGTCTAAACCAGATATTAATCCTAGTGACTGCATTTTCTTTATATACGCGACATTAGCATGTCCTAGTCTAGCATGCCACAACGAAATTGACTCAACCATATAAGCAAAGGAAGATGCATTTTCATTACTAGTATCATAAATATTAAGCATAAATAAACCATGGTTACAATATCCATTGCCCACAAAAAAATTATTTTTGGTCAATACGACTTCATTATTCTCGAAAGAAACCTTCACTCCAACTTTTCCTAATAATCCCACAGAAACCAAATTGGTTTGGGTATTAGGTACATGCAATACATTACTCAATGCTAGAGTTTTACCAGATGTGAGTTTGAGAAGAATTTTTCCTTTTCCAAGAACGCGAGTTATTCTTGAGTCACCAAGATAAATAGTTTTTTCTTCTTCCTCAACTTGGGTGTAAGACAAAAATTTATCTGCACAAATGTGCCTAGTAGCACCAGAGTCTATCACCCAATTTCTCACATTGGCCACATTATTTATTTGAGAAATGACCGCAACAATTATATTATCCGCTTTAGTCAAATTTAAATTTGACTTAGCGAGATTGTCATTTATCTCAACTCTTCTCTTGCATTGAGGTGCATTTTTCTTGAAGGTTTTAATATTAGCATTGGATATATAACCATGTCTATTTACATACCCGTATTTTGATATCAGTGTCTGCTCAAGTTATGGATGCAATAACGTATTTGCAATACCGTGGATATCTGGCAGGACAACTGGAACAGTAGCAGCGGAGACAATACCAAAATTGGTAGCACCATCAAAAATTTTCATAGTAGTATTACTTGCCATAGTTTCTTAGATTGTAGGAAAATAACACCGAAAAATAACAACAATAATACTGCAATAATATTTTTAGCGGAAATATACGAATTAGCTTAAGTCGTGGTGGGTACTGTCCTAAGAAACTATTTAAGCAATGTGAAATATTTTTCCAGAATTAAACAAGCCATCTCTATTTATTTAGAGGATACAAGAATCAACAAAATATTAATAATAAATCCAGCTATTAAAAGAAGGGAACAAACAAAGTAGACTACAAAATTTTGAAAAGGAAAGAAAAGGAGCTGAAGAGGAACGAAAAAGGCAAAGTAAAGGATGCTGCACATTGATGCATAAGTTGATTGCCTATTTATAAACTTTAATAGAGGCTTAGAGCGTGACAAGTGTATAACACTTGTCTTGAATTTCCCATGCAAAATTGCCACACTCATCTCTTCATTGCCACTTGGAAGGACATTTGTCCAATTTTTGAAAATAGTAATATTTCATCATGATTAAACAAGCTCATCTCTATTTATTTAAAGGATACGTGAATCAACAAAATATTAATAATAAATACAGCTATTAAAAGAGGGGAACAAAGAAAGTAGACTATAGAAATTTGAGAAGGAAATAAAAGGAGCTGAAAAGGAACGAAAAAGGCAAAGTAAAGGATGCTGCACAGACAATACCATAATTGGTAGCACCATCAAAAATTTTCGTAGTAGTATTACTTGCCATAATTTCTTAGAACAGTGTCCAGCACGACTCAATTCAATTCGAATATTTCCGCTAATAATATTATTGCAGTATTATTGTTGTTAACTTTCGGTGTCATTTCCCTACGATCTAAAGATAAAAGTTTAAAGGATAAATTAAAAAAGAGAATGACTGTCCTAACAAATTTTTGCCCTTGCTACTGTCATTTTACATTTCTCCTTATGAATGTTTTTTATGTCGATTTGATTTCAATAATTTAACATGTTAATTTAAAAATAAAAATCAAGTGGGTTTGGGCCCGTGCTCGGCATAAACTCCTTTTTAACTGGTTACCCCTCTGTTCCAGTTTATGTGAATCTATTTTTTTTTGGCTCGTTCCAAAAAGAATGATTCATTTCTAAATTTGAAAACAATTTAGTTTAAACTTCAAATTCTACCCTTAATGAAATTTTTTTATAACCAATCAAACATGTTCACATAAAGTCTTCATTTTTTCTTAAATCAATCAAATATGTTCACATAAATTGGAACGGAGCGAGTAATATATATATATATATATATATATATATATGTTCATATATATATATATATATATATATAGAACATATATATGATGATGATGATCCTTGACTTTACCTTATTGCAAAAATTATTCAAAAAATATTCCAAAAAGTAAATAAGAAGAAGAAGAAGAGCTTCTAGGAAATTACGCAAAAAGGTCGAGCAAAAAATTAAGTAGCACGTTTAACGCCGCATTTTCCCCCAACCGTGGCAGCATTTAAATGGTAAACCGGACGCCACCTCTCACTTCCGCCTTTCTATAAATGACGCAGCCCAAACTGAGAGGAATATCTGCCAAAGCGGTGGCGGAACCCTAAAATATCTCGGTTCAAATTTTTGATTCGCTAGTCATCACTGACATAAATACTGGTAGCTCCAAATCAGGTTCACATTCACCTAACCGAGGCAGTCAAACGCCACGAAGATTGACCTAACATCAAATCTCCAAGTCTCAATAATTTAATCCAAAACTTTTAATTAATTATTATTGCAATATGCTGTAGACTGTAATATTAATTAATTCAGACAATATTGAATTTCAAAGTTTAGTCCTTTATATATGTTTGTTTATCCACTCATTGCTCGCTTTGGATTCAACACAATCAGAAACTTCTCGAGTTTCAGGTGAGGTTCTCTTCCTCGAGAAACTGGGTATCTTTATCTACTAGTGTGCCTGTGTACGTGATTTCTGGGGAGAGTAATTGAAGTATTTAATTGCAGGCCTCGGTGCTCAAGGCAATTGCAGATGGCGTCACCACCGATCCTCGCGTTAGCACTGCCATCGGACACCGGTCGTGTCCTCAGCATTCAGTCTCATACTGTTCAGGTACTCCTTTTTTTCATGGCTTGGTCATCAATAAGTGCCCTTCAATCTCAAAATTAGTTGGCGTGAGTTGACTAGCTGGAAATTAGAGTATTTCTCAACATAACTTCAATTCCAACAACAAGATAAATGCTATGTAGATCAATGCCAGATATCAGCTCTTTATTTAGGTGAAATAGTCTACAAGCTTCCATCTTGTTTGTATAATACCTGCTTTTTCAATAACTGGATCATTAGTTCCTGAAACGGCTCTGTCCATTGTCCAATGAAGCTTGTCCTGCACGAGTGTCATTTTGCATTGCATAACATGCTACCAGTTGTGAAGCCAATATTTGTGCATCCTGATAACCTCTAGTTTACATGATCACTTAATTTTGTTCAGTCCCTGACTTTTGAAATTATTTAAAGTTACATTGCTCCAATTTTGGGCATGTTATCCACTATTAACTTTGACAGGTTATCCTAATAATCTCTTTTTTCGTAAGCTTCCACCTAAAGGTTTCTCTGGATAGGATTTTTGTTCATTAGGTGTTTAATTGAGACTCCTTTAGTTGAAATGCACCTAAGCTGGTAGTTTTTTTTTTCTTCGTTTCATTTTCACTAGGTATTCACTTTTCATTAGGTGTTTAATTGAGACTCCTTTAGTTGAAATGCACCTAAGCTGGTAGTTTTTTTTTTCTTCTTTTCATTTTCACTAGGTATTCACTTTCCGTGAACTGCCAGAATCTGAATACAACTGGTAGTGTAGCACAACTTCACTTAAACTCTGAAATGGTACATCCAATGATCCATATCTCTTCCACATTAAAGTGTGGCCATCTAAAAAGATCATTTGAAATGGAAAGATATGGAAGCTCTTTCCATTTTATTTTTTAGTGATGAGTAACATGTTGGTGTTTCTTTTAAATGTTACTTATTTCTCAAGAACTGGGTAAGCAATTCGCAGAACGTATTTGATTTTCCTGTAGTTCAGATGTCAGCTTGTTTGACGCTTTATCTCTTTAGGAGTCATTTGGTCATCCTAGGAGTCTGACTTGTCAGACATTTAGTTGCATATCTTTCAAGATTGTTAACCGCCTGCATGGTGATTGATTTGATAGAATTGAAAATTGTGTGCACAGAAGAATAGAAACCTTCTTCTGTTAACTATTGACTATGGTGTGGGATTATTGATACTCTTTTGGTGTTGTGTATAACAATAATTGATGCAGAGGTTATTTTTCAAATTTTGCTTTTTATTTAGGGATATGTGGGAAACAAGTCAGCAGTATTCCCTCTCCAACTGTTGGGCTATGATGTGGACCCAATCAATTCTGTTCAGTTCTCAAATCACACAGGCAAGCTGCTTATATCACTTCATTCAAAGAATCCGAGGCCTGAAATACGGTGCGAGGTCATCTGTTAACCTGTAAAATTATGTTAACTGGACTATGTTGTGGTTAATCAGCTTGAGAACTCTGCAGGATATCCAACCTTTAAGGGCCAGGTTTTAAATGGAGAACAACTGTGGGAGTTAGTAGAAGGTCTTGAGGCCAATGATCTATTATATTATACTCATCTACTGACAGGTATTTTAAATTTTATTTAGTTTCAATGAGTGAATAATCCTGTTGAATTCGGAGTGCTTTTTAATTTGGTCCTTTTCTATTGACAGAAATTTTCTTTTCTTTTTCTCATTTCCTTCCCTTTTAATGTTCTCCTCTTTGTCTGGAATGCTTTGTCGGCCTCTGATGCTAATATTGACTAGCACTTGTAGGTTATATTGGCTCAGTCTCCTTCTTGAACACAGTACTGAAAGTCGTCGATAAGCTTCGGTCTGTCAACCCCAAACTTACATATGGTGAGTATATCCCCAAGAGCAATTTATTCTGCGGCATTTAGGAAGATATAATCTCTCAAACTTGCTGATTTTACAGTACTCTTCATGTAGTCAAGTGTTTCCTTAATAATGGAGAAGGTGAATTTCAATGCAGTAATTGTTTGTGAGGTTGTCCAATGTTGTCTTAGATAGCTACTACTAGGCTTTTGTACCAAATTGCATCTCTTTCTGGTGTAGGTAGATGTATGCATATCTCTTATGTTTTGTCTCTATTAGTTCATTGTGTAATTATGTTGTGTTTGTCAGTTTGTGATCCTGTGATGGGTGATGAAGGTAAGCTATATGTCCCTCCTGAACTGGTGGCAGTATACCGTGAGAAGGTATTTTCTTATTTAATTTCCTTTAACAATTCACCACGAACAAAGCATCACTTGCATTCAGAAAGATACATCATAAGCATTGTGCTGATTTAATCAGGGTTAGAAATGGATGAGAACTAACATTTTGCAGATTAGTGTTCTCCTAGCTAGTTGTTGTGATAACTTAAGCATGCAAAGGCACTGAGTTTTTTTTTAAAATTTATATATGTTTTTGCACTGAACTGTGCATTTATATCTTGTGATTTATATTGCCCTTAATATTTTATGACTCTCTTCCTTTCATAGGCACTGACCCTTTTTTTTAAAAATGTTTTATGGCACTATTTTGTGTTTGTAGATTTTTTGTAAGTCATGTCACCCACATCGTTATAGAATTTACCTACTTGCATTGTGGTTGGTGAATGGTGACGGTAAGAGTTATGGTTTTTTTCTGATTTTTTATTATACATAGAGGGGAGGGGAAGGGATTACAAGGTGAGGAATCGAACCCCCACCAACAAGGTGGAAGTTCAGTTAGCCAAGCAGCTGGCCACCATAATCCCTCGTTATGGATGTAAAAAAATCTCCTTTTTTAATATTTTGATTAGACATGCGGAGTTGGATATGATTACATACATTCATTTAGATTGGAGTGTGAGGGTGGCTTCAGATTATTAATTGGTGATTGAGTACTTTGTTCGCTCTGGAGTATTTAATGCAGTTGTTTAAGTTTTTCACTAGCTTGTTGTGTTTCATTAAGTAGGTTGTTCCCGTTGCTTCAATGCTGACACCTAACCAGTTTGAAGCAGAGCAGTTGACTGGGTCCAGGTAACATTTCCAGAGTCTGTTACTTATCCATAGAGGAAAAAAGCATTTCCAGGGGATTTCACCTGATATAATGAAGAGATAGTTATTTTCATGTAGTCGTTACGATGGTAGACTTGACTCAAGTGTTATGACATTTCTTTTGATTTTTTTTGGGGTGTGTTTTTTGGGGGGGGGGGGGGTTGAGCATGTGAAGAAGAGTTAGTTATAGAGTTAGCTTGTTTGGCCAAAAGTGCTTTTTTCTTTGCCAAAAGTGTTTTTTCCCCAAGTTAAGGTGTTTGACCATGCTTTTAGAAGAAAAAATGTGCTTTTGAGTAGAAGCAGAAGCTTGTTTATGTGATCTATTCTTTTGTTGTGATGCGCATGATTTATAGAAGCCTACCTTATAAAAAAAATGATATATAAAATAGAAGATTTTGTTTTTCTTCTTAATCTTGTCATATAGTTTGAGCTTCTCCACTCACTAATATCATATATTCATATTTATCACGACTCTTACTACTTTCAATTGACTATTGTTAGTTCTACAAATTTCGAAATTTTATTGAAAATTGAGAAGGGCGAAGCTTCACTTTGCAAAATAGAAAAGAAAGACATAATTTTGTGTGCTTCATTTCTTTTCCTGCAATAATTCTACCTTAGAGAGGTTTTTTCTTTTGACAGTATCACTTCTGAAAAAGATGGGCAAGAAGCTTGCAACATTCTGCATGCTGCTGGACCATCAAAGGTACCTTGACATACTTATAATCGCAAATATAATATTCCTAGATTCAATCATATTTAACAACCTTAATTGCAATTACTTTTCCTCCTTGCCGTGTCTCCTTAACAACCTTAATGCACCCTGCAAATGAGAATCAATTAACTCAGTAATTTATGTTTTATCTTGGATTATTGGAGCATTCCATGGGAGTAGATAGTGCAAGTAGGCAAATAACTTCAACCGGGATGAAGATTTTCAGTCTTTATATGTCTTGGCTGACAATTTAGAGGGGCTCTTTAGGTTAATCTCTCTCTTGCTTCTCAGCAACTTACAAGTCACGATTGGAACTTTTTCTTTTCTGAAGCATGTTAATTTTGATCATTGAGAATAACTTCCGCTGCCCATGTCCTCTTACCTCTTTCTCACTCTTTCCATGAGTGTAAAATGCCTCCTGCAGAATTCGATCATCACTTTTTAAGTACCCACTATGTCTTTTCTTCATATTCTATTTTACTTAGCCTTTTGTGGAGGATGGGTTCACTTTGCAGTTCCTCTTGAGTTATCTTTCCTTTATGCTTAATCTCAATTCTTCCTTTTTCTTTTGCTCTCACATGGTAGGAGGGGGGAGGTGGCCTCACCTGGGAGAAGTTTAATGATCCTTAAGGGCTGATGCTCATGCTTGTGGCTCTACCAGTTTTTCTTGGAGCTCTTGCTCAGTTCTCACTCATTTAAAAATTATTTGTAATCTAATATGGTTCTCATAGTAATATGAACATGAAAAGGGAAGTTGAAGTTCGAGAAAAAAACATTTTGGAGTAAGATAAAATTAGCTATTTGCTCTAAAAGAGCAAAAAAAGAAGAAGGAATAATTAGCTCTGTAGGTTTGATAAAGCTATGTATATGCTGGAGCTCTATTGTTATACATTTTGTAGTCCTTTATTATTTGGAAACACTAGTCATAGCCGTTCACCTTAATTCAAGTGAATCTGAATGTGTGCTTGTGTAGTTCTATTTGGGGGATTAATGGGCGTGAATAAAGTGTAATAGATATAGAAGATACATATAGATGATTCCAACTAGTTTGGGATTGAGGAGTATTTGATTGATTGTATAGTTTATAGTTCTATGTTCTACATCACTCCTCCATTGGCTCACTTGTTGATGATTATCCCACTGTTAGTTTCGTGCTAAAACATTCTGTATATCAAGAAAATTACTGGAGTATCAAGGAAAAAAGATAGAAAAAATTTTTCCTTTTTTTTTTTTTGAAAAGATAATACATATAAATTTCATGGCTGTAGTATCACCTTTTGTACGTAAATTACATCATTCAAGCCTTTATGCTCTTTTTGTCTTTTATGCAATATCATTGAGGCCTTTTATGCTCTATGTCAGGTTGTTATTACTAGCATAAACATTGATGGAAATCTTCTCCTTATTGGTAGTCACCAGAAAGAAAAGGTAAATGACATGATCGGTTCATTTGGCATTAAGTGGAATTCGGTCTACCAAATCATACGTTGTGAGATATGTTCTTGATATCATGCACTTTCCAAGAATATATTCCTACTTTCATACGTTCTATCCAAATGTAGTATCCACTTTCCTTAAAAGGAACTTTTTTTAGTTTTCTTTTAAAGCAAAGGTGTTGTGGACCCTCATTTATTTTTCTCAATATCCTCTTTTTTATTTTCCTGCTAATATTTGTTGTTTCTTTTGCTTCGGTTTTCTTACTGGAGTGCTGTGATATTGTTTGGTGCTGACTTCTTTAATCTTTCTTTGAGGCGAGGGTCTTCCGGAAATAGCTTCTCTACCTTTTCAAGGTAGAAGGTATGCGTACACACTACCCTCCCCAAAACTCACTTGTGGGGTTATACAGGGCTTGTTGTTGTTGATCCTCTATTTTATTTCTAACACCAAAGCTGACTTGTGGTTCCACATTGTTTCCCCAATAATTACTAAAAACACTTACTTCAACTTTTATTTCCCAAAAAAATAACACTCACACCAACTTTTCTCCTTACTAGTAATCCTAGCTATAGATTAAAAATGGGACCAAGCAAGAATATTTCATGTTAAATTCAGTTTTGTCTGCTGGTCTGCATTTCTTCCTCTTCAAGACGTTCTGCAAATTTCAAATGGTTTTTGCATGTGAACTGTCTTTAGATTGTGATGCAGTTATTTTGTCCCCACCATTGCTTTTATGAAACTAGTTAGTAAACTGCAATTTGAGCATCGTCATCTATGTCTAATTTTATAGTTATTTTGGGATGTCTCAGGCACTGAAATTGTTATTTTGGCTAAAAAATTGTATCTGATACGAATATCTAATGTGACAGGGTCAGTCTCCTGAGCAATTTAAGATCGTGATACCGAAAATTCCTGCATATTTCACGGTATGTGTCTCCAAGCTATTTAATTAAACAAGTTTGTCCCCCCCCCCCCCCGAAAGTGTTGAATCACGTAAGCCTGTGCTTTGTTGGAACAGTTGATAGAGGTTAAACTGATTATCCTTTTCTTTTTGGTGCTCATAGAGAGAAATAATCCTACAGTGATCACGAGTAATGTCATCAATGAGCTTCTTGCTTTCTGCTGTTAGAGTGAGTTCCACAGAGAAACAATTAAAACAACACTTGTTACGGGCATGTGAAGAGGAGTATAGATGCCCCCGTGAGGAGGTGCGAGAGGTTGTCCATGGTGGGGCGGGGGAGAGGTAGAGGTAGGCCTAGGAAGTATTGGGGAGAGGTGATTAGGCATGACATGGCACACCTTCAGCTTACTGAGGACATGACCCTCGATAGGAGGGTATGGAGGTTGGGAATTTAGGTAGAAGGTTAGTAGTTAGGTGGGAGTGTCTCAATTTCATGTCGGTCGCATTAGTTTTACTCCTTTATTTTCATACATTCATATCCGTAGGTTTGTTTTATCTTATGTTGATCCTTTTTCTTCGATGTTTCTATCACCCTATCTTCCTATCACCTTATCTTGTTTATGTTACATGTTGTGGCTGCTTCTTTTACTTTTATCTTGAGCCGGGGGTCTATCGGAAGCAACCTCTCTACCTTCACAAGGTAGGGGTAAGGTCTGCATACACTCTACCCCCAAACCCTACTTTGTGGGATTACAGTGGTTTTTTTTTTTTTTTTTTTTGTTGTTGCTGTTGTTGTTATTTTTACCGATTGATAAAGTCTGAGCATCCTACCCAAAAACTATTCTGGAAGCCATTACTTTATCCATGAGAGACAATTAGTAACTCAATGCACTCCCCCACGTGTAACCCTGTCAGGGGGTTCACACGCGATCTTTTAATTCGTATCATGGGTGCGAAAATGGGCTTGCCAAAGTTGGCACCGACACAATGTGAAAGATATGAGTCTCCAATTTAAAACTTCAAATCAACGGGCAGAGTTGCCCAAAATCTTTATAAATCCCGTTGAGGCACTTGCAAAATCCGTGCGGGGCAATTAGTAACTCAGCAATTACTTGCCTATCAAAAATTAAAAATTAAATAAGAAAATAACTCAACAGTTGCAACTTCTCAGAAATCCTAGATATGGCGGAAGCTTTAGCAAACTTTATTTTTCCAAGCCTTTAATTGTTTAGGAGTTTCAATGCTTCTTTTTCTCTTTTTTTGGTTGATGGGAGCTCTTATGCATCTATTGTGCACACATACATACACAGAGAGAGAGACTTGCATCACCAGCTATGTATCCAGTTATCAAATACTTCTCATTGTGCTTGTGTCAACGCCTGATTATTCCTGTTTATTAAATGTACATGGGTTTATTAAATGGTATCAGGGCGATCATTCAAATTTCAGTTTGAATGACAAGCTGGCTGGTTGTGCACATTTACAGCAGTATAGAAATGCCAGAAGTCCTTTTTGCTTTCTAATGCTGATGCTCATTCACCCGCAACAGTTCCTCTATACATGACCCCTTGTATATTCATTCAATATACACTGCATGCTTGCAGGGAACAGGGGATCTAATGACTGCGTTGTTGCTTGGATGGAGCAATGTAATGTTTAAACAGCTTAAAATAGGTTTTTGAGCTTTATTTCCCACAACATATGTTTCTGATCTTAATTGCTCTCATACAGAAATATCCTAATGACCTCGACAAAGCGGCAGAGCTTGCTGTCTCAAGCTTACAGGTACTTATGTGCTTCCCTGTTGTTTGTGGAGATCCACTCGTAAATTTTTTTGAATGTGGAGACTGAATGACTCTGTTAAATTGGTTATTATGATGACATTCAGGACTAGTTTGATTGCACTGTCATGATTTTTGGATATTTGCTTCATTACTGTGCTAAATTTATAGGGCTATTGCACTTCATTAAGACCAGGAATTGTATAACAGCTATGAGCTTTCAGTCAGATAAACTTGTCAAAATTTATGCATAGAAGTTGCTGTTATACTTTTTGGTTAAAGCAGCTGCTTGCCTTGACTTATGCCTAGAACAAAATGATGGAAATCCTTTGTTATGCAACCTAACCTATTTTCTCATAATATGGGTACAATGTACGCAATGCATGCTCAAGTGTTAAGAATGTTCGTGCTATGATGAATACCAGTTGCTTGCCCTTTTACTTAAATCAATGCTATTTTTGTTGCTTGACGCAGGCACTTTTATTGAGGACACTAGCAGATTATCAAAAGGCTGGCTATGACTGCCAGTCAAGCAGTCTGGAGATTCGGTTGATTCAGAGCCAAGATAACATCCGCAACCCAGAAGTTAAATATAGAGCCAAAAGATACATCTGAGATGTCTGTGTTGTCGTCTCGTCTATTTATTGCTTTTAGAATTGTCATTGGAATGAAATACTTTCATTTATACACTATAAATAAAAGTGGGCGCATTTCTCTCTTGTTGAGGTATTCATATCCCCATCCGCCGAAGAGTATAGGTGGAAGAAATCCAAGGAGAATGGACAATCCGACGGGCAGGGGCCAGCTCAAGAGGGGTCTAGTAAAGCCTTTGCTTTATACCCCAAAATATTGAGGACTCAAAATTTATAGTAGATTTTATTTATTTTCGCTTAGACAATACTATTGAAGTTTGTAGCAAAAAAAATACAAAATATTTATAAGAAAGATAGAAAGAAGACTGCTTATTTGTAATTGACGGTGACTGAAAAACACTCTTAAGAAAGGAGACATGAGAATTTGAGAAAAATAATAAGTATTGCCTTAACTTGGTGTGTTTTGAAATAGTAATAATCAATTCGACAATGACGGTTAGATTTGCTCTCAGAATTAAAAACTCTAGGAGATATTTTTAAGTAAAAAATAATACTTTAATTGATGAATATATGTATATGTATACTCTAATAAATTACTCCTCTATAATTTCAATGCTCATTTACAGTATGAAAAAAGACAAAGGAATAGAACGATGGTTTGCATGAAGTGTTTAGGATCGTTCTTAGTATTTTAACACCACTAAGAAAAGCATTTACAATAAGAGCCCGTTTGGATTAGCTGATAAGTATTAGGTGCTGAAAAACACTTTTAAGTGTTGAAATTGATTTAATAAATAAGCAGTTACGTGTTTGGATACAAGTGCTGAAATTGATAATAAGCTGCTGCAGTATTTGATAAAAAAAGTGTTGATAAGCCCTTTTTCTGTTAAAATGACTTAAATAACCTTAGAATTGTTTATACTTATAAGGGCGTAATTTCTTCAAAATTTTAGATTCTAGATCGATTCAAATACAAAATAGTCTATTTGTCATTTTATTTTAAATACAAATGTGCTTAGATAAGATAATTTTTATGATAAGCATATAATCATAAGTTATAATAATTAATAAATTGACAACAATTTCTCAGTAAAAAATAAACCTAAATATGATAAAATATTTGAAGAGAAACAAACATTGTGTTCATCACTACAACACTTAGAAAGCAATATATCAAAAAATTAATATGTCTTTATTTATTACATACAGTTCAAAGATTAATACACAATTACATTGATATAAATATGCAAAGGAATATAGGATTCGCTTATCTTAAATAGTCAATGAGAATTGCAGACTTGAAGAGATGCGGGGGTAGGTTGAAAAAAATACTTGAGGCAATGATTATCGATGTAGGAGTTTTGTTCTAAACAGAAATATTTTAAGGATAAAATAGTAAAAATCTTGGTCAAATTTAAAGTGCTTATAAGCTAAAAATTCATAAGCTGGCGGTGACCAGCTTATGGCTTTTGACTTATAAGCACTTTTAACTTTACCAAACGCGTTAATAAGCCGAAAAATGCTTATAAGCTAGTTTGACCGGCTTATAAGCTTAGCTAGTTTGACCAACTTATAAGCTTAGCCAAACACCCTTTAAGTCTTTAGAGCCTGTTTGGCCAAGCTTCTAGGAAGAAAAAAGTACCCTTTTTTTTTGGGTCTTAAAAGTACTTTTTGAAAAAATTAGGATGTTTGGCCAAAACGAAAAAGTGCTTTTGAGCAAAAGTAGAAGCAATTTTTCTGTTTTTAGGGAGAAGCTACATTTAATTTAATATTTCTATTTTTTTTCAAATTATCCCTCATTAATTTACATTTCTATTTTTTTCTCTTTTTACCATACAATTCTTCTCTTTTTATTCTCTTTCTCCTATTTCTCTCTGAATATTCTCTCTACTATAAATAGTTCTCTTCTTTATATTGTGATTTATAAAAATATATATTTAAATTATATTGGTGATGTATTTTGATATATTTAAATTATCTTGTAAACAATAAGTAATACTAGATGCCCTGATATTATTGTTTTGGAATAACTATAAATTATATTGATTAAAAATTTTAAATTATATTTTTATTATAATAAATATTTAAATTCATATCTCTTTTAAATAATACTAGTTGCAAACTAAACCTTTATGGTCCTTTTTTTTCTTTCGTAATTTGATATTCAAAAGTACTTTTTGGAATGATTGACCAAACATAATTTGCTTGCAAAAAGTGATACTCAACGAATTGGCCAAACACAAACTGCTATTTTATAAAAGTAATTTTCGAAAAGCACTTTTGAACAAAAGTACTTTTAAAAATAAATAGTTTTTGACAGCTTGGCCAAACGTGCTTTTATCAGAACGACTCCGAAGAAATTTAAACACGGTACTTAAAAATATTTTGAAACTTGCGGTCTAATATAAATTAAAAATAAAATAAGAATTTTAAATATTTTCTTAGCATGATAGGGCTAATTAGAATTCCTTGGAAAATAAAAGGGGAGTCATTGTAATTGTTAATCTCAGGATGGCGTAACAATTACAATGCAATTTTGGCTAAACATCGGCGGCACATTTAAAGACGTTTCTCGAACCCGGACTCGCGGGAGACAGAGAAAGAAGGAGAGTTTCTGCCAAAATAGCTTGGAGAGGAAACAGAGCTAAAAAATGGAACCTGAAGCAGCGCTAGAGTTTGTGAAGCAGGGTGCTACTATGCTACTTCTCGATGTTCCTCAAAACACCCTCATCGGTATTGATACCCACGTATGTCGTGATTTTTGGTGTTTTTTTTTTTTTTTGTGACAATTTGATTGATTTGGTTTTAATTTGGAGTAGTTATTTTTTTCATTTGCAGATGTTTTCCACTGGGCCTAATTTCAAAGGCGTGAAGATGATTCCTCCTGGCGTCCATTTCATTTACTACAGTTCATCCAACAGGTTAGCTTTTTGTTTCCTTGAATTTAGGAACTACAGCTTCTAGAGTTGTCATGAATGTGGTTTGTAAGTACTTATTAGTATTCATTTCTGCTGTAAGAATCTGTTTCTGTTGCCAAACCTTATATTTTTTTGTACCGTGTTGTTCTTTGCTGCTCTTTTTGTGGGGCTCCTTTCTCTCCTTAGGAAACAATATGATTAGTAACAGCTAATGTTGCCTTTCTTTTTGTGAGTGCAGAGAAGGAAGTCAGTTTTCACCAATAGTTGGTTTTTTCGTTGACGCAAGCCCTTCAGAGGTTAACAAAACATCTCATTTTCCTCTTCTGCATTTTTATGTTGATCCATTTATGTCCGTAATTGTTCTGAGCTCTTTTGATGTTGATAGCTAGATAGAGCTTGTACAGTTTTATGTTGCCAGACCATAGACACGGATATAGTTATATTATCATCGATTCCCTATATGCTAATCTCTTGCTTCTTTTGCTGGTTGCTTTCTTTCCATGTTTCAGTTATTCATTTTCCATTGGTGTACTATTTGTTTTTCTTTTCTTTTATGTCAAAGTATTTTCTGGGAACTTGATCTCTATCTTCCCGTGGTAATTTAGCAGGTAATTGTTAGGAAATGGGATTCAAAGGATGAACGATTTATCAAATTATCCGAAGAAGAGGTAAGTTCTTCGAAGAATTTTCGTTCCTTCTCTAAGCTAGCCCAGAACATGTTAGATAATAAGGTGGAGTAAGGCCAACCGTATCTCCATTGCCACAATAGCATCTTTTCTTGACTACCATTTTAGATGTTCGTGGAATCGTCCCATGGTTATTTTCCTTGATAGATGACGTTGTTGGAATTGTTTCCATGATTATGAAAGCAAATAAATTCATGAAGAGACCACTACTATCTATATTAAAGAAATGACCTTCAGAAATGAGAAATCTTACTTTCCCATTCTACCTCGTGCGAAATCTTGGAGACGAGTTGGAAAGGATGGAATTGGTTAGCTGGTCTCTTACTTCTATTAGTCTTAGAAAGCAGGTTGTCCATAGTTCATCCAACTCAATTAAATGAACAATAATGAACATATAATATCACTTGCATATAAATTTATATCTTTCATACACCCATCCTTTTCTGACATGTTCTATTGATGATAAGAGAACAATTCATTAATCTTCCAAGGGACTAATTACTGACTCGTTTGACTGATAAGTGCAAAAAGTTGTGTGCAAGTTGAGCTCTTCTATTTTAGTTACATGTCCTTAGATGTTCAGGCCATAATTCCTCGAGGTCTTTGCTACATATGAGCTCTCAGCTTGTTGAGCTTCAACTTGTCTAATGCACTGTTGAACTATGAGTTTCCATGTGGCGGTTAATAGTTAGTTCTCAGTGACGTAATTCTAGCATGGCACTGGTTTTCATTTAATGCAACATTATTCTTATCGTATCTATGGTGTGGATGTTGATTGCTTCAGAAGATTTGTTTCTTGCCAAAAAATGATTATTTCCTGTTTATTGAAGGAAGAGAGATATGCTCAAGCAGTAAAGAATTTGGAGTTTGACAGACAACTTGGCCCTTATGCATTGGATCGGTACGGAGATTGGAAGCGCTTATCTAACTATATTACGAAGAATACCATTGAAAGTATTGGTGAGTACACTGCTTTTACTTTGTCTCTTAATGTTTTGACAATGAGAACTGAGGGGAGCATCTGAGCCAAAGATGTTGAAACCTTGTTTGAGTTGATTCTAAAAAAGTTATCAGCATATTAATGCGGAATATAAACCCAATAAGCTGAAATGGAGACTTCAAAACTTCTGTTTGCACTCTGGTCAGCTTTACAGCTTCCTTGAGTTTTTTACGAAGGTTAACAGCTTCCTTGAGTTATCAGCATATTAATATGTTCTGAGTATTTTGCTTTTCAATTTTGTTAAGTTGAGGGTGTTGGTTGGTGTAGATCAATGCTCCAACACAAGATTTTCTCAAATCAACAAAAAGATTATTCATTTAAGAGTCAAGTTGCCTTTTCTGCTTACTGGATGGGTATTTTTTTCTCATATGCTTATTTTTCCTTTTTTTTTATATTGAATAATTGTATGGTGGTTTTCACGATTTCTTGAACTTGTAATTTTCGTTCTCTTGTTCTCTTCTCAAATCGCATCATGATTGATCATGGGATGCTGCAGAATCTTATGTGTGTTGTTTTCAAGTTAAAGAATGAAAAAGATTGATTGTAGGAAAAAAGAAAGATAAATTTGAGGGTTGTTCTAACAACCAAGTCTTAGAATGAGGGTTCGTTCCGCACCAGACATATAGAAAAGAGTTGATGCATGGACATGTGAGTTAAAGGAGAGTTTGTACTTTGTTGATGGTGCCGCTCATCCCATGAATAAGCCTTATGCCCTTATATCAATTGGATAAATAATTCCATCAAAAAAATGGAAATGAAAAATATGTACCAGATAAATAAGACTCTTGCAGCGTAAGCTAGATAGACAGGTATTAACTTTGGGAATGCGTGAGAGCAATGTCTCTCAGCCCTTGTGTTTTTGTGCAATATGATGGAGCCTGATTTGAGATGACACCTAATCCCATTAGTTATGTGCCTAGGGATCCCATTGGTAATGGTATACCATTATTAATTCCATTAATTGTGGGATGCGATTTCCCAATCCTTGCTAATGTGAGATCCGCTACTTAGTTGAATTCATATTAAAATAAACAACAATATTGTGATCCTTTGGATTCTTTGACCAGCCAAGTGGAACTGCTTCAGCTAGTGTGTTTCATGTCATAGATAATGGCTATAAAACCTGTGGGGGTTCTTCATCTCTGCCTGAGGAAATCAAAATGTGAGTTACTCTTAGCAATTTTTGGCTAGGCTGACAGCAACTATTCTTACTTCTACCTCTGAGTATGTGTTTTTGTGTGTGGGGTCATTGCTCTGTCTTGTTTCTCTTTGCAATATGCTTCACCAGTTCTATCATTTGGCAGAACCTATTGGAGGAGAAATCACAGTTATTTCTGAATCTGAGGTGGTTGAGAATGTTCCTAAGACAGCCATGGAGAAAGTCTTGGCTGAACAGTTGAAGAGTAGCAAGTTCTCGAAGCCTGTTGAGAAGTCGCCTAGTAAAGGTTGTTATTACACCTCAATTCCTCGTGTTATCAAGCAAAAGGGAGCTTCAGGACAAGAGCTTACTAACATGAATCTTGACAAGGTATTTGTCTCAAATCTGCATTATTTCTGTAAAATGAAAGTATTTCTATTTTTTCCTTTTGCTTTTGAGAAGAACTTTAGCTTTTTCCTTCAATGCAGACACAAATATTGGAGACTATTCTGATGAAGCAACATGGTGGTTCAGACGATTCACTTCTGGGAGAGTTACAATTTACCTTTGTTGCGTTTCTGGTATCAACCAGCGGTTTCACCTTTTCGTTGTTCTTATATTCTTTATGTGATAAACCAACTTAATTAAGAAGACAGTTCTTGAAGTTTAATGTGTGAGCAATTTACAGATGGGACAGTCACTTGAAGCTTTTCTGCAGTGGAAGCTTTTAGTCAGCCTATTACTTGGCTGTACAGAAGCTGTAAGTATGCGTCAATCCCTCTGCTTGTATGTGGCTAGCGAGATCTTCTTCTGTACTTCCATTTCCGGATGCAGAAAGGACCTAAATAATACAATCCAAGTTTACCATCTTGTTCTCATTTGAAAAAAAAGGTTGGGAAGGAAATGGGACACTAGAGCCTATAAGAGGCTTTAAAGCTCAACTTTACATCACTATCATGTCGGGAAAAAAAACATCACTACCATTGCATAAGGGAAGATTTGCCTGTTACAGTTAGGAAAGACTAGAGGTGATGGATCATCCCTTCCTTTTTCTTTTGTTGGGATTTTGTGATAGAAACTTGTATAGTTGATTCCCTAATTTCTGTATGGTGGGAATCATGCTGCTAATTCGGCCTAAATACAATTGAGTTTTACAAGATTGTTCAGTTGTCCTTTCAATTCTTTTGGAAGAATATGAACATATAGCCGTTTTAATCGCTTAACATCCGCCAACTGCAAGAGAAGTTTGGATAAGGTTCACATCTCCCACAAAAACATGATGAGAATGTTCAAGCTGCCGAAGGTAGTCATGTGATCCTACCGGGGAAGAAAATATGTGAGATTACTTGGACTTCTATTTTTTCATGGTAAACTTTGATTCCTGTAATTTAACAATGAGCTCTTTTGGCTTTTTTATTGTAACTTAAGATTATGGTGTATTTTTGATAGAATATAGAACACTGTAGTTCGTTCACACTTCCCTTGATATCCTGAAACAAGACCAGAAAGATTTTGGATTCCGATGTTGAGAATTCCCTTTTAGTATCAATAGGTGATTTTTATCATCTTGATTTGCTGAGCTATTAATGAGTATCTTCTTCAATTGGAGGTCCTTCAGCAGTCATATTCTTGCGTCTGATATTCCTATTTATTATAGTCAGCAAAATGTACCACTGAATTTGATCTTTTAGCTATTATTTGCGCAAATAAAGTTGTGTTTCTGTAGAAACAGTATCTATCGACTCCTTCCCTCCATCCCCCACCCCTCTTTCTGTTTCGTGTGATCAATGTGGATACTCAGTTATGCTTTCAGATAAAAGTCTAAGTTGTTTATGACTATAATTTATCTTCATGCCCAGTTTATGTGAATTGCTTAAACAACCTACATCGTGGTCGTAGGTCTACTTTCAAATTTATGTCTAGTTTAACCATTTATATCTTTGCAGCCTCTACACACAAGGACTCAGCTCTTCACCAAGGTAATTTTTAAAGAATATATCATTTCTGTGCATGCTGTCATATAGAAAGGTATGTACCTTCCGGCTCTGTGGTGGGAAGCCTGGGCCTATGGAATAATTCAGTTTAAGGTTTCACTGTTTCACCTACTTTATCATTGCATTTCCACAACTCTGTCCAACATAAGGTAAAAATGAGAAAGCGTATAAGTTAATATGCATGGTCAAAGCGAGAAATGCAATGCCTATGAGGTTTTTTTTGTTATTTCACTTTATAAGGAGTTCCTTTATTGTTAGAGTGATCTTACTGTAGTTTTGCAGAGGCATTTTAAGCAATGCGGGGTTTATGTGATTTTTCTTGCTCTTGTTAATGAACAAGAATAAACATGGACATCGGTATGGTACTATACTTCTTGGTGTGAAGTTGGGCAGATGAACATAGTGGACCTGTGGTTGTATCGTGTTAAACTTTGTATTTAGCATCAATAATGTCGTTTTGCATTTAATGTGTAAATTATGGTACCCTACTTTCTCTAGTACGTCAGTTGAAGATCGGGAATAGTGGTAGTGTATAATTTATCTTTCTGATATTTGATTAAATCCCACTGAAAATGGAATTGATGGTGTACACTATTAGTTTTCTATGCAGCTCGAATCTCGATATTGCATACATGTCAGTATGAAAAAGATGCCTTCAGTTTATTTTGAGTTTTTCATCCTTTTAGACTCATACATACTGACTCATGCAATCTATATTTATCATCAGTTTATGAAAGCAATATATTATCAGTTGAAAGTTGGATTTCAAAAGGATAGTAAGGATACTGGCAGGGCGGAGAAGGGTGCAATGACATTGTTGGATGAGTCTTTGTTGTCTGCTGATAACTTCCTGCGTCACCTTTGTAAGGTAAGAATCCAGTTCACCTATCAGTGTATGCTACTAAAGTGTAGGTAAAGCATCTCAAGGTCAAATCCCTGGTTTCTTTGGACAGTAACATTCTTCCTAGAATTAAAAACTCTTTGACACATCTAATAAGTGTTGTTTTTTAATGGGGGATATCTGTGCCTGCTTTCTCATCTCAATTATTCCATCGAGTACTAGTCACCTAGCTTTTTATGCCTCTGAACCCTGGTCACTCATGCTTTTAGTTCACTTCATTAACCGCTAGTTCACACCCTTGGTTGCTTGTAACGTTTCACTATGACTGGTCAAACACTTACACTTCCAAGGAATATGGCTGTGGATGGTTTTACTTGTGATCACATATATCGTGATTATGATAGTTTGGTTGAGCCATCTTTAATCCATTGATTTCAGGATTTCTTCTCATTGGTGCTTGATGCCCCCATGGTTGATGGAGACCTGCTGACTTGGGTATGCCTCCAGAGACTGATCCTTTTTCATTCTTTGAAATAAATTTAGATTTTCTTTTGGTGTGACAAGAGTGGGTTGCTGTAGTGGTGAGCACACTCCACTTCCAACCAGAGGTTGTGAGTTCGAGTCACCCCAAGGGCAAGGTGGGGAGTTCTTGGAGGGAGGGAGCCGAGGGTCTATCGGAAACAGCCTCTCTACCCCAGGGTAGGGGTAAGGTTTGCGTACACACTACCCTCCCCAGACCCCACTAGTGGGATTATATTGGGTTGTTGTTTCTTTTTGTGAACAAGTGCCTGTGAATAGAGTCAGAAGCATTCTTTATTATGGACTGTTGCATTGTAGTTTCTACTAGTGTCTTTTGCAAAACAATTATATGGATTTTATGGGAAGGAACAAAAGGGTGATGCCTTAACCCTACCCTTTTGCAAATCTGAGAACTGGCTGAAGAATCGTCACCTAGGTTGTTAATCACTTCTACATACTTTTTCTGTGATTATTGTAGTTGAAGTAGGGATTTATTTATGATGAATAAAGATCCGTCGAGAGCACTTAAAAGGCATCTAGAGCACGAGAAGCTAACTTGGAGAAGGCGATACTTATTATATAGATTACTTTCGACTTGAATGAGAGTTTACATCTGTCCTGTCAGTTTGACCATGTCTCTGGCTGTGTTGCTCGGATCCTCTAAAAATGCCGGGGTGGGGGTGCATTTTGGAGGATCTGACACCCGGGGTGGGGGTGCATTTTGGAGGATCCAAGCAACATAGGTCTCACTGATGAATTTAGTATATTTTCTTAAGCGTTTGTAGATTGAAAGTTGTGAACCTTATAATTATTTGTAGAATTGACAAACAGGATGTCAACTTCACAGCTCAATTTCATCATCAGGAACGATAATCGTATTTCTTTTTGTCCTTTAGATTGTTGTATTTATGCCAAAGCTATGTATTCTGTCCATGTGCATTTAGTATTCTATAAAAATCTCTTGTGCACTTGGATGCTTAAGTACTTTAGTACTATCTCATGGGAAGCACCAAGTATAATCCACCTTCTGTTCCTTTAGACATGCAATTCCAGATTCATTGAACAACTACTTGAAATGCAAGTAAATGAGCATTCCTTTTTAATTGGCTATCTGAAGTTAACAAATGGTGTGCTTTTCTTGTTTGAATTATAGACTAGAAAACTGAGAGAGCTGCTTGAGCAGACTCTTGGATGGGACTTCCAGCAGAACAGTGCAGTTGATGGAATGTACCTTGAAGAAGATGATGAGGTTTGTAAAAGTCAGATGCTAGTTTTCTCTTTTTCCTTTTTTTTTGGGCTCTTCACACTGAATAAGTCGTTCGACTTCTGCAGTTTGCTCCAGTGGTGGAGATGCTAGATGATCCAGACCACACTGAAACACCGTTAAACATGATAGGTGGAGATGCTATATGTCCACATCACACTCAAGCACCGTCAACATGAATAGGAAAAGTGATCCAAATGTAGTTAAACTGTATGCCGATATTGATGGAGCATGTTTTTGGCGAGCTGCTGTTGAAAGATTTTGATCTTAGTAGGCTAACCGAGGGCGGCTCATGAAGCCCTTGCCTTAGGCTTCCAAATATTTAAGGCCCCAAAAATATGAAGTATAGCTCCCTCCGTTTCAATTTACGAGAAAATATTTCCTTTTTAGTCGGGGCTAAAAAGAATGAGCCATTTATATATTTGGAAATAATTTACTTTATGCAATGATTTATAGCCACACAAAATATATGTGTCTAATTTTACATCACAAGTTCAAAAGTCTTTTCTTTTATCTTAAATTTTGAGTCCAGTCAAATAAGTTCACATAAATTGAAACATAGGGAGTACTATATTATTATATAATATATATACTTTATATTTATATAATTATTAATAAAAGATTTTAAATTTTAATATTCTTTTAAATTTGGTAGAGTTAGGATTGAGTGAGAACAACAACAACAACAACCCAATATATAATCTCACTAGTGGGGTCTGGGGAGGGTAGTGTGTACGCAGACCTTACCCTTACCCTGTGGTAGAGAGGCTGTTTCCAATAGAAACTTGGCATCCTTCCCTCCAAGAACTCTCACCTTGCTCTTGAGGTGACTCGAACTCACAACCTCTTGGTTGGAAGTGGAGGGCGCTTACCATCAGAGCAACCTCTTAGGATTGAGTGAGAACAAATAATATAATTACCTTCTCGTCAATTCTATTTTTCTTCTTTTATGTATAGTTTTTTTTTTTTTTTTCCATTTTCTCACTATTTTACTTTCTAATTTTAACTAGTTGCTCTAAACTAGCTATTCTTTTTGTCATATTTGGTTGATTCAAACATTAGAAAGCAAATTATTTTGTGTCTCATTTTTTTAAAACTAAGAAATCCTCGAGGCAAGTTACAAGGTTCAAAACTTGATAAATAATGGGTTAACCCCTTTATTAGTTTCACTCAAATATCATATTTTTGTTTAGAGGAGAGTTCAATACCATGACATGTGTCTAATCCATATGTCATGTGTTGTGCTGTCACCAAGATCAAACTATGTAGATTTTTTCTTTGTCTTTCATTATTTTATGAAAGAAGTTAAAAGTATCTTTTAATATTTTGGTTTTAGGCCACTAGTTCCGTTGAGATCATTGTGCCTTCAACCAGCTTTACTCGCATTTTATAACTGAATAACACATTCATTGCCTTTAATGTTCTTGTCATTGTTGTCCTATCTTAATTAAAACTATGTAGAATTTGATGAAAATGTCAGGGGTAGATTGATGACTCAAGGGGAGGCTAGTAGGGGTGTTATTTTATAAAATTTGTACCATACCAATTTTTCGGTTATTCTATCATGTATAACCAAAATTAGACTTTTCGAAACCGTCCCAATCATGTCGGTTTCTCTTCGGTATTGGTACAGTTCGGTTAATTTTCGGTAATATTTTTTAAATGTCATGTAAAAGTCACTAGTAGAAGCAGAATGCAATAAAATACGTACTTTTATAGGACTTAGCAAACTCTCTAGACATTTTTACAACTTAAAATGTGATGAATTAAGAAAACATGAAAGATGGCTAGAGTATAGATCCAACAACTACTCTACAACAACATAAAAGAAACTAAGCAAATACAATAAAAATATAATTCACATGAGTGGAAAGATATCAACCAAGCTGGGACTCAAGAATAAAGTTTATAGAAGATTAAATATTCAAAAAGATAAATCTAAATCATACGAAAGGAAACATATTCAATACATTGTAGTTTGCTACTCATAATCACTACAATACCTTGTGTCTTGCTCGTAAATATGCTGGAAATAATTTAGTTTCAATAGGAGTAGCATAAGAGGTTTGAGAATTAGGATTTTGAGTTTAATTACTTGTTTCATAATTTCAAGGCCCAAGAAAAAAATTAATGCTTTATTATTTTTAAACTTTAGTATAAATATATTTTTCATATTGTAAATTTATTCGCTAAGGTTTGATATTTTTTTGGTTTATTTTCATAAAATAAAAAATCTACCCTAATTATCGATACGGTTATAAATTTATATAAAAACCTACGGTTTTATTAAAAGAAACCTTAAAATCGATTTGGTACGGTACGATTCGGTCGTTTTTAAATATCCATTGACCTAGAGGCTAGTAAAGCTTTTATTTAGGACCTAGAGATTTTTGGGGCCCCAAAAAATTTTAAAAGTGGATTTTATGATTTAGTTTTACTCTAGATATTAAAATATACAAAAATTTCATAAATACGAAAGAAAGAAAGGTTGTGTACTCTTTAATAGTAAAAATATGTTAGAATTTTGAATTAAATTACTTAAATCTTTATATTAGTAAATACAATTTTTTACAACAATATGAAAGAAAATATATTGTAAATACATGTCTATTATTTTTAAATTATTGTTTACTAATATAAACAATACTATTACTACGTAAAGTTAAAGATTTTAGGTCATTTAAGAATATTATACAATAAATAACAAGTATAAAAGAAATGGCAACAACAATTTTAGCATGTGTATATAAATTCTAATATAAAAAAGTAAAATCCCCTTATTAAAATTTGGCTTTACACCATTAATTTTATTAAACCGTCCTTAAGACTACAAGCAACAACTCCCATTTATGTGAAAGCGTCTGGATCAACATAAATGGTGCAATGTATCCAGTCAGATACCTGAAGTTAAATGTGGAATCAGAATGGTGTTTTGCTGCTTTACAGAAGTATGATTAATTCTATTAAAACTATTGAAATCATTAAACGACATTAATTCTGCTTGGTATAATATCATCAGAGAATTAATAGGGTTAAAACTATTAATCTGTATATAACTACTGAAAAGGGACAAACCAGTCGTCACATGTCAGGATGAGAATATTAAGAAATTTAATTAAAATTCTTTAAGCTGACAAATTAATGGGGTTGAATGATGTCTTTCTTGGATTGGACAATTTTGACGAGTGAAGCCATTTTGTTGATTGCTCATATGCCAGGAATTGCCAAAGCAGCTAAATTTCAGAACTCAAATCTTTAATATTTGGTACGTCTTAGCTATTTGTTCAAGTATGTGCTGAGTTCCCCATATATTTTAATCGGAGGACAGTGAATTTGTTCGGTTTTTTAGCTTTCCATTGTATAACATTATTAAGCAAGGCAATCAAAGTACAAAATACATAACAAGTAAATTCACAAAATACCAAAACCCAGCAGATTCAAGTTGTATCCAAATAACTCGGACGACAAGTATTATATGTTTGAATCTTCCAAAAACATGTTACGTTGACAGAGAACATACATTATTTCGTTGATGGAAGTATCTAATTTTATGTGGTATGTTTGAACATATATTAACATCATTTTAGTATGCAACTTTTAACTTTTACGAATTCGAATCCATTAAACTGTTTCAATTCAAAATATTATTTATATTTAATCAAATATTGTCATATATATATATATATACATACTAGTCTTATACGGTTATACCATATACTAGTCTTATGGTACGCGCGTTGCGCATGTGGCGTTGAGTAAAAGATTTTAAAAATCCAGATAAATATTATTAAAAATTGTGTTTTGAGTTATAAAATAGAATTTAAAAAACAAATAGTGTAAATTCCTAAAAATGTCGAATGGTCATTCTATTTTGTTAACTCAACAACGGAATTCCACATAAGTCGACATAACCTTAACTCAAATTATTTAATCAGTTATTATTTAAAGGAACATTTTATTTATTCCAAGAGAATCCCTTGGAATTAAAATTGGTACTCTATTTCAATCATTCAGCTATGCAGTATTATTATTCAATTGGAATTTGTATTTAAAATTTTGTCACGTTCCAATTTTCCCTCCATTTGGGTATCGTGATGACACCTAGTCTTAGGGACTAGGTAAGCCTAACAATAATTGAAACAACAACATTATTTAAATAGAATCTCTTCAATTCCCAAAACAGGTAGTACAAATCATAAGCTCTACAAAGTGTTTGCTAGAAAACTTCTAAATACAACTGTCCAGAAATAAAAATAAACAGTGCAAAACAACAAAAACTTGAAGGTGACTCCGAAACCTGCGAACACAGCAGCAGGTTTACCTTGAGTCTCTACAGCAATAACCCGTACAACTACTATCGAACAAATACCTGGATCTGCACAAAAATGTGCAGAAGTGTCGAATGAGCACACCACAGCGGTGCCCAGTAAGTATCAAGTCTAACCTCGATGGAGTAGTGACGAGGAACAGTCATGACACCCACTGGTCTAATAAACTGAACGAGTATAAGTATATGAACAACAGAAATATGATATCTACATAAGGACTATGCAATATGGTTCACAATACAGTAATGGCAATAAGAAAGGAAACATCAAGTATCAGCGGAGTATCATGAAAATGACACAGAAAAGTGAATGAAACACAACCTAAATCCGGAATCACAAATACAACAAGGACAAGTAATAACTCATCAACTACAACCGCTTTTATATCAGGTTTTAGTCAACAACTCCACAAGGTATCGAACCTCGGACAAATCACAACTCACGGGTCCCGATACCTGAACCCTAACACTTGGCATTCTGTGCCCTCATAACATCTCATAACCGCACTGACGACTCATGTGCCAATAGAGTCGTTCTCACATAGAAGGCAAGTAAACAAGGGTGAGCATCTATACTCAACAATATCAAGAACACCACTTATCCGAGAAGAGTGCTTAACTACGTGTATGCTTGTGCAAGTGTCCTAACATAGTCCATACCAGCAAATAAGCATAAGGAAGAAGAAGAACGGACATCACGTAGAATATTTTCTCACAACTTTCATAAGATAAAGCTCACACAGGTACGTATACCACTACACAAATATCAACAACAAGAATGCCTCCAGGCCATAAGTCATCACAAATCAATCCCTAACACAGCCCACCTTGTCTCGCCACGTGTGCAATAGTAAAGTAAATGCCCGCCTTGTCTCTCATGGACCCACCTATCCTCTCTCCTGATCCCACATGCCCTCTACACGACGAGCGATCCCTACCACCTGCTGAAATGAAACATCTGACTCTAACTCTCGAGCCATGCTGAACCGAATATCATGCCTGAGTCTCCCAATGAATCTACGGACACGCTCTCTAACTGTGGCGACTAAAACTGGCGCATGCCTGGCCAAATCACTGAATTTTATGGCATACTCTGATACTGACATAGTGCCCTGGCGTAGCTGCTCAAACTCCACGCGCCATGCATCTCGAAGGGACTGAGATACAAACTCCCTCAGGAACATCTCTGAAAACTGAACCTGAAGCTTGAACGTAGTAAAAGCAACCCCACTCGTCTCAACAATACCCATAGTGCGGAGAATGCGATGGCACTCCTCCAGAAAATCCTATGCACTCTCTGAAGCCAAACAACTGAATGTAGGAGGGTCATATTTCTTGAACCTTGCAAGTCTAAGTTGCTCTTCCTCAGATGCTGCTGCCTTGACCACAGGCTGAACTGGAACCACTGGCTGTGTCGCCATGACACCTGAAACCTGACCAACATGAACTCGCTACTCTGGAGTGTGTGCGGCGGGAGTCTGGATTCCTCCCCCGGTCTGTGAAATAGCTGGTGCAATCGGAATCAACCCCGCCTGAGCCAATGTACCAAACATGCTCAGGAACTGTGCTAAGGTTTCCTGAAGCCCGGGGGTAACAGCAGGCGCCTCCGGTACCTACCCCCCAACTGGATCTACTGGCGGCTCCTCAACTGCTGCTCTGGTAGGTGCTCTGGCTACGACATTTACTCTTTGTTGGCCTCTGCCTCTAGCGATACCTGCTCCGGGAGCAGCGTCATCGATAACTGCAGCTCGTGTCCTCACCATCTGTGAGAGAATGGAATGATAAAATTTCAAACTCCGAGATCAATAAGCTCGCACGATAGGAATGAAAGAAGTGATATTATCCTAATAGTTCCGTAGCCTCTCGAAGATAAGTACAGACGTCTCCGTACCGATCCGCAAGACTCTATTAAACTCGCTTATGACTCGTAACACCTATGAACCTAGGGCTCTGATACCAAACTGTCACGACCCAATTTTCCCTCCGTTTGGGTATCGTGATGGTACCTAGTCTTAGGGACTGGGTAAGCCTAACAATAATTGAAACAACAACATTATTTAAATAGAATCTCTTCAATTCCCAAAATCGGTAGTAGAAGTCATAAGCTCTACAGAGTGTTTGCTAGAAAACTTCTACATACAACTGTCCAAAAATAAAAATAAACAGTGCAAAATGAAAACTTGAAGGTGACTCCGAAGCCTGCGAACGAAGCAACAGGTTTACCTTGGGTCTCCACAGCAATAACTCGCACATCTACTATCGAACAAATGCCTCGATCTGCACAAAAATGTGCAGAAGTGTAGAATGAGCACACCACAACGGTGTCCAGTAAGTATTAAGACTAACCTCGGTAAAGTAATGACGAGGAATAGTCATGATACCCACTGGTCCAATAAACTGAACGAGTATAAGTATATGAACAACAGAAATATGATATCTACATAAGGACTATGCAATATGGTTCACAATACAGTAATGGCAATAAGAAAAGAAACATCAAGTATCAACGGAGTATCATACAAATGACACAGAAAAGTGAATGGAACACAACCTAAATCCGGAATCACAAATACAGCAAGGACAAGTAATAACTCAGCAACTACAACCGCTTTTATATCAGGTTTTAGTCAACAACTCCACGAGGTACCGAACCTCGGACAAATCACAACTCAAGGGTCCCGATACCTGAACCCTAACACTTGGCATCCTGTGCCCTCATAACATCTCATAACCGCACTAACGACTCATGTGCCAATAGAGCCGTTCTCACATAGAAGGCAAGTAAATAAGGGTGTATATCTATGCTCAACAATATCAAGAACACTACTTATCCGAGAAGAGTGCTTAACTACGTGTATGCTTGTGCAAGTGTCCTAACATAGTCCATACCAGCAAATAAGCATAAGTTAGAAGAAGAACGGACATCACGTAAAATATTTTCTCACAGCTTTCACAAGATAAAGCTCACACAGGTACGTATACCACTACACAAATATCAACAACAAGAATTCCCCCAGTCCATAAGTCATCACAAATCAATCCCTGACACAGCCTACCTTATCTCGCCACGTGTGCAATAGTAAAGTAAATGCTCGCCTTGTCTCGTCACACGTGCATAATAATATTTCTACCTTGTCTCACCACATGCGCAACCCCACATGTGCATAATAATATTCCCGCCTTATCTCGCCACATGCACAACCCATATATAAATATATATTCCGCCTTGTCACGCCGCATGTGCAAATATCAATAGTAACAATAGCACGACAGAAACCTCGTGCAACCCCATAATAACAACCGCACGGTAGAAACCTCATGCATCACAATAACAAGTACTACAACAACAATGATAATAATACAAAGTACGACAATTAAATTAGCTCAAGAACTTTAAATCACAAAGAAACGGTAGAACGAATTCACAAGGAATAATCACAGTAAAGGATGTTAGGCGCAAAGAGAACAGCTCAACAAGGAAAAAAACTAATATATAGCAACGATTTCACAATATACATTTCAACAACAGGGAAGCTAACACGAGTCAAATAATTCCAAATAAAACAAGTCGACTAAGATGTAGGATATCTAACTTCTTTTAAGGTTGAGAAATTACGAAGGATATTCAACAATTCAATTAAGGATAAGCAGCGGAAAGATAATCACAACCTCAGTTAAGACTGAACAATTATAGGATGAGATAATAATAATTTTAATTAAAGATAAGAAATTATGAAAAGATAGCATGAAAATAGAAGAGGTAAAAATCTTCAGTTAAGTCAAATAAGAGACAAATAGGCAATAAGAGTGAATCCTGAAGCAATTAATTTAAATTAGAGCATGTAGAGGTGAACCTAGTAAATAGGAACTTAATCATATCAAGAAAGACTTCATACTCAGTGAATATAAGGGCCTAAGAGCCTTAAAAGCCCAACTTTCTATAAATAAGTCCGAGTACGCACTCGCCACCTCATGTACATGGACTACAATCAACATAAAAGACTCAAATCCTAAGGGAAAAATCCCCCACACAAGGTTAGGCAAGATACTTACCTCATAGAAGACAGACCGATACTCAAAAATGAACTTCTCGGGTGAAATGACCTCCAGACGGCTCAAATCTAATCAAAATAACTTCAAAGCACAAATAAAACTCATAAGAGACTATTTCGGATCATAAAGCTTCAATCTTTATCAAAATCTAAAAATCGGTCCAAAAGTCGACCCCTGGGCCCGCACCTCGAAACCCGATAAATTTTATAAAACCCGAACACCCATTCCGATATGAGTCCAACCATACAAAAATTAATAAATTCCGATACCATTTCGTCCCTCAAATCATGATTTTTTATTTTAAAAATTTTCTTCAAAAACTACCATTTTCCTCAACTCAAAACATAAATTAAATAATAAAAATAAAGATAAAATCATGAAATATATAAAATTCTAGATGAGGAACACTTACCCAATCGATTTGCTTGAAAAACCCACAAAGAATTGCTCAAAACCGAGCTCTACAACTCAAAATATGATGAAAATGGTCTAACCCTCGATTTGAGAATATATTCTGCCTGCCCAGGTATTTGTACATCGCGATCGCGGAAGAAATGATGCTATCGCGTAAAAGGAAAAATGATCACTGTCCAAAATGTGCTACGCGATCGCGGAAGGGCTTATGCGATCGCGTAGTGAAGAAATTATTTGCTGCCCAAAGCCACACTTCGCGATCGCGAAGCAGAATATGCGATCGCGTAGAAGGAGTAGACAGACTTCGGCGATCGCGAACAAGGTCATGCGAACGCGAAGAGGAAAATGATCACCAACTCCCAGCTTCTAGTTTCTTCTACGCGAACGCGAAGGTGGAGTTGCGAACGCGTAGAAGAGAAGGGCAGAAATACACGATCGCGGATAGAAGCTCCCGAACTCGAAGAAATATTCCCTCCTCTAAAATTACTCTTCGCGAACTCGAAGGAAGGGACGTGAACGTGATTAAGGAAACAAGATGACAGAGAACAACAATTCAAAAATAGAAGAAAATAGCCCTAGCCCATCCGAAATACACCCGAGGCCCCCGAGACCCCGTCTAAACTCACAAACAAGTTTCATAAACTAATACGGACTCGCTCGAGGTCTCAAATCATATCAAATAACGACGAAAGTACGAATCGAACCAAGAATCGAACTTAAGAACTTTCGAATCTTTCAACTTCTAAAACTCGCTCTGAAACTTATCAAATCAACCCGGAATGACGTTAAATTTTGCAGGCAAGTCCCAAATAATATAACAAAGCTATTTTCACTCTCGGAATCGCATTCCGACCCCGATATCAAAAAGTCCACTTCCGGTCCAAATCTCCAAAAATTTGACTTTTGCCATTTCAAGCCTAAATCAGCTACAGACCTCAAATTCACAGTCCGGACACGCTCCTAAGTCCAAAGTCACCCAAAGGAGCTAACGAAACTGACGGAACTCCATTCTGGAGTCGTCTTCACGCAGTTCCGACTACGGTCAAAATTCTAAAACTTAAGCTTCCGTTTTAGGGACTAAGTGTCCCAAATCATTGCGAATCATCCGGTAACTGAATTCAACCACGCACGCAAGTTAATACACATAATATGAAGTTGTTCAAGACCTTATGCCACCGAACAAAGCTTAAATTCTCAAAACGACCGGTCGGATCGTTACAAATTTCTATTTGTGTTAGTTACCTTTAACCCCCCCAAAAAATGCATACAAGTTTGGAGTTTGATGCTTGTCTTTTCAGTTTATTAACCCTTTTTAATAGCAGTAAACTCTAATTCAAATGATATTATCGCACTTAATTTACAAATGATGTTGATATATGAGCTCTCTCATTATTTGGATGGCTTTGTCACAAGAACAATCTTACTATTACTATTCAAACCTGTCTTTAATTTTATAGTTATATCATAATCAAAGTAAATAATTAAAATAAGGTAAAATTTAAAGTAATTTTAAAGTTTTAAATATTAGGATTTATGTCATAGTTCAAATAAGAAAAAAATTAATAAAAAAATATTGTTAATTTAAAGTCCTAATATTTAACAACAACAACAACATACCCAGTATTATCCCACTCCGTGGGGTCTGGGGAGGGTAGTGTGTACGCAAACCTTATCCCTACCTTGTGAGGATAGAGAGATTATTTTCAATAGACCCTCGTCTCACGAAAGTATAAGCACCACATTAATGAAAATATAGACAAGAAGGGACAGTACCATAAAGCCATATAAAAGCAGAATAAAAAACAACAAGATAGTAAGGTGATCAATAATAAAAGAAAACAACGGTTAGTCATAAAAACCTACTATCAACAGAAAGCGAGACTACGTGCCAATCCTACTGTTATGAACATTCTAGACTACCTACTCTACTACCATAATCCTCGACCTCCATTCCTTCCTATCAAGGGTCATGTCCGCGGTCAGCTGAAGTTGCGCCATGTCTTGCCTAATAACCTCTCCCCACCTCTTCTTTGGCCTACCTCTACCTCTCCGTAGTCCTTCCATTTTCAATCTCTCACACCTCCTCACCGGGGAGTCTGTGCTCCTCCTCCTCACATGCCCAAACCACCTAAGCCTCACTTCCCGCATCTTGTCCTCAATAGGGGCCACACCCACATTGCCGCGAATAACCTTATTTCTGATCCTATCTAACCTGGTGTGCCCGCACATCCATCGCAACATCTTCGTCTCTGCTACCTTCATCTTCTGGACATGGGCAATCTTGACTGGCCAACACTTCGCCCCATACAACATCGTTGATCTGACCACCACTCTGTATAACTTATCCTTAAGTTTCGGTGGCACCTTCTTGTCACACATAACATCGGAAGCGAGTCTCCATTTCATCCATCTCGCCCCAATACGATGTATGACATCTTCATCAATTTTTTCATCCCCCTGAATAATAGACCCAATGTACTTTAAACTCTCTCTCCTATGGATGGCCTGCGAGTTCACCCTCACCTCTCCTTCCCCTCCTCGAGTCTCGCCGCTGAACTTACACTCCAAGTATTCTGTCTTGGTCCTGCTCAACTTGAAGCCTTTAGATTCTAGGGTCCGCCTCCATATCTCTAATTGCGCGTTCACACCGTCTCGCATCTTGTCAATCAATACAATATCATCTGCAAATAGCATGCACCACGATACCTCCCCTTGGATGTGGCGCGTTAGTACGTCCATCACCAGAGCAAACAAAAAAGGGTTGAGTGCCGACCCCTGATGCAACCCCATCATAACCGAAAAATAGTCTGAGTCCCTACCCACCGTCCTCATATGGGTCTTTACTCCATCATACATGTCCTTAATCAAACTAACGTAGGCAACATGTACCCCTCTAGCCTCCAAATATCTCCACAAAACCGCCCTCAGAATTTTATCGTACGCCTTTTCTAAGTCGATGAACACCATATGCAAGTCCTTCTTTTTCTCCCTATACCGCTCCATTAATCTCCTAACAAGGTGGATGGCTTCTGTAGTCGAACGCCCCGACATAAACCCAAATTGGTTTTCGGAAATAGACACACTCCTCCTCACCCTTAGCTCTACCACTCTCTCCCAGACTTTCATAGTATGGCTAAGCAGCTTGATACCCCGATAGTTATTGCAATTTTGGATATCACCCTTATTTTTATAAATAGGAACCATCGTGCTCCACCTCCACTTTAAAATTAACTTTATATAACAATTTTTCTTATTTTAACCATATAACATAACTATAATACCTTTCATGGTCCTTTTTCTAATATTGAGGAAGAAGCCTGAACTAATTACGAATTCGATTACTTTCAATTAAATAATTTAAGAGAAATTAGTCATTTGAATGATAAAATGTAATTGATATGAGAAGTATTGATCGATGAAAATGTCTATTTCAGCAACTATACTCACCGGTTTACATGCAGTGATAATATTGTTTAGGGAAGAAAAATTTAAACACGTGCTCAATCCAAGTTGATTCAAATCTTTCTTGTACCGTTGGAAATGTTTTCCAATGTATTTACCTACATCTGTAATTTTGATTTTGTTATTCACATTAATACCCAAAAAATTTTAAATCTTTATTTTATGCTGGGAAAAAAATCATAAATATATACGAAGGGGATAGAAAATATGAAAGATGGAAGTATTATGTTCGTCTCGTATTTAATTTGAGTATGATTCATCAAATTGTCAACACAGTGCAAAGGTTTTTGTAAGAATTATATTTATGTTATATAGTTCAAATAAGAACATATTTTATATTATTAATTTTAAAATCTTATATATTATTATTTGATATATAATTCAAATATGAAAAAAATCTAATAGATAAAATTAGTTGATTTCAAAGTCCTAATTATTTAAAAATTGATTTGTTTTCCAACCGTTAGTAAGTACTCAAACGAAGAAAATTATTTTACATTGTACAATAATAATAATATCAAATAATACTTTTTAGGGCTTTAAAATCAATTAAAATTTTCTTGCTTGAAATACTCAATAGAGCTCTTGATGTTTGCCACGTACCTAAATAAAATTTAAAGGCTAGAGCATTTTGCTCAAGCTTTCAGTTAATTTTTCCTCACTTTTTTTGTTTGGGTTTTCCTCAATCACGATATCAATTATAAATATTTTAATAATTAAATTTCTTGTTCAAAACGCATAAGATATACAAAAGATCAAAAATTATAAATATTTTAATAATTAAATTTCTTGTTCAAAACGCATACGATATATAAAAGTTCAAAAAAGCCTATTTATACTTGTATGCGGGTGAAATCGAGCTCACGGTGCATCCCAGTCTCCGACAAAATAAGCCAGGCTCGAGACATAGCGGCAAGGGACCGAAATCGATCCAAAGTCCCATCGGGCTAGAACCCGGGGGCATGATGCCCGCCATCGAGAATATCGAGGCCATGGTCCCGGAATCGGTCCTAGCCTCGAATACTTCGAAGAACATTGTCAGATAATCCAGCATAACCAACAAAAAACCGAAATATCCGTGACTGGCCGAATATCGTGGCGGGATTTCGGCACGTATCGATTATGAACCGGCAATCTGTGAATTAGAAGATTTTTTACTTTTTATAGAGTTGTACCTAAAGTAAGACTCCCCTGCTATATAAATGGGATCTGATAATTCATGAAGTACATTGTAACACACACTCAAAAGTAGTACATTACTATTTTCTCTGTCTTCAGCTCTTGTTCTTTTTCATCTGTATCGATGTTGGTGAGCCTGGTTCGAGAGTGACTATTTCACTAAGGCTGAAACTATCCAACTCGTGTGGTTTGAATTTATTTTCTCTTTGTTTATTCAATAGCAACTTAATTTATCGCTTTGTATCAAGTTAATCCGCGTATCCTTAAAACCATTTACAAATGTGCAAATATCATGGCACTCACGGTCACAGAACAGGAGATTGCCGACAATTAAGAGAGGAAGTAGCCAGGCTATTCAATAACGGGCATCTCCGTGAGTTCCTGAGAGATCGAGCCAAGAACCACTTCAGGAACAGAGATTCTAGTAAACAGATCGAGCATGAGGAACCTTAGCACGTCATTAACATAATCATCGGTGGGGTCAACATTCCCCAGGGGCCGATGCTGAAGCGCACCAAAGTATCCATCACAAGAGAAAAACACACCCGAGATTTCGTGCCGGAGGGAACCGTTTCCTTCAACGAAGAAGACGCTGAGGGGATCGTGCAGCCCCACAACGATGCACTGGTAATATCAGTACTTATAAATAAATCTCGAGTTAAGCGTATGTTAATTGATCCAGGTAGCTCGACCAACATCATCAGATCGAGGGTCGTGGAACAGCTCGGCCTACAAGATCAGATTGTGCCTGCGGTCCGAGTCATAAACGGGTTCAACATGGTATGTGAGACCACTAAAGTGGAGATAACATTACCGGTGAATACCGCCGGGACCGTTCAGGAAACAAAGTTCTTTGTGATTGAAGGGGATATGAGGTACAATGCTTTGTTCGAAAAACCATAGATTCACAACATGAGGGCGGTACCCTCGACTCTGCACCAGGTGTGAAGTTTCCGACACCGGGAGGAATAAAAATAGTTTACGGAGAACAACCGGCCTCAAAAGAGATGTTCGCGGTCGATGAGGTGGTCCCGATATCCACACTTTCGACACCGAAGAAGCTGGGTCCGGTTACCAAGGGAGAAACCAAATAGCAACTACTGACACCGACTCCGTCCCAACCGAAGAAGCAGGAGATGGGTGAGGACGACGACTACGGGGTTCCCAGGTCTTTCATAGCTCTCGACGATTCCGACGCTACCAAATCAAAGGTCGAGGAACTGGAGCAAGTCGTATTGATCGAATACTTGCTCGATCGAAAGGTATACCTAGGCACGGAGTTGAATCACGAGCTCAAAAAAAAACTCATTCAATTTCTTATAGCTAACGAAAATTGCTTTGCTTGGTCCCACCTTGATATGACAGGGATCCCGCTAGAAATAACCACTCACAGGCTAAGCCTAGACCCGAATTTTCACCCGGTCAAGTAGAAGAGGAGAACCCAGTCCGAGGTCAAACATTCTTTCATCAACGACAAGGTATCTAAACTCCTTAAAATAGGGTCCATCCGGGAGGTTTAATATCCGAACTGGTTAGCAAACGTAGTAGTAGTCCCTAAAAAAGGGAACAAATTAAGAATGTGTGTGGACTATAAAGTCTTGAATAAAGCGTGTCCCAAGGACTGTTTCCCTTTGCCTAACATCGATCGCATGATTGATGCAACTGCTGGTCACGGGATCCTCAGTTTTCTTGACGCTTATTCCGGGTATAACCAAATTCTGATGGACCCGGGAGATCAGAAAAAAACTTCATTCATCACCAAGTACGACACCTACTGCTATAACGTGATGTCGTTCGAACTAAAAAAATGT
Source organism: Nicotiana tomentosiformis (assembly GCF_000390325.3). Classification (NCBI taxonomy): domain Eukaryota; kingdom Viridiplantae; phylum Streptophyta; class Magnoliopsida; order Solanales; family Solanaceae; genus Nicotiana; species Nicotiana tomentosiformis. The sequence continues at coordinate 38,774,122 of NC_090813.1, read as the reverse complement.
CGGCCCCACTTACCAACGCCTAGTAAATCCAATATTCGAAGAACAAATAGGAAAATCAATAGAGATTTACATTGATGATATGTTGGTTAAGATCCTGCGAGCAGAGGACCATTTGAAATATTTGCAGGAAACCTTCAGTATATTGAAGAAATACAATATGAAGCTGAACCCGGAGAAATGTGTATTCAGAGTCGGGTCCGGTAAAGTCCTCGGATTTATGGTATCCAACCGAGGAATCGAGATCAACCCCGATAAGATCAAGGCCATCGATGATATGACTGTTGTGGACAACGTGAAGGCCGTACAAAGGTTAACCGGATGCATAGCCGCCTTGGGACGATTTATTTCGAGGTCATCCAACAAGAGACACCGGTTATTCTCACTGTTGAAGAAAAAGAATAACTTCTCATGGACCCCGGAGTTCCAACAATCCTTGTAGGAGCTCAAGCGATATCTATCGAGCCCACTGTTACTTCACACGCCGAAGACAGACGAACATCTATACCTATACTTGGCAGTATTGGAGATAGCAGTAAGTAGAGTCCTGGTCTGGGAAGAGAAAGATACGCAATTTTCAATTTACTATGTTACCAGGACCCCAGGCGAGGCCGAAACTAGATACCCTCACCTAGAAAAGTTGGCGTGCGCATTGCTAAGCCCCTCTAGGAAGCTAAAATTGTACTTTCAATGTCACCACATATGTGTCGTAACCACTTACCCATTGAGGAATGCAATGCATAAACCCGAGCTCTCAGGACGGTTGGCCAAATGGATCGTAGAGATCAGTGGGTACGATATCGAATATCGGTCTCGGACCTCCATTAAGTCTCAAATTTTGGCAAACTTTGTGGCCGACTTTATGTTGGCCTTATACCCGAGGTCAAAAGAGGTTGTTGTTGAACTCATGGACTTTTTCTGGAATTTGGACCCTCTTTACGGACGATGCCTCGAACGCAAAGAAGTCCGGACTCGGCATTGTATTGAAGCCACCAATAGGTAATATAGTTAGACAATCTATTAGGACTGTGAAATTAACTAACAATGAGGTCGAGTATGAGGCCATGATTGCAGTTCTCGAACTGGCCAAAAGCTTAGGGGCAGAGGTGTTCGAAGCTAAGTATGACTCCCTCCTTGTGATGAACCAAGTTAATGGGATGTTCGAAGTCAGAGAGGAACAAATGCAATGATACCTGGATAAACTACAGGTAATGTTACATCGGTTCAAGGAGTGGACTCTTCAACATGTGCCTCGGGATCAAAACAGCGAGGCCGATGCCCTTGCTAACTTGGGGTCATCGGTTGACGATAATGGGTTCAACTCAGGGGCGATCGTACAACTCGTGAGATTGGTAGTAGAAGAAGGTCACGCCGAGATAAACTCGACAAGCCTAACTTAGGACTGGAGGAACAAATATATAGAATATCTGAAAACCGAAAAATTGCCCTAAGACCCTAAAGAAATCGAGGACTCTGTGTACGAAGGCAGCCCAATTCAGCCTGTCCGAAAATGGTACACTGTTCCGGAGAACGTTCGATGTCCCACTCGCAATATGTCTAGTACCAGGAGACACCGAATATATTCTGAAAGAAATCCATGAAGGCACATGCGAAAATCATTGGAGCTCCGAATCATTAGTTCAAAAAATAATCAGAGCCGACTACTATTGGATCGGCATAGAAGAGGACGCGAAGGAGTTCGTACGAAAATGCGACGGATGTCAAAGGCTTGCTCCGATGATTCATCAGCTCGGGGAGCTTCTACATTCGGTCTTGTCACCCTGGTCGTTCATGAAATGGGGGATGGACATCATAGGCCCCCTTCCATGGGCACCCGATTAGGCTCAATTTATATTGTTAATGACTGACTATTTTTCTAAATGGGTCAAAGCACATGTGTTTGAGAAAGTCAGGGAGAAGAAAGTCATTGATTTCATCTAGGACCACATAATATGTCGGTTCGGAATGCCGGCCGAGATCGTATGTGACAATGGGAAGCCGTTCATCGGCAATAAAGTAAGCAAGTTTCTCGAAGATCATAAGATCAAAAGAATCTTGTCAACACCCTATCACCCTAGTGGGAACGGGCAAACAGAGTCCACGGACAAAACCATACTCCAAAACCTCAGAACACGATTGACCGATGCTAAAGGAAAATGGAAAACATCTTGCTCGAAGTTATGGGCATACCGTACGACCTCGAAGTCCAGTACCGGGGCCTACCCCATTCTCATTGGTTTACGGCGCCGAAGATCTAATAACGGTCAAATTCGAAGAACCGAGTCTCAGGTTCTGATATTGACCAAAAAATCAAACAACGAGACCATGAATATGAGCCTGGAATTATTGGAAGAAAGGCGCGAAGCCGCCATCGTCCGGTTGGCCGCCCAAAAACAACGGATCGAGAGATATTACAATCAAAGATCCAACCTTCAACACTTCAATATCGGGGACTTAGTGTTAAGGAAGGCCACATTAAACACCCAGAACCCGAACGAAGGGAAGCTGGGGTCGAACTGGGAAGGTCCGTATCAAATTATCGAGATCACCAGAAAAGGGTCATACAAACTCGGAGCAATGAACGGTGAGCGACTACCGAACAACTGGAACATAACTCACTTGAAATTATATTACTGCTAAGGTACGACCCCGTTTACTTCTTTTGCTTATATATATTTTGGACTAACACTTGCAGGTGATCGTCAAAGAACGATAAAACTTTTAGGCCTGAAAACACGCGTTGCACTCTTTTTTCCTTGAACCGGTTTTGTCCCAAATGAGTTTTTCGGCAAGGTTTTTAATCAGGCGACAATGGATCGTGCTAACTTAGAATCGAAGACCAGTTGTGAACCAATGTCGAGGATCACATCAACAGTATACGAGGCTTCTCTATGATCGGCCTCGAACACTGAGGGGATCACCCTCGGATAATAATTTTAGCAAGGAAAGAAACTTTATGCTCGAATATTCTAGGCTCGATTGATAGGATTTACTCTAAGGGCCAAACGGTCAAATAAACCGTGCCCATATAGACCGCCCGATCCCGGACACAAAGCTTGAACACATGTGTAATTTTGTATATTACACACAAAAATGAAAGGAAGTTTCTACCTTGCGGATAAATATTTTGTCCCTTGAAAATTTTTCTTTCTTACATTTGATCCCCTAAAGACATCGAGCCCAAGGGACACCTCACTCGGGGACTACCGCCCAAGGCAGGTTCGGACGTCCCGGGATAACGAAGCCTGGGGGCACAAAGCTTATTAGGCAGTGCCTGAACTTTAAAGGCTACGGCCACCCCATTCGGGGACGGTTGTATCGGTTAAGACCGGACGACTCAGGGTAACAAACCCACTAGGTAATACCCAAACTAAAAAGGCTACGACCGCCCTAGAACGGCTCAGAGACGTCTGAGACCTGTAACTAAAATATAAGGCCCTCAAAATTTCTTAACTGGTTCAAAAGGCTACCCTCGACAAATTGTAATCTAAAATGTTCTAAGTACTTTGGGAAAAGCTTCCGGTCATACCAAGCCTCCCACGAGTCTTAAGCAAAATAATATCGAGAGCAAGGCCTGTTCGAACCTCCAAAAAAGACCTAATTATTACGTGCTAAGGCATTCGATTTCTTTACAATCATAAAGAAAAGAGCGAAAGGAAACAAGCTTAAAAACTGTCAAAGGGAAATATATATATATATATATATATATACAAAGGCCAAACTGCCTCGACTAAAATGTACAAAGGTACAAAAACTAGGAAAAATCCACAAGGCAGTTAAACGGATTGGTTTCTACCGGAGTCCGCCTCATCGCCGGGACCATCGAAGTCTTCTCTACCATCAGATCCGCCCGAACCCACGGAGTCTTCTTCATCCTCGGGATACGCCAACTTCTTGGCCTCGTCTTCGAGCCCCTTAGCACTTTCAACCTCGGCTGACAAATCAAAACCCCAAGCATGAACTTCCTCGAGGTCCTCCCTTAGGGACTGCCACTTCACGTATTCGACAATATCTTTCAGGCGGTCCTAGGCTGCCTTGACATCGGCTTTATACTACTCCCCCATCTCATCAACATCGGCTTTGGTTACTTCAACCACCGACTTAGCCGCGTTAAGCTCTTTGGCAAGGGTCTCTCGATAGGCAACAACTGAGCTTAGCTGAGACTGGAGCTACTCAATTTTTTGGGACCGTGCCTCAGCCTTCTCCCTCGTCACTTGAAGTTGGGCCTCTGTCGAGGTCAACTGCACCCGGGCACTCTCCTTTTCCGAGGCCAGGCGGTCTATCCTGCCTCTCCACTCTTTGGCCTCGACCTTGATTGCATACATCTCAGCTCGGAGTTGGTCGATACGATCAATCTTTTGTTGGACCTGCGGGTTTCGACCATTAGTCACCGTGTCTAGCTCATCGTCACTAACTTCAAAAAATTTTACCTATTCAACCAGGTCGGCGTGTTCTTTCCAAGCCACTTCTAACTCAGCTCGAAGGCTGTTAGTCTCTCCTTCACATTGCTCGCCGAGAAGTTTGTACGTGTCTCTCTTTTCAGCAAGCTCTTTGACTTCGACTTTGAGTTGGTTCAGTTCACCTCGATACCGGAGGAAAGTTTCATGGTGAAGCACCGAGGCCTACAAATACGAAGAAAAATATTATGATTATCAATGAATTAGTTCAAGTATAAGAGGAAAAGTTAAAATCATAAGGAGTTATCTAGAGTTACTCGGTTCAACGCCTGTTGTGCTTTGTTGAATAGGTAGGGCACGTCTACCTCGTTCATTTTGGCCTGGTCTTCATCGGCCACCAGGAATCGGAGGTAACTGGCCACCCCTACGGAGGCAGAAAGAACTCGGGCATCCTCCGAAACGATGATGATAATGGATCGCTTCTGGTCAGGATACACACTTAGGGCAGGGAACAGGTTGATCAGTTTCAAGCTCGAGTTAGGCCCACCTGACCCTGATGATGGACTTTTCCTCGGTACCTCTAAGTCACCTAATCCAGTGACGTCCTCTGTGGCGATGGAATCCACGCCATAACAAAACAACGGAGGGGGTCGTCCGCTCCGTGGGCCCCCTCATTGGGGTGCTCTTTCACCGTTTGGGCCTCGTTATACATGGACTCGGTAAACGAGGGTGACTCGGTGATGTCTATCACGCCGAGTGCCTCATTCGGGGCACTGCCCGTATCCTGGAAAGCCTCGGCCCCGGTCACCTTATCGACCTCCCTAGCTAGAGGCAGATCGGGCTCACGGATCTCTGGTTCAGAGCCCCCTACTCTTCGAGCTGCGACGGCTCGCGGGCCACCAGAACAAAAGGTTCTTCTTCCTCAGACTCCTCCCTCAGCTGATAGAGCGAATCTGATGCTGGTGCTCGGGAACTGGTGTTTTCTTTTGACTTGCGCACCTTCTCCTTGTTTTCTTTTTCTCCGAGCTCGGGGAACTCAGAGCACTCTTTCTCTTCCTCTATTCGTCCTATCTCTGAGCAGGGGACTCGGCATGTAAGTTCTCACCACTGACTGGAGGCCTAAGCTCGACATCCTTAGATAATCCTGCAAAAAGAAGTTAAGGGAGTAAGGGCTTAAAGTTAAAAGGAGAATCCTAATACAACCTACTCAGGAAAGAAATCTCACCATGGGAACGGGCCTCCCAATGACCCTTCGAGAGTTTGTGCCACGAGCGCTCGGAGTAGGAAATCTGTGAAACGATACCCTCGACCCACTCCTTGAGTTGAGGGACAACATTTAGGACCAGGGCGACGGTTGTACCACCACAAAGCAATGATAAGGAAAAGAGAAGTAAGTATAAAATCAATATTCGAAAGTAAGTTCTACTTATGTGACGTATTACTCAGCCGGTATCAATTCCTAAGTCCTCACTTAGACAAAACGGCCTTGCCAGCCTCGATCCCCGTCCTCATCAATACTTGAGAACGGTATCAATACATTCGGGGACTGTTTAAGCGGAGTAGATAATCGATGGTGAACGAGCACCAATCGATTTTTTTCACAAAAGATTAGGGGAGGATCATGATCCTCTAGAGTGATAGATGAATCTAGCCTAGGTACACGTTGTACCTCTTGCAAAAGTCCAAAATGACCGGGTCCACCGGGCCCAATGTAAAGGGATAAGTGTAAATACTTAAATATCCCTCGACATATGTGGTAATGTCCTCTTCGGGGTCGGAGACCACTGTCTTTATCGACCCAGTTGCAAACTTTTCGGACCATAGGGAGGACCTCCTCGGTAATCGAGCAAATATATCTCGAAACCTCCTCGCACCGACCTTGTACGAAGGAAGGCTTTTCAACCTTAAAATCGACGCCGACCGAACATCCCCCGAGGATGAAAATTTTTAAAGGGGGTTCTGGCACTGGTTCATTAACGGCCGCACGTGGAGCGGTCCTCTCGACCTCAGTAGCCAGCCGCGAAGTAGAAGGAGCTTCTTTTGGGAACGGTTTTGGAAGTCTTTGCCATTACTTTAGAAAATGAAGATGGAGGAAAATCTGAGAAAGATGAAAAATGAAAGGAAGTTGAAAGATTAGACATATTGGCTTGAGAAGAAGATGGGTAAAAATTCTTGCAAAGGACCTCGAATGACCGGGGTAAAAGTGCTAAAGAGTATTGAAATCCTATAGGTACGAGGGTAGAATGTTTGATGTAAACTAAAAATGAACAAAGGAGGAGGTATTTATAGTAGTTCAGCGGCGTTTCATGTCCAAGGACAGCCGACCGGCGGACGACTTGCATTTAATGCCATTATGACTTGACTAACGAGACATTTAAGATGTTTTGTCATTTCTATCATGATGTTTCAAAGTAAGAATCGGAAGCTCATGTCATTTCTCATCGTTTACTCTCAGAAAATTGAGGGGACTATCTATATGCGTGTGAAATTGAGCTCACGGTGCATCCCAACCTCCGATAAAATTAGCCAGGCTCGAGAAATAGTGGCAATGGACCGATATCGAGCTAAAGTCCCACCAGGCCAGAACCCGGGGGCATGACGCTTGCCCTCGAGAATATCGAGGTCATGGTCCCGAAATCGGTCCTATTCTCGAACGACTTTGAAGAACATTTTCAGACAATCCATCATAGCCAACAGAAAGCCAAAATATCCGTGACCGGCCAAATATCGCGGCGGGGATCTCGACACGTATCGATTATGACCCGACAATCAATGAATCAGAAGATTTTTTACCTTTTATAGAGTTGTACCTAAAGTAGGACTCCCCTACTATATAAAGATGGTCTAATAATTCGTGAAGTACATTGTAACACGCACTCAAAAGTAATACATTACTATTTTCTCTGTCTTCAGCTTTTGTTCTTTTTCATCTGTACCTGTAATGACCCGGCCAGTCATTTTAAGAGTTACTGCCCTGTTTCCCTATTTAATACTCATTCTGTACTTTATAACTGATATATGACTTGCCATTGTAATTGGTTTAGGTCCGGTGAGGTTTTGGAATGAATTGGAACACTTAGTTCCAAGTTTTAAAGCTTAAGTTCAAATAGTGACCGGATGTCGACTTATGTGCAAACGACCCTGGAATAGAATTTTGATGATTCCAACAGCTCAGTATGGTGATTTTGGACTTAGGGGTGTGTTCGAAATTTTATTTGGAAGACCGTAGATAAATTAGGCTTGAAATGACTAAAATAGGAATTTGAGTTTGGAAGTTTGACCGGGGAGTTGACTTTTTGATATCGGGATCGAAATCCAGTTTTAAAAATTTTCATAGCTCCGTTATGTCATTTATGACTAGTGTGCAAAATTTGAGGTCAATCGGACTTGATTTGATATGTTTCGACACCGAATGTAGAAGTTGGAAATTCTTAAGTTTCATTAAGCTTGAATTGGGGTGTGATTTATAATTTTAGTATTGTTTGATGTGATTTAAGGTTTCGAATAAGTCCGTATGATGTTTTAGGACTTGTTGGTACATTTGGTTGAGGTTCCGATGGCCTCGGGTGAGCTTCGGATGGTTAACAGATCAAAAGTTGGACTTAAACAGCTGCTGCAATATTTTCTGCAGGAAATTCGGGGGCAGAAATCAGAGGCCGAAGACCGAAGCCAAGGATCGAGGCCGAGGGTCAAAAGACGAAGACTGAGGCCTAGGATCGAAGGCCGAAGATCGAGGCCCAAGATCGAGGTTGAGGATCGAAGGCCGAGGATCAAAGGTCCAGGATCGAGGCCGAGGAACCTAGGCCCAGGATCGAGGCCAAGGATCGAAGGCCGAGGATCAAAGGCCCAGGATTGAAGGCCGAGGATCGAAGGCCGATGATCGAGGCTGAGGATTGAAGACCGAGGATCGAGGGCCGAGGGCAGCCTGGACAGAACTGTAAGTTATAAACCATGGGACTTCGTCCCATTTTCCATTTTTGACAAATTGGAGCTTGGAGAGAGACGATTTTTGGGAGATTTTCAGAGAAAACATCGGGGTAAGTGTTCTTAACTCAATTATGAGTCACAAATAAGTTTAGTAGAGTCTTGCGGATTAGTACGAAGACGTCTGTACTTATCTTCGGGAGACTATGGAACTGTTAGAAAAATATTTAGTTCTTTGATTCCTTATCGTGCGCATTGTTGAATTCAAAGTTCTAAACCATTGTCTTTCTATTCTCTCACAGATGGTGAGGACACGTACAACTGAATCCGATTATCAGACACCCGCGCTACCTTTTGGAGCCATAAGAGTCCGAGGCCGGGGCATAGGCCGTGCTAGAGGCCGAGGAAGACCACGTGGTGCGGCCAGAGCACCTGCACGAGCTGCTGCAGCAGAGCCACCAGAAGCTCCAGTTGGAGAGCAGGCACCTGAGACGCATGTTACTACTCCTCCACTTCAGGAGACCCTTGCCCAATTTTTGAGCATGTTTGGCACTCTAGCTCAGGCAGGGTTGATTCCACTTGCTCCTGCCATATCTCAGACCGGGGGAGGAGCACAAACTCCCGTCGCCCTTACTCCCGAGCCACGGGTCCAAGTTGACCATGCCCCAGAGGTTATACCAGTACAACCAGTTGTCTAAGTTCGGCCTGAGGTTAGGACAAAAGTTTCAGAGGGGGAGCAACTCAGGCTCGAGAGGTACAAGAAGTACCACCCTCCCACACTCAACGGTTTAGCTTCAGAGGATGCTCAGGGTTTTTTGGAGGAATGTCACCGTATCCTCCGTACCATGGGTATTGTGGATTCCAGTGGGGTTTCTTTCATGGCATTCCGGCTTAGAGGAGCGGCCTACCAGTGGTGACAGGCATATGAGTTAGATAGTCCGGCTGAGGCAACTTCACTTACTTGGACTCAATTTTTAGATATGTTCTTAAGGGAGTATGTTCCTCAGAGTCTTAGATATGCATGGCGCGCAGAGTTTGAGCAGTTGCGCTAGGGTTCTATGACCATGTCGGAATATGCAGTCCGATTCAGTGATTTGGTTAGGCATGCACCAGCCTTAGTTGCTACCGTTCGATAGCGGGTTCGCAGATTTACCGAGGGTCTCCACCCTATTATCAGATTCAGTATGGCCTGAGAGCTAGAGATAGACATCACATACCAACATGTGGTGTCAATTTCTAGGATATTGGAAGGTATGCGGATCCAGGAGAGGGAACAGAGGGAAGCTAAGAGACCCCAAGATTCTGGCACATATAATAATTCTCGTGCCCCAGCTGCAGCCCGTCATGGTAGAGGTTATATGATTCGTTCCTATTCATTCAGCACTTCCAGCTTCCAGTAGTATTTCGGCTACTCCCAGACCTCAGGTTCTATATTATACACCACCAGTGTCTTCTGTACCTCCTGTACGGGGTACCTTCAGCGGGCAGTCTAGTTGATCAGGCCCGAGCCAGTCCCAACAGGCACGTCCTCCGAGGGATTGTTTTGAGTGTGGTGACACTCGTCACATCATGAGAGATTACCCCAGACTTAGGAGGGGTGCACCTCCACAGATTTCTCAGGCCCCACCCATTCCACAAGCCCCTCAGGTTTCTCGGGCCATGATTACTGCACCAGTCTCTACTCCACCTGCACAGCCAGCTAGAGGTGGAGGTCGGACAGGTAGAGGTCGCCCTAGAGGGGGAGGCCATGCCAGATATTATGGCCTTCCTGCTAGGACAGAGGTCGTTGCATCCGATTCTGTTATCACAGGTATTATTCTGGTCTGTCATAGAGATGCATCAGTCTTGTTTGATCCAGGCTCCACTTATTCTTATGTGTCATCTTATTTTTCCCCGTATTTGGGCGTATCCTGTGATTTCTTGAGTTCTTTTGTTTATGTATCTACACCCGTGGGTAAATCTATTATTGTGGACCACGTGTATCGGTCGTGTTTAATTGTTATCAATGGTTTTGAGACGAGAGCTGATTTATTATTGCTCAGTATGGTGGATTTTAATATTATTTTGGGCATGGACTGGTTGTCACCCTATCACGTTATTCTTGATTGTTATGCCAAGACGGTGACGTTGGCTATGCCAGGTCTACCGCGGCTAGAGTGGAGAGGTACCTCGGATCATGTTCCTAGCAGTGTTGTTTCATTTCTCAAAGCTCAACGAATGGTTGAGAAGGGGTGTGATGCGTATCTGGCCTATGTGAGAGATGTTAGTATTGATACTCCTACTGTGGAGTCAGTTCCTGTAGTAAGGGATTTTCCTGATGTTCTTTCAGTGGATCTTCCGGGTATGCCACCCGATAGGGATATTAACTTTGGCATTGATTTGTTACCGGCCACTCAGCCCATTTCTATTCCACCATATCGTATGGCCCCAACAGAGTTGAAAGAATTAAAAGAACATTTATAGGAGTTGCTTGATAAGGGTTTCATTCGGCCCAGTGTATCGCCTTGGGGTGCTCCTGTCTTATTTGTGAAGAAGAAGGATGGTTCTATGTGGATGTGTATTGATTACCACCAGCTGAACAAGGTTACAGTGAAGAACATGTATCCATTGCCATGTATTGATGACCTATTTGATCAGCTTCAGGGTTCCAGGTATTCTCTAAAACTGACTTGCATTCAAGCTATCATCAGTTGAAGATTCGGGAGCCAGATATCTCGAAGACTGCTTTTAGGACTCGGTATGGTCATTATGAGTTTCTTGTAATGTCATTTGGGCTGACAAATGCCCCAGCATCATTTATGCATTTGATGAACAATGTATTTCAGCCTTATCTTGACTCATTCGTTATTATATTTATTGATGACATTCTGGTGTATTCGCGGAGTCAGGAGGATTATGAGCAGCACTTGAGAACAGTGCTTCAGAACTTGAGAGAAAAAAAGTTATATGCAAAATTTTCAAAGTGTGAATTCTGGCTTGATTCAGTAGGATTTTTGGGTCATATAGCTTCATGCGAAGGGATCAAGGTGGATCCGAAGAAGATTGAAGCAGTGCAGAGTTGGTCCAGACCGTCCTCAACTACGGAGATCCAGAGTTTTCTTGGTTTGGTAGGGTATTATCGCCGATTTGTAGAGGGTTTCTCTTCTATTGCTATACCTATGACCAAATTGACCCAGAAGGGTGCTCCATTCAGGTGGACCGAGGAATGTGAGGAGAGCTTCCAAAATCTCAAGATAACTTTGACTACAACCCCTGTATTAGTATTACCTACAGGTTCAGGGTCTTATACTGTGTATTGTGATGCGTCGCATATTGGTCTCGGCGTAGTGTTGATGCAAGACGGTAGGTTGATTGCCTACACGTCCAGATAGTTAAAGGAACATGAGAAGAATTATCCGGTCCACGACCTTGAGTTAGCAGCTATTGTTCATGCCTTGAAGATTTGGTGGTACTATTTGTACGGTGTCCATTGTGAGGTCTACACCGATCACCAGAGTTTACAGCATCTGTTTAAACAGAAGGATCTTAATTTGCGGCAGTGGAAATGGTTGGAGTTACTTAAGGATTATGATATCACTATTCTCTATTATCCCGAGAAGGCCAATGTAGTGGCCATCACCTTGAGTCGTAAGGCGGAGAGTTTGGGCGGCTTAGCATATTTACCGGTAGCAGAGAGGCCTTTAGCCTTGGATGTTCAGGCCTTGGCCAACCAGTTTGTTAGATTGGATGTCTCCGAATCGAGCCGAGTTTTGGCTTATGTGGTTTCTCAGTCTTCTCTTTATGATCGTATCAGAGAGCGTAAATATGATGACCCCCATCTGCTTGTCCTTTAGGACACAGTTCAACACGGTGATGCCAAGGAAGTCACTATTGGAGATGACAGTGTATTACGGATGTAGGGCACGCTATGTGTGCCTAATGTAGATGGTCTGCGTGAGTTGATTCTCCAAGAGGCTCACAGTTCGCGGTACTTCATTCATCCGGGTGCTACAAAGATGTATCAGGACCTGAGACAACACTATTGGTGGAGGCGTATGAAGAAAGACATAGTGGAGTATGCATCTCGGTGTAAAAATTGTCAGCAGGTAAAATATGAGCATCATCGGCCAGGTGGATTGCTTCAGAATTTAGAAATTCCGGAGTGGAAATGGGAGCGGATCACTATGGATTTCGTTGTTGAGCTTCCAAGGACTCAGCGGAAGTTTGATGCATTTTGGGTGATTGTGGATAGGCTGACCAAGTCAGCTCATTTCATTCCTGTGATGACTACCTATTCTTCCGAGCAGCTAGCTCAGGTCTATATTCGCGAGATTGTGAGACTTTATGGTGTACCAGTATCCATCATCTCTGACTGGGGTACACAATTCACATCACGGTTCTGGAGGACTGTACAATAGGAGTTAGGTACTCGGGTTGAGTTGAGCACAACATTTCACCCTCAGACGGACGGACAGTCCGAGCACACTATTCAGATACTGGAGGATATGCTCCGCGCTTGTGTGATAGATTTTGGGGGTGCTTGGGATCAGTTCTTGCCACTTGCGGAGTTTGCTTACAATAATAACTACCAGTCGAGTATTCAGATGGCTCCGTATGAGGCCGTGTATAGTAGGTGGTGCCGGTCACCAGTGGGTTGGTTCGAACCGGGTGAGGCTAGGATATTGGGTACAGATTTGGTTTAGGATGCCTTGGAAAAGGTTAAATTGATTCAGGATCGACTTCGTACAGCCCAATCTAGATAGAAGAGTTATGCGGATCAGAAGGTTCGTGATGTTGCATTCATGGTTGGTGAGCGGGTCTTGCTCCAGGTTTCGCCTATGAAGGGTGTGATGAGGTTCGGGAAGAAGGGCAAGTTGAGCCCTAGGTATATTGGGCCTTTTGAGATTCTTGGTAGAGTTGGAGAGGTGGCTTACAGACTTGCACTACCACCTAGTCTCTCTGCAGTTCATCCGGTATTCCATGTTTCTATGCTCCGGAAGTATCACGGCGATCCGTCTCATGTGTTAGACTTCAGTTCAGTTCAGTTGGACAAGGAACTACCTTATGTTGAGGAACCAGTGGCTGTTTTGGATAGGCAGGTTCGAAAGCTGAGGTCAAAGAACAATGCTTCCGTGAAGGTGCAGTGGAGAGGCCAGCCAGAAGGAGAAGCTACTTGGGAGACTGAGCGGGAGATGCATAGAAAATATCCACACCTATTTGAGACTCCAGGTATAATTCTAAACCCGTTAGAGGACGAACGTTTGTTTAAGAGGGGGAGGATGTAATGACCCGGCCAGTCGTTTTAAAGTTACAGCCTCGTTTCCCTATTTACTGCTCGTTCTATACTTTATAACTGATATATGACTTGCCGGAGTAATTGGTTTAGGTCCGGTGAGGTTTTGGAATGAATTGGAACACTTAGTTCCAAGTTTTAAATCTTAAGTTTAAATAGTGACCAGATGTCGACTTATGTGCAAACGACCCTCGAATAGAATTTTGATAATTTCAACAACTCCGTATGGTGATTTTGGACTTAGGGGCGTGTTTGAAATTTTATTTGGAAGACCGTAGTTAAATTAGGCTTGAAATAGCTAAAATAGGAATTTAAGTTTGGACGTTTGACCGGGGAGTTGACTTTTTGATATCAGAATCCAGTTCTGAAAATTTTTATAGCTCTGTTATGTCATTTATGACCAGTGTGAAAAATTTGGGGTCAATCAGACTTGATTTGATAGGTTTCGACATCGAATGTAGAAGTTGAAAATTATTAAGTTTCATTAAGCTTAAATTGGGGTGTGATTTGTGATTTTAGTATTGTTTGATATGATTTGAGGTTTCAAATAAATTCGTATGATGTTTTAGGACTTGTTGGTATATTTGGTTGAGGTCTCGAGGGCCTCGGGTGAGTTTCGGATAGTTAACAGATCAAAAGTTGGACTTAAACAGCTGCTGCAATATTTTCTGCTGGAAATTCGGGGGCAGAAATCGAAGGCCAAAGACCGAGGCCTAGGATCGAGGCCAAAGGTCATAGGCCGAAGACCGAGGCCTAGGATCGAAGGTCGAAGATCGAGGCCCAGGATCGAAGGTCGAGGATCGAGGCCGAGGATCGAGGGCCGAGGATCGAGGGCCGAGAGCAGCCTGGATAGAACTGTAAGTTATAAAGTAGGGGACTTCGTCTCATTTTCCATTTTTGACAAATTGGAGCTCGGGGAGAGGCGGTTTTTGGGAGATTTTCAGAGAAAATATCGGGGTAAATGTTCTTAACTCAATTATGATTAGATTACCCGAATCCATCATTTGTTTTCACATTGATTCAGAGTCGGATTTGAGTGAAGCTGGTATGGTTGGACTCATAATTGAATGTGTTGTCGGATTTTGTGAGTTTCGATGGATTTCGAGACGTGGGGGCCCACTGGCAATTTTTGAGTTAAATTCGGATTTTATTGAAAAATATAGTATTTTCTTATGAAATTAATTCCTATAATTTTTGTTGACTGTATCGAATTATTTTGGCTAGATTCGAGCCATTCAGAGTTAGATAATCGAGGAAAAGGCATATTAGTGGATTAAATTGGAGCAAGTCGAGGTAAGTGACTTGTCTAACCTTGTGTAGGGGAAATTTCCCCAAGGATTGGTATTGAAGTGATAAATTGTAATGTGTTGAAAGTCATGTACACGAGGTGATGAGTGTGTACACGGGCTAAGTGTGAAAGATTATATCTTTAAATTTTGTAGATCACTGCTGCATATTACTTAAATAATTTTACTTTGTTATATTGTTCATCATTGATTTAATTTTGATATTTTAAATTTGCTTGACCTTTTCCTGCTAATTGTTTTACATGTTTAGTTGAAACTTGGTTTCTTTTATTCTGTGCATTATTTGAAGTTTGATTTTCTTTAATTTAAATATTATTAATATGAAGTATTAGACTTTTTAAATTTGGTATTGAAGCAACGTATTAAAAATTTTAAAATATTATTTTTGTTGAGCTATTTATTCCTGAATATTTTTGTGAGATTTTTTATACTCGTTGTGATTGAGCCGTGAGCTCCCTTTTGTGAAAAAATATTGTTGATGTTGTTTATTTTGGCAAATTAAATTATTTGGGTACTTGAGGTGCAAATTATGATATATTGTGATATTGATACGCATGCGGTGGTATAAGGTCTGGGTGTTGAAACGCATGCAGTGAGATAAGGGTGACTTGATACGCGTGGCAAGTAGGGGAACTACTAGAAGTCATGCGGTGTGATAAGGGTGGCTAAAATATGGGATGCTATTTCGAAAAAAATATTTTCTTTAAAATAAATTGTGAAGGCTCCCGCGGTGATATAAGAAAATGAGATATTGTGAATTTATTTATGATTTGGGACTACGAAGCGGTACCTCGGGAGTGCCCTTGTTGATATTGATTTATGGCCGCAGTTGCCTTTGATTATTGTTGTGATTTTCTTAAAGTTGAAAAGAATTCTGTTTTGTTTCTACGAGGTATTATTTGATATTATTTTGCATAGTTAATTAGTGACATACTACTTATTATATTGTCATTTCATTTTTATTATATTGTTAAACATTTCACCTTGTCTTTTATTATTCCAGTAGGGCCTGACCTGACCTTGTCACTACTCTACCGAGGCTAGGCTTGGCACTTACTGGGTACCGCTGTGGTGTACTCATACTACGCTTCTGCACATCTTTTTATGCAGATTCAGGTACATCTTACCAGTCTATACATCAGTAAGCTACTTGTGTACGGAGACTTCGAGGTATATCTGCCAGCATCCGCAAACTCCGGTGAACCCTTCTATCATTATTATGTTGCTTCCTTATTTTCTTTAGACTATGATATATAGAGACATTGAGGATAAATTCTTAGAAGTTTGTGATTTATTTCTATCGGGTTTTGGGAGTTGTAATTATGTGAATTGCAGATTTATTTATTTCATATTTCAATTGTTATTCCGCATTGATAGGCTTACCTAGTCTTAGAGACTAGGTGCCATCACGACATCCTACGGAGAGAATTTGGGGTCGTGACAGTACCGGTTGTGGTGAGCCCAG
The DNA here is from genome assembly GCF_000390325.3 of Nicotiana tomentosiformis. Lineage (NCBI taxonomy): Eukaryota > Viridiplantae > Streptophyta > Magnoliopsida > Solanales > Solanaceae > Nicotiana > Nicotiana tomentosiformis. The sequence continues at coordinate 38,757,760 of NC_090813.1, read as the reverse complement.
TTCGAGAGTGGCTATTTCACTAAGGCTGAAATTATCCAACTCGTGTGGTTTGAATTTATTTTCTCTTTGTTTATTCAATAGCAACTTAATTTATCGCTTTGTATCAAGTTAATCCGCGTATCCTTAAAACCCCTTACAAATTTAATTGTTATCCGATTTTGAGGGTAAACAATATTGTATGCAAGTTTCTACAATATTGTATTGTAAAATAGTTGTCTAAAAATTTGAGTGATTTTATTACATTAAAGAAAAACATAGAAAAGTTAAATTTGTTCCATAATTAAGAAGCGGATGATTGCCATACCCTCTTTCTTACAGTTATGTTACATAATTAAGAAAAGGATTTATAAATTTTAAAATGCTAATTGATTTTAAAGTCCTAAATATATGACTTTAGTTTAAAAAAGGAAAGATATAATAATCAAAATTTTATTCTATTTCAAAGTTTTAAAAATTAGGAAAATAACTAAATAACTATTTTATCCAGTATGAACTATATTATTAAAGGGTAAAAAAGGCGAACGACATTTCGCTTAGGGCTGTCGTGCTTTTAATATAGTATAATATATATATATATATATATATATATATATATATATAATACAAAAGGTTACACCAATTATCCCCTTAGAGACTTGTCCTTAAATATTGTCACTGTTCTTGACTTTTGTTACAAAAATAAATTTCTTTTTCACCAAGAACATCATAGTTCTTCAATATAAGAAACTTGAAATTCTTGTTTGGGGATCAAACTATAAGTTAATTGATTATTGTTAAGATTGTTTGGATGTTGATTACTTATGCTTACATTTTAATTCAAATATTGATTTAGTGCTTTACTTTAAAAGTCTCAAAACTCAATTGTTGGTTCTTAGTTGAAGAAGACAAAGTGAATTTTCTTGATTTAGGGTGTGTTTGGTATGAAGGAAAATATTTTTTCCTCAACAACTCATTTTCTATATCAAGAGAAAGGAAAATATTTTCCAAAATTCTTTTTCAACCTTCCCCACCCTATTCCGCATCCCCACTCCCACACCCCAACCTACCCACCCCCACACCCCATCCTACTTCACCCCCACCCTCGTCCTCACCCCCAACCTAAATTAAAATATTATTAATAGTACTTTATTTTTATGTTATAGATAGATTTTTTTTATTTCAATAAATGAGTATTTTCTTTTCATGATATAAAAAAGTATTTTTTTTTATTTTAACAAAAAAATACTTTCTTTTCATGATGTAGAAAAAAATATTTTCTTTCATTTCAACAAAATGAGTATTTTCTTTTCATATTATAGAAAAAGTATTTTCTTTTATTTCAACAAAATGATTACTTTATTTTCATGTTATAGAAAGACTACTTTCTTTTTCAACCAAAAAAGGAGTATTTTTTTTTTTATAGTTATGGAGCATAAATTTCAATATTGTTTTGCGTAAAAAAGTAAAGCGGCACATTAGTTCCTTTGGGTTTGTGTGAATATTTAGAAGAATAATTAAATTGTTGAAAAAAATAAAGTCCTGAAAATACTGGGTATTATTTTGGGGGGGAGGGGGGAGAGCAAGGAAACATGGGGACTTGGGGGAAGGGGATGAGGAGAGTAGCATAAAAAATATTTTCTACTCTCTAACCAAACACTAAAAAATATTTTTCGGAAAAAGGTTTTCATTCACCAACCAAACAAGGGAAAATAAGTGATAAAACCACTCATTTTCCATGAAAACATTTTCTAGTATACCAAACACACCCTTAGTGTTATTTGATTAAATTGGTGATTGAGGATTGTTTATATATATATATATATATATATATATATATATATATATATATATATATATATATATATATATATATAGGTTTTATTGCAAATTTGAGATCATTAGGAGCAGTTTTGAGGTGATTTGATTGAAATTAAAATTGTAATTCCAAAAAATACTTTGTTGAGCAACACAAAAAGTTATGTCAATTGGTTAGACTTTGATGTACAATTTAACAAATAGGTCAATTGCAGGTACCACAAAGTCATGTCAATTGGTAGAGTTTGGTGAATAATTGAACAAGTATAAAATTATGCCAGCTAGCAAATAGGTCGAATGCAGATAATATATAGTTATGCTAATGTGGGTAGAGTTTAGTAAATAATTGAATAGTCATAAAATCATGCCAATCGAGTAGAATTTATGAGCAATTAACAATATAAATAGATTAAATATAACATAAAATTTATCAATAAGGTAGGAAATCCCTGGCAATCAATAAATGTGTGTAAAGCTGAAGATCGTTTTTTAAATACTTTTAAAAAAATGAATAATATTTTAAGATCAGCCCTTTATGGGGCCATTTCTGTCAATCATAAAGAAAGAAAGAAAATTTTTGGCACAACAAAGAGAAAAAAAAATATCGTGTTATAAAATAAAGACTATAAAAGAAATAAACTGAAGACAAGTATAGAGGAAGATTAATATTTTATTCAACTTTTAAACTTATGTTCATAATGAACCGAAAACTCCTCTATTTATAGAAGAAAGAAAGCAACTGCGAGGCTTTTCAGGAAGCAGCTGCAAGGCTTTTCTTTAGCTGCTTGTAAGCTGTCTGCATGAGCTGCTTGCAACCTGCCTGTTTAATAAGAAACTGCTGCAAATCATTTCATTGAGTTGCTTGCAACCTGCCTGCATCAGCTGCTTGTATATAAACTTCAACAGAGTACTAAATGGATAATCTTCTTCAGGAAGATTATCTGTAGCGGAGTAATAAATGGACATCCACAATATAATATTTTCATAACACTCCCCCTTGGATGTTCATTAATAGATAATGTGCCTCGTTAAAATCTTACTAGAAAAAATCCAATGGAAAAAAACCTAGTGAAGGAAAAAGAGTACACATATTTAGTAATACGTATTTCTAGTTGCCTCATTAAAAACCTTACAAGAAAAACTCCATGAGAAAAAATCTTAGTAAGGAAAAAAGAGTACAGTGCGTATTTCACTCCCCCTAATGAAAGCTTTGTTTCAAATATTTGAGTCTCCGCTTCCAATCTTGTATACCATCTTCTCAAAAGTTGAAGTTGGCAACAACTTAGTGAACAAATCTGCTGGATTGTCACTTGAACGGATTTGTTACACATCAATGTCACCATTTTTCTGAAGATCATGTGTGTAGAATAATTTTGGTGAAATGTGATTCGTTCTATCTCCTTTTATAAATCCTCCCTTTCATTGGGCTATGCATGCAACATTGTCTTCGTATAAAATTGTGGATCTTTTATCACATTCCAAATCACATTTTTCTCGAATGAAATGAATCACTGATCTCAACCATACGCATTCCCTACTTGCCGGTTTGAGATCGAGCTTTATGGGGATCAGATAAATAACCTGCATCTGCATAACCAACAAGATCTGCACTACCTTTGTTAGCATAAAACAAACTCATATCAAGAGTTCCCTTTAAATATCGTAATATATGCTTAATCCCATTCCAATATTTTCGTGTAGGAGAAGAGCTATATCTTGCTAGTAAATTAACAGAAAATGCTATGTCAGGCCTTGTAGCATTAGCAAGATACATAAGTGTACCAATTACACTGAGATAGGGTGTTTCAGGACCAAGGAGTTCCTCATCCTCTTCTGGAGGTCGGAACGGGTCCTTATTCACTTTAAGTGATCGAACAATCATTGGCGTACTCAATGGGTACGCTTTGTCCATGTAAAAGCGTTTTAAGCCCCTTTATGTATAGGCAGGTTGATAGATAAAGATCTCGTCTACTAAATGTTGAATTTGCAGACCAAGACAAAGTTTTGTCTTTCCAAGATCTTTCATCTCAAATTCTTTCTTAAGATATTCAATTGCCTTTTGGAGTTCTTCTGGAGTTCCAACAAGATTTATGTCATCAACAAAAACAGCAAGTATAACAAATTATGATGCCATTTTTTTATATAAAAATACATGGACAAATAACATCATTTATGTAACCTTCTTTCAGTAAATATTTACTAAGGCGATTATACCACATGCGCCCAGATTGCTTTAAACCGTGCACAGATCTTTGTAATCTGATTGAATACATTTTTCGAGATTTTGAATTTGCTTCAGGCATTTTAAATCCTTCAGGGATCTTCATATAGAATTAATCAAATGAGTCATATAGGTTATGACTTACATTTAAATGGCATGACATCTTCAGGTGTCTGGACTACAGGTCCGATCCTCATAATCTTTTACAATATTGTGCACTATATTGTATCAAATATATCGTCGACGATCATTTCGTATCGGTTCGCAAGCGACATAAATTGTTGAGATCTCACCACTTTCTTTATTTTCAGGTACCTTAACTTTTTATGGAGTTTCATAAAATATTATGTCGTGGGCTCTTCCATAGCTTATTTCCTCCTTATTATAATCATTTTGATCATTTGCTCATATTCTTTTCAAGGATTGTTACCTTTGGAACCAATTGGTCTACCACGCTTCATGCGTACAATAAATTTTATCCTTCAGGGACTTTAATTTTAATAGAAGCATTTGCAGCTGAAATATGATATTTAATTTTGGATCAGCAAATACTTCTGGTATTTGACTTGAATTATATTCTAAGCGAGGATCATATTAATGATAATTCGATTCATATAGCATATTTTCCAGTTGTTTTATTCCATCCCCCAAATGTTAGAAAAACTAACTCATTTCCCCAATCTTCTTTGGAAAACATATCTTTGTACATTGTGTTAGAGAAATTAATCATATACCACACATCAAAAGTTATTAGATAGTAAAAATATTTTATTTCTGATCCTAAACCAATTGTGAGGGAATGACTCATCATATTTTGTTAGTCTGATGCATACAAGTGTTGTTGTATGTAATTTAGAAAATCTTAGATCAAAACATGAGGCTCTGTTCTCATAAGCAATAGTTTAGCCATTAATAGGAGGTATTTAATGCTAAACTAGCTTGGATATAAACCAGCATCATCTAGATGAACTATCTTGATTTCATAATTTGAAAATTATGCTCTTAATTGAGAAGACAATTTCAAATGCCAAACTGCAGGTTGATAATAAACATACATGTAACCATCTTATATATGCATCTATAAGTGGTTCACATGATAGGTGAATGTGCCCATATTTACCTTTTATATATTCCAGAATTCGGAGATTTTAGTCCCAACTTTAGCTGGCATAATCAAGTTATTATGAGAACAAGCAACACAAGAGAATTCTTGAAGAATCTTCTAGTTCTTCAGTATATGCTTATCTGAATTCTCAAATAGCTCATTTAAAATTGGCAGATGAAAACTTCAAGTTTGTCATGACATGTACTATCTCTAAGTAAACTTCTGGTTTACTATGGCATAAACTTTTGCATCAGTAAACTTCTGGTTTACTATGGCATAAACTTTTGCATCAGTAAATTTCTGATTTACTATGACTGCTTTTGCATTAGTAAACTTCTGGTATACTGTGATACATGATATAGTACAAATTTGAAGAATAAGACAGGTAACTTCTCACATACATATTTACCCCATATGATTGTGGAAACATAAAAATTTTTAATCTTTTAATCATTTGTAGTCTCAGTATGATAGTCATATGTATTAGTAAACTTCGATTTATCATAACATATGTTTTGACCACAATAATGACAAATAAGCTCTTCGGGAGCCTTCCATTTATTGTCCACAATCAAATATTATTCAAACACTACTTGTGTCATGTGTCTTCTAGACAAACTGTTAGCTCTTTAGGAGCTTTTGTTGTACTACTAAATATTGCTCAGATCTGGTATCATGAGAGAAAATCATATTCAAATGAACAATATAAAGCTAATTCTAAATTTATAAATGACAAAAATTAAGAATTTTAATATTTTTACCACTAACTTTGTGACAAATATCTCCTTCAAGGAGAAATATCATTATCATCTGAATATTTTGTATTAATACGATAACCACATAGTCATTGCATCTTTTAAGGAAAGATACACGAGTTGTTATTTCCTTCGGGGAACTCAATAACTAACCATAATATATTAATGTGGTTGTAGTAGAAATCATTCTATAAGAATACTTTTGCCTTAGAATGCTACTTAATAAGATTATCCAAGATGTTTTACGTACAACAGGTACATGCAGCAATGATCTTTATGCCACAAAAATAATATTTATATCCTCTATTATTCTACCTCTTCAGGAGGTGAGTTGTGGTATTTCTTCATTCACTCCAAGGAATGAAAATGTGCTTCAAAATTAACTTTGAATAGCTCATTATTTTGTTTAAGCACAGAAAGACACTGCTTCAAAATATTTTCCTACTTCGGGAGAAAATTTCAATTGTGTTACTTCTTCAGGAGCAAATTTAAAATATGAAATATTGAGTATATATTCTCTCAATCATATTAACTCTTCTAGAGGTGAATTGTAATATATTTACAACAATAGCGCGTTCATATTTACGACTTTATTAATATTATCACATTCACTTCAGGAAATAGATTAATATTTATCAAAAATTCTCATCCTTCAGGAAATCGAATATAATTATCTGAACGCACATTAATCACATCAAATTGTGATGCTTCAACCTCTTTTAAAATATTTACTACTTCAGGAGCAAATCCAGGCGTGCATATAATATAGAGAATGTTTCTATAGCTTATCTTTAATTGTAATCATAGAAAGCCTAAATTATCACTTTTGGTGGTTAACAAAATTTAGTTACAATGAGATATATGAAATATAACCACGTCTGGTGGTTGTATATTTCTTGCAAACTCTACTAGAGTTTAAGTGGATCTAACAATGCTATCCACTTTGTAATCCTTTATTAAGATAATAAGGATGAAAACAAATACCAAAATAGGTACTGTATACGTAACATATAACCAAGCAAGCGATGATAAAGATATTAAAATATAAGCAAAAGGCTCAAATTAAATTACACAAATTTGGCCACTCCATATGTAAGTGATATCTACATCACTACTGCCAAGAAGAAAAACTCACCACCTCAAGGATATAATCTGCCTTATGATGCTCGGAATGACCAAGATCTGACCACGGACATAAGAGTGTCGCCTTACATCGGAGATGAACACTGAAATAGAAATTAAATTCGATGTAAGTGCTCAAAATGGCAGAGTCTCGTGCTGATAACGTGTTATAAAATAAAGACTAAAAAGAAATAAACTGAAGACAAGTATAGAGGGAGATTGATATTTTATTCAACTTTCAAACTTATGTTTATAATTAACTGAAAACTCTTCTATCTATAAAAGAAAGAAAGCAGCTACGAGACTTTTCAGGAAGCAGCTGCAAGGCTTTTCTTTAGCTGCTTGTAAGCTATCTGCATGAGCTGCTTGCAACCTGCATGTTTAATAAGAAGCTGCTGCAAATCATTTTATTGAGTTGCTTGCAACCTGCCTGCATGAGCTGCTTGTAAGCTGTCTGTATGAGCTGCTTGCAACCTGCCTGTTTAATAAGAAACTGCTGCAAATCATTTCATTGAGTTGCTTGCAACCTACCTGCATCAGTTGCTTGTAGATAAACTTCAACAGAGTACTAAATGAATAATTTTTTTCAGGAAGATATCTATAGCGGAGTAATGAATAGACATCCACAATATAATATTTTCATAACATATCGGATTTTGTTTCATATTTAAGAGCTCTTTCTACAATATTTTTTAATCACATTACTGAATAATGAAGCAACGTCGTTTAGACATTTTGGCTCTATTTTCCAGGTCGTGTCTTCGAACTTTACTATAACTTGTGTTATTTTTTTTTAAAAAAAACTTTGCTGTTAACACCCTTCTCTCAATTATCCTGTTCGGTCAAATGACAAGTTACTCGCGGCTCACTTTTCCTGCTCTCCCGCCGACCGTCACAACCGGGTGAGGTTAGTTCGTTTATATTAATTGGAGGGTCCGTCAAGGTTTTCCTTGTTTGTTTGCTCAATGATTGTCTTTTCACAATTTGAAGGCGACTGATTTGTTGGTTTTGCTGATTGTTAATAAATTAACCCCAAATTGAAATCTAAGTTGATTGGTTGCGGATGTTAGTAGTTTTTGAAGTGAATAAATTTAACTGATAATTAAACAACTTGAGCAAAAATGACTTTTTTCATTTTAAATTGGATCGATTACTAGCACACCTCTTTTTATTCTTTTGTGAAATTTCATTCTATTAACTCATAATGTTTTTTTTTGGCTATCTAGTTGAAGTGGAGATGATATATTAAAGGAGTCTAAGAGCTAACGATCATTACAGAGGATGTGTGTCCTTGAAGAGACCGAGTTGATTGAGCCTCTCAAAACTTGTCTTGAATGTTATTTTCGTTAACTTACTCTTACGTTGTTTAATCTCAGAAATGATTCAGTACCTTTGTCGTGATGTTGAACGCTCGTTATGGTAGACAAGCTTTTCATTTTAGTTGCATATAGTCAAGTGTCAACGTTGTAGTGAGATGTCTATGACTTAAAGAGTGGTGTGTGCCATTTAGGGTGTGTTTGGTATGACGGAATTTTTTTTTCCCATTTTTCACTTTTTGGTTGCACAAAATAGTTTGGAAAATATTTTCCTAGATATCACATTTTTTCTGAAATCGGAGGAAAATGACTTCCCTAAAAAAAACATTTTCCAAAACCCCCCACCTACTCTCACATCTAACCCCAACCCCCTCACTCTTCTCTCGCCTACCCCGCCCCCCTTTCCAAAAAGTTTTTTTTTTTCCAAGATTTCAGTTTTTTTCTTTTTACTCACCGCCACCCCCCACCCCGCAAATTTGTTTTTTAACAATTTTTTTACATTTTTTAATTTTCTGTTTTTTCGTTTTTCTATACCACACCCTCTCCCCTGCATTTTTTTTTTTTTTGTATTTTTAATTTTTTGTTTTCTGTTTTGTGGTTTTTCTGCACCATTCACCCACCCACCCCTCACCCCGTGACAATTTTTTTTTTTTTTTATAATATTTTCAGTGCTAGTTTTTTTATTTTTTCGATTTACAGGTTCAAAATTTTACGAGTTCCAAAATTATGAGTTCAGAGGTTTATGTGTTTGGAAGTTTGCGGGTTTAGAAATTATAGAGTTTACGGGTTCGAAAGTTTAACGGTTCACAAGTTTATCAAATATTTGGGTTAGGAAGGTTGTTGGTTCGAAAATTTATGACTTCATGTTTATTGTATCTAAATTATTTATAAATATTTTTAAGTTATTTTCCTTAATTTGTGTACCAAACACGAAAAATGAGTAAGATTATACTTGTTTTTCAAGAAAACATTTTTCACGAAAAATATTTTTCGTTATACCAAACCGACCCTTAGTTCTTAAAATTTTATTTAGAAACAAAGAGTTTTTTATGTTTGATAGCTTAAATCCTGAATCCAATATTGGACGTTATGGTATTAGCAAGAAGTTGTAGGACTGGTACTATGTAATGACGAAGAAATCTAGTTATATGTGCTTCTGATTACAACCTTTCTGCTCCTCATTATTCTTTGATTAGGAGATTCGATCTTGTAGATGTTTCATTAATATTTGTTATTTGTCTATTAACTTGTATTGGATAAACTGTGACAGCTTAGAAACAAGATAACGCTGAAGAATACTGGAGATTAAAATTAAGGTAAATGGAGTTGATTCTAAAGAGAATTTCGTACTTCTTGAAAAGGGGAACTATAATAAGTGTAACAAGGAACTATAAAAGAATCAAACACACCACACACAATAAATACTTGAAACTTCATCACTAGTCCTCTTCTTGGAATCCAAAATTCTACCTGATTTCCTCTTTGTTTTTCCTAACACTAATAAATAGGAGTATTTTTTTTTTCAGCTGTAGTAGTTTCTTCTTTAAAGAAGCTGGTGCGGAGTTAGGGTTGAGTTGTATGGTTTTATCTCTGCATAAATCGGAAAATGGCTCGAAGGTTTTCTCGCCTTTGTACGGTTGCCTGCATGTACAGATCAATTGCTGGAGTCAAATTGCAACCACCAATCTTGCCCTGCACATTCCAGTCTTGTCCACGCACTGTTCTCCATGGCTATTGTTATCCTATGCTCCAACTTCAAGGTCAGTTCTCTGCACTCCTCTCAACCTAATTGGTTAAGTTATAAAGCTTGAAGCTTATTTTCCCTCTCTGTGAAGTAATATTGGTGTTTATAAGGCACCGTTTGGGCATTCAGGAGTATTATAAGTGATGGAGATAAGGCTTCTTTTCATGTGGCCAATCTGTTTGTGAGAGTTCTCAATGAAATATTAGAAGCCCTAGACTGCTCCAAGGCAGTCCAAGGACAGAATAAATTATTTCTAGAATTTTAGTGGTGGATCAGATTCAGAATAGGGATTGCTCAGTTGTGGGAGTAACATTTAAGGATTTCTTGAGTTTTGGATTGACTGACTTCTAAAGTTTCTGCTTCAATCTTATGCCGTGTGTATAATCTCCAATCAGTGAATGAATTTCAACCTAGCATGGAATCGTCTAGTGAATAGTTTTGAACACATCTGTGCTTTTACTTCAATATTTTGCCTCGTAAGTGCTACTACTTGTGTCTCTGCTGTTTAACCATGACCCTGGACAAGTATTTGTTTTTTGCATGTCAGCATTGTTCTTAACTGCTTTCTCGTTCCATGAGTCTGCTACATGTATGTTTATGTGATTGTCACTTTTCATAGACTTCTTCATGGCTATTCCTACTTCTTCTTTCAAGATAAAAACTAATTCACATTCCTTTCTTGTGACGGGTTTTTGCATATATTCTATCAATTGATTGTTGCTGATCATAATCATGATCAGTTGAAAAGGACCCTAAAGTTCTAACATCTCTATAGTTATCTAACAATCTATAGCACTGTGTTTCCTTTATTGTTTATCTTTTAGGCAAACCATACTTCACCTGCTGATAAAATCACAGCTCACTTTAAAACAGACTTACTTATATATGTCTGCCCCAGTACGTGAGCACTTCTCCTTTCATTATAACTTGTCGGTTGGCATTCTTATTGTTTCTTGAAGTTCTTTCTTCTGTTCTTTGAAATGAAACTAAAACATATAAATTTGGAAGATCATCATTCATGAATGAAATTCTGTATTCTAAGTTGTTATACATCCATAGAACATGTTAGTGCTTGTGCCACCATTATCTGACCTCTTTTTTCCCATGAAACTGCAACAAATTTTTAAAATTAAATTTTCCTCGAAGTGGCAACAATTTTTTAGAATTTATTTCCTGAACTTGCTATGGATAGAACTTCTGGTTATAGGTCAGAAGTCAAAGCAGCTACTTTTTGGAAATATGGAGTACTTTCTGCACACAACATTTTGAACTTTTTTTTCTTCTTGCAAGTATAGTAACTTGCAAACAAAATTCAAGAGGTGCTTTATTTGATGCAGCATTGAGATCATATGCACGTAACAGACGTTCCAATTATGATCTATTTGGTGGCGGTATACCTAAACCAGATGAGTTTAAGAAAGCCTGGGCAAAACAAATGGATGACGAAGAGAGACGTCTTTGGACAGCAAGTGAAGATGAAAGTGACTCCGATAAAACTGATAGTCATAGCCGTCTCAAGAAAGATATTAGGAAAGCTAAACAACGAGCAAAAGAGCAAGACGGTCCTATTGATGCAGATGATAGTGACGAACTGAGAAGTCTGTGGTCCGATAGTGATGAAGAGAAGACATTATGGACCGGTAGTGAAGGAGATGATGATGATGATATTCCAACTGAACCATACCCGAATGAAAAGAGTGATAGCTACATTGATAAACTGTTTGAATTTGAGGAAAAACCTCAATATAGAACGCTCTCTGAAGCCTTGAAATCTGAGCAGGAACCTGAAGAGTTATCTCCTGGAAAGCAAGCTAGAAAAATTGCAGTGGAAAATGCCCTTAAGAAATTGAAAAAAGGACCTGATGGGCGTTACATCAATGTTTGGGAGGTTATGAGCGATGTGGACATTCTAATTGGTGCTTTTGAGAACATCATTTCAGGGCCAGAATACGCCGAACTGAGACAGGGAGGACCTAAGAAATTGAATATGCAGTTTTTCAAAGATATACAAGCTCGTATGAGAGATCCAAACTATAAGTTCTCTCCTGAAATGAAATTGAAACCAAAGAGCAAAGTGGTACCTAGAAAGAAATGGCAGAAAGCAGAGTCTAGGCGTAGGAAAGCACGGAAACGATAGCTTCAAAGAGGTGCCATTTCTTTTAGCATCTAAACATTATACCAATAGATTTATGTCTTAGGCGCTGATACCAAGTCTCTTTAGCTATTAGATCAGAGATAATTCAGGTCTAGAAGATTTGTCAGCAGTTGGTGGACTTGCTTACTGCTTTCTGTAAATTGTTTATGATTGCTCTTATGTAGGCATTTTACTTAGATTACTTATTCTTGCTACTGAATAGGAACCAGAATTTCATAACTAACACTTTGAGATAGGTTAATTGCTCTACAGCTACCTCTCTATTTTACCCGGTACCTGGAGTTTCACATTACTGCATGTATACTGCAATTGTCATTGCAACGTTTGTCTCCATCAGAGGTGGAATAAGTAACTTGTAAAATAAAGCATGGCAACAGGTTAAATTACTAGGATAGGGAAAAAACGTTTTTACACTGTAAATGTATATAAGTGATTCAAATGTAAAATGTGCTTATGGCCCAAAAAAAAAAAAAAAAGAAGAAGAAGAAGAGGGAAACGAGAAGAGTTTAAATGTTAAACTTGAAATTTAAACTACATATAGAGGTGGAGACGGTAATCTCTCAAATACTATAGCCATTCACGTTCCAAGGATGGCTTATGTTGGGTGGGAAGACACCATATCTCTGATTGAGAATACTCCCTGGTTCCAAGGATGGCTTATGTTGGGTGGGAAGACACCATATCTCTGATTGAGAATACTCCCTGGTTGATACGCGTAGATATCACTGTTGAAGTTGTCAATGCCATTGCCATGCATGTTCTGCCTGTAAGAGTTCATCATTGTTGAAGCTGGATAATTGTAACGGTAAGCCTGCATGTCATTCATCTCACTGAATTGCCTTGGTTGATATCCATAATCCCCCCGAGCAGTATGTAAGTTCTCTAGTCCTAGTCCTTTGCTTTTCAAATCAGCAAAATGGGAATTTACATTTTTGAGACCTTGGTTTGGAGCAAAACTAGGATTAGTGCTTCGGAGACCTTGAAAATCAACTATTGAATTTCTTCTACCAGCTTGTATACTTTGCAGATTTTCAAATGGGGAAGTTATTCCAAAATCTGCATTGTTAGTGATGTTTTCCTCCTGACTAAAATATGGATAATCCATGTTTCCTAGTGCATACAAGTTTTGGTTTGTTTCACCTGTGAGGGAGCCAATGCCGATACTCCGGTCCAGAAACTCATTGTTGCCCCAGTGATCGAAGCCTCGTTCAGTAGGGGCAAACATAGGCTTCATCTTGGAGGTTCCAAGAGAATTGTATGAGCTGTGCATTTGGTTTTGGTGCTTGATATTATTGAGCCAGTTAAGGAGTTCCGGGTTCTGAGTCTTCTCATAGTCACACCAGTTTAGAGCTCCCTGGTTTTGGTGATTGTTGTTATCATTGAACCTGTTATAGAGTAGTTGTATTTCTTGGTTTTCTAATGGGTTCTCTGATAAAAGCTCTGCATGTTTCCCTGATTTGTTTAGTTTCTTGATCAGTGTTGCAGCTTCCACATTACCATATACTATGACCACTTGTTCTTCGACATCCATTTTCACTTGATAAACCCCTGAAACCAAATGTTTTAGCGGTAATGTAGATGATGTCTCTTTCTAAAATTCTAAAAATATAAACTTCCCCTGCCCTTTTTGTTGAAAGCAAAGAAACTGCTTATAGGTGGCGAAAACGATATGTACAGGTTGGAGAAAGAAAGAGGTAGATGTTGTAGGTGAAAAGTAAGTACCTTCAATTCTTTTAAGCAGTTTCTTCACCTTCCGCATGCACCCATGACAATGTATCTGAACTTTAAGAACGTAAGTCTGTAAACAGAAGAAAAAAATGAACACAAACAAGTAGTTAAAGAAGACAGAAGACAATGGTAAAAAGAAAATACTTAGAAAAAAGAAGAGGAGGAACTTATGAGAACTAATTAGCGAATGACCTGAATTCTCACAAACTCATATTCTTGGGCAGTTGCAGACATTTTTCAGCCTTTAGTTTGTCCTCTTTTGTCAAATGAAGTTTGAACTACTTGTTCCTATTTTAAGTCTTCCTACTAACTTGTCTCGGAAGGATCACTCTACCAGTGGCTAAAAATAAGCCACAGTTTGTACTAGTAGAGTGGCAGAGAAATGCAGGCACCAAATACATGACCAGAAACAAGAATATGAGGCACTATATTTCTAGCTAGTCCTTTCATCTCAAATACAAAAACAACAAACCCCCAAAAATGTCAGTGTCTGTAGTGATTTTGTGCTCTTTACACAGAGAGAGCACCCCCCCCCCCGGGGGGGGGGTGGGTTGGGTGGAGGGTGTAAGAAAAGTGTGATTTGACCAGTTGAATAGTACTTCAGGGAAATGAGGATTGACAGTTGAGATAAGGCAGGCAGCAGAGCATCCTTCGTTTTTCCATTTACAGGTAAATGCTGTAGTAAAGATTCTTAAGCATGACAATGTGTGTGGGAATACAGTACTACTACATGATTTGATCGTAGGCAGCTGCTTCAGCCACTTTGCTTCTTTTCAGCCTTCTTCCTGCTCATGGATTCCCTCCCTAATTAATGTTCAAAGAATTCGAAAGTGTACACCGTCTAGAATACACAGCTCTATAATAATATATAATAATATTGAGTTTAAGTTTTTTGCAATGATAATGTAAGTTTTTTATGTATAATAGGTTAGATATAGTAACCTGAAAAATAGAATATCGTAATCTATATAACAAGTTACTAAATTACATAGAGAGTCCGATCCAGAATTTGAAGTTTATGGATTTATATTGTAATCTCAAATTTATATACAATAATAATTGGGTTCACGGCTAGATATATATAGATATTTAGTGATTTTTTAATAGAAATACAGGGTCTACGCAAAATTTAATGGATTCTTGAAAACCCATATACAATGCTCTAGATTCGCCACTTAAGAGATGATGTAACAAATTTTACATTATGTATAGCTTAAACTCCTGATAATTTATACAACATTTGTTTTTTTTTTAACTATCATGACAATATTTTGTCTCTCTACCTCTCGCAGGATAGGGGTAAGGTCTGAGTACATCCCACCCTTGTTAGATCCCACTTGTGAGATTATACTAGGTATATTATTGTTGTTACTATCATGACAATATTTTGAGAGGTAGTACCATTTTAGGATTTTCATTTTTCTTTTGGGATTCATGAAACCCTTTGCTTGCTTGGCCTCCCAAAATGGTCCATCTTGTGCATTTGTGGACATCCAGTAAAATTGGACCAAAATATGATCCACCTTAACCACTTTGCATGAGTAAATAAGGGCCTGAAATCCTTAGCTTTGTTCTACCAGTTTGACAATCTTCTGAAGAAACTAGATTGTCAATATATACGAGTTCAGTCATGCATTTAGGCCTAAAATTCGTAAAAATAGTACGGACTAGCCAGTTTTCGGATTGGTAATTCAAAAATAGCCAGCGTTTGCAAAGTCATTAAAAAATAGCTACTATTTTGATGCAACACGGACCGGTCCAGCATAATATACTGGAGATTTGTGCACCTGTGTATGAACTTCCAGCATATTATGCTGGAACTCCAACACGCGGAAAGTTCCAGAATAATATACTGGAGATTGGAGCACCTGTATGAACTTCCAGCATATTATGCTGGACCGGTATATTGTACTAGAACTCCAGTATATTATGCTGGAATATTTTCCGAATTTTGAACAGTATTTTCGTTTAGATTTATCTTTACATGAAAAGTGGCTAAATTTCGATTACTTTTGAAACTGTGACTATTTTTTAATTACCACTTGTAAATCTGGCTATTTTTGAATTTCTCCCCTAAAATTCTTCATCAGGCCCACGGTAGGACCATTTCTGCTGAGTGTTGTAGTTTTGGTCCAGATAGCCATCTACTGGCAATGCACGTCGCATTATTCCTTTTCAGATTATTATTGCTTTTGGGCCTCAAGCTCTTGTTGGAAATAGCCTACTATAAAATATGTAATTATTGTATAAAATATGTGTATTTATTAGCTGTTATAAATATTTTTTACCGAACGGTGAACTAGCCCCTATCATAAACAGCCCTATAAAAAGGAAATCAACCGGATCACTTGTGTAAGTAGGTAGGGATATTCATGGTTTGATTTGAGTCAATTTTTCCTTTAGAGGAAAGACCAAAGCACCTTTCGATTATCTAAATCTGTAAAAGTAGTCAATCCAAATATAGAATTGGTTTTCTCAATTTTTTGTTTGTCGGTTTCCCCATTTTTTCAGTGATTTTGAATTTCTTTTGTTGCCATATGCAATTTTACATTGTCGGAAAACTTACATTGTCAATTTTTTATAAAAGATTTTTTAATATTTCAAGATCTATTGCTTCTTAAATTCAAAAATTGTAAAGGGACATGATGTATAAATAACACGTTTTTGCTTTTTCTTCGGATCAAGTGAAATTGAAAATGGAAATCCCATTACTAGATTTTCCTTTTAATTTTAAAGATATAATTGGCAAAGGTAGCTGGTTATACAAATGAATAACAGAGCTCTCTCTCCACAGCGGCACTTCGACACGTATAATAAAGAAAAATTAACCCAAATGGCCGCTTACTCTATCAATTAAATTAAAAATAGCCGGTGATTGGATAATATATACATAATTTATGTATTATATTGTATAATTATATATAATCAATATATAATTTATGTATATGATAAAAAAATAAACAATTAATATGACCAGCTATTTGCGTAAAGATCGTGCTTTAGAAGTATGTAATGAGAAATTAATTTTCGTCAATGCACATAGCTTTTGTGATGATTGATATTGCAAAAATAGAAAGGAAAAGAAAAAAACTTTACAGTTAGTTGATTAGAACATAGAGTGATTGATCATTATAGTAGTCTTTCAGACATAATCATTCTCTTCAAGAAGCTTCGACTTACTTTTGCTGCCTAACAAGCATAACAGCTATTTCAAATTTAAGTACGTTGCCTTTACTTTATTAATCGGGGATTACTTAATTAATCGGGAAGTAAGAAAATTTAATAACAATAGTTGAATTGTGGTGGCAAAACCAAATATTTTGGTAAGAGTATATAAAAGTGTCCAAAATTTCGATATATACGATAATAGGTAATATTGACCAATAATAATTTTTTCGATAAAGAGTATTTAATTGATCACCCTAAATTACTCTCCTAGTTAGAAGATCATTAGAATTCAACTTCATAATTTATTACAACTTGAATTGTAATATCCTAGTTAGTACACCATTTCTTGAAGTAAATTTGTGCCTTTTGGCAGAGTCCCCACCTCTAACCTCCCATGGCTACAACTAGCACTAGGAGATTAGAGATGTATAGGCACCAGTTCATTTAGTCGATGAAATTGCAGTTGGTTATGATAATTATACCGTTCCATACTAATTTTCAACTTTAAGTGCAAATTTGTCAACAAAATGATCGAAAACCATTCACTTTTTTTTTAAAAGAATTCCTCTTTTATATTTAAAGTGAAAAAAAAGAAGGATTGAGTTTGTTGAAGTAATTAATATATAAGGTCTTCTTAGTTTTCGCTTCAATAATGCTTTATTTTAAATTATCTGTGCGGCTAATGGGGGTCACTAATTCGCCCCAAGACACACAAATCATGGTTAAGATAATTGTCATTTACTGATATACGCGGCGGAATTAACAAAAAGTTTGCTTACGATTTTTGTTTTACCCAGTTTTTCAATTCTAAAGCACCATTGTCATTTTCTCTTTGTTGTCCCGATTTAAATAAATACCATAATGTTCTTCCTTTTTTCTTTGTTTAATAAATAGTGGAATAAAATGTTCATCCTTTTTTCTTTGTTTAATAAAATTGGTCGGTGTTATAGACTTGCTTTTTAGAAAAACTTGACCATGTAATGATGAAGTACCTAATTTTAAAATTTTGATATCTTTCTTTTCGTTAAGATTATTGCCCCATCTTTGTTGTCACTGCTCAACTTTTGTTAAAGGAAGTTGGTACAAAGACTTTTTAAGGACTCCAAAATGTCTACTTTCCTGCTACAGTTTGAAAAATTATAAGATGAAAGAGGAAAAGTTAAAATAGTATGCGATAATTATATTGGTACTAGTTTATTATTTTCCAACATAGTGGCAATAGGTACAATCTACTAATCAAGATTCAGGATAAGAATCATATCTTAATCAGTACTTCACTTTTTATATCCACAGAAAAATTCTTAACAAAAGTGGGATTGCATCACTTTGTCATGTTAAAAAGCCAGAAATTGAGGAGAGTTTAAAGGATTTTATCATCTTAATAAGGTTATCGTAAGTGGATCTTAGGAATTTTAACAGTTTTAACGAATAAATAATTTTTTTGCCATTAGTTAGGATAATAATATTTTTATCATATTTATACCACACCAACACCAACTGTTATAAATTTACACCCTATAACATACGCTAGTAGGGAGAATACCAACATTTAAGTTAGAAAACCTAGCCATTGATGGAATTTGAACCTCAATTTTGATAAATAGCATGATTTGCTTATAGTAAAGTAATATTTGGCTATACTTATTTTTGTGGTCTCTAAAAAGAAAATAAAGTTGAAATTCTCACTCAGATATCATTTTTGAACCTTAAAATCTGTTAGTGGGAATACTTATTTCTTCGTATAATCCACAAGAAATACTAGCCAAATCAATGATTCTCCATTATTTAAATTGTCGAATACGACAAAAATAAAATAAAATTGATAGGGCATATTGGCGTAACATACCTTTCTAATGGTAGCTTGCGAGTTACGATATTCTATCACTTATTGCCCAGTATTCGGACTTATCTTGCTTTATATCTGCTTGTAGAACTTACTTATCTTCCTTTATTACTGTTAGTAGACTGTAATCAAAACAGGAAAAAATCAGAAGAGCAGAAGTTAAAACAGAAAGAAAAAATATTCCGAGCCCACAAATTTTCTCTGTCCTTAAAAAATCTAATATCTTCACAGTTATTTAAGGTATTTAGATTAATTTCTCTCAGGATAGAACGAAAAACTATTCTATAATGACAGCACTTCAAATTACAGAATTTCGGTGAATTCAAATGATAAATCACATAAATATGAAAAAACTTTTGGAATTTCAGTTGTGAAAATCTGAAATAATGCTTTGTATTTATAGGTGAAAGGATTAGATGAAGAGATACAATCAAAGAGTGTCTCCTCCATTTCTCAATCAAAACCTTTAAAAAACCCAACAATTAATAATGCAATAGTTTTCTAAAATTTGAACAACAGGAAGTTGATTGTCTAGAATGACACTCCGTGAAGAAATTTCAAAATTTTGAGAAGTGCGTTGAGTTAGAATCTACTTTCTGCAAGATGCTAATCAATTTGGTTCTTGTAGACTTGTACTTGATTAGAACTGCCTCTCTTATATGCATACTGAAAACTCCCATAAATAAAAAGCGACGACAAAAACAATTCTTAATGTATTTTCCTGTATATTTGCTTTTTCAGGATATATTTTAAGAGATAAGAATTTCATCAGTTCCAATTTATGTAGCGGTTTAGGATTTCAAAAGTCAAAGGAGTTTACTTTGACCGTGAATTCGGATATAAAATCTTTAATTTTTTTGAAATATAAGTTACATATTTGAAAACTATATTAAGAAAATACTTTAAGTCTCAATAATTCAAAATTAAAATATTTAAAAGACCTATAACAAAATTGCGGTAAAAAAATTTAAAATACGAACACCGACACACCGACATATAAATTAAAATAAAGGGAGTAGTATTACACAGAGGCAAAGGCATGTATCAAACTTGTCTAGCTGCACCTCCACCCACGACCGTTAGGTCCTAAGTTCGAGTCACGCTGGAGGAGAAGTGTGAAAACACTATAGATCTTCCTAATTTTGGGAGGGGTTTAAAAAAAAAAATTGTCTAGCTAGAAAAACTAGTATTAAATTATTAATACATGTTTAAGATGAAGAGTAGATGTCCCAGATGAAACCTACAAGTCTACATCCATTCTGAAATGTACTATTAATGGAGTTTAACGTGTGGTAGTAGGTTCTTTATATTTATAAGGTTACCATTTCTATTTATCACAAAGATTTATTTGTAATTATATTATAAGTGACTTAATTATGTAAGTTTAATGCAATAAGTGAATAAAACTTAAATTTATCTTATGAGATTTTCACTACTTAGAACAAATTATTTATCATTTATTCTAGATTATCAATTTTTACTTAAGCCAACTGATTATATAAATATTTTCACACTATCAATGCTTAAAACTTAAACTATTCGTATAATTGCACTCATAATCCAGAAAATGAATAAAATGATAAATTTAAGGGTGCATCTAACCTTAGGAAGCGGGTCCGATCATACTCTTAGAGCCTGTTTGGACATAAGAAAATTTTCACTTTTTTCCCGAATTTTTTTTACTTTTTTCGAAATCAGCGTTTGGTCATAAATTTTTCAATTTTCACTTGAAGATGCACTTTGAAATTTTTCAAAAATTTAAAAAATTCCAAAAAATTATTTTTCAAAATTTTCACTCAGATCACTCATAAAACTTCAAAAACAGCCCAAAATTATATTTATATCCGAACACAACTCTAATTTTCAAATACCATTTTCACTTCAAAAATTTTTCCACTTTTTTTTTAAATTTTACAATTCTTATGTCCAAACGCCCACTTACTTTTTGTTGACAAGTAGGAAGGGGGAGGGGGTTAAATAAGTGAATTTATGCAATGATTTACTAATAATAAGCAGAGTGACAAGCCGTTGTCGAATTTGAAAAGTGGCTGCTGGTAATCAAAGGCTCCTTTTTGTAATCTGTAGCACATAAAAGCAACTTAAATTCCGTCATATGTGGAAAGAATAAGATTCTATATGTCACTACAATGGCACAATCTTGTAAAGTGATCTGTTCATGTCTTCAATTTGAATCCCCCCTCTTCCTAATTCCTTGGCTTAATTGTTTTGCTGATTTGATCCTCCATATATTCTCTATCCTCTTCTTTCAAACTAAGAAAAGAATGATTTTAGAACTTTTTCATGATCAAAATTAAGCAAGATTTGAACCACTAATAATTTGTATTACAGGAATAACTCCCCTTTACCCCTCCATGAGTGGGTGAAAGTGGGCAAGTCACCACCATTTAAGTAGCGTTGGAATTGAAAGAATACAACGTACTAGAACCTTCACCAAATGTTTCAATGCAAGTGTAATTTCTGTTTTTAATTTTTAAACTTCTAATGAGGTAGCAAATATCTTTGATATTTAGGTATTTATTCTCCTCAAAGGTGCAATAACTTGTAATTAATTACAACAAGTGGATATATAACTTTTGCCCCTCCTCTTTTTCCTTCTTGAGCCGAGGGTCTACCGGATATAGTTTTTCTACCTAGTGGTAAGATTTGCGTATACCTTACCCTATTCAGACCCCACTTGTACAAGTATAATGAATATATTGTTGTTATTGTTAAGTGGATATATAACTTTTAGCCTACTCCATAAGTTGTGCAATATGTCAAAAAAAAAAAAAAAAATTCTTTGTTACAGTTTTTTAATTGTCTTGATGCTCATGAGTTCCTTCCTTTTTATTTGTCTTGATGCCCTTGTTGTTTTCTTGCTGTTGCGGCAACCTAAATACCGTTTTGTCTATCATCTTTAATTTCTTCTTTTGGAGACTGTCAAGATGTTTTGATCTTTTTTTAAAAAAATTCTATATTTTCTTCATAATTTAATGGGTAATTTCACTAGGAAATATGTTTAAAAGAAGGAAGAAATATGATCAGTTGACCACTTTATTGTTTAAAATGTTGTGTTTAATTCTAAGACCATTGAGCTCAACACAAGCCATAGCACGAGCGTAGAAAAGAACCTTT
Organism: Nicotiana tomentosiformis; assembly: GCF_000390325.3. Lineage (NCBI taxonomy): Eukaryota > Viridiplantae > Streptophyta > Magnoliopsida > Solanales > Solanaceae > Nicotiana > Nicotiana tomentosiformis. Next base: position 38,735,674 of record NC_090813.1, on the reverse strand, counting down.
GACTGGCTTTACTACAGGAGACTAAATTGAAAGTTCCTTAAATTTAGGGTACCAATACACTCCCTCTCTCTTCCTCCTCCTTTGTTAACATGAACAATAGAATACGCAAATAACTACCGACTATGGGTGTGTTTGGTATGAACGAAAATATTTTTCATAAAAAATGATTTCATAAAAAATGAGTGATTTTATTATTTATTTTCTTTGTTTGGTTGTTGAGTAAAAAATTATTTTTTAGTATTTGATTAGAGTATAAAATATTTTTTAGAAAAATAATTTTTTATGATAATCTCTTTCACCCCCTTCCCCCAAGTCCCATGTTTCCTGTGCTTCCCCTCCCCAAAAAAAAAAAAGTTTTAAGAACTTTATTTTGTTCAAAAATTTAATTATTCTTTTAAAAATTCACAAAAATCCAAGGGAACTAATGTGTTGTTTTACTTTTTTACGCAAAAAAGACTTAAAATTGTGCTCCATAACTAAAAAAAAATACTCTTTTTTTTGATTGAAAAAGAAAATAATATTTATACAACATGAAAAGATAATACTCATTTTGCTAAAATGAAAGAAAATACTTTTTTTTAATTTCATGAATAGAAAATACTTTTTTTGTTAGAAATGAAATAAAGTACTTTTTACTATATTATTTTGTTGAAATGAATAGAATATATTTTTTCTATATCATGAAACTAAAGTACTTTTTTTGTTAAAATAAAAAAAACTATATCATAAAAAAAAAATACCCATTTATTGAAATAAAAAAAAAAAGAATTGGTAGGGATGGGGAATAGGGTGGAAAAAGTTGAAAAAGAGTTTTGGAAAATATTTTTCCTTTATAGGAAAAATATTTTTCCATAATTGAAGGAAAATGAATTCATGAAGAAAATATTTTACAAAATATTTAATCCAACCAAATCTGGGAAAATGGTTCTTTCATACCAAACACACCTCTATATTGAGTGGAGTGCCGTAGTAAAAGGCTAGAATAAAAGAAATATTTAAAAAGTTGTTTTGTATAGTTGTTATCCCAATTAATTGTGATTATTTAGGGAATTTTAGAAATAGAATGACGATAATATTTACCACTTTTATAACAGTTTAAGGACAGGAAATGATAAAAAAGTATTTTAGTGAAAAATTATTCCTCAGATATCCCTTTCTCGAACTAAAAAAATAGATGTAAGTTATATACATTAACATTGTAATAATTTTCATAAAGGTTAATCTTCCATTGATCAAACCATTGGTAGTATCTAGCCCGATCTTAATTATGAGACAAGTACATAATATTCTTTTCCTAAATTCCTAAAGACCAAACAAGAAAAAAAGATGATCTTGAAAGTAGGAAAAAGAAAATGTAGAGAATTTACATAATAGAACAAGCATTGGGATTGTCATCACTGAAAAGGTAAGTAATCTTTTCTTCAGTAGCATTAGGGGCAAGACGTGCCTGTGGTACATTTTTCACAAAACCAGCAGGTGCCTTTTTGTCATATGCCTGAGCTACGTATGGATAGGACACCAAATTATATGGAACATATGGCCACATCTCTGCTCTTTTTCCAGTGCTCTTTACTCTATTCAACACTCTCTGTGGTTCAATATAACCACTTACTATCACCCTGTTTTGCTTTCTAATCACCTCCACTGTTTTCACACCTTCAAAACAAAATCAAATGCCAATAATTAGTCCATGGTCGAAAGCAATATCTACATGCAGTGGCAGTGGCAGACTAAGGGCTCTGTATGCTACGAAGGATAAGAGATAATTAATTCTGAGATTAAATTTAAAATAACTAATTCCGGAATCAGTTATTCTAGGATTATAGTGTTATTTTTATCCATATGGGAGGGTGAGATAACTTGTTTCCCCAACAAAATGACCCCTAAGAGTTTTAATAAAATGATTCAAAATATTTCAAGAATATCATATTTTGGATTTAAACGGCAACCTAACCTTTGAGTCACCTCTGCTGCTATATATTAGAAGCTTCACTTATGTAAGGGGTTCAGTACTTAATATTTATAGAAAAAAATATTTTAATTTTATCACAATAGTATAATTTTTCGAAAGAGGCGATTTAATTGAACCCCTTGGGACTATGTAGCCCCACCGGGGCGAAGCTCCAATACCGGTTACGGGTTTGGCCGAACCCAGTAGCTTTTTTTTTAAATCTTGTATATATCTTTGAAAAATTCATTAATTATGTACAAACATTAATTTAGAACCTAATAACTTAAAAGAATTAAAATTTCAAACTCATCCTAGCTCCGTCCCTGTAGCCCGATGTATAGGGTCGTGTTTGAGCCCAACGTCAATGTATTAATTTAGCAAGTGACATTCAAAGAAAATGGTAAAAAAAAAAAGGTGGTTCCTGTACTATAAAAGTACTAGTAGCAAATATCAGAAGAGCTTCGCCTAAGAAAAGCATAAAGTGATGAATTTTGTTCACTTGAAAATTGAAATAGAAGCATTTCCATCTTCCTTCTAGACGAGTATTATCCCATTTTTCGACTATTGGTTTACTCTAAATTAAACACAGGTTATTTCCCAGAGAATTAACATACATGCAACTCCACTTTAAAGTAAAAATTAAATAATTTCATATAACTGTAAGCATGGAGTTAATTATATTTATTTTCTTCCATCATTTCAAATTTCAATTCTTGGAGATAGTCACAGTAAGAACCTTTCATGCGTTTAACGGCATTCTTGACTCTTCTTTCGCATCCATCACAGTCCATCTTCACTTTTATTTCCACCGTCTAACAATGAAAAAAGAAGAAGAAAAAAGACAATTTTAACAGGGTAGACAATTTAAACAAAAAAGAAGGTAATAAAAGGGTAGACAAAGATGATATTCAACTTGAATTTTTAAAAATATGAGCAGAAAATAGAAATTAAAGTACCTGCAATGGTTTCCTTTTGGTACGTCTTATTCTGGTATCGTAGCAAAAGTTTGAAAAATAATCAAGAACACCCATATTCTCTCGACTTTCACTTATCTTTGGGAAAAAGCAATGCAAGTAGTGAAGAATATATATAAGTGAGAGAAAGAGAGACTTGTGTTGTGGGTTTTATGGGGAGGGCAAGAAGGCAAGGAGAAATTAAAAAATAGTCGGTAATTGAAAAATAGTCACAGTTTCAAAAGTAATCAAAATTTAGCCATTTTTCATGTAAAGATAAATGTGAACGAAAATACTGTTCAAAATCCGAAAAATATTCTAGCATAATATACTGGAGTTCCAGTACCAGTATAATATACCGATCCTGCATAATATGCGGGAAGTTTATACACATGTACTCCAATCTCCGGTATATTATGCTGCAGCTTTTCGCGTGTTGGAGTTCCAGCATAATATGTTGGAAGTTCATACACAGGTGCACCAATCTTCAGTATATTATGTTGGACCGGTCCGTGTTGCAGCAAAATAGTAGCTATTGCTATTTTTACAAGAAGTTAAGTTGGTTTGTATTGACAACGAAGGGCGAAAAGCTATACGTAGTACATAATGAAGTGTTTGTGGGACTTAATAAAGGGATGCATTTAATTTATATATACTCATAGAGTAAATTATTTAGTTTTATATTATTAGTTCTTTTTAATTGATTGTAACTAGTTATTTAATCAATTTTTTATGCTATTAAATCAAGATTAGTGCACAAAATTTATCCGTTTTTGTAGATTATCTTAACCTGATGTGAAAAAATTGTATGATGATAGGGCTCAGAGGTTAAATCCTAAAAAGTAAGACAAGAGCGTATTGTGTTTATAAAAATGGTGTTACATTCTTTAATTTTACTTTTGCTAAAGAAATTGTCTACAAAAGATGCAAATGTGGCCCGAAATGATGACCCTTTATGTAGCTCTTTACTTATTTATTGCGATGTATTAATTGGAAAATTGTTGTAAAGTACTTTTATGTTTGCTTTCATTTTCGCTGTGGCTTTGCCTTTTCAATTATTTATCAATTAATGTTAGCCAATGCCCCTAATTATTGGCTCCTTGATGTCGCCCGTTCCTTTAATTGTGCACAAAAGATCTGGATTTTATTTTGGAGTGTTCGGTCTTTTCAAATTTTAAATTCGATACAATAATAAATAGCATTTTTATTTTTTAGAAACAGGATAGAGAATTAATATAGAATCTTTTATCAACTCTTTTACCTTTGTACTCAACGTACGTCGATTATATATCATACCTTAAAAGAAGCTGGAAGCTGACCACCTGACCTGTATATTTTAGCAATAATAAGGGCTTAAAAAAGGGTTTAGTTGCAATAGAAATGGTATGGGAAAGAAAGAAGAACGGTTCTAATGCATGCATAATTACTCCATTTGCACAATTGTCTAGATTGTTTTCTTTTCTTTTTTCTGAGGGCTGGATTTGATTAATAAATAATAATTAATAATAAAATCTTTCCTCCAAATTATATTTTGTTCTAAACCGCACAATATATTAGGAGTATATTACTTCCACCTTATTTTATATGACACTATCTAATTGTGCACAATATCTAAGATATTAATTTATAGAAATAGTGGTGGAAGAAAACATTAGACTATCTGCAGAAAAAATTGTTTAATAAAGAAAATATCATATTAACTTTGAGACCTGTATACGGTCAAAACCGATTTTGACCTTCATGCAATTAGTCAAGATTGGAACATGATGGACCGAGGGTCGTTTTTATAATACCGAGATGAGATCTGAAGCCAGGTTACCAAGCTCAAGATTCAGGGACCGATCAATACCAAGCTCGAAGTCATTATCGAGCTCGAGTCCAAATCGAACTATTATGTGAAATGGCTTTATCTAACTCAAGATCCGAGCCCGAGTCAATATTGAGCTCGAATCAGTATCGAGCTCGAAATCTGGAGATCGACCAATATCAAGTCCGACCAAGATCGAGCTAAGAGACAAGAGTCGTTGTAGCCGCACTTGGGGAGAGAATCTCGGTAGGAATTAAGGAAAAGCTAAATTAACTAATCTATCATGGGATCCTTACTATGTATTTTTTATTATATCCAAAGTAGGATCCCTCCACTATAAAAGAGTGACTATCATTTCTGTAAAAGGACAATTTTGAACATCAAGGCATCTACACATTCCCTTATTGAAAAGTATTGATATTCACACATAGATACAAAAGAAATTATCCTTTTGTGAGACATGTACATTGATTCATCTTGCTTTTTCATAAATCGTTCTCTACTCAGTTTGGTTTGTATTTTATTCCCTTTTTACAGTCAATATTCGAAATTTTTACATACTTTTTCGATTTGTGTCAAGTTATACCACGTATCCTTATAACTACGTATAATTTTAACTCTATCCGTTTTTCGGGTAAACAGTTTGGCGCCCACCGTGGGGCTAAGGATAATAGTGTTTATTTGGTACGAATCTATGTGAAACACACTATTTTACACTTACTCTTGGAAGTATCTTTGATTTCAGGTTGAAAACGACGAATTCTCAATTAATGGCCTTACCTATCGACAACGAAGTTGGCCTTCAAGATGAGAACAACAACTTAACCCCCGGGGGTGGAAGGCCACTCGTCGATCCCGTTGAAGCTCTGGTCGGAGAGCCAATATACGTTAATTCACATGTGGCCATCGAAGCAAACCAACGTTCCGACCCTGAAAATAACATTCATGGTGGAACTCGATTTGCAGCTCGAAATACCCAAAACGCTGAGGAAAACGGAGTCTGCTTGCGTACGATTTTCAAAATATTGCAAGCTCAACAAGTAGCAATAGCCTAGTTGCATGTCCAAACCCAGGCACCGACCAGGCTCGAGCCCAGTCCACTCCAAGAAGTCACCCACAAAATGGGGCCAGCTGAAGTGATGTCAAATGAGCAAGAATCGGGGACTAATCCCGAAATTATTAAGATGCTCGAGGAACTGACAAAATGAATAGAGTCAGGAGAAAGGAGGATTGAAGCAAATGACAAAAAAGTGGAAACGTATAACTCCAGGGTTGATCAGATCCCAGGGGCACCACCGATATTGAAAGCCTTGGATTCCAAAAAATTCGTACAAAAGCCTTTCTCCCCGAGCGCAGCTCCGAAACCGATCCCCAAAAAGTTTCGCATGCCTAAAATTCCTAAATATAATGGAACGACCAACCCCAACGAACACGTCACCTCTTACACATGTGCCATTAAAGGGAATGATCTAGAGGACGACTAGATCGAATCTGTATTATTGAAAATATTTGGCGAAACCCTGTCAAAGGGAGCAATGATATGGTATCATAATTTACCGTCTAACTCTATCGATTCTTTTGCTATGCTTGCAGATTCTTTCGTAAAAGCACACGATGGAGCCATAAAGGTCGAAACCAGGAAGTCGGACCTTTTAAAGGTAAGACAGAAAGATAACGAGATATTAAGAGAATTCGTATCTCGTTTCCAAATGGAACGAATGAACCTACCTCCAGTCACAGACGATTGGGTTGTTCAAGCATTCACTCAAGGTCTGAACGAAGGAAGCTCGATAGCTTCACGACGGTTGAAGCATAACCCGATCGAGTACCCAGCTATCACCTGGGCCGATGTTCACAGTCGGTATCAATCGACGATTAGAGTCGAAGACGGCCAGTTGAGTTCTGGGTCCGTTATTAAAGGGGACGTCAACAGAGAACAAAGGCCGATCAGAGACCGATACCGACTGTATAGTGGAGATTATAGGGGTAACGAACCAAAACGTAACCTCGTACAAAGCATTAAAAGATGTGATTGAGGCTAAGGGTCTCAGGGGATGATGAACAAGAATGGGTTCGACAAGCATACTGGGCCTAAGGAAGCACCGAGGTTATCAGAATATAACTTCAACATCGATGCATCCACCATCGTATCGGCTATAGGACGCATCAAAGATACTAAATGGCTTCAACCTCTGCAGATCGATCCAGCCCAGAGGAATCCCAATCAAATGTGTGAATATCATGGCACCCATGGCCACAAAACGGAAGATTGCAGGAAATTGAGAGAGGAGGTAGCCCGGTTATTCAATAAAGGACACCTTCGAGAATTTTTAAGTGACCGAGCCAAAACCCATTTCAAAAACAGGGATTTCAGAAGACAAAACGAACAAGAAGAGCCACAACACATCATCCACATGATCATCGGTGGGATCGATATCCCCCAAGAGGTGGTGCTTAAACGCACTAAGATATCGATTGAAAGAGAGAAACGATCTCTGTCTCACGATTACACACCTAAAGGAACTTTGTCCTTTAGTGATGAAGATGCAGAAGGAATCATGCAACCCCATAACAATGCACTAGTAATATCTGTACTTATGAATAAAACTCAAGTTAAGTGTGTGTTAATTGATCCAGGTAGTTCGGCCAACATTATTAGATCGAAGATCGCAGAGAAGCTCGGTCTACAGGACCAGGTTGTGCCCGCAACCCTGGTTCTAAACGGATTCAATATGGCATGTGAAACTACTAAGGGCGAGACAATCCTGCCAATAAACATGGCCGGGACCTTCCAAGAAACAAAGTTCCATGTGATCGAAGGCGACATGAGATATAATGCTCTTTTTGGAAGGCCGTGGATCCACAATATAAGAGTAGTACCTTCGACCCTCCACCAGGTCCTGAAATTCCCAACATCGAAGGAAGTCAAAATGGTCTACGAAGAGGAACCGGCCGCAAGAGAAAAGTTTGACATCGATGATGTAATTCCGATATCTACACTATCATCAACAAAGGGATCAGATTCGAAGGGTGAACATGATACCAAATAGCAATCACAAACGTCAGCCTAAACCCAACTAGAGAATTAGAAGACTGACGAAGCTGATGACTATGAGATCCCTCGATCCTTTGTGGTCCCCGATGATATCGATGCTACCCAGTCAACGGTCGAAGAATTGGAGCAAATCACGTTAGTCGAACATCTGCCCGAGCAAAAGGTATACCTGGGCACGGGGTTAGATCCCGAGCTTAGGAAAAAGCTTATTCAATTTCTTATAGCTAACATGAATTGTTTCTCTTGGTCCCATCTCGATATAACAGGGATCCCACCAGAGATAGCCACTCATAAACTAAGCTTGGATCCAAAATTCTGCCCGATAAAGCAAAAAAGAAGGCCCCAGTCCGAAGTCAAACATGCCTTCATTAAGGACGAGGTAACCAAATTTCTTAAAATAGGATCCATTCGAGAAGTTAAATACTCCGAATGGCTAGCAAATGTGGTGGTGATCCCTAAGAAAGGAAACAAACTTAGAATGTGTATAGATTATAAAGACTTGAACAAAGCATGCCCTAAGGATCCCTTTCCTTTGCCCAGCATCAATCGTATGATCGATGCCACGGACGGCCACGAGACTCTCCATTTTCTCGATGCATACTCTAAGTAAAAGCAGAAATAAATGAACTCGGAGAATCAAGAACAAACCTCTTTTGTCACTAAGCACGACACCTATTGTTATAACGTAATGCCATTCGGTCTAAAAAATGATGGTGCAACTTATCAACGCCTAGTAAATCGAATGTTCGAAAAACAAATAGGAAAATCAATGGAAATTTATATTGATGACATGTTAGTTAAGTCCCTGTGAACAGAGGACCATTTAAAGCATTTGCAGGAAACTTTCGACGTGCTAAAGAAGTACAATATGAAGCTCAACCCCGAAAAATATGCATTCTGAGTTGGCTCCGGCAAGTTTCTTGGTTTTATGGTATCCAACCGAGGAATTAAAATCAACCCCGATAAAATCAAAGCTATCGAGGACATATCGGTAGTAGACAATGTGAAGGTCGTGCAAAGGTTAACGAGGAGAATAACCGCCTTGGGACGATTCATTTCGAGATCCTCAGATAGGAGCCACTGATTTTTCTCACTGCTTAAGAAGAAAAGCAACTTTGCTTGGACTCCGGAATGCCAACATGCTTTGGAAGAGCTGAAACGGTATTTATCGAGCCCGCCTATTCTTCATACCCCGAAAGTGGACGAACAACTTTAATTTTACTTAGCTGTCTCGGAGATAGCGGTAAGTGGAGTCCTGGTTCGAGAAGAACGAGGTACGCAATTCCCTATTTATTATGTTAGTCGTACCTTAGGCGAGGCCGAAACTAGATATCCACACTTAGAAAAATTAGCGCTTGCTTTAATAAGCACCTCTAGGAAATTAAAACCATATTTCCAATCCCGCCCGATACATGTTGTAACAACTTATCCTCTTCGAAATATTTTATGCAAACTCGAGCTTTCGGGTCGATTGGCCAAATGGGCCATAGAAATCGGCGGGTACGATATCGATTATCGACCCCGAACCACTATCAAGTCTCAAATCTTGGAAGACTTCATGGCTAACTTTTTGCCAAACCTCGTGCCCGAGATTGAAAGAGAGCTACTTATAAAATTGGGAACCTCTTCGGGAGTCTGAACCATTTTCAAGGATGGTGCCTCGAACGCGAAGGGGTCTAGATTAGGCATTATACTAAAATCGCACACAGGTAATGTAATTAGACAGTCTATCAGAACTACGAAATTGACTAACAATGAGCCGAGTATGAGGCCGTGATTGCAGATCTCGAACTAGCTAGAAGGTTGGGAGCAGAGATCATAAAAGCTAAGTGTGATTCCCTCCTCGTGGTAAACCAAGTTAACGGAAATTTTGAAGTCCGAGAAAATCAAATGCAAATGTACTTGGATAAATTACAGGTAACTCTACGTCAATTTAAAGAATGGACTTTGCAACATGTACCCCCGAGAATAGAACAACGAGGCCGACGCTCTTGCGAACTTAGGTTCATCGGTCGAAGATGACGAACTCAACTCAAGAGATTGACCGACGCTAAAGAAAAATAGAGAGAAATAATACCTGAGGTCCTATGATCATATTGCACAACATCGAAATCCAGTACCGGAGCAACGCCATTCTCGTTGGTCTATGGCGCCTAAGCTTTAATCTCGGTTGAGGTCGGAGAACCTAGCATCATGTTTCGATATGCAACAAAGGAGTCGAATAATAAGACCATGAACACGAGCCTAGAATTATTGGATGAAAGATGAGAAGTCACTCTCGTCCGATTGGCTGCCCAAAAACAGCGGATCGAAAGATACTACAATCGAAGAACCAATCTTCGATATTTTAAAATCGGGGTCTTGGTACTAAGGAAAGTCACTCCCAACACTCGAAATCCGAATGAAGGAAAACTGGGTCCGAACTAGGAAGGACCATATCAGGTCCTCGAAGTCGTCGGAAAGGGTCCTACAAGCTCGGCTTGATAAAACGGCAAACAACTACCGAACAATTGGAACGTTTCGCACCTAAAATGATATTAATGCTAAGGTACGACCCTCCCATGTTCATTTATATTTTGAAATTAACCTTTACAGGTGTTCGACCAGAAAACAGGGATGGATTATTCAACCCGAAACCTTTAGGTCTGAAAGCACGCGTTACACTCTATTTTTCTTAGACCGATTTTATCCCAAATGGGTTTTTCGGCATGGTTTTTAATGAGGCAACCATTGATCATGCTAACTTAGAACAGTACAACAGTATCTGAGGCCTCTTTACAATCAATCTCGAATACTGGGGGGCATTACCCTCGAATATACTAAAGTTCGATGCAAGAAAGTTACTTCATGGCAACAGGGTTTCGATAGGAAAAATTGTAAGGGCCAAATGGTCAAAACGAACCATGCCCGTGTAGTTTGCTCGAGTCCTGGCACAAAACATGAACACATGTATAATGACTTGTAAAGAGAAATTTCTTCTTTACTGATATCTCATATCTTGGAAAGATTCTTCTATTTCATGATCTATTATGCAAACAGGCTCTAGGGCCGACCATGACCGGAGTTTGAAAAATTACCCCATAAATCGGGACTGCCAACCGAAAAATCAACGAGGTCAAGCTCCACGTAAGCCTAAGGGCTGCCATTAATTCGAGTTCGAGAAATCATTCTCACTAGACTACACAGCCCAAGGGCTAACTTATTTCGAGTTCGAGCAAGTCCTCACTCGACCACTAAACCTAAGGGCTATTCTTATTTCGAGTTCGAGCGAATCCTCACTCGACTACAAAGCCCAAGGGCTAACTTATTTCGAGTTCCAGCAAGTCCTCACTCGACCACTAAGCCTAAGGGCTATTCTTATTTGGAGTTCGAGCAAATCCTTACTTGACTATATAGCCTAAGTGCTACCTTATTTCGAGTTCGAGTAAGTCCTTACTCGACCACTAAGCCTAAGGGCTGTTCTTATTTCGAATTCGAGCAAGTCCTCACTCGACCACTAAGCCTAAGGGCTATTCTTATTTCGAATTCGAGCAAGTACTTACTCGAGACTATCTATCGAGCCCAAGGGCCGCCATTAATTCGAGTTCGAGAAATCATTCTCACTCGACTACAAAGCCCAAGGGCTAACTTATTTCGAATTCGAGCATGTCCTCACTCAACCACTAAACCTAAGGGCTATTTTCATTTCGAGTTCGAGCAAATCCTCACTCGACCATAAAGCCTATGGGCTACATTACTTCGAGTTCGAGCAAACACTCACTCGACGATTAAGCCTAAGGGTTACTCCTACTTCAAGTTCGAACAAACACTCACTCGACTATTAAGCCTGAGGGCTACTCTAAATTCAAGTTTGAGCAAACACACTCGACCATAAAGCCTACGGGCTACATTACTTCGAGTTCGAGCAAATGCTCACTTGACTATTAAACCCAAGGGCTGCTTTTAATGCGAGTTCGGGCAAATCCTCACTCGGTTATAAAGACTACAAGGTCCGATTTCGATCAAATTGCCTAAAGCCTCGAACTTATGAACAAAATTTTCACAAGGCATAAAATGAAACAAAGACAAGTCGGAAAAGGAAAAGATCTTTATATATATAAGAATATTTACAAGGTCTGATCAGGACAAGTCAAAAATGAAAATCCCTAATGTTCCTGATTTTCTCCGGCGGCAGTTTCTTCTCCATCGAGCTTCTCCCTACTCTCAGACCCACTCTTGCTCTCGTCGTCATCATCATCATCATCGAAAGCCAAGGCTCCAGCATCGGCTTCAAGATCTTTAGCCTTTATTATCTCTTCGGTAAGATCGAAACCTCGAGCATGGATCTCCTCAAGGGTTTCCCTCTGAGATTGGCACTTGGCAAATTTAACAATCCAATATGCTCGAGTTTGACCGGTCTTGGCTGCTTTTCTCGATTGTACTTGAGCTATTTCGGCATCGGCTCGGTAGATGGCCACGATTGCATCTGCCTCGGCTTTAGCCTTTTCAGCTTCAGATTTGGCCTTCACAAGTTCGGAGGCCAACCGAGCTTCGAGCTCCGCTATTTTTCCTTCCTGAGCCGAGCTCTTCTCTTTCATGCCTCGAAGCTCACTTTCGGCCGATGACAATTGGGATAAAGCAGTCTTTTTTTTCTGTAGTAAAGCGGTCCATACCTTCCTTCCAACCCAAGGTCTCCGCCTTCATCATATCGACCTCCTCGCGGAGCTACCCGATCACCTCGATCTTCTGCTGCAGTTGTGAGATTGAAATATTAGCCACCGTTACCGAATCGAGCCCATGAGCTTTAAAGACTTTCATTACCTGCTCGATCAGATCGGACTGATCTTGTTGAGCCTTGGACAATTCGGCTCGGAGGTCCTTGATTTCCTCTTTTCTTTGCCCACAAAGAAGTTTAAGGGCATTTTTCTCCTCCGTGAGCCCTCGAAGGTCGGCCTCATACCGACTCAGCTCAACTCGAGACCGAGAAAATACTTCCCGATGAAGCGCTGAGGCCTACGCGGAAATAAGAAAAGAAGTTAGACTAAGAGAAAAACAAACACAAGTGTAATACCAACATGGAGAGTTAAGGCTTACCCGATTCAGAGCTTGTTGCGCTACGTTGAAGAGGCTCAAGGCCTCACCCGGGTCTTTCCTTGAGACCTTCAAGTCACTCAGACCGGTAGCATCTTCGACCCCAGTAAAGTAATCATAGAAGGGATCCTCCCTTCCGTGGACCCCTTCGATAGAGAGGGTCTTCAAGGCCCGAGCCTCTTGAACCATCTCCTCGGAAAATGAGGGAAGCATCGGGGAGCCTCCAATTTCTATTGCCCCGAGTAGATCGCTCGGGGCATTCTTTGCATCTCGAGGGGCTTCGAGACCAGCCCCTACAGCCGTTCCTACTGTTGGCTCATTATACTGGGTGGCATCTTCAATCCTCGACGACTTCACCCGAGTCTCTTCCCGAGACCCCCTCGTCTCGAGACAGAATCACTGCAGACTTTACCGATTCAATGGCTTTTGGGGCCTCGGTGCTCGTTCCTACTCGGCTACCAGCCCAGAGTACTCTTCTTCCTCTCCTTTATCTTCATCCCTTAGGCGTCGAAAAAGGGGCTTACCATGAGTTTTGGCCTCCCATCGGCCCTTTGATAGATCGCGCCATGAGCGCTCGGCATACGTAGAGGTTGAAGCTAGGTCCCGAACCTAGCTCTTGAGGTTGGGAACTGCACCGGGCATCCAAGCGATCGCTACGTCACGGAAAAGGACATCGATGAGAAGAAGCAAAGGAGCAAAACAATTAATAGGAGCTAACTAGGGGATTGTACTTACGCTTCATGTTCCATTGCTCGGGAAATGGCATCTTCTCGGCCGTGATTAGGTCGGAAGTCCTCACTCAAACGAACCGGCCCATCCAGCCTCGATCCTTGTCCTCGTCTATGCTCGAGAACAGTACCTTGGTAGCCCGGCACTGGAGTTTTATTTACCCACCTCGATAGAGGTGGGGGCTATACAACCTGATGAGGTGGTCGAGGGTGAAAGGCATCCCCTCGACTTTGTTCACGAAGAAGCGGATCAGAATAACGATTCACCAAAAAGAAGAATGGATTTGGCCTAGGGTTATTTGGTATTGGCGGCAAAAATCGATGACAATAGGGTCGAGGGGGCCCAATGTGAAAGGATAAGTGTAAACACTTAAAAACCCCTTCACATGAGTAGTAATATCTTCTTCGGGAGCCGGGATTATCACTTCTCTGTCCTCCCAGTTGCAATCTTTCCTTACCTGTTTAAGGCATCCCTCAGTTATCGAGCACATATACCTCGATACTGGCTCGCATCGACCGGGAACTGGCGAGGCTCTGTCGATCTTGAAATCAGAAGTAAGAACGCACCCCCCGGGAACGCACCCCTCAGGTCGTGGCTCCACCTGTATTTTATCGCCGGCCGGCCGCGATGAAGAAGCGTTTTCTTTTTGAGGAACAGTTTTTGACGTTTTGGCCATCTAAATTTCTGTGAACAAAGATCAGAAGTATTTTGGTATTTTAAGAAGAAATTTACAGTGAAAATCACAGATTTGCAGATGAACTCAGAAGATGCGAAAAAGAAAGAAGATTTGGATATTGGAGATCTAAAAGTAAAAAATGGTAAAGATAGGAGCTATTTTTAGAGTTGGCAATGACGGTTCAATATCAGCAGTGACCGACCATCGTATGACACACATTTAATGCCTTGGTAACTGAACCGACGAGACAGTTATCACATATGTCATGGTCGAACTCGATGCAAACGTCAGTGTGTATCTAGTCGTATCATTGGAAAATTATGTCGTTTCTCGCGGCATTCTTTCCGAGAAATGAGGGGACTATCTGTATACGATCAAAACCAGTTTTGACCTTCATGCAATTAGTCAAGATTGGAACATGATGGACCGAGGGTCATTTTCATAATACCGAGATGAGATCTGAAGCCAGGTTACCAAGCTCAAGATTCAGGGACTGATCAATACCGAGCTCGAAGTCATTATCGAGCTCGAGTCCAAATCGAACTATGATGTGAAGTGTCATTATCGAACTCAAGATCCGAGCCCGAGTCAATATCGAGCCCGAGTCAATATTGAGCTCGAATCAGTATCAAGTTCGAAATATGGAGATCGACCAATATCAAGTCCGACGAAGATCGAGCTAAGAGACAAGAACCGTTGTAGCCGCACTTGGGGAGAGAATCTCGGCAGGAATTAAGGAAAAGCTAAATTAACTAATCTATCATGAGATCCCCACTATATATTTTTTATTATATATTAAGTAGAATCCCTCCACTATAAAAGAGTGACTATCATTCGTGTAAGAGGGCAATTTTGAACATCAAGGCATTTACACATTCCCTTATTGAAAAGTATTGAATTCACACATAGATACAGAAGAAATTATCCTTTTGTGAGCCTTGTACATTGATTCATCTTGCTTTTTCATAAATCGTTCTCTACTCGGTTTGGTTTGTATTTTATTCCTTTTTTACAGTCAATATTCCATATTTTTATATACTTTTCCGATTTGTGCCAAGTTATACCATGTATCCTTAGAACTACGTATAAATTCAAACTCTATCCATTTTTTTTTTTTTTTTTGGGTAAACAAGAACTTTCTTCTTAGTTGGGAAACCAAACCTTCGAGTTGGAAAAAGAAAGAAAGGAACTTTTCCACCCCAAAGGTAAACAGATGAAACTTCTTATACTTGGACTCAATATATTTATCAAAAAGAGAAAAGGAATGCCACTCGTCTTTTGGGGTCTTTAGACCAAAAAGAATAATCCCAGCTCTCAAGGCATAATATAAATCATTATGGAGTGGATATCGCACACTCCTATTGACTTATTTAGAACCAAAACACCGCCTTTATAGTTGACATACTTTTCTAGTTTTCTTCTTTTCTAGCCGGTTAAGTTATCAACTTATCATCATCATTCTCTACTTGGGCCGTTTATAATGTACATTTCCCTCATTTATGTAACATGTTTGACTTGAAACAGTTTAAGATAATAATTTGAGTATAATATACTAGTGATGATAGACAAAAATAAAAATTATTAATGGAAAAGAGAGGACATAGCACATCAAAGTTTATGTCAGAATAATGTAGTGAATGCGAATCCACAAAAGTTGAACATAAATAAAATTATTTTACATATTTTGGAACGTCTCAAAACAAAAAAAGAAACATATAATCTAGAATAAACGGAACACTCTCTTTCAAAGGAAATGTTTGAAGGATGAAGGTAAATATAACATCAACTTTTTACTATTCTTTAAAATAAAATTTACATCTTTGAAACTATATGAAAAGTACTACTCCATATATTACAGTTTTTCTTAGTTAATCTTGTCCATTTCTTTTTCAAAATCATATATATTCGTCCATCTAGTTAATTCTCCGTATAATATTAGTGACATTCTCTTCTGAATCATAACAAATGATCAGCCCAAAGTGCTCCAATAATTGGAGGTACATTTCATAGTCGTCTTTTTTAGTTTGGGGGACAAACTCTAGGCCACAGAGAACCTTGGTGTTCATTCCAAAGTGGCCTAGTGGGAAACAAAACAGAATCATACTTTGGTGAAGAGAATATATATTCGACCATCTTCCAACTTATCTGCAAGAATTAGGGACTCTACCGTGAGAATCCAGATTGGAATTTTTAAGTGGTGACCTACTTTTGGGATAATGATTTATAGGTTTCAACTTTCACTACTAGAAATAAGGGGAAAATCGACCAGTCTTCGGTCAACGAAAGCGACCAAAAAACCGTCCAAAACGGACGGAAACTACAAAAAAAATATTTTATATATTTTTTAAATTACATACAAACCAAAGTTGGTCGGTATAGTCAAAGTAATGTTTTTATTACCGACCAACATTGGTCGGTAATGTGGACCCACATTTTTAAATTTTAATAATTATATTATTATTTAAAAGATTTTATAAAATTTATAGAATTTATAGTTAAGTTTATCGACCAAAGTCGGTCTGTTATTGTAGGGGAAGATTTTACCGACCAACTGTGGTTGGTATATGTAATTTCCTTAAAAATAACCGACCAAAGTTGGTTGGTTATTAGGTCAAACATGGTCAAACTTTTGAATCACATTAATATTATTATCTAAATAATATAAATGTAATCCATTAACACTTTATTTTGTAATACAAATAATGAATATGCTAACATATACTATAACAAGCTATATATAGTTAATTAAGTAGTACAACGAAGTATGTGTGTGTGTGTATATATATATATATATATATATATATATATATATATATATATATATGAGAGAGAGAGAGAGAGAGAGAGAGAGAGAGAGAGAGAGAAGTATAGCCGCATATATATAAGAACACGAAGCGCTAGGGCCACAAGGTCAGGTTCGGATAGACTTGTGAAGAACCAATAATCTAATTAGTATATATAATTGATCATCATCAAATATATTTATTTGTAAATTGATTCATCGACTTATAACTTACTTAGATGCATCGATGAATATTAAAAACAAAACGTTTCGACCTATATCGATGAATATTAAAAATAAAACGTCTCGACCTATATCGATTAATTTATGTCATGTATTATTAGTGATGAATGAATGGAATATAGAAGAATTAATACTAAACATCTTTAACATGTATATATGGACCACAAATTAAAGAAACAAAATAAGTTATTAGCATTAAGTAAACGAGTTAATAGGTTAAACATGGTCAAACTTTTGAATCACATTAATATTTACTATCTAAATAATATTAAATGTAATCCGTTAACACTATATTTTGTAATATAAATAATGAATACACTAACATATACTATAACATGCTATATATATAGTTAAAGTAGTACACCGGAGTGTGTGTGTGTATATATATATATATATATATATATATATATATAGGTATAGGTATAGCTACATATATATAAGAACACGAAGCGCTAGGGCCACAAGGTCGGGTTCTTTTGGGGATAGACTTGTGAAGAAGCAATAATCTAATTAGTATATATAATTGATCATCATCAAATATATCTATTTGTAAATTGATTCATCGATTTATAACTTATTTAGATGCATCAATGAATATTAAAAACAAAACGTTTCGACCTATATCGATGAATATTAAAAACAAAATGTCTCGACCTATATCGATTAATCTATGTCATGCATTATTAGTGATGATTGAATGAAATATAGAACAATTAATACTAAACATCTTTGACGTGTATATATGGATCACAAATTAAAGAAACGAAAGAAGTTATTAGCATTAAGTAAACGAGTTAATAGGTCAAACGACTAAACATATTTTAAATAGAATAATATTGGTTTATTAATTGATAAAGTTTTCGTACGTAGTAATGTATGTGATTGATCATCGATTACAATATTGTGTGTGTGTGAAATTACTCATATACTTAATTATAACTTTAAAAATTAACTTAAATAGATGCTTATAATTTATTAAAAGTAATTAGTTAATATAATTATTTAGAAAGATTATGCTTATAGTTTATAATTATTTATAGTAAATATATATGTGAATAAAATAAATGATTATAGTTTATAATAATTTTTTATAGTTTATAATATTTTAAGAAATAAAAACACAAAAAAATATTTATTTTAAAAAAAAAATAATAATAACCGACCAAAGTTGATCGGTTAATAGTCAAAATACAGTCAACGCCCGTCACTTAGTGTACCGACCAAAATTACCGACCAACGTTGGTCGGTAATTCTAATTTCAGATCCCAAATACGAGATTTTCCCCTCATTTCTCTCACTCTCTTCTCCCTCACACACACAACATCCTTCACCCTCTCCTCCTTTATTTCCCTCACATAAATCTCATTCTCCACCCCACGTCGCCACTGTCCCGCGTCGCCACTCCATCGTCGTCGCCGCTGCTACTGACTCCACCACTGCCGCCCTTCATTCTCTACCTCCTAAAAATTCTAAGTTTGAATTACAACTTATATCTTTTTTGTATAAATTTAATGTTTTGTTAATTAGTTATGAATTAGTTAATCAGTGTTTAAATTGATTGTTTAACTTTATATTTTATTGAAATCTTGAGTTTAGGTCTTGTTTTAATTGAATTGATTACATATGGTGTAAATTGAATGTTTAAGTTTGTACTGACTTGAATAGTTTAGTTAGGAATTGAATTATTAACTTTGAATTGAATTGAGCTTTTAGGATTTGTTCTTTTGAATTGAACTTTTAGTGTATGAACTGAATTTTTAGGGGTAAGTGTTGAACTTTTTGGATAAAGTTTATATTTTGTGAGGTTAATTGAATTGTTTAGGGTATGGGTTGAACTTTTAGTATATGAATTGAACTTTTAGAGGTAATGGTTGAATTCTTTGGATATGAATTGAACTTTTAGGATATAAATTAAATTTTTAGGGGTAATGGTTGAACTTTTAGGATATGAATTGAACTTATGGTATATGTTTAAATTGAATGAATTATAATTAATTATATTTACTATAACTTAATTTTTGGTGTAATTAGTAAAAAATAATTATCTTAATTAACTAAAAATGATTTAATTAATTTATAATTGTAGAATAAATTAAGTAGTTCAAATACTTATGGAAATATCTCCATTTATTTTTATTTTATTTGTATAGGTAAAACATCGTACTTGGATGTACAATAGGAATTATCCTAATCGACGTGGATTGCGGGAGGATTTTGTAGAAGGGGTTGATGACTTTATTAGACATGCACTGTCACTTTCATCATACCAAATTGAAGAAGTAATTAGGTGCCCTTGTGTCAAGTGCGACTATGTGAAGTTTAAAAAATCGGAGGAAGTTAAGCTTCATCTTTATAAGAATGGGGTTTATAGAGAATTACTTTATGTGAACTAATCATGGAGAGATCGATGGTAGCCGTGGAATATTTCATAACATGATTGTTGGTGAAAGTAGTAGGTCGGTGGAGAATAGAAATCATAATTCTGGAATTCAGGATATGGTTGCGGATGCTTTTGGGATGCACTCCGGGGGTGAGCCCAAAGAAAATGTTGAACAAATTTCTAATGATGATGCAAAATATTTTTATGAACAGTTAGAGGAAGCTAGTCATCCACTACGTGAAGGAAGTCCGCACTCTGAGATGTTTGTTGCAGCTAGATTACTAAGTATCAAATTTGATTGGAATATTTTTCAAGTGGCCATGGACTCTTTTATTGACCTTATGAGTGAACTAGTTGACCCAAATATCAACTTACCTGGTGATTTCTATAAGGCAAAGAGATTGGTTTCTAAGTTAGGACTCTCGTTAATGAGAATTGATTGTTGTGAAGATGGTTGCATGTTATATTATAAAGATGATGCAAATTTAGAAGTTGTAAATTCTGCGAAAAGCCTCGTTTCAAGAGGCTTTCCAGCGGGAATATGGTCACTGTGAAGGCGATGTATTATTTACCTCTTATACCTAGGTTAAAGAGGTTATATGCGTCGATGCGTTCTGCTCCTCATATGAGATGACACTTTGAAAATAGAAGACCACCTGGTGTTATATGTCATCCTTTAGATGGAGAATTTTGAAAGCACTTTGATAGGACATATCCATATTATGCTAGTGAACCAAGGAACATTCAGTTAGGTTTGTGTGTGGATGGATTCACGCTTTTTTCTATATCTACGATACCATATTCATGCTGGCATGTCTTTCTTACACCTTATAATCTACCACATGAGTTGTGTATGACGAGAAGGGAGGCTCATTGCACACTAGGGGTGCTATCAACATCGGGACAATAAAAAGAAGATTGGTAATTGCTTAAATTATTTTACTTTTCTAAGTATATCAATTCTATTTATTAACTAAATTAATTTATTTCAGGAAAAGAAGTATGGACATCCAATGAGCCATGATGAGTTATTCAAGGAGACACATATTTTAAAGAAGAAGAAAGATGGGGGTGGAGATAGGTGGGTCGAGGACCGGGCAGAGACTACATATGTAACCTTTCAATTTTCTTTAAATGTTATAATTTACTTTTATAAGAATTTTTAAATACTAATTTAATTTAAAATAATGTAGGGTCGCTACCAAAGTAACGTGGAGGAATTCATTCATAGTCAGCCAGCTGGTGAATCAGGCGAGCCAACCCAACCTTCGGATGAGGATGCTGAAAGAATATGGTTTGAAGTTGTTGGCGGACCAAAATGGGGGAAGGTATACGGGCTTCCTACGAAAAGATTCCATCGCTATAGGTGTGGAATGCAAGGAATAGGGACTTTCTCACAGGGCGAGGAACTTAATAGGGAGATCCTCTCGACTATGCGGGAGACAGTGACAAAGCTTACATCCGATCTAGAAGCGGCCAAGGAAAGAGAAAAGTTTAGAGATGCTCAATTCCTTGGTATGCAAGCTCATATCAGAACTCTCCTTTCTACTAGAGCTTTTCTGTCGCCTCGGTCTCGTGAGTCATCGCCAGAGGCTCGACCTCCACGTGATCGTTCCTCCTGTCCTCCTCGTGATCGTTCCTCCCGTCCTCCCCCGTGATTGTTCTTCCTGTCCTCCACAAGACCGTTCTCTATACCGTCTTGTAGATGAAAGTTCATCAGACAGTTATGATGTTGTAGAAAATACCCCTTGACCAATACTTTGATATACTTTAAACCAGACTAATAGACCAATTTTGAATTAGATTGAACAATTTTGAACTTGTTGTAATTAGTTTTTGCTTCGTTTTGGATTGTGATGTTCAATTGAATTTTAATATGTTAGTTTTAAAGTATTAATTGGATGTTTGGTTGTTGTTGTTGTTGTTGAATATTTGGTTAGATTTGTGGTGAATTAGGGGTTGTATGTGGTGAATTGGTGGTTATTAGATATGAATTGGGGGTATTGGTATACTGTTTTTATTTGGCAGGTGGTGTAGCTATCAAAATAGGCATTTTCTGCCAAAATTAAACCCAGAAAATCGACCAACCTTGGTCGGTCACTAATAAAAAAAAATTAATTGCACATTACCGACCAATGTTGGTTGGTTAATGTACAATGAATTCCCAGAAATTTAACATTACCAACCAAATTTGGCCGGTTTGTTGCCTGCCCTGTCGAGTTTACCGACCAATTTTGGTCGGTATTTTTAAATTTTAATTATTTGTAAAAAATATATATTTTTCAGTACCGACCAAAGTTGGTCGGTATTTTTAAATTTTAATTATTTATAAAAAAAATATATTTTCCAATACCGACCAAAATTGACCGGTAGGCAAAATTAATAAATTTAATACACCGTTCAAGTTTGGTCGGTAAAATTAAATTATTAAAATAATATTCCGACCAATTTTGGTTGGCATGTCAATTAAATTGTCAGATGGTCGTGTATGGCATACCGACCAATGTTGGTCGGTAATTTCTGACCAACTTTAGTCGGTATACTATTCCGACCTTCAAAATACTGTCCACACGTGAATGGTCGCATTTTGGATGGTTATTGGCCATTACCGACCAACTTTGGTCGGTTTTTTTGAACGAATTTTTTCGAATTTCTAGTA
This sequence comes from Nicotiana tomentosiformis, assembly GCF_000390325.3. Taxonomy (NCBI): domain Eukaryota; kingdom Viridiplantae; phylum Streptophyta; class Magnoliopsida; order Solanales; family Solanaceae; genus Nicotiana; species Nicotiana tomentosiformis. The sequence continues at coordinate 38,713,369 of NC_090813.1, read as the reverse complement.
GTGTAATTTCCACTTCCTTTTGTTTTCCTCACTCAAAATTTCACCTTTATTAGAATTCAATCCCATAATAAAATAAAGGAAGTTGAATCAACAAAGCATAGGAAATTTATATTTGAGTTAGATTTCTCCAACTATGCGTTGGGTATTTAAGTTGATATAATAATATGACATTGATGAGTCATGATCGTCTAATTGATCTATACTACTACAGATTATCGATAATCTTCATTGTTTAACAATTGTCACCTGAATCATCACTTGACCTTTTCAGATTCACCTTGTAAAACTGCAATTTTTTTTATATGATCATATGTTTTTTCAATGTCTAATTTAACATATTTTTTTTATAGGGGAGGCTACATCACTTCACTGTAATTGCGAATACAGAAGTACATGCATAATGACATGGGGTGATGTCACTTAGGTACCCGTGTAAGGTTAGCCAAACTTATATGTGAGGATTCATGTGGATGCAACATAAAAGTATGCATAAATCATTATAAGAGGATTTATAATGATTGTTTATAGTCATTATTAATAGTTTAAAATCATGTTAGACAATGGTGGCTCAATAACACCAATGGCCTAAAGCTAAATTTAATAAGAGGCCTTAAGCTTTTTAAATTGAATACAAATATGCAAGAAGTTAATGTTGCATTTGTTATCTTTTTATAGTATAGTAGCCTTAAAAGACATTGAGCCTTTAATTTCATATAGTAAAATTATTATTATATTGGTAAAGGTTAATTTCAGGTTGATCAGATGTTAGCCATCTATTTGCAATATATTACATTGGATGTTATTAAAGACTATGTTTAATAATATGAATATCTGATAGTTTAATTCAATGTTCTAAAATATTTCTAATGTTAAAATATCAGGAATCTATTTTTTTAAATAAAGATTATGTACGTTGTCTTTCTACAAACTTCAATATTGTCTAAGCAAAAATAAATAAATAAAATTTATTATTAAAAATTTTGAGGCCTAAAGCAAAGGCCTTATTAGCCTCCCTTGAGCCACCCTGATGTTAGATAGCCTACATAAAAAATTCATCACCTACTTTCTATCTATTTAAGCTTCTGAATAGCTAAAAAGCTGAAACATGAATATTCTCCAGGGAAACTTTACTACTATTAAAAAAACTAAACCGAGCATTACAAATAAGTTAAAATTCGTAAAAACAAATTTATTAGTCCTTTTCTGAAGCTGGAATATCTTGTATAACAAATGTGACTTCCTTGAGAAGTCTGAATTATCCCGAGAACGGAGAAGATCACGACAGAAGCATCCAATCAAAGTTAAACCCATCTTGAATTCTCTCAGTTGTGTGTTTTATGATCAGATATGCAATGAACTCTGTAGAACTTGTCGACTTCTGCTGCAAGCCAAAGAACAAAAAAGCATCAATCTTTTTTTGTTATGCTCTGTGGATAATGGTTTACTTGCTTTTTGACTACCAAGTCCCACTGGCTTATACCAAGGAGCATATATTCCTAATTCCATATACCACCAATTTGTGGCTTTTGGTATCTCATTGCATTTGTCAGTATTTCAAATCACTTCACCCTTACATTGTGTGTGTTTTTACTCATTTGCTAAGATACATTAACTGGATTAAACTAGCACATGATCATGGAAGTAATTTAGCCAATCCCATTTATTGGATAGCTTTTGCCTTTACCGCATGCTAATCTGCAACCTTAGAACATTAATCTAAACAATTTCTTCCTAGTTGTCACAGAAAGGCAGTTGACTCGTTTTTCTTCAAAAGTAAGTCTTTGCAAAAGTCAAATTTAAGGTACAACTCCCAAATAACTCTACACCATGTATTATAAGCTGAAAAGGAAAACGAAAAGAGGGAGGGGGAGACAGAGGGAAGTAGTCATTAGATCTCAAACAAGAAAAAGAAAAGGAACCTTTTCAAAAAGAACCAAGGATAATCAAGTTAGTTACTAGGATTGTTTAATAAATTATTTTGGTTTTGGGCACTCAATGGAAACCAATGGCCTTACATGGCTCACATGTGGCAGTCGCTACAAAGAAAAAATCTTTAACAAGAGAGTAATTGAAGACTTCCAGAAATTTCAGCCTTACATGTGGTGTGCTTGACCGGCTTAGTGATAATCATTTTTTCAGTATTTGGCCTCTTAATCCGTTCCAAAATGAAGCTGCATTAACAGTCCTCTTGCCGGGAAGCTGAACTTCCAAAACCTGGAATACCAAAGAACTAGCATTATCAATCTCTAATGTTAACATATGCAGAAGAAGAATGCCCATATTAGCAGCAACTAATCCTCTCTCTCTCTCTCTAATATTAACATACTACAGAAAAAGGATGTGCCCATAGTAGGCAGACAACTAGTCTTCCTCCCCTCCATCCTCTCTCTACACAAATCACTCAAGACAAATACATGAGATAAACTAACGTATGTAAATGCGTATGCATACAACCAATGATAGTAGGGCTTCAATCCAGATGAAATTAAAGAAACCCAACCCTCTGTTAACGGATTCCCAAGAAACATCAAATTTAGAGTTTACGAAGTTTCTAAATAAAAAGCTATAGTAAAACTTTGAGCCAGCATAGAATATAAAATGTCGTTATACATACATACATACATACATAGAAAGCCAACATCAATTGTGGATATCATGCAGCTATCCAGATTTAATAAGACATGAAAATAGAGAATCTTTGTAAGTTGTATAGGATAGCATTTTGTCAGCCTCCTCTTCTGTATATATGGTTTTGCACAGCGTTTGTGCAGTGATATATAAAATTTGTTACCACTTCAAAATAGGAAAAAAAAAAGACATGAAACTAGCAACCCATAAAATCTAGGATTATAGACGTTGATAGAAAACTTGCAGCTTGAATCAAAATATTCTTGAATTTTAGGTACAAAATCTTCTCACCTCCAGGGCCGTGTCCCCACCACAAGGAATTACCAGTGAACCTTTGGTAAAAAGCACATCATTGGCTTCTATATCTTGACTTCTGATACCACTGTAAATCCGAGTGGTGATAATTTTAAGCTCTATACTACCGCTCTCGCCACTGCTAGGGTCAATGACCATAAGTCTAGCTCGAGTTCCTGGCCATCCTGCAAATGCCCGAACCTAAAAGCTACTGTGTCATGAACCCTCAGCCCAGATTGAAAGACAACTTAGAAGAATACCTTATTATGAAGCACTTGGGCATCTTCATCAAAGGATAGCCATGACTCCTCAGGAGTTATCTGCAAGAAGCAAAAATAGAGTCTTATTCCCAGAATATGATGGGAAAGGTTTATCTGGATTTCAATTAGCCAAAATGAAATCCAAAATCTGCATAAATGCATTGAATGATATTTGAAAAAAATTAATATTAAGGTATCATACAAAAAGAATTATCTTGTGCAACAGTTTGAGACCCACTATTGGTGTCACTCCAACCGTCCAACGGTATGTATCTCATTTTCAAGATGAATTTAGTTCTCATGTAAACCTACCTACCCATTGATAGAGAAGCATGGCACAAAGTTTCAAACAGGGACGGGCTTATTGTCAAGAGCACTAAAAATTCATGTGATGGAGGAAACATATTTAGTGAAGTAGGATCCACTGTCTGCCTGTGATAATATGCACTTAACCTTCATTCAATTAATCTCTAATATCACCCAATAGGAAAAAAGAAAAGCAAGGATTTTGCATGAGAAGATATGGTGACAAGTGACCAAATATGGCTAGCAATATAGAGGGATGTGAATCCTAAGTTCCTTATGTTTCATGAGCAGGATATGCAAGACGTTTCAATTTTGAGCTCACATCCTCTAGTGAAAATGGACTTAGTAATATCCGGATGGTAAATGAAATGCTGAATAAACCATAAAGGGACCCGTGGGCACCTATTAGATGCTTACAAGTGTCATTGTGCTCCATGAGTTTACCTAATGGCACTAATAATTGGACACTGATCTTGACCTCTGTACTAGGTAAAGCATTCCCTCCCCCCCAAATGCTCCCCTTCATTTATATTTTGACATCTTGGTTCCTAATCGAAACATGGCAATTATTACTCCAGAGATGGAGAACTAACTTGACAACCAGAGTATTCTGCTAGGGCCCATCTCGGCATTTATTCACATCATCTCAATTTATCGCGGAGGCCGCAGATACATTTGGGATCCTTCAACTAGACTCCACCCTGAACCCCATAACCCCTGATCCTCAAGGTAACTTTAATCAATATCAGGCGTATTAGCACAGCACACCACGAGACTGTTCCAGAGTCATGATTCTATCCATAAGCAGGGCCTATTATCCTACAACAGGCCAATGGAAGCCACCTTCAAATGATACACTTAATGTAATAATTATGAGAGGTTTCTAGGTAGATGAAAGACATATCTGTCCTGGCTATTAAATTGTCCAACCACAAGAGTTGGAAGTTTTGTCATGCAGGCCTGAGCTTAAGACTTTCCTTAAACTCAGTATATAATACTGGCGCATATATCCAGCCAAGATGGCTGATATCTTAACATTCTCAGGACATCTTGCTATTGCCGATACAGGAAAGGTTAAATATGCCATGATGTTTAACGAACCCACATCTCCATTTGGTTGAACATTACACTTGAAACTCGGAAGAAATGCACCAAACAATGGACACACTGTAGGGGGTGATTTTACCTTGGGAGCCAGAGAAGCTCTAGAGTCATCTTGCTCTTCTGCTCTTCCACTTGCAGACCCATCAAATATGGACGGAAGTTCACGAATTAGAAGTTTGGAACCTGAATGGAATAAAAGCCCATGAGCTATTGGAAAATGGAATCTGAATCGTGACAATACTCGACATCCCAATATCTTCACATAGCACAGAAAACAACACTGAATGTAATTTGATCACATGAATTTTGAAGAGCAATGTTGACAATATCGAGCTGGGAATACTACCTCTTCAAAAACCCTGCCAAAGATTCTCCAACTATTACACAATTAACTTGCTACGACCAAAACTGAAAGCTGAATACATTCCATTCTCCAATTTTACAGGCCAAATGATGCATTCAATATCACAGACAGAAAAAAAGGTGGTCTTTTCAACTCAGAATACAAATTTTCATCTAAGGAAGACAAGCATTGTAACAGTGAAAATTTTCAGTTAGTGAAGAGCAGGAAGTAGAAGACGAGTAACAAACCTAGAGCAAATAGTAACTCAAGTAAATCTGGAGCCTGCAAAAAGGATATTATAAAGCATCAGTCAGAAAATTCATTAAGAAATGAAGGTGCTGCCAAGAAGTGGGCAGTCCACATGCATATAGTTACAAGGATAAAAATAAGACGAGGAGCAACTATGTGGTTAGGCCAAAACTAATCAATATACTGACACATTTTTCATGTATCTGCATTATTATACACCAACCTTAACCGTGTCACCTTACCAAGCAAGGAAAATTAAAAACACAGAAAAAGGGAATAATCACAAGAATCTCTTCATAAAAAAAAAGGAATAATCACAAGAATCTTTTTCCAATAATAGCAAGCAGCGCGAATCGTTTTTTTTTTGCTGCATCCAGCACAATGGGCTTTCAGAACTTAACACATTTATCCACGATAACAAAACTAATAAAAACAACATTTCTGGAAAGAAAATCACAAAGACCTTTATTTGATCATCAACTGTTACTCTTTCACGCGCAATAACTGGTCCAGCATCCAATTTACGAACTGTATAAGCTAACGACACCCCTGTTTCTTTAACACCATCCTGAAATTACATATGCAGTTCCACAAATGATAAGTCCATCAAGCGAGTAACCCATATAATTTCCATAAGCTTTCAGGAGAAAGAAACCTGCAATGCTCTTTGAACAGGGGCTGCGCCACGATATAGAGGCAGTAAACTTGGGTGTATGTTAACTGTTCCTGCTTGATTGGACCAAAAAGGCTAATGCTCATTCAGATAATCGAGCTTAAGCAGAAAATATTTCTTTGTAAACTCCAAAAACAGCAGTTGATCTTTTTAGGCATTAGCTATTCAGAATCCCCTCTACTCGTCTAAGCTTTAGTATTCCAATTACAACGACATCCCTTCTATTTAGTATGCAATTATTGGAGCTTCCCCTACCATCAACGTCGCCAGCTAAAAATGTTAGAAGTTGCTGACACCCAGCATTGTCATAGATTGTCCACTGTGAACCTCAACAGAAATGTGGTACATTTAAGTTTTTTATAATTCCAAGTTTTCATATTCAAATTCACTAGAAGATGCTTGAGGAAAGGTCTTCTTAAACCACAAGAAATGCCAAATACAAGAAACTATGGCTGAAGTGAAAGATGGTCTGTAAAGTGAAAAAACTAAGGTCTGTTCATCAAGTGAAAGATGGTTCTAACTCTGATAGTTCCAAACTCCAACTCATAAAATATGACAATGCAGCATAACCGAAGAACAGAGGAAATCACTAGTTAAAAAAATACAGCACAATGAGGAATCATTGCCTAACCTTTTGAAGGAATATTCAGAAATTTAGTGGGTAAAATATTCCCATATGCAGCAGTAACACAAAGCTCTGGCTCCAAAGCTTTAAAGTTAGAAAGAAATGCTTCCTGCATTATAATAACACAGTTAATAAGACGTACAAACGGAAACCCAGTCACTGTAATTTTATAAACAATTGAAGATTGATTGGCAGAATCAATGATAAGAGGTTGGAATATTTTATCAGCAGACAAAAAAATCACAAAATGCATCAAGAAAGCTATTGGTTTCTTACAGTTTCATCACTTAAGCATCATTTTAAAACTTATTGATATAAAATCATTGATCATTAAAAGAAAGGTAACATAATTTCTTTACCTTTCTTGCTACCTAAGAGAAACTACCCGAGGCTCCGCCACCAGTGGCGGAGCCAGGATTTTCAATAAGGGGAGTCAAAATATAAAAAATTAAACTCACCAAGAAGTCAAGGGGTGTCAATAATATATATATACATATTTTTTTTTAAATAATCCAGCTACACGGTATAATTTTCCGACGAAGGGGTGTTGGTTGACACCCCTTGGGTGCATGTGGCTCCGCCACTGTTGGCCACCATACTTAATAACAGTCGACTGTGCACATGCTTTTCATGTCTTAAAGAATTATAACCAAAACTAGGGTCTCTAGAAACAAAATGATTTCAGTAAAAAGGCACCATGGAAGTTTGCAATAAGGAAGACACCCGTGGAGCAGTGACAAATTAAAATATATATACAAAATACATAAATATGTAAATAACCATTATTACCTCACCGACCTTCACAGGTGTGAAAATCAAATCAGAAGGGAATCCTCTGTCAAGAGCATGTTGAGCAACCGGTGAAGGCATTACTTTTCTTCCTCTATCCCTTCTGGTGGGTGGTTGCGCAATGATAGCTGTGACCTAACCAGTGTCAAACTAGCTCAGTTTTCTACCCCATCCTTAAGTACCAAACAGAACTGAAAAGATGCCTATAGTGACTTTAGCTACATAAAATCTGCTGACCATAAACATCTACTGCAGATAATCAACCTAAATCGGACAAGAAAAACTTTTGACTGAAAAATGCAAAAGCTAGATGCAGCCCCAAGGAAGTAAGAAGTCGGCTTCACTCAAAAGAAGAAAATAAGCTTGTGAAAAGTTTAGTTATAAGCACACAAAAAAATGCAGACCCGTCAACAAAGTTAAGAGAACAACTTTTGTATTTCATTAGTAAAAAGAATTACTTCAAGGAAAAGAGACAGAATATAGAGGAATGAGCATAAAAACCTATGGCTACATAGAATAAAATGTGAGCAAAATTAATTAGGGAAAGTGGTTAAGTCCTGCTTGAAACTCAAGTACACAATGAAGTTACTAGTATTTGTGGTAAAAATCAAGTCTTTCTAGAAATTCTTGCTCACAGGCATCGCATATGTTCGTGCACAAACAGCTAAACAACATTACATCTATGCCCAGATGAAAAAGAATACACATCAGTTGGAACTATAACACAGCAACAACTAGGCCTCAATCCTAAACTAGTTGAGATCCACTATACAAATAATGTATATCCATTCTACTACATTTTGCACCAGCTTCATTCAAATGCTCAACTATTTATATTAAAAAACACAACACAGGAGCAAGAAATATAGACATTTACTCATGACATATGTTATACTTACAAATGTCCATAAGCATACCTCAAATAGGGAATCTTGGGCAGCAGAAGCATTGAATAAAGCATCAAGAACTGAAGCAGAAACCTGAAATTATGCAATTAACAATAAATATTGCAATAGTACGAAGAAAGGGGAGATGGGAGCAATATGCCAACCAACCTGAGGAGAACCCAGAAAGACAAGACGCTTCTTCTTTGAATTGGAAGTGATAGTAGAAGGAGCAGAAGAAGAAGCGGTGACACTGAAGCTACAAAAGCGTCGAATCATCACTGAAGACGACAGCATCCTAATTCCCTCTCAAACACAAATATATGTAAAGATGAGGATGTTTTACTTTTTCAGGAATAGTTTGTTTGGACTCAAGTAGGTGTTTGCCATCTCCTTTTTCTCTCCTCAGAAGTTATACAATTGTACTATAATTTTGTAAAATCTTAATTAAGGGATAATAAATTTAAAAAAAGGTGGAAATACAAATAAAAAAGGTTGATATATCAGAATTTACATTGTAAAGACCTCGAGTACTAATTAAATGTTTTGTTTTGAATATATATAAAAATATATAATATACACACAAATATAAAGTAGGAAACTAGAAAAATTGTTTTTCTTTTCCGGAATATATGTGTAATATCTGTTAAAAGGAACTGAAAAAATCAATACTCCAAGTCCCCGAGCTCCTTAGCCAAAACCCCTAAAAGCAGAGAGAAAGAATCGAGAGCTTAGATGGAGGGAGGTTGTCTAACATTCACTACTGCCTCAGCACCAACAAGACCTTCAACCTTATTCAATTACAATCCCACAGTTACCAAACAATTTTACAGAAATTCACTACAAAATACTATTACACATGATAAACGAAGAGGAGGATTATCAATAAAAGCATCGACCCACAATTTTTCTACAACAAAGCCGACACTATCTCGGAACTGGGATGTTTCGAGTTACTCAAAAGCACCTTCTTGGTTGCCCAGATTTGAAGAACTTGATACTACCAATATGCTTCTTCGTCAAAGGATTATCTTCTTGGGTTCTCAGGTTGTCACTAATTTTAATAAAGATTTGTTTTTTGGGTTTTGTTAATTCACTCTTTATAATAAAAATTTAAACTTTATACGTGGTTTTGTTAATTGACCATATGGGGATTATGTTTCTCATTGGTTCCGCATTAATTTGTTAATTTTACTACATTCTGTGAGCTTAATTAGTGTTAGGTGTCATTACTCTGGAAAGATTTGTTTTTTTTTTCTTTTGGGGTTTTGTAATTCAATAAAGATTTGAATATTGTACGTAGTTTCTTTAACTGGTCATATAGGTATTAGTTTTTTTCTTTTCAATTCCGTTTTAATATGTCAATTTTGCTGCTGGTTGCTTAATATTGTTAGTATTGCTTGGGGAAGTTGTCACTGCAAGGATTTTTAATTCTTAGATGGGTTTTTCCTGTTTGTTAACAATTCACACTATTCTATTGGCCAAACAGATAGCTTTTCGTTCTGCACGAACAAACTTTTACTTGACTTCTTATCCATTGCCAATGGATGATGCGCTATCTATGATAAACTTTTACCTTATTGAAAAAGAAGATGATGCGCTATCTATGATTGATTACATTATGATTAGAACTTGACAATGAGGAATTATCTTATATTTGAATCCTAGAAGTGCAATGTTGTTTCTAAGACTTGGGAAACTGTTTGGTGATGAACAGGTAGATGATACGACTGCAGATTTTGTTATAAGCCAGCTATTATTTCTTGATGCCGAAGATCAGAAAAAGGACATCAGATTGATCATTAATTCACCTGGTGGTTCAGTAACTGCTGGTATGTCTAAATGTTTCACTTACTTTGGTTGGATCTGATGCTATCCTTTTCAGCTGAAGTTGAAACACACCATTTTTGATAGGGATGGGAATCTATGATGCTATGAAATTGTGCAAGGCTGATGTTTCTACAATCTGCATGGGACTGGCTGCATCGATGGGTGCGTTTCTCCTCGCATCTGGCAGCAAGGGAAAGAGGTACTGCATGCCGAACGCAAGGGTGATGATTCATCAACCACTTGGAACTTCTGGTGGTAAAGTATGTGCTTACACTTCCCTTTACTCATCAACTTGTAGTGTTTTCTTTTTGCTTGACACTCTTATTCGAGAAAAACCTAAGTTATGCAAGGGCGTGATTGATGGTTCAACTTTGATGTACTGTTATTTGTTTGTGCTCACTGAGCTGCTTCTCTGAAGCTTTTTGTATTTTCTTTTGCTACATATATACATCCAAACACGCAGAAAAAACTTTCTTGCCAGAATATTTTCTATGAAATATGCATTTGCGTAAGTTTTTTTAATGAAAAACACTGTAACACTGAGGCATCACTGCATCTTGAGTTCCCGATTCTGCAAGATATTTTACTCTCGGATTTCTGAACAATTTTCATTTTGTTTGTTTTTCTATTCTGAAGTTCAATAAGTTAGCCCTGTCAAATTTGGAACATCCTTATCTTTTAGACTCAGTGCTCACTGGTTGTCTTGTTAGTATTATCCCGTTCGTATTCAGTTCTCTTTCTGGATATATCTGAGTTCGCTACATATAGCTTTTGATTTGCTCATTCAGTTGATAGTGGCCTCTCCTGCAGCATTTCATTGCTGGGAAGGATTGGTGTAAAATTCTGAATCAATGTATAATAAATACTAACTTGACTGATCACAGGATTGGTTCTAAAACTGTTCGACATATAGTTAATAGTTTATTGGTCTAACTAACTTATTCTTCTAGATGTAAAAATCTGTTAGATCTCTCTCTCACTTCTCCTCCCACCTCTCTCTATGTCCCGCAGTCAAAATGTCTGCAGTTGTCCACTCAAATGGGGTTAAAGCTTTTGCTTTACATTGTATGCTTGTAATGGGCGTATGCACATACGATATGCATGATATAGCCAGCAATCAGGTTTCATGTTGAGCTTTCATTGGCCATTTTTAGATCTAGACATCCAAGCTAGTATTCTTATGTATGAGTACGACTGAAGTTCAATAACAGTTGCACCTGATGTCTTGAACTTATCTGCATTTGCTATTCAGTTTTGAATTTGCTCTGTCAGATTCCCTAGCAGCTTCAGGAGTTACTGGGTGCACTGGCTATTTTGTCAAACATGAAGCATAAACCTCTCGTGTTCCTGTTGTGCCAATAATCTTTTGGCTAGCCTAGGCTAGTGCTAGTTTATAATAAATAAATTCATTCAGATATCACAGAGCAAAGATGTGATTCAGGGATTCATTTGCTAATCGTATAGTTTTTGGGGCTAAAATATTTGTCTTATGCTCTGTGAATATTTTGGTCCAGCTCGATGCCAGAAGTTTGACTGAGCTATGTTGAGGGACTCCTTTTGGAAAGTATCAGCTTCAGTATAGGAGACCTGAGAGAATGAGGTCATGGGGAGGCCTGTCAATTCAGCTAGCAAAATCACTGTAGTTGGGGATTATAGTTATCCTTTTCATGCACACATGTTGCTCTTAGAAAATATATGGGTTGTGCTAAGTTTAGGAGACTCTGATTTTACACTCTATACGATTCTCCGAAACTAATTACCAAAATTCAGTCAACTACTACAACAATTTATTTAAACAATTTCTTACAGCACTTTCTAGTACAGTGGTCAACCATAGCATTTTTTTGTCATAAATTTTTTTATAATTGGTTAGACCCAAACCAAAGGAATGTGCATGCTTTGGTTTCATGTTGATTCCTTATGGACATGCAAGTACCACACTGGTCTTACAAGTAATATTGAGTGAGTGAGTGTTGATCCAACGGCAAATTGATGCCAAGGAGTGTAAGAACCAAAAATAAACATCCTTTACCTGGTCAAACTTAAACATGAGCTGAAGCCGCTGCGATTGTCATGAGATGTGGAGCATGTGGGAAACATTGGCATAAGCTCTTCTATTTGAGATTACGGAGTCACAAGTAACTGATTGTTAGAGCGTAACTGTCAACCATATGCAACCAGGGATGGATGTGTCCAGTCCAGCGGGAACGCGCAGCGCAAACGAACCTGAGTTGCTATACCGAATCCCCCGCTGGCCATCGGGGACCGAGTGGTAAGGCCATGATCCGCAGGCACGAACGACAACTCCAAACGTCACACATCCGCAGCCTACCTACCGTTTAGGTGGCACCAGCGAGATCCAGCTAAGGTAAGGAACTTCGTGTCGCGGCTGCTCCACTCCGCTGCGGTCTCATGAACTGAACTTTGTTGCCTTCCCGCGCGCGAGAATGGGCGCTGTGCCGTGGGTCAGTTTCGGGGTGGGGACAAGTAATGAAGGAACTAAATTAATTAGCAATTTAATTAATATATCAATAGTGGTGCTTGTAATGGTTCTGAAGTTCAAGGGAGTTACGCCTAGAACTATGATTTTCTCCAATACTGTAATCAGTCAATTGCTTCTTTCACGGTAACTATCTTTCGAGTTGCTTATAACCCTATCTTAACCTATTCTCTTTATGTCTATGAGGATATTGCCAATGAAGATGCATAAAGCTCCAGGCCTAATTATGGTTGCATAAGGCAATTAGGTATATGTTCTTCATTAGAAGAAAGAAAAAAAAAAGGGCAATTAGGTAGTGTGTAATATATCCTAATTGCAAATCAGTCCACCTAGTGACCTCAGTAACCTGATCTTATGCTATTTGGCTTAGTTCTAACATATAATCTGCTAATATTTATTGATGTGACATTAATTTATTTGAGGGAGTTATGCCAGCACTCAGTATCATATCAATAAATGCTACTAATAAGCTACTGTCTCTTCTCTGGACGTGTTTCAAGTAGGTCAATTTCCGTCATCCTAGCATGCATCTTTCCTAGTTTAATAACTTTTTTCTTTCTTTTTTGTTCTGTCTTTTTCCTCGTTAATCAAGATGTACTTCCTTGAACTCATCTTCATTCACAATAATAACTTTTATTTGACTCGTTACTCCAGGCAACGGAGATGAGTATACGGATCAGAGAAATGGCATACCACAAGATTAAGCTTAACAAAATACTATCAAGAATTACTGGCAAGCCTGAAGAAAAGGTGATTATTTTAGATACCGTCTCTTACTGTAAATGAATTGTTTGTGAAAGTTATATAACTCTTATATTTCTCTTTTTCCTTTCATTTTTTCCCTAGATTGAAGTGGATACAGATCGTGATAATTTCATGAATGCTTGGGAGGCTAAGGAATACGGATTGGTTGATGCTGTTATCGATGATGGCAAACCAGGATTGGTCGCACCAACTGCAGATGCCACAGCTCCGCCAAAAACACGAGTTTGGGATATGTGGAAGATTGAAGGAAGCAAGAAGGCAAAGAAAAATTTGCCTTCTGAAGAAAGGATGTTGCAAAATGGGTATGTGAGTAGTCAAGATGATGAGCAAAAGAGCAATGAACAGAAAGATGAAGCACCTACTCCTCTATAGTGTATTGGGATACATGTAACATGTGGCCTTCAACAAATGTACTAGTCGTATTCAATTTGAGATGTCGTCTCAGGGATTAATTGTAGATTAATACTTACTTTATATTATGCTCGAGGTCTCTTGAGCCTTCTGTTGTACCCATGTCTATTGTTTTTAAGGTTGTTTAATAGTATTTGAATTGGTATTTTGTTAAGGATTTAGGTCTATTGTTAGAAAGCAATTTGAAATGCAAATTAAATTAGCAAAATGTTATACCAATTTGTGCGAGACTCGTGTCATAATTTTTTAAGTTAAGCATTAACGATTAATAAGCCCTAGTGATTAATGATTTTTTGGGAACCAACTCCGTTCACCTAATGATTGAATGAAATATCCTATAAATTAGCCAATGAAAGAATTATTTTATCGTAATACTGTCGTAACAACTTTGCAGCAAATATATTGGTTGTACTATCAAAAAGATGCAATTAGTTTACATGCTATACCTAATATTTGATATTTAAAGGAAATTCTTCGAATTGTCAACCAAAGCAAATGAAGGATTCTTCCTCATTGCTTTCCTCTTCAATGATAGCTTCATTAAACGCATTTACAATCCAGTAAAAGGTCAAATATAAAATGCCAGAATTAAAAAAACTAATGGACAAGAGGCATTTACAATTCAGTAATTATCTTTTCTATAATACAGTCTTTATTCTTTCAGTTTCCTGCATCTGTAGATAAAAGCCAAAAATGACATAAATAGAAAGAGAATAGCAGAAAGGAAAGGTATACTGCAAAAAAGACTACAAAATAAGAGGACATGCCAACAAAGATTTAGCTTGATCCTCGGACTGCATTGTCAGTCAACTGAACCTAAAAGCAATGTAGTGGCTTCTTCTGCAATTATTTCAAACTTTGAAGCATCCACCCCGAAGACCACCAGAATACTTCTAGTTCTCAGATAGAGTTGACTGTGTCGCTGCTTTCACTGTCACTGCTGCTGCTTGCACTATCACTTCCACTTCCACTCCCGCTGCCACTCCCACTTCCACTACTGTCACTTCCACTACTACTGCTAGAACTTGAAGTATGGCCCTCTTTTTCCTCTGCATTTACCTGAGCTCTAAGTTCTTCTGCAGCATTGCGGCCCTTATCCTCATCATCATCACTTACATCCACATCAGCTATCTCATCATCTGTATCGTTTTGGTGTGGGATATTAATATCAATGCCTGTTCCGAATTCTTTCACGGTGATATTCCCTCCATTGGCTGCTGTAGTATCATCCTCGTCGTCATTCAGTATATCCAATTCTTCCTCCAGGTCATCATTCTTCATGTCTGGTGATGCAGTTGACTGATTTGCATGTGAAGATGGATATTCAGAAATCTTCTCACCTTTGTGTCTTGAATCTAGAAGAAAGAAGACGAAGAGTCAGCTACTAAAAAAGGCATGAATGACAGATAAGGAATCAGAAATTTCAGGGTTTCTTTAAAAAGGAGCTCGCCTATCCCATAAATGATGCAGATTGAGACAAACCATTGAACCAAAAAAAAAAAAAGAACAGATAAGTGGAAGCAAAATCTTAGCCATTAATCAATCAGAACAAATGCAAAATGATTTTCTAGGTAGAAACAGATGAGATGTGCACAGCTTAAATCAATCAAACTACTGATTAGAAAGGAAAAAAAAACCTCAATCAAACTATTGTGTCGTGGATGGTATGATACAACTTAAGCCTATCCTAAACTGTGAGAGCCAAATGGCAGAAGACTCCAGACAACTTAAGTCCCGAAGGTATCTTCTTCTTGGTCAAGCTAGGCCCTTGAATAATTAATTCCGGCAACTTGAGTGATCTTTTATACCTTTTTCATCTCATTCTTTTTCTCCCCTGCATTTCCAATCTGTGTCTAATAACCATTTACCCTCCTTCATTGGATAGATTCAACAAAACATAAGGTAAAACCCCCTTATTCCCTATCTTTTCAGCTTAACACCACCATACAGGGCTCACTTTGAGAATACATACCTGAACTTCGAAAATCACCAACTTCAATCCGTTCCACCTCAACCTGAACAAGCATCAAACAGAAAAGTTAGAGATATTGGTCTAATAGTCAAAACTACAAAGGATATGGAAACGGACAAACTAATCATTTTTCCCCTTTATCAGGAGGGGCAAACATAAAATAAAAAGGCTAAAATTGATATACTAAAGGCAGCTAGATATTATGGAAAAAATGAGAGGTTGATGAGACGCATCAGACAGCGACGAAGACGAAAAAGGAGTAAACGATTTTATCTGTAGTCCGTAAAATTCAAAAAATGAGATACAATGAAGAATAATGTTGCTGGCAAATACAATCATCTGAAGGCAATTTCAAGAACTAAGCTAGACAAGTTCAAGCATGATTTAAACAAGAAAATTCTGTCACTCAAGACTGCAGTTTTAAACTAATGGCTGTAAAAGTTGTTGGCAATAGGCAGTGCACCCATCGACTACAGACCCCACCATTTCTTTTCATTATATTGAAACAAGTAGAATGGGCGGAGAGAAGATACCAACATGTGCAGTGATGATCACTTTGCCAAGTACTACATGTAATAATAGGAAGCAGCGGCAAAGCCCCAGCATCTAACATTCCACCAAAATGTGTAACTACACCATGTGCCCAGTTTTTTTTTTGACAAAGCCACGTACCCAGTTATGCAAACATACATATAACACTATTTCCTTTCTTCTGCTATGCAGAAGCGTAAAACCAGTGCAAGCAAAGGTAAATTGTGGTTTCCAGCCAGACTCAGTTTAGCATTACAAAATTGTGGGGAGTCTCAACAGAAGAACTCAAGTTAGAGAGATCAATCAAGTAATATCTTTCACTGATCTAAAGAGTGGCACAAAGCAAAGGTATACAGGTTGAAGATGAGTTGAGAAATAATCATGGGAGGAGTCACTTTCATCTTTCACCAAATCGTAATTAAGTTTGAATGGACCAAAACCAGGATAAGCTTGCTTTTATCTTCACTTTGAGATTGATTTAAGGGTGAAGAGAGAACACGTGCATAACTGAAACCAACCCAACATTCCTCCAAAAGGAGCGCATTCCAGTTGGAAACTACAAATGCAACAAGGACTCTGCCACCTAAATTTGATCTATGATTGAGCAAGAGTCCTTGTTGGTCTCCAGCCAGAGAAGAATATCTCATTCAAAACTGAGAGTTGCAAAGCAGATGATGAAATGACATCTGCCGATTGGACAGAGCTGCCATTGTTAATTTTGGAATGAATAGTTAGAAAGTAAAATGGAGATCTACTGACTGGAATGAGGTTTACCAAGGAAATAAAAAATGATCAATGTCAAATGTCACGGTTTATTAGGTCCCAATTGGCAGACTTCTGCATGTTATCAAAATCCTGGAGCAGCCATAATATGTCAGTTCTATCTGGATCAAGCTACTACTTGGACTATGGAATATGGATATAAGTATATAACTGCAAATTAAGCTTATTTCATTTTATCTTTTTCAATAAACTTGTGAACAGATATCATCCATGTTACTAAGAAGGTGAGTTTATCATAATTTATCATCTTGGTAATCTCAATTAGCTTTGCCTAACTCCCTTGAAATCTTTTATCAGAGAATTAGGTAAGCAGTTTCTTCAAATGGTAAGCATAAATACAGAAAGTCATGTATACAAATCTGCAAAAGTATCACATTGCAGTACTAAGTAATCTAGAAGAAACTGAAAGTAAGTTTGCAAAAGAACTTACTGGTACAGCAGGAACTGCAGTCTTATTCTGAGACTGAAATTTAGCCCCTTTGGAAACTGGAGGTGAACTCGCCTCTGCAGGCATTCCAACCGGTGCAGATATCGGTGAAGGTGTAGGTGCACGTGCAGGTGTAGATGCAGATGCAGCTACTGCTACTGCTGCCGCAGCGGATTCTCCGGGGAGTCGGTTATACCTCAACCGCTTAACTGCCGTGTGTAACCGCTCCAACCGAAATGACTCACCATCAAAGAAAAGAACAGCATCATTTTCCTTGTAATCCTCACTACTCCCATCAAAGGCGACTTTGGGTTTACCAGGCTGGTTATTTTGAAATTCAACAGAAATCTTATTGTCCTTGGTCTTGTGTAGTTTTCCAGGTTGGTTTTTATCAATTGAAGCAGGTTTAAATTCATCTGAAGATATAGAAAGGAATTGTCATTTTAACTATTCCAGCAACAACATTAGGATGGCACAAAAAAGAAGATAATGTTAAGGGAAAGTTATACAAATCTCATCCTTTGTCATTTATGCAAATGCAAGTTATGGACAGTTCTAATAAGGGGGATAAAAAAAACAATAAGGACACACATGGGATTTAAAAATGTAACCTAAATCAATACTTGAACCATCTTTGCCGCCATATTAGAAGTTTTCCTTGTATCAAGGGGATTCAATAGTGTGTGTTTTATCCTATTTTCATAGTATAAGGGATTCAAGTGAACCTCCTTTATTTGGTGTAGCTACGCCCCCTAAGTATGGCCAACTAAAACACAGCTAGCTAATTCAGCATTTTCACCATACTTGGCTAAAGATTGATCTAAGAATTTAAGTTAGTGGATACGGAGTACCGCTGCATCACTAGCCTAATTGATATTGGGAGAGAACTAAGTTATCTCCAAATTTTAGATATACAAAATGCATAAATGCGCGCACGCACAAGTTGAGCCTAAAAATTTCAAATTGCTGCACCTCACGTATATTTGCAACTGTTCTTGACTTGTCTTACACGAGAAGCAGCATAATATAGGACGTATCGCAAAGAATTCAACACACTTGAAATAAAGTTATATAAAATTACAGAACCTGGACATTATATTTATTAAAACAAAGGAAGTTTGTTCCTCGTATTCATCTATGTAGATACTAGTAGAAAAAAACGTGCATAAAAAAAAAAGGGAGAGAGGGGGAGATCAGGAGAACATACAGCGTAAAGTACAGAACTTGGAGGAAGGATGGTGGTCTTTGAA
Source organism: Nicotiana tomentosiformis (assembly GCF_000390325.3). NCBI lineage: Eukaryota > Viridiplantae > Streptophyta > Magnoliopsida > Solanales > Solanaceae > Nicotiana > Nicotiana tomentosiformis. The sequence goes on along the minus strand of NC_090813.1, from coordinate 38,694,745 downwards.
GGAAGAGCCTAGGCTCAGATTGTACCACCGATCTGGCTGTGGCGCCGTGCTTGGCTCCTCTTTGCTGTTTATGTTTGCCATTTTCAATAGCCCTAGCCGACACAATCCACCGAAAGACGAAATACAAGGTCGGAGGAGACAATAGTGGGTGGTTTGCAACTTGCAGCTAATTGTGTGTGTGTGTTTGTGTAATTGTGTCCCTGTTATTTTCCTTTTTCCTTTTCTGCGAAGAGTTTCTCTGTGTCCACAAGGAAGAATTACTCAATTAGGGCTCTCGACTAATTAATTTAAAAAATACTTCTAAACAGTAATTAGTATTTGACTAAATTTTTAAAAAGTGTTTCTAAATGTATTTTTCTTAAAAGTGCTTTCGGTAAGAAGCTATTTTTTTCTACTTCTCCGAAACTGCTTTTGCTTTTCCTCGGAAGCACTTTTTTTCTCCTAAAAGCTTAGCCAAATACTTCAAATTTAAAAAAAATTATATTTTTTTTGAAAAAATAGTTGCTTTAACTTGGAAAAACTTGGCCAAACAAGCTATAAGTCGAACACGCTCATCAGACTGGTCCACCAAAGGTCCTTTGGTCAAGAATTAGTATGCAAAATTGTTATATACTGAATAAATATGTAATTTCTTTTATAAGGAATGAATAACATATAATATGAGTAATAACACATGAATTATTTATTCGTCAAATTATAAAGCAAAATTGTTATAATCTATGATTTTTTATGTGGTGAATAATACTATATGAAATATTATGCAAGAATCGCATATTTTAGGGTATTTTTGTTTTCAGATACTTTTAGTCGCACATTGTTGATATTAATCTACAAAGTGCCACATAAATTCATGAACTGGGAAAATTATAAGCTAGTTCATCTCTTGAAAATGAGATTCGCGCAATACATTTTGAATAGAATTGAAGAGATCTCTCAATTTCTCAAAGTTAAGATTGTACGGATAACCTAAAGCAAAAGAGTGAAGACTGAAGACTAGGAACTTACTAACCCTTAAGTTGGATGGGGGGATTTTTCTTTACATAAACAATGGACACATTTCTTCCATTCTAGACATATTTACCAATTAACATTGCACTAACTACAAGATAACCAAGCAGAATATCCCTTTGATCTGCATCTGATGCTTCCTTTAGATGATGAATTTATTGTTTTATGGTCACAGCATGTACATATGTAACTTAGAGCCTGTTTGGTGAAACTGACAAAATCTGCTTATTTTGAAAAATATTTTTTTAGAATTATTTTTTTCAAAAGTACTTTTAAAAAATATATATATTTGTGTTTGGCCAATTCATTTAATATGTACTTTTTACAACATTTGGTAAACAAATTGTGTTTGACCGATCTTTCTAAAAAGTGCATTTGAGTGTTAAATTACCAAAACGATAGTACCAAGGTCTTATAATTCTTTTAAAAAGAAAAATGAACTTAGATATTTATCGTAAGAGACTTTTATTATTTTTTATTTTATTAAAATATAAAACATAAAGCAAACAAATATATTAAAGATTTAAATTAATTTTATATATATAGTTATTACCAAACACTACTAGAAATTCGGCTAAAATCGACCACGGTCGGTAAAAAAAATCTGCAAGTCGGTCGGTTTTTCAAAATATTTTATTTTTTAATTTTTTTTTAACGAAACCGATCAACTATGGTCGATTTCTTTTGCGCAAAAATGGGGGAAACTACTTTTGCTTCCCGCGAAATTTATTTTTCAAGAAACCGACCAACGTTGAAATAAAGAAAAATTAATATTCAAAAAACCGACCGATTTCGGTCGGTAATTTTATTTTTTAATAAAATCGACCGACATTGGTCGGTTATTTTCGCGCGAAAATATAATTAAAGAGTATAAATAAAATAAAAGACAGTCTTAAAACAAAAGGCACTGATGGTCTAGTAGTAGAATAGTATCTTGCCACAGTATACACCCCGGTTCGATTCCCACATGGTATATTTTTTTAATTACATGATTAAAAATACCGACCGACTTCGGTCGGTTTTTTCGGTAATTTTTTATTTTTTGGAATTTTAATTGACCGACCGAAATTGGTCGAAAAATACCGACCGAAATCAGTCGAAAAATACCGACCGAAGTCGGTCGGGTTGCTCTACCGACCATACGATTACCGACCACCACGAATCGGTCGGTTTTTGGTCGATTTTTGCCAATTAACGATCAACATCGGTCGGGTTTGGCAGTCGATTTTTTCTTTTTTTTAGTAGTGAAATCATATTATATTATCTAGTATAATTACTTATTGTTACATGATGATTTGAATAATCAAAATATATCATTCAGTATAAATTAGAAGTCTATTCCATAAATTACTATATATTGATAATCCACCATGAAATAATAAGTAAAGTCACTCACACATGATAATATTTCTCAACAATTTCATCTCTACTTCTATCATACAACGCCTCCATATTAGTAGAAGACCCGTCTTGTATTTTTTAAAGGAATATCAGAAGGCCCATCTCCTTCCTCAATCTCTGCAGTAATGTCTTCATTAGCATAATAGTTGAATTCCTTATCAGTAGAAGAATGTCGTCGGATGAAATTATGTATAGTCATGGTAGTTTTTGTAAAAGAGTAACTAATTATTAACAACACATAATGTATAATTTAATTTTTTTTAAATTTAAATTCAAAAAGAAACTAATTGTTACCTAACTTTACTAACTTTGTTCTAAATCTTCCCAAAAGCAGAAAAATTATTTCTGTTGCTGGCCAAAAGTACTTCTCTATATTGGCCAAATAACTTAATTTTTTTTTAAATATTTTTTTGGGAGGAAAAAATATTTTTGGCCTCCTAGAAACTTAGCCAAACGTGCTCTTAGCTATCTTGACTTTCACGATTGAGGTCTCCTCATGTACTTCTCTAAATTTAGTCTTTTAATTGTGCAGCACATGAGCTTAATAGTCATGTCTTTCAATAGGAATTTCAGCTCTAACACTGATAATTTTCATATACGTATGTACTCTTATGCCGGGTGTACAAACTAAATCGATAACCCGCATCAACCCGAAAATTCGAGTCAACCCGAAAAAAAAACCCCGACTAGTAGTTTGGTTTGACTTGATTTGGTATTGAAAAATAAAACCCGATCATAATAGGGTTGGTTTGATATTAACTAAAAAAAGTCAAATCGAAACTAAACCAATCCGATATTACATGTATACATATTTTATATATTAGATAGATAAAAATATTTATTAGAATGTAAGTTATAAATATTTCTTATATTTTTTATAATTTCTGTATTTAGCACAATATTTTTAGTTGGTTTTATAGCTCATGTAAATGTTTGTTTTTGTCTGGCCCATAAAAGAATAATTGAGCCCAAACCAAAACCTAGTCCTAAAGCAAAACTAGATTAGTCTTAAAGCTGTTCTAAAATACTTAAACAATTGAAATCATTTTGTCTCTTCTCCAAAAGCAAGAAACCTATCGTTCCATTCCAAAACCCCCCAATTAGCTCAAACCCTATCAACTCTCTTTTGCTCTCATCGGTAAGGCTCTTCCCTATCTTATTTTACATGTTTTCTTTTAACTGCATACATACGCCTTGCTTTTTCCCAATTAACTAAGATTTTTCTTTTTTCAATTAGCGAGTTTTTTTGCAAATCTGTTGTATTCCTCCCTATTATCGAATTCATTTGTTTATTTTGTTTCTCTTAGTTGATTAACATGAGTAATTGATTGTTAATTAAAAAGATATTGAAATTTTTTTACTTATATTTTGAATCATTTAGTTAAATAATATGGACTATGTAAAATTAAGAGTGATGTATTTCCTACATTATTTCTTACATTGATGTATTTTCAAGGAATATAAGTTTGAAGACATGTTAGAGGAAGTCCATCAAATTGAGCAAGTTGAAGAAGGTAATAATTTATATTCAATTGTTAATGAGTATAGTTATTTTTTTATATTATTTAATATTAAATATGTTAATTGTTTCTTTTCTTTTGGAATATGCAGACTCACTTTTGAGGATTGATTAGAGGGATAGTTAACTATAATTTACTTCATAATTATTTTTGAAATCTTTACTACTTTAAGGTAATTAATTAAAAGAAAGTTGGTGCATGGTTTTTAATCGATTAAGAAGCTTTTGTATTACATTGTTTCTTTAAGGTTCAGTTGATTTGACAGTCGGAGAAATTAGACATTTTACAATACTTAAAGCAATTGATTTATCCATGATACTCCAACATACTCTTTCTAATTATTTATCTAAGGTTCAATTGAAGTTGGACATGTCAATTGATTTAAGCTTTTATTAGCATTTTAGTGTAAAGTGGAAAATAATTTATAAAGTAGAGACCTTTATAAAGTGGAACCATACAATCTATTGACTAGCATAGTTGAGGTCAATGCTAAAAAATAAAAATATGGTTGTTATTGGTAAAATTATATTTAGGACTATAGAAATATTTGGAGCACAAGTTTATCGGAAAAAACCCCGAGAAACCCGATATTGAAAAACTCGACTTTTGTTGGTTTGGTTTGGTCTATAGATTTAAAAATCCGATACAATTGGTTTGGTTTGGTAATTGCAAAATCCGAACCAACCCGACCTATGTACACCCCTACTCTTATGTGCTTATTTTGGATATAAAATCGCTATCTACTTACAGGGCCTGCTCCAACAGTAGTAAGGCTTGTGCCTCAGGCCCCCAAATTTGGGGCTCCATTTTTTAAAAGTGATAGGTTCATGGGTATTTAAAAAATAATGTTTAGTACTTTAAATATAAAAGTAGAGTTTTTAATATAAAAGGAAAGAATTTTTTTTAGATATATAAATAAAGTAATAATTTGACTTAATTAAAAATGGGTAGATGAATAATTTTTCCAGCCTTCAGTTTTCCACCTTTTACTCATTCATTAACAAATTTGCTCTCTCTTCTTTAATTTGTCCAAGTCAATCTTTTTTTTTTCCAATTTTTCATAAAACCATATATTTTTTTTTTCTTTCTCATTGATATTCTTACTTATCTTCTTTTTCCAAGATTTCATTACTCACCTGCTTTCTCCAAGATTTTACTAGTTCAAGTGTTCAGCAATACTTTTAAACTTCCAATAGTTCTATACCTCTATGATTTGTAAAATCTTATGTAAATCAACAATATCTCAAAAAATATTAAATAAGTTGGTTATATTATCAATCGAGCAAGAATTATTAGAAAAAAATAAATTATAAAAAATTATTAACAACTTTATATCTCAAAAAATTAGAAGAATAAACTTCAAATAAAAACATATCTTAAAACTTTCCTTTAAAAAATTATGCCTTATATTAAATTTTGACTTTAGGTCCCTTATATGCTTGAGTCGACCAGTCGACTTAAAGCACCACATCGCAAACGCTCTTAGTAAAGCACACTTGAATAAAATTGATGGGCTGCAGGGGACATTATAATTGCCACGACACTTCATTAAAGCACCACATTGTTTGTTTGCATATACATAACCCAAATAATGGTGTTATTTTTCAAAAAACTCATCTAGTTGACTTAAAGCGCTTTTCAGTTTTCAAGCTAAGTCAGCACATTAAATATTAGTACAATCTGACTAAAAAATAGTACATAGTATATGATCACCGACCCTTGCTTAAAATAATTCACCAGGTCGGCTTTGAACATTAAAACAGCAATGTCAACCTTATGTGGATCTGAGAAAGTGTCATGTCACATGTGGCAACCGTTACCAGGTAGTTTCTTTTTCCTTTTCAATCATAAATCTTGATATTCCCTTAATGCTTCATCTTATATAAATAGCCAAGAGCAAGCCAACCAAATTATGTACTTGAATACTATCTTGTTATCAGCCATGGAAAAAGTCATCTTTTCTTCTTGTACACTTCCATCTTTGTCTTTCTCTGATCCAAAATTGCTTCACCTGAGAATTAGATCAAAGGGTAAAATTTCTGCACGACGTAACGATTCTTGTGACTGGGATTATAGGGGGCGATTGGTGGATGAAAGCATGATTGTGTTATAAGGAAAAGAGTTCATGAGATGAAGGTGATTGAGAGAAATTATGAGCCACCTGCAGAATGGATGGAATGGGAAAAGCAATATTATGCTTCTTATGATGAGGTAATATTCAATTTGGTAGGCTGTTTACAAATGCATTTGTTGAGTACAAGGCCTAGTTTGGCTCTTGGGATGTTAGTCCTCTTCATCCTCAGTGTTCCAGCTTCGACGGCCATCATTTTCTCTCATTTAGCCAGTAGCCTCCTATCGACCGTTCATCTTGGTTGATGTGTTTTAATTGTCAGACCAGGAGTAGTTGTGAATTCTAATCGGACTGCTGTACATGTACATATATATTGGCTTTTGGTCACTTTTCATTCTCCCATAGGTATTGCAAATCTACTACAAGCTTGTAATTTGTAATGTATCCAATTTGTTTTCATTACTTATTAAGTTTTATTTCACAATTCTAACTCATTAATATCATCCAACATCAAGACAAGATTCTTCTGTTTCATTCTCTCTCTGTTCCGCTCGCTATATATTTTTGATATGCTCTCACATGTCACACCTAAAAAAACCAAACCATTCTCAGCATATATCTAAAGAAAGAAAGGAACCTCAACTTTATGATCATTAACAAAGTAAATCGTCAGATTCATAACATTCTAGGATTATTGATTCGAAGAATCCTAGAAGATAAGTGAACTATATATATGTGAAGGAAATGAAATGATCCTTTTGAGGCTATCGCATAAATGAGATATTAGAACGCTAATGTTAATATTGCAACTTTTGTGAAAAAGAAATAATGAAGAAAAGGAAATGGTCCAATGTAACAAATGTTGTTCCTACTTATAAGAAAATGGCCCAATGTAACAAATGTTGTTCCTCCTTAATTAGGAGAATCTGAGATGAGAAGTTTGGGAAAGTTCAGTCAGCTTACCTTCCATTAACAGTGGGTTAACCAAAACCGAAGAGGCTTTATATATACAAATGCTATAGTAACCCCCAAAGAACTCTAGCTAATTAGGCTAACCAAGTAAATAACCACTCACTTATACTAGCAACTATTACTAGGATTCACCTCGGGTGTTCGCTATACATCTAAATTCACATAGTGTAAGACCCATTAAAGTGGGAGCACTCCCGGTCATTTTTTATTTTATTTCAAAAACTCTAGATCAAAATATCTCATTAAGGATTAAAAGATCTTATTCACTACACCACGATCTTTAATAGTGCTAGAATAATCATTTACCGAGTAATAATTGATGGATTTGTGTGAAAAGAGGTTGGGGTAGTGGAGAAAATAGAAATAGAGTACGACTTTGTCATCCTTATCAAATATATTTTCCCACCTTTTAATTTGTTCATGAACCTTAACTATTGTTTTGTCCATTCCGTCAAATCCAAACTCCTTTCTATAGATCTCTTCCTCTTCCTTGCATATATGCTTCGTTTAACAAAATTGGAAGGCCATTGTATTAGACCATCTCCGACCTTACACAAAATATTATACCAAATTCTATTTTGGTGTAATACACTACAAGAAAAGGCTCATTTTGTGGGGATTTTTTAAAGTTTTGTGGCGGTTTTTGACCCCTACAAAATGAATTGTGGCGGTTTCAAAAAACACCACAGTTACCTTCGCCACGAGCATTTCTGTGGCAATTTTATAAAACTTCCACGACGACCGCCACAATATAAATTTTTAATCTGTGATGGTTTTTAAAGGCAATTAGCAACGGTTTGTAACACCCAATATATGATCTCAATGTTTTTAAAAAAATAATGTGAGAGGGTTATAAACCCCCACAATTTGATCTCAATCTTTAAAAAAAAATAATCAGTGACAGCTTATAACTGCCACAATAGTGGAAATTTTTAATTCAAGGATTCAATAAATAAACTCAATAACTCATACAACATAAATCCATTCCATTAAGAATATCTATAGTAACAAACATCAACACATTCAAATTCATATCACACTAAAGTTATAAAAACACATTTGATAATTTAAACATTATACATTCTACAGCTATCCATAATAAGTAAATATGCAGATCTGCTAAGTATTTGCTTGGTGATTTGTATTGTTGTCACCTGATCATATTCTCACATCCACCGAATGAAGCAGGCTCACTCTACACATCACATGCTGAAACAGAGAAGTTTGATAAAAAACTTATAAAGGAATAAAATTTTGCCAACAAGCTAAAAGGAAGATCTTGGTATATAAATAAACGAAAGGTCTGATTCTTCTTACAAGTAAATCTGTTACTTGATCTAACAATAGCATTGAACTGAAGTTGTTAGATACTCACATGAATAAGAGCTAAAGTACAAAGCTATTTCTTTGGATATCATCACAACACTTACATCCACGAACTATTTTACTTGATAGCATAAATTCTTGCCATATATTCACGAAAATCATAATGTAACTAATAAAATATAAATTAACCACTATAGGCTTTCTAACATTAGAATCAAGCAAATAAATTACAAGCTATAATCTATCCCAATGATTAACAAACTTGCATCGAAACAATAACACTAGAAAATTGAAGTAGAAGAAATGAACTGAATAAAATAGGAGTGGTATGATAGGAGTAGTTAGTTAAATAAACCAAGCATTTTAACATCTGTTGGATCCAACTTCAAACAAAAGAAGCAACAAATCTTAGGCCCTGCTGACCTAACATCTGGTCAGACGACTGGTGGAGCAACTGGTACGGTAATCATAGGCTGCTGACCCTGCTGCACTGGTCTACCCCAAAGCCTGGGGCCAAATTTTCGCATGTGACTGGGATCCCTGCACTCGTAACAAATCTTAGGTAAGATGAGCTGCTGACTAAGAATCTGGCCCTGGTGACCTGAATACCCACTGGAATAACCCTAAATAGCCGGTGGGCGATAAGAACTCTCTGGTATAGCACTGAAATAAGGTCGCACTGGAGGACCCTGAGAAGGCGGTGGTGCTGGATATGGGGGCCTGCTGGACTGCCCTCTCACGAACTGACCTCTGCCCCCAGACGGAGCACCTCTAAACTCTCCAGAATACCTAAATCGCTTATCTCTCATGACCTACTCTCGGCTATGCTGACGCACACCCTTAATCCTCCGGGCTATCTCCACGACTAGCTCATAATAAGTACTCATCTCAACCTCTCGAGCCATAGTGGCCTGAATGCCAGTATGTAAACCCGCAACAAACCTCTGCACTCTCTCCGCCTCAGTAGGGAGTATCATAAGTACATGGCAAGATAACTCAGAGAACCTTGCCTCATAATCGGTCACTGACATTTGACCCTGCTAGAGTTGCTCAAACTGAAACCGCAACTCTTCCCTCTAGGAGGGTAGAATATACTTCTCTAAGAAAATACGGGTGAACCTGTCCCAAGTCATGGAAGGAGAATCTGCTGGTCTGCCAAGAAGATAAGACTTCCACCATCTACGGTCCCTGCCCTCTAGCTGAAAAGTAGTAAAGTCTACCCTATGAGACTCCAATATCCTCATGTTATGCAGTCTGTTCCTGCACCGATCAATAAAGTCCTGGGGATCCTCGTGTCGCTCACCCCCAAAGACATGAGGATGTAGTCTAGTCCATATGTCCAATAGTTTCTGCGGATCAGCGGCTGCAGCTGGCCTGGGCTCAGGTGTAGCTGCTGCCACTGGCTGGGCTCCACCCAAGGGTAGTGCACCCTGAGTCTGATATACAGCAGTTGTCTGCCCATGAGCTTGTGCGGTAGGGGTCTGTGCTCCCCCGCCCGCCTGAGATATAGCTGGGTCTACCGGAAATAAACCGGCCTGAGTCATAGTGTCCATAAATCGTAGCATACGACCCATGACATCCTAGAATCCCGGTGCAGATTTGAAATCCACCGGAGTTGGCTCTGCCACAGGCACCTTGCCCTGTTCCTCAATGATGGGATTCTATGCTGGACCCACTGGCAGCCTAACTGGAACAGTCCTAGGACGTCCTCGTCCCCTACCACGAGTTGGAGCCCTCCCTCGGCCTCTAACAACTGGGGAAGTAGCTCTTCCCTTGTCTGGAGCCTCGTTGGAGCGCGTTCTCACCATCTGTAAGAGAATAAGAGAAAGATATTTAGTACTACATCAATCGCACGATGGAATATGAAGAAAGGTAGTTTCCTAACACCATATAGCCTCTCGAAGATAAGTACAGACGTCTCTGTACCGATCCGCAAGACTCTATTAGGTCTGCTCAAAACTTGGGAGACCTACGTGACCCTAGTGCTCTGGTACCATATTGTCACGACCCAATTTCACTTATAGGTTGTGATGGCGCCCAACACTACATCTAGGCAAGCCAACTAGTAATTTAAACACATATTCAATCCTTTTAAAATCAACCGAATAATTAAGCTCTTCTTACTTGCAGGAATTTAGACAATATGAAAAGATCTGGTAAATTAAAATAACCAAAAAAATAATTAAATCCAAAAATTCTACTAGTGTGTGTGCCAAGACCTGGTGGCACAAGTGTATGAGTATCTAGTAGATTATACAAAAATTCAAATATTATTTGAAATAAAATAGACAAAATAAGATTCAGGAAGAGGCACTGATTGCTGCAGAATGGCTCAAAAGGGCAACTCACCACTAAGCCACTGGATATCGTGGGTGCGCGCCGATAGGTTCAACTATAGCACCTGTCTCAGGTCCTGCACAAAAAGTGCAGCAAGTGTAGCATGAGTACGTAAACAACGTGTACTCAGTAAGTATCAAGCCTAATCTCGAAGAGGTAGAGACGAGATGGTCGACTTTGACACTCACTAAGGGTCAATATTAATAAAATAAAATAAAAATAAAAATATTTAAATCAACATGATTCACAGAGTTAACAATAATTTTATTTAATCAATAGAAATAATTAAATTCCTTCAAATACAACAATTCCCAATCTATTAATTAAATTCACAAGCTGCAATTAAAATATCAAGGTATCGTGTAATTATTATTATTATTAGGCACGATTTCTGCCGAGGTCGTACGGCTCGATCCAGAGTGTCGTGTACACTGCCGAGGGACGTGCGGCGCGATCCATAGATGCATCTATACTGCTAAGGCGTTCGGCCCGCTCCACAAGAAAGGAGGACATTTTTTTATGTACCTCCGGAATGAGAGTTTATTCATTGATAGATTAATACGAGAGGATACACAATTTCTTTTAACATTTAAATAATTTATATAAAAAATTAAGTATATTAGATTTTCATCTTTTTCTATATTTCCCTAACAATTTACAATATATTTGAAATAATTTAATTAAATAACGAATATAATTTACACACATAATTCATGATTTGAGTCCTAAACTACCCGGATTTTAGCATAAATAGTAGCTATATACGGACTCTCGCCACCTCGTGCATACGTAGCCCCCACATTTAGCTACAATTATTAATTTAAATCATGTATGGGGTAAATTCCCCCTCACAAGATTATACAAGAGACTTACCTTGTCTCAAAGTCCACTTTTTCGATCAAATGTCGCGTAAAACCTCAATTCGATGCCAAAAAATTCGAACTATCCAAAAGTTATATAAAGTAATTAATGCATGTTAAATACTTCGTAATTCATCTATTAAAAAAATTACCCTATCCAAAATGGTAAAATTCTTAAAATTCACCTCGGCCCACGTGCCCGGACTCCGAAAATTTTCGGAGAAAAACGTTACCCATAATCTCAAGAACTAAAATATATAATTTCTATCCAATTCCATAATCATTTTCATGGTTAAAATCTCATTTTTATAAATAAAATAAAAAAAAATCTAGGTTTTTCATCTAAACCCTTGATTTCCAAGATTTATCAGTTATAATTTATTCATAATCTATCTATTTAACTCAAGGTGTGTAGAATTAACTTAGCTTCCAATTGCTAGTTGAAATCCCCTCTCAAAAAGCTCTGAAATCGCCCAAACATAGAAGAAAATGGGCTCAAAATGACTGAGCCCCGATTTTTAATCCATTTTGCCCAGCAATGGTTTCGCACATGCGGAAGGTGTACCGCACCTACGGAAAAGACTCATAGGTGTGAGTTTTTCCTCGCCTGCCAAGCCTCGCATCTACGCACATTTCTCACACTTGCGCGTTCGCAAGTGCGCCCAAAATTCCTGCCATTGCACGCAGGTGCGCCCAAAATTCCGCACCTGTGATGGCAGGCCTCCCCTTCCCTTTTTGTTTCTGCGAATAAAGCTCGCATCTGCGAGGGTCGCACCTACGACTGTCCAAGTGCAGGTGCGAACGTACCAGAAGCAGAAAACTTCAGTTCTTCCTCCAAATTCCAAAATTGGTCTGAGCCTCATCTGGTTAACACTCAGGGGCCCCGCTCGAATATACCAATAAGTTTAAAATCATAAAATGAACTCGCGCGAACTCTTGGAGAGTGTAAAACAACATCAAATCTAAGAATCATACCCCAAACCAAATTGATTCAACTTAGAAATTTTAAATTCCTCAAATTTACTCCGAACGCGCCGAAATATACTTATACTACTCGGAATGACACCAAATTATGTGTGCAAGTCTTAAATCACCATACAGAACTATTTCCAAACTCACAATTTCAAACGGACCTCGATTACTCCAAAACTTACTCCAAATCAAATTTAAAGAACTTTAAACCTTCAAATAGTTGATTTTCACTATCAAGCGCTAAAACGCTCCTGGGTTATCCAAAACCCGATTCGAACATACGCCCAAGTCCGAAATCATCATACGAACCTATTGGAATCGTCAAATTCTGATTCCGGGGTCGTTTTCTCAAAATATTGACCGAAGTCAAACTTGACATTTTAAAGCCAAACTAAGGAACCAATTGTTCCGATTTTAACCCGATCACTTTCAAATTCTGAACCAACTATCCCCGCAACTCATAAATTAATAAAAGCACATAGGGAGAGTTTTATTTAGGGAAATGAGGTTCTAAAAGTTAATATGACCGATTGGGTCATTACAAATAGTGAAATGTGTTTTCCTAGGTTATCCTTTTAGGAAGAAAGGTTATAAGCTTTTAGATTTGACCTCCATGAAAATTCTGTCTCAAGGGATGTAGTATTTTATGAGGATATCTTTCCTTTTCACTCTGATAGTCTAGAAACACCTATTTTTCCTATTGAAACTACTTCACTTAAAGATTTAGATCAGCTTGTTCCTATTCCTAATTATTCTTGTCCTTTTCCTACTCCTACAAATCTTTCCACCTCTTCTTCTTCTTCCCCTAGTAAATCTACTACTCCTGTTGCACCTTCATTTAATACAAACACACCTTCACCTTTTCTTCCAACTCCTGCACCAATAGCTCTAAGGAGATCCACTAGAGAACACAACCAACGACCCTATCTGGCAGATTATATATGCAATGTTGTACATTTGACTGATCTAACATCTTCTTGTTTTGCAGCTCCCATTACTCCTAATATTTTACCTTTTTCAGCTCTTTCATCTACCAATCAAAGACTTTTACATTCTATATCAAATATTATTGAACCAACCAGTTACACTCAGCAGTTGTACATCCCAGTTAGTAGGAAGCCATGATCAAGGAATTTGAAGCCTTAGAGGCCAATCAAACATGGAGAGTAGTTGAATTACCTAAGGGGAAGAAACTTCTACCTTGTAAATGGATTTATAAGGTAAAGTACAGATCTAATGGGAGTATAGAATGTTTTAAAGACAGACTTGTTATTAGAGGAGCTATTCATAGAGAAGGAATAGACTTCACCGAGACATTCTCCCTAGTGGTTAAAATGACCACGGTTAGGTGTCTTCTCACAATTGCTATGTAACAGGATTGGAAATTGTTTCAACTAGATGTCAATAACGCACTTTTACATGGGGACCTACATGAGGAAGTCTATATGATATTTTCAGCTAGTATGATTCCACCTAGTCCTAATCATGTTTGCAGATTGAAGAAATCATTATATGGTCTAAAGCAGGCTTCACGTCAGTGGTATGCAAGGCTCACTTGTGCACTCAATTTCAAGGGTTACTCTCACTCGCTTAATCATTACTCTCTATTTTATAAGAAAACAGATTCTGATATTAATATTATCGCAGTATATGTCGATGATATTCTTCTCATAAGGGATGATCCTATTGAACAAAACTCTCTCAAGTCTTTTCTTAACTCGAAATTCAGAATTAAAGATCTTGGTGAAGTAAATTATTTTCTTGGACTTGAAATTATCAGAGAAAAAGGTGAAATGATTGTAAGCCAGAAAAAGTTTACCTTAAAGCTCTTATCTGAATTTGGATGCTTTGATTTACGGTCGGCTTCTTCTCCACTCGATCCATCCTCAAAGCTTAGGGGAGATGTTGGTGAGCTTCTACCAGATCCAACTGTATATCACTGGTTACTAGGAAAGCTTAATTTTTTAACTAATACTCGGCCAAATCTTTCATTTGCCGTTCAACACCTCAGTCAGTAGATGTAGAGTCCCCGCGGACCTCATTTCGGTGCAGCCATTCATTCTCTCCGATATCTACTTTCTACTCCTGATATAGGACTCTTCCTGAACTCGGATCCTTCACTAAAATTATTGGCATTTTGTGACTCCGACTGGGCTACTTGCCCCGATTCACGCCGGTCAGTTAGTGGGTTCTACATCAGTCTCGGCAGTTCTCCCATTTCTTGGAAGTCCAAGAAATAATCTTTAATATCTCTTTCATCCGCTGAGGCCGAATATCGATCTATGAGGCGTATAGTAGCTGAAATTACTTGGCTTGTTCGGCTCCTTGCAGATTTATCAATTCTCTATCACTGCCTGTTTCCCTTCATTCCGATAGCCAAGCAGCAATCTACATAGCCAAAAATCCTATTTTTCACGAAAGGACTAAGCATGTGGATTTGGACGGCCATTTTATTTGACAACAGTTCTTGGCCGGCTTAATTTTACTCACTTTTGTTCCTTCTAAATCTCAAATCGCTGATGTCTTCACTAAGCCGCTCACTGGACCTCTTCATCACTCCATTCTTCCCAAGTCGGGTGTGCTTCCTCACCCCTCCAAATTGAGGGGAGGAGGGGTGTTGGCACCGAAAATCCTAAAGAGACCCATTTACAGAAGATGGAAGGATTGGGCTCAGAGAGAGAAGAGAAGCTTATGCTATCAGACCAAATAAATGAAATGAAGCAAAGACACAAAGAACCAATCTCTAAGCCTCTCACCCGTATGAATGCACAAACCAATCAGAGCCCTCCATCACAAAATAAGAGATTTCATCTGGGACTTACATGTATTAATTTAAGTACAGATTTTTTTCACAATAGGAAGAAACCACAGCCTTCTAGAACCAGATTAGCTGGATAATAATATTGTAAATATATTTTTCATTTATTATTCTTTCATTAGTTTGTTAGGCTTAGCTGAATAAGAGAACAACACGTGGAGAAAATTAGTTATAGAGATTCTTCTCTTTGTTGTACATAACGGGATATTGTACAAATACAAAATTCATTCAATGAAAAGGAATTTTTTTTTACATATCTTCAAATTGAAACTGTAGACTGTTGGTCTTGATCTGTTGTAAAAGTAACTAATCTTTACTATTGATATGAAGTTTGAAGTGATAGTATATAAATTCCAAAGAAGTCTTCAGGATCTATAGGATGCAGTTCTGTATGAGAGAGCATCCATGATAATTATCTTGCGAGATACTTGACAGTCATGAAAAAAACTATATAATCTTAATTGTTAAAGAGATCTTATGTGGAGCTATCTTCTTTCTTTTTTCTTTCCAGATATAATCATGCAGAAATTACACTATACAAAATTCAAATTTACGGAAGAACAAAAAGATTGAAGAACAGATACTGCTCTATCCCCAAAAATAAAGGCACTACTTCTATTAGAGGAAATAAAAAATAATTTTCTTTTCATGGTTTTTTTCAATTCTTTTTACATATAAGACATAAGTTATACTGGATTTTTGCTAATATTTTGGCAATTAAATTTGTTGCTTGTACTCATATATAAGAGGCGTTCTTTTTGGAAAAAAAAGAGAGTAAAATACGAAGCAATCAAGGTAAAAAGAAGCATCTCTTACCTTGAATATATATTGAGAGATTGAGAAAAGTTGATGCATGTAAAGCGTAATTTATCTATCATCACTTCATAAGAGGAACGAATGGAAGTAGAAGCACATTATCAAAAAGTTCTGGAAAATGATTAAAAGTTTTTTGAATTACATTTCAGACGGGCTTTTCATATTTCCATTATTAGTTATTTGACTAAAACTGGAGCCTTTTGTTGACCGAGAAGAATTGAACCCTTAGTTGCTGTGAAGGTAGGTGTTGGTTGCAGATATTTAAACTATAAATCTCTCTTCCACTTCTGATTTAAGATAAAAGTATATATTTTTAGCCATGATCATCGCATCTTTAATGTGCAATCATTATTTTGCAATATTCTTGAAACGTTTTATTAGAAACGTTTCAGGAGAACCAATGAATGCTAATTTGAAACCATTCTTTGTCGTAATTGTCGCACCTCTTTTTTCCCACGCGATGGTATTACGAGGTTGAGTTAGAAGAGTTTTTCCAATTGAAGTGACGTTTTGAAAAGTGATAATGTATTATTTTGAGTCGCCACTTGGAATTGAATTTTGGTGTTTCAAGTCACCTTTTATTTGAATTCCTCATCAATGAAAGGTTTGACTCCTAATTTATGGTCTACGAAAACAGAAGATTGAGTAAGGAATTCTGTTGACCGAGGGGAAGGTGTAAGGCATTCCTCGAGTCCCGTGGTTCTAACACGGTCGCTTTTATTGACTAATATCCGGCTTAACAATTCTTGACTATTCTTGTATTTTATTGATTATGATTTTTCTATTATCACTTAATTAATTATTATATTTTATTAATTGTTTTGACCTAGATGCGGTATGTACACAAGAGACTTCTTTGAAATTGAATGTTAAACCAAGGTACGGAATGTACACAAGATCAAAACATAATTATTTTGAATTTAAAGGTATCAAGACACGGGAATGCGCATATGATCCTTTTATTACTTAAGCATATTAATCCAAAGTTTGGGTACGAACACATAGGCTAAATAGTTTTTTTTTTTAAAAAGAAAATCATCTCACATTCTATTTGAAAATAATCCAATGCACCAAAAGTACATTATATAATTCTAATTAAAATTAAACTCTAAAAGAAAATAATTGCGCAAATATATTCACATCAGACAAAGTATAGAAAGATAAAATTTATTACTTTAAACAAACATAAAACTAGTAACTAGGTAAACATTCAAATGCTTCGATAAATGGGCTAACAACTCAAACTCTTACTAACTGCACTGCATATTAAAGTTAGAATAATGAAAGTTATCTCATCTAATTTATTATCACAAATTAAACTCAAAATAACTTAGACAGATAACATCAAACATAAATTATCTAATAACGATAACGACTTAAAAATGTTACCCCAAAGACTCATCAGATTAAAATGGAGATGACATGATAACATACTCAAAATTAATATCTTCACCAAATTAACATTAAATATTGAGAAACTTAAAAGTTACATACTTGCTCATGGAATAATTTAAAATACTAGCAAAATGAAAAACTGACCTTTTGTAGAAATCTAACAAAGAGAAATCTGATACTCTATCGGAATATCGAACCAAGACGGAGATCACAACGGAATCACTAACCGAAAACCTCAAATTCGATCTTAAGCATCCTTTATTTCAAAACCAAGTTTACTAAGAGAGATAGTGAAGAAATCTTTTGTGAGAAAATCAGTATGTGTTCGTGTATGAAAATCTGAGTCTTCTTAATTAGACTAGAATCAATATTTTCTCCTTTCTTTGAAACAAATTCTAGCCCCCTAATCTAATGTGTATGACCAATATATATAGAAGGTGTGTGAAGAGCAATGAATGGAGGAGTGGGCAACAAGACGTGAGGGACGGGGGTGATCGTGTATGTGTGCAATGTGAGTTGAGTGACGTGAAAGGTGGGGAAGTTAGGGAGAATGAGATTAAGATGAGGTATATTAGAGAGTTAGTTGTGGATAGAAATGTATTTCTTTTAGATTTTCTGTTCTTATTCCTTTTGAAAGCAAAAGTCAAGACTAGTTAATCAAAAGTTTAAAAAAACTATTTATACTGGAATCAAATATCTCTACAAGAAACTACTCGAATAATTACCATTACTAAGGCCTACACTACTAAAAGATATGTACTTATTTTTCTTTTATAAAATAAAGCAAAATACCTAAATAATAATATTAACTAACTATTTTAGAGTATAGAAAATATTAAATATTTAGACTACAACTTAAACTGACATATATATATATATATACACACACACACACATATTTTTGGTCCATTCCAAAAAGAATCTCCACTTTAGAGACAAAAGGACGTTAAAAATAATATCTAAGTCTAAAGACAAAAATATTATAAAGAGATATGCCTTATAATTTTATTATCGCATTAAAAAATATGGCAATATCTTTCTTAGTCTTCATCCTCCTATGGAATGAGCACAACAAGGTGCTAATACCACCATTGAGAAGAAAAAAAAAACTAATCAAGATGTGCCAAAATATAAGTTACATAATACATACTAATTTTTGTTCATACAAGTTACATGGTATCTCTTATAATAAATCTATCAAGATCCGGAGGAATTTTCGTTGGTGATGGCGGAAAAGTAGCTTGGTCATCGCCACTTCCGGGCGAAGCAACATCCTCCGCAAGTTTAGCTAGCATTTTTTCGTAAGCTTCGTCTTCATTTGGTTGTGATTCAGCAAGTCCAAAATTTCTTCTTTCCGACCGGATCCAATCTCTGAAAAGTACTAATTTTTCCAAACTCTCCCTCATTGACGCTCTATAATCACCGAGTTGAAGTCTTGCTTGACTGAAAGCGCTCTCTGATGCCACTGTTGAAGCTTGAATAGTTAAAATATCTCGGGCCATCCTTGAAAGAACCGGAAAGTGTTTTTCTTTGTCCTTCCACTATTCCAAAAGATTAAAGGAACCGTCGGGATTCACTTCCTCAATTCCCTGCGACAAATAAACTTCAAGCTCATTTAGTTGTGAAAAATCACTACTACTAGAACCTTGACAACCCCTAAACCCCGCCCAAGCACTAAGTGCTCTTACTCCCGCAGTTCTTTTAGATGATTGAGAATCAGAAGAAAAATGAGTTGGAACATTTGGTCTAGCATGATTTAATGCAACTTGATAAGTATTAAAAATAGTTTGAGCATTTATTCTAATTGAGGCTATTATTTCCGGAAGTTGAGACAATTCCTCATCTTTAAGTGCTAAATCATTATAAACAGTTTCATACCAAAAATGAGGACCTCCTAATTTCATACAAGGATTTAACAAAGCAGAAACATCATAAATAGGGGGAATAGGAAAAAAATATTTTTTAAACTTTTTTCTCATAGAATCAATAGCAAGTTTATAAATTTTTCCACCCTCTGAAAAATGAGCAAACAAATTTGCAAGTTCTGCAATATAAACTAAACAGTTAGAAATAGTAGGATAATATTGCCCAGAAAATTTATTTGTAGCAATATGAAATTTTTCTAAAAAATCTACAAGCATTTTAACATTAGCCCAATCCCCATTTGTAAGGTTCTCATCATCATCACTTACATGTGCATTAAATGTTGAGTTTATGCGGTTTCTATATTCATATGCAACAACCAAACTTTCATACATGTAATTCCATCTAGTTGGACCAGGTTTTGGAACCTTTCTTTCTCTTAGGCCAAATTCATTGCATCTTTTAAAAAATTCTCTAAGTCTACTTCTACGGTTTGAATAAAAAATCTAGTTAAGAGTCATTTTAACCTTTTCAATTTCAATATTTAAAATTCTCATACCATCACCCACAATTAAATGGTAAATATGACAAATACATCTAACATGAAAAATATCACTAAATGTAGGATTTAGCGTAGTGGTAAGCAAGGTTATAGCATTTGTGTTACTAGTAGCATTATCCATTGAAATTGACATTATTTTATCACTAATGCAAAAATATCTACAAATACCTATAACTGTGCTAGCAATAAACTGCCATGTGTGACGTGAATTAATTATTCTATAAGAAATAATGCGCTTTTGCATTATCCAATCCTCATCAATCCAATGACTGGTAACAGTAAGGTAATCACAGTCGTTACCACTTCTACCAATATCAGTTGTAATAGCAACACGATAATTTATATGAGTAAATAAATAGCGCAAATATTGTTCATATTCATGTTTATATTTATAAATATCGCTCTTTACGGTTGTGCGAGGAAAACCTTTATAAGTATGATTAAAAATATTTCTAATATAATGCACAAAGTTAGGGTCAGAAGGAAAACTATAGGGTAAACACATAACAGTTATCATTTTTGCCAATTCTTCCAGATCTTTTTTTGGATCATAATATAAAATACCACCGGTAACAGTGTTAATTCCCGGTTGAAATTGATTTGAACCGGTACTAGGGTCAACCTGACTAGGAGTAGGTAGACTTTTCCCCTCGGCCAAAGCTTTCAGACGAAGATATCTCACTCTATCTTGAGGGTGTTTCATTATGTGTCTAGCCAAAGTTCTCCCTCCCCCCCCCCCCCACGATCCAAAATATTTAAAAACTAACTCCATGCCACAAGTTTTATACTTAACCTTATTTTTTGGAATTAGTTGAGTAAAAAATGGCCAAACGGGAGATGTTTTCGTCCGTTTGCTAGGTTGTCTAGAAAAAGTAGGGGTAGTAACAGGAGTATCAAATGGGGCATCATTTGGATTAGCAGGGTTATCACTAGTTGGGTTAACATCAGGAGTAGGACTAGTTGGTGTATCATCATCCGATTGAGTTTCATCAAAATTTTTCCTCGTCATCATTTTCATCAATAGTTGGATTAGAATAAAGAGCATTCATTAATTCATGGTCTAATTGTTCACCAGCTCTAATATTATGGCAAAATTGACTTTCAGTAAAATGTAATAAACTATTATGGCTATCAAGAATAGCAGGTGTAGGACGTATATGGAGTTTGGTTCGGGGAGCCCGGGGCAGTGGAGGAGGAACAGATTGAGTACTAGATTCGTCACTCTTGGATTTTTCCTTATTTTTACCAATTTTTTTTTTTTAAGGAAGCCATCTTAATTAATAAAGTAATAGAAAATAAATAAAACAAACAAAATTATAATATTAAAACTTAAGAGTTGGAACGAGTTTACCGAATTGACGAATAACTTGTTGAAAATTGATTATCGTTGAAGACTTCAATTCACCAACTTCACAATTGTTCCACAAATTGTAACAATAAAGTAAGCAATAGTAGCAATTATAGAAGAAAACTAGAGAGAGATTGTGATAGATTGATGATTTTGTAAGAAAAAAATAAAAGAATGATGGGTATTTATAGATTAAAACAAAGTGGGGGGGGGGGGAGGGGAGGGAGGGTTAAATGGCTATTTTATAAAGTGGGGGGGGGGGGGGGGATCGGGTCCTGGCGGTCTAAATGGTCCCGAGCCTGGCGGGCCCAAAGCATAGGACCGGCCAACAAGACCGGCCCATGCCCACTAAAACCGGGCCAAACGGTCCTGACCCGTTTAGCCCGCGGTCCCGGGCCGGTTCCGGGCCTGGACCGGCCCACTTGCCACCCTTAGGAGCCGGTTATGGAACTTTGGAGCGAGGTAAGTCTCCTTTCTAACCTTGTAAGAGGGAATTTACCCCATAGGTGAAATAAATCAATATGTGCTCCTATTGGTGGGGGCTACGTATGCACGAGATGACGAGAGTCCATACATAGCTACTATTATGCTTAAGTTCGGGTAGTCTAGGACCCAAAAGCATGCTCTACTTGTAATATTTGCAATC
Organism: Nicotiana tomentosiformis; assembly: GCF_000390325.3. NCBI lineage: Eukaryota > Viridiplantae > Streptophyta > Magnoliopsida > Solanales > Solanaceae > Nicotiana > Nicotiana tomentosiformis. Next base: position 38,672,830 of record NC_090813.1, on the reverse strand, counting down.
TTGTTGTCAATTTAACATGCTTAAATCATATCGAACTTGGTAAACAAATTTTTCTAAAAAGTTAAACATCATTTCTTGACTGTTAAAAGATAAATTGCCATTTCCTTGGATAATTCCCCCTTGATGAATTCTCGATTGACTGTTTGAATGTGGTTATCTTTGTGGAACAGGCCGAACGCCTCGGCAGATTAAATAGATCCATCTATGGTTCGCGTCATTCGACCTTTTGGGAGTGCACAATTTAAATATTTATTGGATCGGGTCGTACGACCTCGGCATGATTTGCGCATGCTCGTATTGCTTTCCTTGAAATTTATAAATAATGATATTGCCTCCCCGGTCTGAGATAAATTGATAAATGATGAAATGTGAATTTGGAAACCTCTTATTATCAAATGAATTGTTTACTTGATTCATGATTTTCTTGAGTTTACTGCCGTTTTTAATAAATCCACGACCAATCATATTATTGATGGCCACAGTAAGTGTCGGAGTCAACCTCTCGTCACTACTTTTTAGAGGTTAGGCGGGTTACTTACTGGGTATGCATTTATTTACGTACTCATACTATACTTGCTGCACGTTTTGTGCAGGTACATATATGACTAGTGGCTTTGTGGGCGCAGAGGCACGGTTATTACGGGGAATTAGGTGAGCTACATCTTATGTACGACCCGCAGCCAGCAGAGTCTCCTTCAGAGTATTGTATTTTTCTTTCCTGACCAAATTTGTATTTCGGACAGTTATTGTATTTTATTTTAAATTCCTAGAAAATGCTCATGCACTTGTGACACCAGGTTCTGGGATGATTATGGGATGTTTAGTATTGAAATTGGAAAATATTGTTATTTATTCTGTAAATTCATCATTTACTAGATAAATTGAAGTAAATTTACGATTTCAAAAATATTAAAATGAGAATTTAAGTAACTATTTAGTGTTGGCTTGCCTGACAGTGGTGTCTGGTGCCATCATGACCTTTAACGGGTTTTGGGTCGTGACAGTCATTGCCGTCTAATTGAACGAGGTCGAGGTCTTCTATTGTCGATCTCGCGGCTTCAACCGTATTGGGGTCTTTGATGACGTCCTCGTTCGACCTCGACCCTGTTAATAGCTATGCCTCTTTTTCTTTGTCCTTCATTTGTTGAGTGACCGTACAGTTTAGAGCGATGCGGTAGCATTCCCGGGATGTGCGTTGTTCCCCTCGTATACTGAATATTCCCCATGGAGTTAGGAATTTGATGACTTGGTACAAGCTGGAGGGGATGGCTCTCATGGTGTGTATCCATGGTCGCCCTATTATGGCATTGTATGATGTGTCTTGGTTTAGGATATGGAATGTGGTTTCCAGAGTGACGCTACTGGCTAGGACAGGAAGTGTGATCTCGCCGGATGTTCGCTCAACTGCATTGTTAAAACTCGTTAGCGTGATGTAGTGCGGTACTATCTTATCCTCGAGTTTTATTTGTGCAAGTACTCGAGGGTGGATAATGCACACGCCGCTTCCATCGTCTACCATAATGCATCTCACATCGATATCAAAAATTTGTAAAGTAATAGCAAGGTCGTCATAGTGAGGGAAATCCAAACCGTTGGTAACCGACTTGTCGAAGATGATACTTTCTTTGAGTTCATCATACTGTTCGTGGGTGATTGACCGTTTGAGCTTGTGGGTTGTGGTGAATTTCACTATAACAACCCGACTGTTCGTTTTGAGCTCTAGCATGTCGTTTGGCAGTTTGAGGCCCTGAGCAACTTCACTTCAGGTATTACGACATGTACGCGTGATCGAAATTTAATTTTGAGAAGTTCAGAGTTGATTTGGAAAGAAAGATTCTCATTTAGGAAGCTTTAAGTTGGAAAGAGTGACTAAGGTGTCATTTTTGAGTAAATGACCTCAGAATCGGGATTTGAAGGTTTCAACAGGTTCGTATGATGATTTTGGACTTGGGTGTATGTCCGGGTCGAATTTTGGATGACCCGGGAACGTTTCGGCACCTATTATGGAAGTTGGCATTTTTAGAAGGATTTCCTCATGTTATTGTGTTTACCGTTGCCTCATAAAATCCATAATTCATCATATCATTGGTATATTAATTATAGCCCATAGTAAGTGTCTGAGTCGACCCCTCGTCACTACTTCTTCGAGGTTAGGCGGAATACTTACTGGGTACGCGTTGATTTATGTACTCATGCTACACTTGTTGTACATTTTGTGTAGGTACACATATGTTTAGCGGCCTTATGGGCGCAGAAGTGCGATTATGGCGGGGACTTAGATGAGTTGCATTCTATACGATGCTTCGCAGCCCACAGAGTCTCCTTCGGAGTATTTGTATTTTCTTTTCTATCCAAATTTATATTCCAGACAGTTATTGTATTTTATTTTATTCCCTAGTAAATGCTCATGCTCTTGTGACACCAGATTCTGGGATGATTATGGGATTATTCAGTATTGAAATTTGCGAAAAACATTATTATTTACTCTGTGAAGTTCATCATTTATTATTTAATTGATGGAAATTTACGATTTTAGAAATATTAAAATGAGAATTTACTAATTATTGGTATTGGTTTGCCTGACAGTGGTGTCCGGCGCCATCACGACCTTTCAAGGATTTTGGGTTGTGACAACATGGTATTAGAGCACTAGGTTTACTTAGGTCTCACGAGTCATGAGTGAGTCTAGTAGAGTCTTGCGGATTGATACGGAGACGTCTGTACTTATCTTCGAAAGGCTACAGGGCTGTTAGGAGCACTCTCATTCTTGATTCCTCATCATGTGATTTGATTCCTTTGAGGCATATGCCTTCGTTTCTTTCCCATTCAATCTTATGCGACGTGAAGCGCTGATTATAAATCGAGAAGTGAGGAATTTTAGTGGTACTACAGATGTGGTGCGGGATATTTCTCCCTGTGTAGTTGATTGGGCTATTGTCGTCGCCTTATGGGAGGATATTCTATCATTTTAGCTCAGTAGTTGTACTTCTGAGAGCTTTGAGGCTATACACAAGTTGCTATGATGCTCATGAGTTGTTATCGCACAGTATTGATGTGATGGTAGGATGCTTGCCTATGTATCGGGGCAGTGAATGATTTGTAAAGAGGTTTACTCAGTGTATGATTCAGAGATTCGGTATTTTACTTCCGACAGAGGAAAGGCAATCGAACTAAGAATGTTCAAACTTGGGTTGATGGAGTAGCGGGACTCGATATTTTTGAGCATGGTGGAATCTTCGCCTGTGATGTGGCATCATCGTCATTGATTGGTTATAATGTGTTAAGTTCGTCGGTGTTATGGTTTCCTTAAATTCTCCTTGGGGCAGAGTATTATAAATGGTGCCGAGAAAGCAGCTGTCAGAGGTCGCAGTGTGCAGAGGTTCAGGATCGAATCGACATTCCTGGTATTGATGGCTCGAGAAAGAAGATTTCCAGAAAGGTTTAAAGTTGGTAGCGATTTATCGGTTCAAGTGCTACAGAGGTAGATATTGATTTAATGCAACAACTGGGCAGCGAAGGATGAGGAAGGACATGTAGAAGGTGCCTTGCGGTGGATAAACTTATAGAAGGCCAAGTGTGAGAAATAGGAGTCAGGTAGTTACTTAAAGAAATGAGTTTGACCAAAGTGGGAGAGTGGCAGAGTAGCATGTAGGTTCTGTGATAGGATAGCTACATGCCTTGAGGAAAGTTTAGAGTGATTTGGGATTCATGGTGGACAATGACTAGGTCTACGGGCTTAATTTGGAATATTGGCTGCTATATTGAGGAAGATTGGGTGTGACAGGAAGGAGTTGCTTGATATGAAGAAGGACACAACATGACTTTGGATTGGAATGCATTGCTGCACCTTTAGTTGATGTCCATGAGGAGTGAACGGACTTGTACAGCTGGTGAATGAGCATGGGCTCATGATAGTTTATTGGCTTCGTGGTAATTGCACTCGGTGCAGCGTTGTTGGAGGATGTCGGCACGGAATTTCCACATGTGGGTTATCTCTTATGAGCAGGTTAGCGGTCGCATGGTGTTGATGAAGTTTCTGCGAAGAATTCTACTGGCTACCCAGTAAGAGATTGAATATGTAAATGTAGCTAGTGGTTCAGAATGTTCATTAAAGGTCAATAGAAGGATTTTGAGGAATTTGGCGGTTTGATTGTGCAAGATCATGTCAATAGGATATAAGAAACATTGGTGGGTTCCAAGGTTATGCAATGGTAGCTTCAGGCTAAGTGGGAGAGCCCCACCGTCTATGATTGGATTGTGTAATTGTCAACTAGTGCGATTTTTGGTTATCAGTGTATTGATGGGTCGCTATGACTAAGGGAAGAGAACATCAGCAGTAATTTGAGCAAAGGATTTGAGGAATGTGTGCTATATTTGGCCTTATCGATTCGTGTTCAGGTTTAGGGAAAACTTAGAGTCTAGGCTTCGTATGGAAGTGGTATATAAGAAAAATGATTCAGCCGGGTGCTTCTTTGAGAGGGCGTTCATGTGCTAGTGGAGCCTTGGAGTTCGATTATGTTTGGGACCAAGTCAGAGTGGGCGACTCTCAACAATGGTCCTATTACGTTCAAAATTTAGGTGCGGTGCCTAAGGATTTCGAGCTAGTAATATGGTTAAGGATTGAGCTTTTGCAGTGGATTATGAAAAGTGGCTTGGAGTGTCTATGTTATCTTCAGTATGTGGTGTATCAATGGAAGAATGGGAGAAAATAACTTCGGAATCGTAAAGGAAATATCAGAATGGTTGTACCAGTAGAAGATGCGGATGTGTGCACAAGGATGGTGTGAGATGGTTCGTGGGTTTTGGGGACAATGTGGTCTTGTGAAATAGGATCACTCAGGACGAGTGCGGATTGAGTTCGCCATGTTTGAATGGAGCTATTATTATTCCTAAGGAAAGTCTAGGGTAAATTAGAAAGAGTCAGGTCGGTTAGCAATGGTTGAATAGGCATAATGATGGCGATGATCAGCTCCTTCAGTGTGTTGGGATATTCATGTGATTTGTGACGGTACGTGCAAGGTTTGACGGTCACCGTAAGTGATCTTATTTGGAGGCTTTCGAGTATTATAGCTTGTTATGTGCAGATAGATCCCGGAAGGGTTATGGTAGTTTAAACCACTACTTGAGGTTGGTATTTTCTGCGGATATGAGGATTCAGTCGCTTGTTGCGATGGTTCTCTTGGAATGAGTTAAGTAAAAGGTTTATATGTGATGAAGTGTTTACCCTATTAGTAGTTCGGAAGTTAAGATGAAATTCTTGTACTCTTGCGCATTGGCATGATTAAGTGCAGTGACCGACATGGGATTCGGAAGTTGAGGATCAAGGTTGCAGTTTGTTGTCGACAAGAATGTCAAGAGCTTGGATGAGCGGGAAAGGATTCAGATGGTTAGAGTCAGCCGGTATTGTCTTTGGCGTCACCTACGATCGGTATCTGGTATGGGAGGCTTTGCATATTGATTGCGGATTCTTGATTGCTTTACAGCGTTTGTGTGGCCGGTGGCATGGATGTGCAGACTCGTTGTCTGGTGCGAAAGGTCCTGGGAACATGTCCCACAGGAAGATTGTATAAGTGTGATATGTAGTCACTTGATTGATTGAAGATTTAAAACCATGTGTGGAGATTTTTAGTACTATCGCTAATGTGAGAATTTATGCCTGAAGGACGCTAGGTTCATTTGGTTGTGGACTGTGGAGGTTTGTTTCGGATATGATGGTTGTTCTTGTGTGTTATGGGAAAAGGGTTATTATGAACCCTTGAAAGGTTATTAGACTAGTACGGTGCGATCAGAATCGGCTTGAGGTCCATAAAAGGATTTAAATGTGAATATGGGCTCTATTTCAGGCTGGATGTGTTCATTTCAGCATAGTGCTCCTTATGGAGGAGTATTTGGAGGTTGGATGTCGTTTCGTCGTCGGCTATTTCATGTAATTCTATATGGTGCCGTGTATGTTGTGAAACAGCTTGATAAATTTCACATGTGCTGAGGTTCCGCATAGCGATGATATTATGTGAGCAGGATGGCTCTCGAGATTCAGATCATATATCGCACCTTAGTTGTGCTTGACTTTTGTAGCGTAAGGCAATATCTGGCTCCCCAGGGATGGTATTATGCACTTAGTGTGCTCGTGGCCAATATTCGGGTATTTTGTAATAATGAGCATTCTAGCTCGATAAGTATCTCCTTATATAGATTTTATGTGTGGATCGGGTGGAACGCCACCACAGGCATGTTGTTTGGCTTGAGTTGCGCGCCGCAATAGTGTGATGTTGAGTACAGTCCCTTATATCTATTTTCGTGTGTTTTGTTTTCCATTTTCTGAGGAAGGTTCGTAACACCTTTTCGGTTGTCTAGTTAGTTACGTGGGTTGAGTAATCCTTTCCAGAGTTCGTTTTCTTTATGTATCACATTCGAGTTGGTAGTTTGTTGGCACATCGTGGCATCACATGAAACCTTTGATCGTGTCTGGGGTGGCTTGTTGCTTGAGCAGCTTATACTGGTAGAGACGAGATTATTGGATCTGGGATCAGTGCGATCGGATTATATGCAGTATATTAAAGAGCAAATACCATTATTTGGTTCATAATGAGGTGATGATTCTAGTCAAGAGGGGAGATTCAATGGTTTGTTGACTCGGCAGTTGGTTATGAATTTCTATACGTCTCTTCCGTCGTGGCGGTATTGCCAGAGTTGAGACAAGACTTATATACATCATGAGGTGTATTGTGAGCATCGGATTAGTGAGATTTAGGCTATTGATATCAGAGGATGTTATTGGTCATGTAAGTTATGCAGTGCGTAGTGTGGATCCGGCAAAGGTATGCAATCATGTATTGGTGTATCGTATAGAGATTGATATGGTGTTCGTATGATGGAAGCAGGCCTGGCAGAGAAATCCGGATGTTGGAATTGGGCTTTAAGGCCTAATGGGCTAAGTAAAAGGGAAAATCTTCAGATTAGCTCGAGCTAATGTACTCAACTGAGTTGTGATAGCACGGGTGGGTGCACGGGGGGTGTTAACCAGTGATTTCGGACAACTCCAGAACAGTTCTTAGCACGTTCGAGGACGAACATATGTTTAAGTGGGAGAGAATGTAACGACTCGACCGGTTATTTTGAGCTCTAGCACGTCGTTCCGTAGTTTGAGTCCCTGGGAAGCTTCACTTCAGGTATTACGACTTGTACGCGTGGTCAGAATTTAATTTCAAGAAGTTCGGAGTTGATTTGGAAAGAAATATTCTCATTTCGGAAGCTTTAAGTTGGAAAGAGTGACTAAGGTGTGATGTTTGAGTAAATAACCTCGGAATCGAGATTTGAAGGTTCCAACAGGTTCGTATGATGATTTTGGACTTGGGTGTATGTCCGGGTCGAATTTTGGATGACCCGGGAACGTTTCGGCACCTATTATGGAAGTTGGCATTTTTAGAAAGATTTCCTAAATTTTAGTTGAAGTGCATTTCAATGTTATCAATGTCGGTTTGGGATTCCAAGCCTGGGCATAACTCCGTATGGTGATCTGGTGTTGGGAGCGCGTCCAGATGTGGATTTGGAGGTCCGTAGGTCATTTTGGGGTCATTTGGCGAAAGTTAGAAATTTAAAGGTTTTTGAGAAGTTTGACCGAGAGTGGACATTTTGACAGTGGGGTCGGATTCTGATTCCGGAAGTTGGAGTAGGTCTGTAATGTCGAATGTTACTTGTGTGCAAAATTTGAGGTCAATCGGACGTGATTTGATAGGTTCCGACATCGAATATAGAAGTTTGAAGTTCTAAAGTTCTTCAAACTTGAATTGGGGTACCATTCGTGATTTCGATGTTGTTCGATGCGATTTGAGGTCAATTGGTTGAGGTCCCGGGGGCCTCGGGTGTGTTTCGGGGTGGTTTCAGATCATTTGGAGTTGTTTTGGAATTGCTGGTTCTGGTATCTGGTTTCCGTCTTCGCAAATGCGAAGGAAGTCCCGCGTTCGCGAAGAAGAAATGTTGGGGGTGCTGGATTTGGCCTTCGCGAACGCGAAGCAGTGGACGCGAACTCGAGGCAAGGTCTAGTCAAGCTAACGCGAACGCGATGCAGTGGTCGCGAATGTGAAGAAAGAAGGGGAATCGGGACCCTGAGCCATTAAGCCTTCGCGAACGCGAAGCTTAGACCGCGAATGCGAGAGCTTGAACGCGAACGCGATGCTGTGCATGGTCAGGCCTTCGCGAACACGACACTGGTCACGCGAACACGAAGAAGAACGGGTCTGGGCAGATTGGATTTAATACGGGATTTGGCTCATTCTCTCTCATTTTTCACTGGGATGGACGATTTTTGGAGAGCTTCAAGGGGAGATTTTCATCATCTATGCCAATGTAAGTGATTCCCACCTATTGCAAGTTAAATACATCGGTTGTATATGGATTTATACATCAAAATTTGTTGAAATTTGGGATTTTGAAGGAAAACCTAGATATTTATATTTTTGGATTTTGACCACGAATTCGGGCATGAAATTGGAAATAAACTATATATTTCAGCTCGTGAGGCTATAGGTAATGGTTATCTTCAAAAACTTTCGGAATCCGGGCACGTGGGCACGAGGTTACTTTATCGACTTTTCGAGCGGAGTTGAAAATTATTGTAAATTGATTACTTTTGAGTATTAGAGCATATTTTGATTGGGTTGCGTCTTATTTGACTAGTTTAGGAGCGTTGGGCATCGATTTGAGTTGATTGAATGGCTTGGGAGTCAGTTATGAAACTTCGGAGCGAGGTAAGTCTCCTTTCTAACCTTGTAAGAGGGAATTAACCCCATAGGTGAATTAAATAAATGTTTGTACCTAATTGTGGGGGCTACGTACGTACGAGGTGATGAGGGTCCGTACGTAGCTACTATTATGCTATTGTCCGGGTAGTTTAGGACCTGTATCATGCTATACTTGTAATGTTTGTGCCCTTACTTGCTAATATAATCACTTAGTCATGATAGAAATTGATAAAAGAATTGTATATGGTTAAATTCACTTACTTGAAGGTTTGTATGATATACTTGACTCTAAATGAGAAACTTGTATTTTCTTAAAAATAATTGTTATTTGTGGATCGGGTCGAGCGCCTCGGTAGTAAATAGATGCATCTATGGTTTGCGTCGTTCGACCCTCCGGCAGTGCACAAATTAATATTATGTTGGATTGGGTCGTACGACCTCGGCATGATTTGCGCATGACTTAATTGATTATTTTGGAATTATTGATAATTGATATGGCCTCATTGGCCGGAGATATAAATTGTTAAAAGATGAAAATAAATTTGGAAATCCCCTATTAATAAGAGAATCATTTACTTGCCTCATGTTATTGTGTTTACCGTTGCCTCATAAAATCCATAATTCATCATATCATTGGTATATTAATTATAGCCCATAGTAAGTGTCTGAGTCGACCCCTCATCATATCAGTGTTTACTGGGTATGCATTAATTTACGTACTCATGCTACACTTGCTGCACATTTTTGTGCAGGTTCACATATGTTTAGCGGCCTTGTTGGCGCAGAGGTGCGATTATGGCGGGGACTTAGGTGAGTTGCATTCTATACGACGCTCCGCAGCCAACAGAGTCTCCTTCAGAGTATTTGTATTTTCTTTTCTGTCTAAATTTATATTCCGGACAGTTATTGTGTTTTATTTTGTTCGTTAGTAAATACTCATACTTTTGTGACACCGGGTTCTGGGATGATTATGGGATTATTCAGTATTGAAATTTGCGAAAAACATTATTATTTACTCTGTGAAGTTCATCATTTATTATTTACTTGAAGGAAATTTATGATTTCAGAAATATTAAAATGAGAATTTACTATTTATTGGTATTAGCTTGCCTGGCAGTGGTGTCCGGCGCCATCACGACGTTTCAAGGATTTTGGGTCGTGACATTCATGCTTTTTATAGAAGCATCATCGCCGTCGCCAATGATCATGTGGACGGTGCGGGTTGGCGAGGGCGGTTTCGGCGGTCCTTGATGTTATTCACGTCCTTTGGAAAAATTGGTCCTTCCTTGGTCGCTCAACAACTCTTTGAGGTGTCCCTGTCGTAGCATGTTTACGACCTCCTGTCTTAGGGCGATGCAATCCTCAGTTTTGTATCCTCGCTCTTGGTGGAACTCGTAAAGGGCATCTGATTTTCTGGTATTCAGGTCTGACCTCATATTTTGTGGCCACTTCATCTTAGTTCCGAGCTTCTCCAAGGCGTAGACTATTTTTGTAAGTGACACACAAAAATTGTGAGTGGATAATAGGGGGCATACCTCTTTCGTTCCGGTGAATCCCTGCTCTTGATCAGGGTGGACCCTCTTCATGGCAGGAAGAGGATGCAGTGGTGGTTCTGACATATGGTAGATGCCACTCCCTGTTGGGTCGTGGAGCTACGAGGTCCCTCCTGATATCATTTCTTCGATCTTTTCTGGGTTTGGCTTGTACCGAGGTCAGTCGATGAGTCGGCCCATTGAGGTCGTCCTCGTCTGCTCGGACTTCGGCACAATACGCATTGTATATTTCATCCCAAGTCATTGGGGGGTACTTCATAAGCCGACTTAATAACTTTCTTGTTGCCTTTGAACAATTTCTGCTCAACCCCATTCTGGAAAGTTGCGACAGCCATCCCTTCACATACATTTGGTAAGGTCATTCTTACTCGGTTGAATCAAGCAAGGAAGTCCCTCTCCCGATGACTGTTTGATAGAGAATATGTTGTTTACCCTCGTCTCTGTCTTCTTGGCCCCAGCATGGGCCGTTACGAACTTGTCGGCCATTTCTTCGAATGTTTCAATGGAACGCGCGGGCAGCTGTGAATACCATGTTAATGCTCCTTCAGTGAGAGTCTCGCCAAATGTTTTTAACAAAAGGGAGGATACTTGTTCCTTGGCGAGGTCATTTTCTTTCACGGCGGTGATGTAGTAGGTCATATGGTCTTCGGTGTCAGTCGTGCCATCGTATATTTTCAGGTATGCTGGCATTTTAAAGATCTTTGGTATGGTATGTGGGGAAGCATCGTCACTGTACGACTACTCTACGAACCGACTGACATCTCTCTTCGGCAAGAGCTTAGGAGTGCCCGATATTTTATCGACCCTTTCTTGGTGTTCTCTCATTTGGTCCCGAAGTACCTTGTTCTCATTTTCCATTTCCTCCATCCTTTTCAGAATGGCCACGAGAGTGTCGTCACCTGCATTGTTAACAACATTATGAGTAATACATGTCGTTGCAGGAGGATGAGAAAGTTGATCATGTTGCTCGTCTGCTGGTGTTATAATGCAAGTACTTGCGCTTTCTATAGCCGCATCCCGAACGGGCTTATGGAGGACGCTGGTTAGCGTGTCAGTTAGCCAAGCCTCAAGGAGCATTTTTACTGCTGGTGGCGTCTCCTACATCACGGATGTGGAGGCTCCCTTACCAAGAGATTTCGTGATGTTACAGTGAGGAGGGGGTGACCCGCCTCTCCTGGGGAGGCATTGGGCGTTGCGTCATCGTCTACTGCTTCAGAGCTCTCATTGATGATGCTCATGAGGTTGGTTGGGAGGCCACTCATTATTCTCACTCTTACTTCTCTGTTACCCGCCATATTAGATCTGTGTATATAAAGAAAGGGAATCTTGTTCTTTGTCTTTTTTTTACGTTAGCAATTTGTGTTAGTTGTAGATATAGAGGAAACTAAAAATTTAACTAGGAAATCCCCACAGACGGCGCCAAATTGATTGACCAAAAAGTATAACTTTCGGTTAAACCTTTATATTTATGTAATGTTGGGTTAAACCTAGTCAATAATAATATTCCTAATCGTGGATCTTGAAAATACGGATAATGTGGGGCTGATCCAGTGGAGGATTAATAATATCGTGCATTAAATATTTCAAAAGTATGAGCAATAATGGAGGAGTAACTAGCAATAAATAACAATAAATGACATTTAAGTAAATAGAAGGAATGATTTACCTAATAATGAATGAGTTAGATGATTGTTCCTCCTGACAATGATGCGTGGCAGATAAATCCTAGAATGTTCGAACTATTCTCGGATCTGATGGAAGAGTATGGAAAAATATGAGCAATAATCTTGATGAAAAGGTAATATTTGTATCTTTGCTAGAGAGAGAGAACCTTCTTCTGAAAAGTGTTCTTATCAAGTGAATATCACATGCCTTTGTTCATTGTCTTTTTTCCTATTTATATGGGACATACCCCCAATAAACCATAATAACACAAGCACAAGGAATATCCAAAGGAATATTCTCTCTAATACCCTACCCTAATAAATTAGTTGTTACAGTTCTTTCCGCCGTGCTCGACATCGACTTGCGTCTGCATCTAGACCACAGGCTTCACCATCTCCTGGTCGACCTCGGATGACTCTTTTCTCGAAGTTACTTCCAACCAAATACTGAGATAGATTTTGACCCATACAGTTAGTCCCTCCACTTATTAAGGTCGGCCTCGGGTGACCTTAATGGGTGAATTCTGTTTGTTGCGGTTAAATAGACTTGAACGAGCGAGTCGAGCAGTGATATTCCAGACGAGATGACATCGTGACCTGTCGTGAATTCTATTGTCGCTTTCGTGAAGCTACGACTAAGGCTAGGGACAGTTTTTTGAGGTGAGGGTATCTCGTCTCGGCATCGACCAGTGTTTTGCTAATGTAATAGATGGGAGACTGTGTACCTTTATTTTCTCGGACCAGGATCACACTCACAGCTACTTCGGATACAACGAGGTAGACGAGGAGGTGCTCCCCCAGTTCTGGTTTTGAAAGCAATGGTAGTGATGACAAGTAAGCCTTCAAATCCTTCATGTCTTGGGTGCACTCAGAGGTCCATTGGAGGTTGTTATCCTTTTTGAGTACATCGAAGAATTTGTGGCACCTATCAGATGATCGCGAAATAAACCTCGAAAAAGGCGACGATACTACCAATCAACCTCTGAACTTGTTTTTTGGTGGTCAAGTGCTCTGGTATCCCTTTGATGGCTTTTATTTGGTCGGGGTTGACCTCGATACCTCCCTGTGATACTAGGAAGCCCAAGAATTTTCCTAAGGCCACTCTGATGCATACTTTTCGGGGTTCAATTTCATTCTGTATTGCATGAGTATGTCGAAGGTTTCTCTTAAGAGGTCGATGTGATCTTATTTCCATTTGGACTTGACTAGCATGTCGTCTATGTAGACTTTCATCGTTTTACTGAGTTGGTCTTTGAACATCCTCGTCACTAACCTTTGGTAAGTTGCCCCTGCATTTTTCAGCCGGAAGGGCATGACCCTGTAGCAATACGTCCCTTGATGGGTAATGAAAGTGGTTTTTCTCTTGATCCTCTTCTTTTATGAGGATTTGATTATAGCCCGAGTAGGCGTCTAAGATGCTCAGTAGTTCATGCCCGGCCAGTGCGTTGATGAGTTGGTCGATGTGAGGTAACGGGAACGAGGCCTTGGGGAATGCTTTGTTCAAATCTGTGAAATCTACGCACATCCTCCATTTCACATTCTTTGTTTTCACCATGAATACATTATCCACCCATTGAGGGTATTTCGACTCCCTGATGGAGTCGTTTTCCAATAGCTTTTCGAGCTATTCGCGTACCGCATCATTTATTGCGGAGTTGAACTTACGCATAACCTGCCTTACTGGGGGGTGGAATGGGTCGACCTCATCTTGTGCTTGGCGATTTCCTTCGGGATACCTGGCATATCTGCATGGCTAAAGGCAAACAAGTCCGCATTAGTAGTTAAGAATTGACAAAATTTACCTGGTTTTTGAAGCTTGCAGCCGATGTAAGCTTTCTTGTTTTGGTCGTTGCCGTCTAATTGAACGGGGTCGAGGTCTTCTATGGTCGATCCCGCAGCTTCAACTGTACCGGGGTCTTTGATGACGTCCTCGTTCGACCTCGACCCTGTTAATTGTTATGCCTCTTTTTCTTTGTCCTTCATTTGTTGAGTGACCATACAGTCTAGAACAATGCGATAGCATTCCCGTGATGTGTGTTGTTCCCCTCGTATACTGAATATTCCCCATGGAGTTGGGAATTTGATGACTTGGTACAAGGTGGGGGGGATGTCTCTCATGGTGTGTATCCATGGTTGCCCTATTATGGCGTTGTATGTTGTGTCTTGGTCCATGATATGGAATGTGTTTTCTAGAGTGACGCCACCATCTAGGACGGGAAGTGTGATCTCGCCAGATGTTCACTCAACTGCATTGTTGAAACCCGTTAGCATGATGCAGCGCGATACTATCTTATCCTCGAGCTTTATTTGTGCAAGTACTCGAGGGTGGATAATGCACGCGCCACTTCCATCATCTACCATAATTCATCTCATATTGGTATCTAAAATTCGTAAAGTGATAACAAAGGCATCATAGTGAGGGAAAGCCAAATTGTTGGTATCCGACTGTCGAAGATGATACTTTCTTCGAGTTCATCATACCGTTCATGGGTGATTGACAGTTTGAGCTTGTGGGTTTCACACTGTTGATAGAAGCATCGTCGCCACGGCCAATGATCATGTGGACGGTGAGGGTTAGCGAGGGCGGTTTCAGCGGTCCTTGATTTTGTTCACGTCTTCTATCAAAATTGGTCCTTCCTCGGTCGCTCAGCAACTCTTTGAGGTGTCCCTATCATAGCATGATTACGACCTCCTGTCTTAGAGCGATACAATCCTCGGTTTTGTGTCCTCGCTCTTGGTTGAACTCGCAAAGGGAATCTAATTTTCTGGTATTAGGGTCTAACCTCATCTTTTGTGGCCACTTCACCTTAGTTCCGAGCTTCTCTAAGGCGTAGACTATTTCTGTAGGTGAAACATAAAAAATGTGAGTAGATAATAGAAGGCATACCTCTTTCATTCCCGTGAGTCCCTACTCTTTATCGGGGTGAGATCCTCTTCATGGCGGGAAGAGGATGCAATGGCGGTTCTGAAATATGGTAGATGCCGCTCCCTGTTGGGCCGTGGAGCTGTGAGGTCCCTCCTGATATCATTTATTCGATCTTTTCTGGGTTCGGCTTGTACCGAGGTCAGTCAATGAGTCAGCCCATTGAGGTCGTCCTCATCTGCTCGGACTTTGGCACAATACGCATTGTGTATTTCATCCCAAGTCATTGGGGGTACTTCATAAGCCGACTTAATAACATTCTTTTTGCCCTTGAAGCATTTCTGCTTAGCCCGTTCTGGAAAGCTGCGACAACAATACCTTCTGATACATTCAGTAAGGTCATTCTTACTCGGTTGAATTGGGCGAGGAAGTCCCTCAATCCCTTTCCCGGTGACTGTTTGATAGCGAATATGTCGTTTACTCTCCCCTCTGCCTTCTTGGCCCCAGCATGGGATGTTACGAACTTATCGGCCATTTCTTTGAATGTTTCAATGGAACGCGCGGGTAGCTGTGAATACCATGTTAATGTTCCTCCAGTGAGGTTCTCGCCGAATGTTTTCAACAAAATGGAGGATACTTGTTCCTTGGCGAGGTCATTGCCTTTCACGACAGTGATGTAGTGGTTCATATGGTCTTAAAGGTCGGTCGTGCTGTCAAATATTTGCAGGTAGGGTGGAATTTTAAAGGTCTTTGGTATGGCATGTGCGGTGGCATCGTCACTGTACGACTTCTCTACGAACCAACCGGCATCTCTCTTCGGCAAGAGCTTAAGAGCGCTCAGTATTTTATCGACCCTTTCTTGGTGTTCTCTCATTTGGTCCTGAAGTACCTTGTTCTCATTTTCCATTTCCTTCATCCTTTTCCTAATGGCCGCGAGAGTGTCATCACCTGCATTGTTAATAACATTGTGAGTAATACATGTCGTTGTAGGAGGAGGAGGAAGTTGATCGTGTTGCTCGTTTGCTGGTGGTATAATGCAAGTACTTGCGCTTTCTATAGCCGCGTCCCGAACGGGCTTATGGAGGATGCTGGTTAGCATGTCAGTTAGCCAAGCCTCAAGGAGCTTTTTTACTACTGGTGCTATCTCCTCCATCACGGATATGGAGGCTCCCTTACCAAGAGATTTCGTGATGCTACAGTGAGGAGGGGTGACCCACCTCGCCTGGGGGAGGCATTGGGCGTTGCATCCTCGTCCACTGCTTCAGAGCACTCATTGATGATGCTCATGAGGTTGTTTGGGAGGTCGCTCATTATTCTCACACTTTATTCTCTATTACCCGCCATATTAGATCTGTGTATACAAAGAAAGGGAATCTTGTTCTTGATCTTCTTCTTTTCTATTGTTCATTGTCATTTTTCCTATTTATATAGGACATACTCCCAATAAACCTTAATAATACAAGCACAAGGAATATTCTCTTTAATACCCTACCCTAATAAATTAGTCGTTATAGTTCTTTCCCCCATGCTCGACATCGACCTGCGTTTATATCTCGACCACAGGCTTTACCATCTCCTGGTCGACCTCGGATGACTCTTTTCTCGAAGTTACTTCCCACCAAATACTGAGACAGATTTTGACCCATACATGTCACGCCCCAAAATCGGGGTGCGCGACCGGCGCTGAACCGAGTGAACCCGGCCGAGCAAGCCTGTTAGGTTTTCTTCTACCCAAACACATCCATGAATAAAGATAATACATATTTTCGTTAATTAGACAATAAGGTGATCATGTCTACAATGCCAATTCATTACAATTAGTTACTTCGTTTAATAAGTCTCAAAACACACACCTTCATGGTTCAAAGTAGAACAAGTGATTTAATCACGACACAACTTGTTTAACATTCCCAACACCCATATACAACCCACACTAAGTCTACAGAGCCTCTAAAAATACCAAAGAGTACAATGATAGTGCCGGCAACAACGCTCCAGTTATACCTCAAAACATGATAACACATACGAAACAAAATATGCACAACCCCGGAATGAGATGGGACTCACCAAGTCAGCTGGGAAGAATGAGCATCGCTATCACTGGTAAATATCCTCCGATGTGGAACCACCTGCATCCATTGAAGATGCAGCGCCCCCGGCAAAAGAGACGTTAGTATATGTCGAATAGTACTAGTATGAAAACCAAACACCAATTTAAGAATTCGAAAATACAATATGAATATGATGATTCAGGGCGAGAATAGAATAAAATAGATAGACATTTAAACCAAAGCAAGATTATCAAGAGCTGGCAATAACATTTATAGAATTTAAGATGAGATCCTCTATAATCATTTTCACACAAAGCGGCCCCGCCGCCTCACCCCAATGTATGCGGGTGGAGGTGTAAGCACAATACGAAAACTCTACTCAAGCGGCCCTGCTGCCTCACCCCAATGTATGCGGGTGGAGGTATAACCACAGTACCAAAAACCTACACGATACGGCCATGCCACCTCCCCAAATATATGCGGGTGGAGATGCATCAACGATACCAATACCTACACAAAGCGACCATGCCGCCTCACCCCAATATATATATATATATATATATCAGATTTTTGCGGGTGGTGGTGCAACAACAATACCACAATCGTACACAAAGAGGCTTTGCCGCCTCACCCCAATGTATGCGGGTGGAGGTCTAATCCCAATTACAATCTCGACACAATTTAGAGCATTTATAATAGAGCATGATAAGAGCATTTGAAACACGAATTGAACATGGATCTTTGTCACAAAACTTATTCGGAATACTCGATTTGTAATAAATATCTTGGAACTTACAAGGGTAATGGGGGTTCCAATTCTTAAAGAAGAGTTTAGCCAACATACCTCACTTGAGCTTCCTTACACTCGAAATTATTCCTGAAATCTTAGCAACTTCAATCTATTTTGAAAATGTAACAAATTGAATCAAAATTAGGAAGATGATCATGGTTATAGCTCATCTGATCATTTTATCAAACACTAGGTGTGCATTAAGGTTTCAAGGTCCTTTTATGGAGGATTACATCATCCCACAACCCATTCTTTACCATTTTTAGCTCAACAATCTTCCTACACCCCTTGACAACACATGCATGCAAAATAACCAACTCCCATACCCAAGAATTATCTTACTAATTACCCATTTCTAGTTAACTTTCGAAATAAAGGGTTAGGGTGTATAATCTTACCTCTAGGATGAATACCTAGTGAGTTTTCCTTGTTAATCATCCAAGATTCGAGCAAGAATTGAAGAACAAATTGTTGAAGAACTCTCTCCCACTCTAGGGCACTCTCTAACCCTCAAAATATCAGATTTTTGCTCAAAGGATGGTACAAATCGCCTATTTAACGAAGTAGGGTCGGGTTTTAAAAACCCAAAAATGAAGCTCCGACATAGGATATGCAGCCGCATATGCGACCGCATAATGGATATGCGGTCCGCATATCGGCCGCACAATTTGGCCCCCAAAGCTAATGTCGCCTGCCTGGGTCTGCGGTGATTATGTGGCCTGCAGACCTGTTCTACGGTCGCATAATGCACCGTATAACTGGTCTGCGGTCGCATAATATATCGCAGACATCCTCCAAATCTTACCCCGCATCTGCTTCACTCTGCGGCCATTATGCGGTCCGCAGAGTTATTCTGTGACCGCATAGTGGGCCGCATAAATGCCCTCTTCTGCCAAAAATTTTCCTTTACTCCTAAGTACATTATTCAGCCCAAAAATTCCCAGCCGTGGTACAATCCCCAAACATGTAAGCCTACTTCGGCACCACGAAACCTTAAATTCCTTTATGAAATTCTACGGGGCCTTACATTCTCCCCCACTTGGGATCATTCGTCCTCGAAAGAGGGTCAAATTCCGTCATTAGCATTCATTGTGACTCAATTGTTAATTCACACACACCAGTAGTTTCAAAATTTGGCTAACTCCCTAAATTTCCAAAAATTTCGCCAGAGTCTCCTCTGTAACTAGGCCTATCCACCTGTCAGAGAATCCCAAAAATCAATCCTAACAACATATACATAACCGATGATGCAATATAACATAAGAACAACACCAACAGTGGCCTCATAAGCAATATATTACCAGGGAAGGAACACCCTGAAAAACAACGGTACAAATGATACATAATTCATAGAAGGTAACTCTTAGAATTTTCATAGAACACAACTTTATCAATACATGGCTATTCAAACTCAAACAAACAAGGATACTTTTTCTTCATTTCTTCCTCGGCCTCCCAAGTAGCCTCTTCAACCTGTTGGTTTTGCCATAGCACTTTCACGGAGGCAATTTCTTTATTTCTCAACTTTCGAACTTGTCGATCAATAATAGAAACTGGAATCTCTTCATAAATCGATTTCTCATTAACCTCAATAGTCTCAACCGAAACAATGAGTGTCGGGTCTCCAACTACTTTCTTTAACATAGACACATGAAACACCGGGTGCACTAATGACATCGCAGGTGGTAGCTCAAGCTTGTACGCCACCTCACCAATCCTATGAATTATTTTGTATGGTCCGACATACCTCGGACTCAATTTCCCTTTCTTACCAAATCGCATTGCACCTTTCATGGGGGAAACCTTCAAGAATACCCAATCATCTTCTTTGAACTCTAAATCCCTACGACGAACATCCGAATAGGACTTCTGATGATACTGAGAAATCTTCAACCGCTCCTTAATGATCTTAACTTTTTCCATAGCCTGATGCACGAGGTCTGGCCCTATCAACTCTGCTTCCCTAATCTCGAACCACCCAATGAGAGATCTATATCTATTTCTATATAAAGCCTCGAACGGTGCTATCTGAATGCTAGAATGATAACTATTGTTGTAGGAAAATTCTATGAGTGGAAAATTATCATCCCAGCTACCTTTGAAGTCTAGAACACAAGCGCGCAACATATCCTCGAGCGTCTGAATAGTCCGCTCTGCCTGCCCGTCCATTTGTCGGTGAAAGGTTGTACTGAGATTTACCTGAGTACCCAAACCTTGCTGAAATTTCTTCCAAAAATTAGCCATGAATTGTGCCCCCCTCCCCCCCGATCAGAAATGATGGAAAGTGGAGTGCCATACAACCTGACAATTTCTTTGATAAACAAGTGAGCATACTGTTCTGATATATCGGTAGCCTTAACCGGCAAAAAGTGGGCTGATTTCGTGAGTCGATCCACAATCACCCAAATCGAGTAAAAATTACAAGGAGTGCGAGGTAGTCCTACCACAAAGTCCATATTAATCATTTCCCACTTCCACATTGGAATTTCTATATTTTGTGCCAACCCACCGGGCCTTTGGTGTCCGGCCTTCACTTGCTGACAATTTGGACATCTCGCCACAAAGTCCGCTACATTTCTCTTCATATCATTCCACCAATAGACTTCCTTAAGATCATGATACATTTTCGTAGAGCCCGGGTGCATAAAATACCTAGAAGTGTGAGCATCGGTCATGATTCTCTCCTGGAGACCATCTACATTTGGAACACATAGACGCCCTTGGTACCTTAGTGTACCATCACCCACGCCAAGAGAAAAGGCCATGGTCTTATGTTTATGAATTTCCTTTTTCAATTGTGCCAACAAATGAATCGCTGTATTGCTTCTCCTTGACTTCCATAACAAGTGATGATTCAGCCCTATTTTGCACAATCACCTCTCTTTCACTAGAGTCCACAAGACGAACTCCCAAACTAGCCAATCGGTGAACTTCCTTGGCCAATGGCCTTTGATATGCCTCCAAGTGTTCCAAACTACCCATAGATTTCCGTCTAAGAGCATCTGCCACAACATTAGCCTTCCCCGGATGATATAGAATATCAATGCCGTAGTCCTTGAGTAACTCAAGCCATCTTCCCTGCCTCAGATTCAATTCCTTCTGCTCGAAAATATATTGAAGGCTCTTATGGTCCGTGAATATATCCACATGGACCCCATATAAATAATGACGCCAAATCTTCAATGCAAATACCACCGCCGCAAGTTCTAAGTCATGCGTTGGATAGTTCTTTTCATGATTCTTGAGTTGCCTATAAGCATAAGCTATCACCTTGCCATGTTGCATTAATACACACCCAAGCCCAATTCTTGAAGCATCACAATATATCATAAATCCATCTGAACCCTCTGGTAAGCTCAACACCGGTGCCGTAGTCAATATTGCTTTCAATTCCTCAAAACTCCTTTCACAAGCAACTGACCATTGGAACTTTATTGCCTTCTACGTCAACTTAGTCAATGGAGAGGCAAGAGTAGAAAACCCCTCCCCAAACTTCCTGTAATAACCCGCTAAGCCTAAGAAACTGCGAATCTCTGTTGGGGTTGTAAGCCTCGGCCAATTCTTCACAACTGTAATTTTCTGAGGATCAACCTCAATTCCTTCTTTGGAGACGACATGACCCAAAAATGTAACAGATTCAAGCCAAAATTCATATTTTGAAAATTTTGCATACAACTGGTGTTGATAGAGTCTGCAAAAATACTCTGAGATGATCGGCATGGTCCTCCCGACTTCGCGAATAAACAAGAATATCGTCAATGAACACTATCAAGAAGGATTCGAGGAAAGGTTTGAAGACCCGATTCATAAGATCTAAGAAAGTTGCGGAGGCATTTGTTAGCCCGAAAGACATTACCAGAAATTCAAAGTGCCCATACCGGGTCCTGAAAGCTGGTTTCGGAATATCCTGCTCCCTAATCTTTAATTGGTGATACCCGGATCGTAAATCAATTTTGAAGAAGAATTTAGCACCTTGCAATTGGTCAAACAAGTCATCTATCCTTGGCAGTGGGTACTTATTCTTGATCGTGACCTTGTTGAGCTATCGATAGTCAATACACATTCTCACTGACCCATCTTTCTTCCTTACAAAAAGGACCGGTGTGCCCCAAGGCAATACACTCAGCTGGATGAAACCCTTTTCTAACAGGTCCTTCAGCTGCTCCTTTAGTTCCTTCAATTCCGTTGGTGCCATTCTGTAGGGAGGAATATATATAGGATGCGTGCCTGGCATCACATCAATCCCAAAATCAATCTCCCTATCTGGTGGGATCCCAGGGAGTTCATCCGGAAAGACTCCCGAAAATTCTTTCACGACACGCATGGACTCAAGTATAGGTGCCTCAGCGTCGGTGTCCGTAACCCGGAACAAATGGTAAATACACCCCTTGTTGATCATTTTTGTGGCCTTAAGGTAAGAAATAAACCTACCTTTTGGCACTACATCATCACCCTTCCACTCAATAACTGGCTCATTTGGAAATTCGAACCTAACAGTCCCGGTTCGGCAATCAAGCTTGGCAAAACAAGAATAAGGCCAGTCCATCCCTATTATTACATCAAAATTTACCATCCCTAATTCAATGAGATCGGCCATGGTGTCCCGACCACGCAAAGTGACAACACAATCCCTATTAACCTGCGCAGCCAAAAATAGACTCACCAACTAGGGTAGATATAGAGCACGGCTCATGACATTGTTCCGCTTCTATCCCAAATTCCATAGCAACATAAGGAGTGACATATGACAAAGTGGAACCGGGATCAATAAGAGAATATACATCATGGGATTGGACAGACAATATACCTGTGAAAACATCTGGAGAAGCCTCTAAATCCCGACGCCTCCGCATAGCATAAAATCTGCTGGGTCCTCCTGAATTATGTGCACCACCCCTAGCTGCACCACGCCCTGCGGGTGCTGGGGTGCCTCGAGCTGGAGGTGTTGTGGATGTAGTAGCTGCAGAATTAGCTGGCTGCGCTGCACCTTTGCCCATGTTTCGGCAGGCCGAGCGGCAATCCCTCTGAATGTGACCCCTCACACCTCACATATAGCATATAGGTAGGTCCATGAAGCAAGCCCTCAAGTGCATCCTCCCACACTTAGGGCATGGGAGCCCCCGCTGCTGAAACCTTATGTCGGGCCGACCCTGCTGGTGGGGTCCCCTGTTGCCCTGACTGGGTACAAATGACTGTGCACTCATCGAAGACTGAGCGAATAATTGAGATGGTCTTGATGACCCTCCCATGAATGCCGACCTACCACCACCACCCCCAAAAGAACCACCAGAGTTGCCCGCGGACCGAGCCTTGCTACTACTCTGACACTCCATTCTATTCTTCAATTTGTGGGTCTCTGTGGCTTGAGCAAATGCCACCATCTTACCATAGTTCATATCGAAATTCAAGGCATTTGTAGCGAACTCATTAATAACCAAGGAGCTAAGGCCATGTACAAACCGGCGCACTCTAGCCTCCATAGTGGGAAACATGTGAATAGCATACTTGGACAGGCGCGCAAACTCCATATGTTACTCCCACACATTCATACTACCCTGCTTCAGGCTTTCAAACTCAGCGGCACGGGCTGCCTTAGTTTCGGCAGGCAAGAAATAATCCATAAAGGCATCTTAAAACTCACCCCACCTTACCAGAGGGCCCCCCTCCCCACGGGATTCCTCCCATAACTCAAACCAAGAATAGGACACCTCTTTCAGGCGGTAAGAGGCCAACTTCACTCCCCCCGTCTCTGTAGCATGCATAACGTGAAGAGTCTTGTGCATCTTGTCAATGAAGTCTTGGGGTTCCTCCTCGGGATTAGTACCCGTAAAAACTGGAGGATCTAACTGAAGAAACTTGTTCACCCTAAAACTAGCAGATTCCCCTGGCTGACTGGAAGAAGTAGGCCCAACACTCGATCTCTGGGCCTGAGAAGCCACTATTTGTGCCAACATCTATATGGCTCCCCTAAGTTCAACATCAAAAACACCAGAATTGGAAGCTAGAGCTAGAGGTGGAACTGGAATATTAGTTGGAGGGACCGTTGCACCTTCAGTAGGTGTAGGGATAGGTGCGGTCTTATCAGTTACGGTAGAAGCAAGCAGCGTAGTAACTGGGGAAAATCTTCACCCATCGGGTGCTCACCCACATCATCAAATATAGGATCAACTGCCACACCTGGGGTGACATTGGCTCTTTGGCCAAATCTTGCCTTCTTGTTAGGTGCCATGTACTAAAAATTAGAACAACGCACAAGTTAAAGGAGGACCAATCTTACAATCAGCTTTATCGCACGATCGAGAACATGAAAGAAGGGTATTATTCCTAAATGCCCAAGTAGCATCCTAATTATAGATGTGGTCGACAACACACCGATAAGAAGGACTCTAATAGTTACGGCTCATAGACATCCTAGGATATTTAAAACCTTAGGCTCTGATACCAAGTTTGTCACGCCCCAAAATCGGGGAGCGCGACCGGCACTCAACCGAGTGAACCCGGCCGAGCAAACCTGTTAGATTTCCTTCTACCCAAACACATCCATGAATAAAGATAGTACATATTTTCGTTAATTAGACAATAAGGTGATCATGTCTACAATACCAATTCATTACCAATAGTTACTTCGTTTAATAAGTCTCAAAACACACACCTTCATGGTTCAAAATGGAACAAGTGATTTAATCATGACACAACTTGTTTAACATTCCCAATACCCATATACAGCCCACACTAAGTCTACAGAGCCTATAAAAATACCAAAGAGTACAATGATAGTGCCGGCAACAAGGCTCCGGCAATACCTCAAAACACGATAACACATACGAAACAAAAGATGCACAACCCCGAAATGAGATGGGGCTCACCAAGTCAGCTGGGAAGAATGTGCACCGCTATCACTGGTCAATATCCTCCGATGTGGAACCTCATTCATCCATTAAAGATGCAGCACCCTCGGCAAAAGGAATGTTAGTACTTGTCGAATAGTATTAGTATGATAACCAAACACCAATTTAAGAATTCAGAAATACAATGTGAATATGATGATTCGGGGCGACAATAGAATAGCATAGATAGACATTTGTAAACCAAAGCAAGCTTATCAAGAGCTGGCAATAACATTTATAGATTTTAAGATGAGATCCTCTGTAATCATTTTCACACAAAGCGGCCCCGCCGCCTCACCCCAATGTATGCAGGTGGAGGTGTAAGCACAATACCATAACTCTACTCAAGCAGCCCTACCGCCTCACCCCAATGTATGCGATTGGAGGTATAACCACATGTCACGCCCCAAAATCGGGGTGCGCGACCGGCGCTCAACCGAGTAAACCCGGTCGAGCAAGCCTGTAAGGTTTCCTTCTACCCAAACACATCCATGAATAAAGATAATACATATTTTCGTTAATTAGACAATAAGGCGATCATGTCTACAATACCAATTCATTACCATTAGTTACTTCGTTTAATAAGTCTCAAAACACACACCTTCATGGTTCAAAGTAGAACAAGTGATTTAATCACAACACAACTTGTTTAACATTCCCAACACCCATATACAACCCACACTAAGTCTATAGAGCCTCTAAAAATACCAAAGAGTACAATGATAGTGCCGGCAACAACGCTCCAGTTATACCTCAAAACACGATAACACATACGAAACAAAAGATGCACAACCCCGGAATGAGATGGGACTCACCAAGTCAGCTGGGAAGAATGAGCACCGCTATCACTGGTAAATATCCTCCGATGTGGAACCACCTGCATCCATTAAAGATGCAGCGCCCCCGGCAAAAGAGACGTTAGTATATGTCGAATAGTACTAGTATGAATACCAAACACCAATTTAAGAATTCGGTAATACAATATGAATATGATGATTAAGGGCGAGAATAGAATAGAATAGATAGACATTTAAACCAAAGCAAGCTTATCAAGAGCTGGAAATAACATTTATAGAATTTAAGATAAGATCCTCTATAATCGTTTTCACACAAAGCGGCCCCGCCGCCTCACCCCAATGTATGCGGGTGGAGGTGTAAGCACAATACGAAAACTCTACTCAAGCAGCCCTGCTACCTCACCCTAATGTATGCGGGTGGAGGTATAACCGTAGTACCAAAAACCTACACGAAGCGGCCATGCCGCCTTACCTAATATATGCGGGTGGAGATGCATCAACGATACCAATACCTACACAAAGCGACCATGCCGTCTCACCCATATATATATAGGGTGGTGGTGCAACAACAATACCACAATCGTACACAAAGCGGCCTTGCCGCCTTACCCCAATGTATGCGGGTGGAGGTCTAATCCCAATTACAATCTCAACACAATTTAGCATAATAGTTTTTACATAAATCATAACTTGGAATTATAATGTGTAGATACACAATCCATATATTGGAACGCATCCTCAATTTATAATACAACATGATAAGAGCATTTGAAACACGAATTGAACATAGATCTTTGTCACAAAACTTATTCGGAATACTCAATTTGTAATAAATATCGTGGAACTTACAAGGGTAATGGGGGTTCCAATTCTTAAAGATGAGTTTAGCCAACATACCTCACTGGAGCTTCCTTTCACTCGAAAATGTTCCTAAAATCATAGAAACTTCAATCTATTTTGAAAATGTAACAAATTGAATCAAAATTAGGAAGATGATCATGGTTCTAGCTCATTTGACCATTTTATCAAACACTAGGTGTGCATTAAGGTTTCAAGGTCCTTTTATGGAGGATTACATCATCCTACAACCCATTCTTTACCATTTTTAGCTCAACAATCTTCCTACACCCCTTGACAACACATGCATGCAAAATAACCAACTCCCATACCCAAGAATTATCTTACTAATTACCCATTTCTAGTTAACTTTCGAAATAAAGGGTTAGGGTGTATAATCTTACCTCTAGGATGAATACCTAGTGAGTTTTCCTCGTTAATCATCCAAGATTCGAGCAAGAATTGAAAAACAAATTGTTGAAGAACTCTCTCCCAATCTAGGGCACTCTATAACCCACAAAATAT
This sequence comes from Nicotiana tomentosiformis, assembly GCF_000390325.3. Lineage (NCBI taxonomy): Eukaryota > Viridiplantae > Streptophyta > Magnoliopsida > Solanales > Solanaceae > Nicotiana > Nicotiana tomentosiformis. Next base: position 38,646,122 of record NC_090813.1, on the reverse strand, counting down.
CAGATTTTTGCTCAAATGATGGTACAAATCGCCTATTTAATGAAGTAGGGTCGGGTTTTAAAAACCCAAAAATGAAGCTCCGACATAGGATATGCAGTCGCATATGCGACCGTATAATGGATATGCGGTCCGCATATCGGCCGCACAATTTGGCCCCCAAAGCTGATGTCGCATAATGTATCGCATACTTTCTCCAAATCTTACCCCGCATCTGCTTCACTCTGCGGCCATTATGCGATCCGCAGAGTTATTCTGTGACTGCATTGTGGGCCGCATAAATGCCCTCTTCTGCCAAAAATTTTCCTTTACTCCTAAGTACATTATTCAGCCCAAAAATTCCCAGCCGTGGTACAATCCCCAAACATGTAAGCCTACTTCGGCACCACGAAACCTTAAATTCCTTTATGAAATTCTACGGGGCCTTACATTCTCCCCCACTTGGGATCATTCGTCCTCGAAAGAGGGTCAAATTCCGTCATTAGCATTCAATGTGACTCAATTGTTAATTCACACACATCAGTAGTTTCAAAATTTGGCTAACTCCCTAAATTTCCAAAAATTTCGCCAGAGTCTCCTCTGTAACTAGGCCTATCCACCTGTCAGAGAATCCCAAAAATCAATCCTAACAACATATACATAACCGATGATGTAATATAACATAAGAACAACACCAACAGTGGCCTCATAAGCAATATATTACCAGGGAAGGAACACCCTGAACAACAACGGTACAAATGATACATAATTCATAGAAGGTAACTCTTAGAATTTTCATAGAACACAACTTTATCAATACATGGCTATTCAAACTCAAACAAACAAGGATACGTTTTCTTCATTTCTTCCTCGGCCTCCCAAGTAGCCTCTTCAACCTGTTGGTTTTGCCATAGCACTTTCACGGAGGCAATTTCTTTATTTCTCAACTTTCGAACTTGTCGATCAATAATAGAAACTAGAATCTCTTCATAAGTCGATTTCTCATTAACCTCAATAGTCTCAATCGGAACAATGAGTGTCGGGTCTCCAACTACTTTCTTCAACATAGACACATGAAACACCGGGTGCACTAATGACATCCCAGGTGGTGGCTCAAGCTTGTACGCCACCTCACCAATCCTATGAATTATTTTGTATGGTCTGACATACCTCGGACTCAATTTCCCTTTCTTACCAAATCGCATTGCACCTTTCATGGGGGAAACCTTCAAGAATACCCAATCATCTTCTTTGAACTCTAAATCCCTACGACGAATATCCAAATAGGACTTCTGATGATACTGAGCAATCTTCAACCGCTCCTTAATGATCTTAACTTTTTTCATAGCCTGATGCACGAGGTCTGGCCCTATCAACTCTGCTTCCCTAATCTCGAACCACCCAATGAGAGATCTATATCTATTTCTATATAAAGCCTCGAACAGTGCTATCTGAATGCTAGAATGATAACTATTGTTGTAGGAAAATTCTATGAGTGGAAAATTATCATCCCAGCTACCTTTGAAGTCTAGAACACAAGCGCGCAACATATCCTCGAGCGTCTGAATAGTCCGCTCTGCCTGCCCGTCCATTTGTCGGTGAAAGGTTGTACTGAGATTCACCTGAGTACCCAAACCTTGCAGAAATTTCTTCCAAAAATTAGCCGTGAATTGTGCCCCCTCCCCCCCGATCAGAAATGATGGAAAGTGGAGTGCCATGCAACCTGACATAGTTCTTTGATAAACAAGTGAGCATACTGTTCTGTTATATCGGTAGCCTTAACCGGCAAAAAGTGGGCTGATTTCATGAGTCGATCCACAATCACCCAAATTGAGTCAAAATTACGAGGAGTGCAAGGTAGTCCTACCACAAAGTCCATATTAATCATTTCCCACTTCCACATTGGAATTTCTATGTTCTGTGCCAACCCATCGGGCCTTTGGTGTTCGGCCTTCACTTGCTGAAAATTTGGACATCTCGCCACAAAGTCCGCTACATTTCTCTTCATATCATTCCACCAATAGATTTCCTCAAGATCATGATACATTTTCGTAGAGCCCGGGTGGATAGAATACCTAGAAGTGTGAGCATCGGTCATGATTCTCTCCCGGAGACTATCTACATTTGGAACACATAGACGCCCTTGGTACCTTGGTGTACCATCACCCACGCCAAGAGAAAAGGCCATGGTCTTATGTTTATGAATTTCCTTTTTCAATTGTGCCAACAAATGAATCGTTGTATTGCTTCTCCTTGACTTCCATAATAAGTGATGATTCAGCCCTATTTTGCACAATCACCCCTCCTTCACTAGAGTCCGCAAGACGAACTCCCAAACTAGCTAATTGGTGAACTTCCTTGGCCAATGGCCTTTGATATGCCTCCAAGTGTGCTAAACTACCCATAGATTTTCGTCTAAGAGCATCTGCCACAACATTAGCCTTCCCCGGATGATATAGAATATCAATGTCGTAGTCCTTGAGTAACTCAAGCCATCTTCCCTGCCTCAGATTCAATTCCTTCTGCTTGAAAATATATTGAAGGCTCTTATGGTCCGTGAATATATCCACATGGACCCCATATAAATAATGACGCCAAATCTTCAATGCAAATACCACCGCCGCAAGTTCTAAGTCATGCGTTGGATAGTTCTTTTCATGATTCTTGAGTTGCCTAGAAGCATAAGCTATCACCTTGCCATGTTGCATTAATACACACCCAAGCCCAATTCTTGAAGCATCACAATATATCATAAATCCATCTGCACCCTCTGGTAAGCTCAACACCGGTGTCGTAGTCAATATTGCTTTCAATTCCTCAAAACTCCTTTCACAAGCAACTGACCATTGGAACTTAATTGCCTTCTACGTCAACTTAGTCAATGGAGAGGCAAGATTAGAAAACCCCTCCCCAAACTTCCTGTAATAACCCGCTAAGCCTAAGAAACTGCGAATCTCTGTTGGGGTTGTAAGCCTTGGCCAATTCTTCACAACTGTAATTTTCTGAGGATCAACCTCAATTCCTTCTTTGGAGACGACATGATCCAAAAATGTAACAGATTCAAGCCAAAATTCAAATTTTGAAAATTTTGCATACAACTGGTGCTGATAGAGAGTCTGCAAAAATACCCTGAGATGATAGGCATGGTCCTCCCGACTTCGTGAATAAACAAGAATATCGTCAATTAACACTATCAAGAAGGAGTCGAGGAAAGGTTTGAATAAGATCTAAGAAAGCTGCGGGGGCATTTGTTAGCCCGAAAGACATTACCAGAAATTCAAAGTGCCCCTACCGGGTCCTGAAAGCTGTTTTCGGAATATCCTGCTCCCTAATCTTCAATTGGTGATACCCGGATCGTAAATCAATTTTGAAGAAGTACTTAGCAACTTGCAATTGGTCAAACAAGTCATCTATCCTTGGCAGTGGGTACTTATTCTTGATCGTGACCTTGTTGAGCCGTCGATAGTCAATACACATTTTCACTGACCCATCTTTCTTCCTTACAAAAAGGACCGGTGCGCCCCAAGGCAATACACTCGGCTAGATGAAACCCTTTTCTAACAGGTCCATCAGCTGCTCATTTAGTTCTTTCAATTCCGTTGGTGCCATTCTGTAGGGTGGAATAGATATAGGATGCGTGCCTGGCATCACATCAATCCCAAAATCAATCTCCCTATCTGGTGGGATCCCAGGGAGTTCATCCGGAAAGACTCCCGGAAATTCATTCACGACAGGCATGGACTCAAGTGTAGGTGCCTCAGCGTCAGTGTCCGTAACCCGGACCAAATGGTAAATACACCCCTTGTTGATCATTTTTGTGGCCTTAAGGTAAGAAATAAACCTACCTTTCGGCACTACATCATCACCCTTCCACTCAATAACTGGCTAATTTGGAAATTCGAACCTAACAGTCCCGGTTCGGCAATCAAGCTTGGCAAAACAAGAATAAAGCCAGTCCATCCCTATTATTACATCAAAATTTACCATCCCTAATTCAATGAGATCGGCCATGGTGTCCCGACAACGCAAAGTGACAACACAATCCCTATTAACCCGCGCGGCCAAAAATAGACTCACCAACCAGTATAGATACAGAGCACGGATCATGACGTTGTTCCGCTTCTATCCCAAATTCCATAGCAACATAAGGAGTGGCATATGACAAAGTGGAAACGGGATCAATAAGAGAATATACATCATGGGATTGGACAGACAATATACCTGTGACAACATCTGGAGAAGCCTCTGAATCCCGACGCCTCCGCATAGCATAAAATCTGCTGGGTCCTCCTGAATTATGTGCACCACCCCTAGCTGCACCACGCCCTACGGGTGCTGGGGTGCCTCAAGCTGGAGGTGTTGTGGATGTAGTAGCTGCAGAATTAGCTGGCTGCACTGCACCTCTGCCCATGTTTCGGCAGGCCGAGCGGCAATCCCTCTGAATGTGACCCCTCACACCGCACATATAGCATATAGGTAGGTCCATGAAGCAAGCCCTCAAGTGCATCCTCCCATACTTAGGGCATGGGAGCCCACGCTGCTGAAAACTTCTGTCGGGCCGACCTTGCTGGTGGGGTCCCCTGTTGCCCTGACTGGGTACAAATGACTGTGCACTCATCGAAGACTGAGAGAATGATTGAGATGGTCTTAATGACCCTCCCATGAATGCCGACCTACCACCACCACCCCCGGAAGAACCACCAGAGTTGCCCGCGGATCGGGCCTTGCTACTACTCTGACACTCCATTCTATTCTTCAATTTGTGGGTCTCTGTGGCTTGAGCAAATGCCACCATCTTACCATAGTTCATATCGAAATTCAAGGCATTTGTAGCGACCTCATTAATAACCAAGGAGCTAAGGCCATGTACAAACCGGCGCACTCTAGCCTCCATAGTGGGCAACATGTGAATAGCATACTTGGACAGGCGCGCAAACTCCATATGTTACTCCCACACATTCATACTACCCTGCTTCAGGCTTTCAAACTCAGCGGCACGGGCTGCCTTAGTTTCGGCAGGCAAGAAATGATCCATAAAGGCATCTGAAAACTCACCCCACCTTACCGGAGGGCCCCCCTCCCCACGGGATTCCTCCCATAACTCAAACCAAGAATAGGACACCCCTTTCAGGCGGTAAGAGGCCAACTTCACTCCCTCCGTCTCTGTAGCATGCATAACGTGGAGAGTCTTGTGCATCTCGTCAATGAAGTCTTGGGGGTCCTCCTCGGGATTAGTACCCGTAAACACTGGAGGATCTAACTGAAGAAACTTGTTCACCCTAAAACTAGCAGATTCCCCTGGCTGACTGGAAGAAGTAGGCCCAACACTCGATCTCTGGGCCTGAGAAGCCACTATTTGTGCCAACATCTATATGTCTCCCCTAAGATCAACATCAAAAACACCAGAATCGGAAGCTGGAGCTGGAGGTAGAATTGGAATATTAGTTGGAGGGACCGTTGCACCTTCAGTAGGTGTAGAGATAGGTGTGGTCTTATCAGTTACGGTAGAAGCAAGCAGCGTAGTAACTGGGGAAATATTTTCACCCATCGGGTGCTCACCCGCATCATCAAATATAGGATCAACTACCACACCTGGGGTGACATTGGCTCTTTGGCCAAATCTTGCCTTCTTCTTAGGTGCCATGTACTGAAAATTAGAACAACGCACGAGTTAAAGGAGGAACAATCTTACAATCAGCTTTATCGCACGATCGAGAACATGAAAGAAGGGTATTATTCCTAAATGCCCAAGTAGCATCCTAATTATAGATGTGGTCGACAACACACCGATAAGAAGGACTCTACTAGGCACGGCTCATAGACACCCTAGGACATTTAAAACCTTAGGCTCTGATACCAAGTTTGTCACGCCCCAAAATCGGGGAGCGCGACCGGCGCTCAACCGAGTGAACCCGGCCGAGCAACCTGTTAGATTTCCTTCTACCCAAACACATCCATGAATAAAGATAGTATATATTTTCGTTAATTAGACAATAAGGTGATCATGTCTACAATACCAATTCATTACCATTAGTTACTTCGTTTAATAAGTCTCAAAACACACACCTTCATGCTTCAAAATGGAACAAGTGATTTAATCATGACACAACTTGTTTAACTTTCCCAATACCCATATACAGCCCACACTAAGTCTATAGAGCCTCTAAAAATACCAAAGAGTACAATGATAGTGCCAGCAACAAGGCTCCGGCTATACCTCAAAACACGATAACACATACGAAACAAAAGATGCATAACCCCGAAATGAGATGGGGCTCACCAAGTCAGTTGGGAAGAATGTGCACCGCTATCACTGGTCAATATCCTCCGATGTGGAACCTCCTGCATCCATTAAAGATGTAGCACCCCCGGCAAAAGGAATGTTAGTACATGTCGAATAGTATTAATATGATAACCAAACACCAATTTAAGAATTCGGAAATACAATATGAATATGATGATTCGGGGCGACAATAGAATAGCATAGATAGACATTTATAAACCAAAGCAAGCTTATCAAGAGCTGGCAATAACATTTATAGATTTTAAGATGAGATCCTCTGTAATCATTTTCACACAAAGCGGCCCCGCCGCCTCACCCCAATGTATGCAGGTGGAGGTGTAAGCACAATACCATAACTCTACTCAAGCAGCCCTGCCGCCTCACCCCAATGTATGCGGTTGGAGGTATAACCACATGTCACGCCCCAAAATCGGGGTGCGCGATCGGCGCTCAACCGAGTAAATCTGGCCGAGCAAGCCTGTTAGGTTTCCTTCTACCCAAACACATCCTTGAATAAAGATAATATATATTTTCGTTAATTAGACAATAAGGCGATCATGTCTACAATACCAATTCATTACCATTAGTTACTTCGTTTAATAAGTCTCAAAACACACACCTTCATGGTTCAAAGTAGAACAAGTGATTTAATCACGACACAACTTGTTTAACATTCTCAACACCCATATACGACCCACAATAAGTCTATAGAGCCTCTAAAAATACCAAAGAGTACAATGATAGTGCCGGCAACAACGCTCCAGTTATACCTCAAAACACGATAACACATATGAAACAAAAGATGCACAACCCCGGAATGAGATGGGACTCACCAAGTCAGCTGGGAAGAATGAGCACCGCTATCACTGGTAAATATCCTCCGATGTGGAACCACCTGCATCCATTAAAGATGCAGCGCCCCGGCAAAAGAGACGTTAGTAAATGTCGAATAGTACTAGTATGAAAACCAAACACCAATTTAAGAATTCGATAATACAATATGAATATGATGATTCAGGGCGAGAATAGAATAGAATAGATAGACATTTAAACCAAAGCAAGCTTATCAAGAGCTGGCAATAACATTTATAAAATTTAAGATGAGATCCTCTATAATCGTTTTCACACAAAGCGGCCCCGCCACCTCACCCCAATGTATGCGGGTGGAGGTGTATGTACAATACGAAAACTCTACTCAAGCGGCCCTGCTACCTCACCCCAATGTATGCGGGTGGATGTATAACCATAGTACCAAAAACCTACACGAAGCGGCCATGCCGCCTCACCTAATATATGCGGGTGGAGATGCATCAACGATACCAATACCTACACAAAGCGACCATGCCGCCTCACCCATATATATATATATGCCGCCTCACCCCAATATATATATATATATATATATCAGATTTTTGCGGGTGGTGGTGCAACAACAATACCACAATCGTACACAAAGAGGCTTTGCCGCCTCACCCCAATGTATGCGGGTGGAGGTCTAATCCCAATTACAATCTCTACACAATTTAGCATAATAGTTTTCACATAAATCATAACTTGGAATTATAATGTATAGATACACAATCCATAGATTGGAATGCATCCTCAATTTATAATACAGCATGATAAGAGCATTTGAAACACGAATTGAACATAGATCTTTGTCACAAAACCTATTCGGAATACTCGATTTGTAATAAATATCGTGGAACTTACAAGGGTAATGGGGGTTCCAATTCTTAAAGAAGAGTTTAGCCAACATACCTTACTTGAGCTTCCTTTCACTCGAAAATGTTCCTGAAATCTTAGCAACTTCAATCTATTTTGAAAATGTAACAAATTGAATCAAAATTAGGAAGATGATCATGGTTCTAACTCATTTGACCATTTTATCAAATACTAGGTGTGCATTAAGGTTTCAAGCTCCTTTTATGGAGGATTACATCATCCCACAACCCATTCTTTACCATTTTTAGCTCAACAATCTTCCTACACCCCTTGACAACACATGCATGCAAAATAACCAACTCCCATACCCAAGAATTATCTTACTAATTACCCATTTCTAGTTAACTTTCGAAATAAAGGGTTAGGGTGTATAATCTTACCTCTAGGATGAATACCTAGTGAGTTTTCCTCGTTAATCATCCAAGATTCGAGCAAGAATTGAAGAACAAATTGTTGAAGAACTCTCTCCCACTCTAGGGCACTCTATAACCCTCAAAATATTAGATTTTTGCTCAAATGATGGTACAAATCGCCTATTTAACGAAGTAGGGTCGGTTTTAAAAACCCAAAAATGAAGCTCCGACATAGGATATGCAGTCGCATATGCGACCGTATAATGGATATGCGGTCCGCATATTGGCCGCACAATTTGGCCCCCAAAGCTGATGTCGCATGCCTGGGTCTGCGGTGATTATGTGGCCTGCAAACCTGCTCTACGGTCGCATAATGCACCGCATAACTGGTCTGCGGTCGCATAATGTATCGCAGACTTCCTCCAAATCTTACCCCGCATCTGCTTCACTCTGCGGCCATTATGCGGTCCGTAGAGTTATTCTGCGACCGCATAGTGGGCCGCATAAATGCCCTCTTCTGCCGAAAATTTTCCTTTACTCCCAAGTACATTATTCAGCCCAGAAAGTCCCAGCGGTGGTACAATCCCCAAATATGTAAGCCTACTTCGGCACCACGAAACCTTAAATTCCTCTATGAAATTCTACGGGGCCTTACATTCTCCCCCACTTGGGATCATTCGTCCTCGAAAGAGGATCAAATTTCGTCATTAGCATTCATTGTGACTCAATTGTTAATTTACACACACCAGTAGTTTCAAAATTTGGCTAACTCCCTAAATTTCCAAAAATTTCGCCAGAGTCTCCTCTGTAACTAGGCCTATCCACCTGTCAGAGAATCCCAGAAATCAATCCTAACAACATATACATAACCGATGATGCAATATAACATAAGAACAACACCAACAGTGGCCTCATAAGCAATATATTACCAGGGAAGGAACACCCTGAACAACAACGGTACAAATGATACATAATTCATAGAAGGTAACTCTTAGAATTTTCATAGAACACAACTTTATCAATACATGGCTATTCAAACTCAAACAAACAAGGATACTTTTTCTTCATTTCTTCCTCGGCCTCCCAAGTAGCCTCTTCAACCTGTTGGTTTTGCCATAGCACTTTCACGGAGGCAATTTCTTTATTTCTCAACTTTCGAACTTGTCGACCAATAATAGAAACTAGAATCTCTTCATAAGTCGATTTCTCATTAACCTCAATAGTCTCAACCGGAACAATGAGTTTCGGGTCTCCAACTACTTTCTTCAACATAGACACATGAAACACCGGGTGCACTAGTGACATCCCAGGTGGTAGCTCAAGCTTGTATGCCACCTCACCAATCCTATGAATTATTTTGTATGGTCCGACATACCTCGGACTCAATTTCCCTTTCTTACCAAATCGCATTGCACCTTTCATGGGGGAAACTTTCAAGAATACCCAATCATCTTCTTTGAACTCTAAATCCCTACGACAAACATCCGAATAGGACTTCTGATGACACTGAGCAATCTTCAACCGCTCCTTAATGATCTTAACTTTTTCCATAGCCTGATGCACGAGGTCTATCCCTATCAACTCTAATTCCCTAATCTCGAACAACCCAATGAGAGATCTATATCTATTTCCATATAAAGCCTCAAACGGTGCTATCTGAATGCTAGCATTATAACTATTGTTGTAGGCAAATTCTATGAGTGGAAAATGATCATCCCAGCTACCTTTGAAGTGTAGAACACAAGCACGCAACATATCCTCGAGCGTCTGAATAGTCCGCTCTGCCTGCCCGTCCATTTGTTGGTGAAAGGTTGTACTGAGATTCACCTGAGTACCCAAACCTTGCTGAAATTTCTTCCAAAAATTAGCCGTAAATTGTGACCCTCCTCCTGTGCCCCCCGATCAGAAATGATGGAAACTGGAGTGCCATGCATCCTGACAATTTCTTTGATAAACAACTGAGCATACTGTTCCGTTATATCGGTAGCCTTAACCAGCAAAAAGTGGGTTGATTTCGTGAGTCGATCCACAATCACCCAAATCGAGTCAAACTTATGAGGAGTGCAAAGTAGTCCTACCACAAAGTCCATATTAATCATTTCCCACTTCCACATTGGAATTTCTATGTTCTGTGCCAACCCACCGGGCCTTTGGTGTTCGGCCTTCACTTGCTGAAAATTTGGACATCTCGCCACAAAGTCCACTACATTTCTCTTCATATCATTCCACCAATAGATTTCCTCAAGATCATGATACATTTTCGTAGAGCCCGGGTGCATAGAATACCTAAAAGTGTGAGCCTAGGTCATGATTCTCTCCTGGAGACCATCTACATTTGGAACACATAGACGCCCTTGGTACCTTAGTGTACCATCACCCATGACAAGAGAAAATGCCATGGTCTTATGTTTATGAATTTCCTTTTTCAATTGTGCCAACAAATGAATCGTTGTATTGCTTCTCCTTGACTTCCATAATAAGTGATGATTCAGCCCTATTTTGCACAATCACCCCTCCTTCACTAGAGTCCGCAAGACGAACTCCCAAACTAGCAAATCACTGAACTTCCTTGGCCAACGGCCTTTTATATGCCTTCAAGTGTGCTAAACTACCCATAGATTTCCGGCTAAGAGCATCTGCCACAATATTAGCCTTCCCCGGATGATATAGAATATCAATGTTATAGTCCTTGAGTAACTCAAGCCATCTTCTCTGCCTCAGATTCAATTCCTTCTGCTTGAAAATATATTGAAGGCTCTTATGGTCCGTGAATATATCCACATGGAACCCATATAAATAATGACGCCAAATCTTCAATGCAAATAGCACCGCCGCAAGTTCTAAGTCATGCGTTGGATAGTTTTTTTTCATGATTCTTGAGTTGCCTAGAAGCATAAGCTATCACCTTTCCATGTTGCATTAATACACACCCAAGCCCAATTCTTGAAGCAACACAATATATCACAAATCCATCTGCACTCTCTGGTAAGGTCAACACCGGTGACGTAGCCAATGTTGCTTTCAATTCCTCGAAACTCCTTTCACAAGCAACTGACCATTGGAACTTAATTGCCTTCTATGTCAATTTAGTCAACGGAGAGGCAAGAGTAGAAAACCCCTCCCCAAACTTCTTGTAATAACCCGCTAAGCCTAAGAAACTGTGAATCTCTATTGGGGTTGTAAGCCTCGGCCAATTCTTCACAACTGTAATTTTCTGAGGATCAATCTCAATTCCTTCTTTGGAGATGACATGACCCAAGAATGTAACAGATTCAAGCCAAAATTCACATTTCAAAAATTTTGCATACAACTGGTGCTGATACAGAGACTGCAAAATAACCCTGAGATGATCGGCATGGTCCTCCCGACTTCGCGAATAAACAAGAATATCGTCAATGAACACTATCACAAAGGAGTCGAGGAAAGGTTTGAAGACCCGATTCATAAGATCCATGAAAGCTGCGGGGGCATTTGTTAGCCCGAAAGACATTACCAGAAATTCAAAGTGCCCATACCGGGTCCTGAAAGCTATTTTCGGAATATCCTGCTCCCTGATCTTCAATTGGTGATACTCGGATCGTAAATCAATTTTGGAGAAGTACTTAGCACCTTGCAATTGGTCAAACAAGTCATCTATACTTGGCAGTGGGTACTTATTCTTGATCGTGACCTTGTTAAGCTGCCGATAGTCAATACACATTCTCAGTGACCCATCTTTCTTCCTTACAAAAAGGACCAGTGCCCCCCCCCCCCCAAGGCGATACACTTGGCTGGATGAAACCCTTTTCTAACAGGTCCTTCAGCTGCTTCTTTAATTCCTTCAATTCCGTTGGTGCCATTCTATAGGGTGGAATAGATATAGGATGTGTGCCTGGCATCACATCAATCCCAAAATCAATCTCCCTATCCGGTGGGATCCCAGGGAGTTCATCCGGAAAGACTCTCGGAAATTCATTCACGACAGGCACGGACTCAAGTGTAGGTGCCTCAGCATCGGTGTCCGTAACCCGGACCAAATGGTAAATACACCCCTTGTTGATCATTTTCGTGGCCTTAAGGTAAGAAATAAACCTACCTTTCGGCACTACATCATCACCCTTCCACTCAATAACTGGCTCATTTGGAAATTCGAACCTAATAGTCTCGGTTCGGTGATCAAGCTTGGCAAAACAAGAATAAAGCCCGTCCATCCCTATTATTACATCAAAATTTACCATCCCTAATTCAATGAGATCGGCCATGGTGTCCCGACCACGCAAAGTGACAACACAATCCCTATTAACCCGCGCGGCCAAAAATAAACTCACCAACCAGTGTAGATACAGAGCACGGCTCATGGCGTTGTTCCGCTTCTATCCCAAATTCTATAGCAACATAAGGAGTGACATATGACAAAGTGGAACCGGGATCAATAAGAGAATATACATCATGGGATTAGACAGACAATATACCTGTGACAACATCTGGAGAAGCCTCTGAATCCTGACGCCTCCGCATAGCATAAAATTTGTTGGGTCCTCCCGAATTATGTGCACCACCCCTAGCTGCACCACGCCCTGCGGGTGCTGGGGTGCCTCGAGCTGGAGGTGTTGTGGATGTAGTAGCTACAGAATTAGCTGGCTGCGCTGCACCTCTGCCCATGTTTTGGCGGGCCGAGCGGCAATCCCTCTGAATTTGACCCCTCACACCGCACCTATAGCATATAGGTAGGTCCATGAAGCAAGCCCTCAAGTGCATCCTCCCACACTTAGGGCATGGCAGCCTCCGCTGCTGAAACCTTTTGTCGGGCCGACCCTACTAGTGGGGTCCCATGTTGCCCTGACTGGGTACAGATGACTGTGCACTCATCGAAGACTGAGCGAATGATTGAGATGGTCTTGATGAGCCTCCCATGAATGCCAACCTACCACCACCCCCGGAAGAACCACAAGAGTTTCCCGCGGACCGGGCCTTGCTACTACTCTGACACTCCATTCTATTCTTCAATTTGTGGGTCTGTGTGGCTTGAGCAAATGCCACCATCTTACCATAGTTCATATCGGAATTCAAGTTATTTATAGCGGCCTCATTAATAACCAACGGGCTAAGGCCATGTACAAACCGGCGCACTCTAGCCTCCATAGTGGGCAACATGTGAATAGCATACTTGGACAGGCGCGCAAACTCCATATGTTACTCCCACACATTCATACTACCCTGCTTCAGGCTTTCAAACTCAGCGGCACGGGCTGCCTTAGTTTCGGCAGGCAAGAAATGATCCATAAAGCCATCTGTGAACTCACCCCACCTTACCGGAGGGCTCCCCTCCCCACGGGATTCCTCCTACAACTCAAACCAAGAATAGGACACCCCTTTCAGGCGGTAAGAGGCCAACTTCACTTTCTCCGTCTCTGTAGCATGCATAACCCGGAGAGTCTTGTGTATCTCGTCAATGAAGTCTTGGGGGTCTTCCTCGGGATTAGTATCCGTAAACACTGGAGGATCTAACTGAAGAAACTTGTTCACCCTAAAACTAGCAGATTCCCCTGACTGACTGGAAGAAGTAGGCCCAACACTCGATCTCTGGGCCTGAGAAGCCACTATTTGTGCCAACATCTGTATGGCTCCCCTAAGATCAACATCAAAAACACCAGAATCGGAAGCTGGAGTTAGAGGTGGAACTGGAATATTAGTTAGAGGGACCGTTGCACCTTCAGTAGGTGTAGGGATAGGTGCAGTCTGATCAGTTATGGTAGAAGTAGGCAGCGTAGTAACTGGGGAAATATCCTTACCCATCGGGTGCTCACCCGCATCATCAAATATAGGATCAACTGACATACCTGGGGTGACATTGGCTCTTTGGCCAAATCTTGCCTTCTTCTTAGGTGTCATGTACTGAAAATTAGAACAACGCATGAGTTAAAGGAGGAACAATCTTACAATCAGCTTTATCGCACGATCGAGAACATGAAAGAAGGTTATTATTCCTAAATGCCCAAGTAGCATCCTAATTATAGATGTGGTCGACAACACACCGATAAGAAGTACTCTACTAGACACGGCTCATAGACACCCTAGGACATTTAAAACCTTAGGCTCTGATACCAAGTTTGTTACGCCCCAAAATCGGGGAGCGCGACCGGCGCTCAACCGAGTGAACCCGGCCGAGCAAACCTGTTAGGTTTCCTTCTACCCAAACACATCCATGAATAAAGATAGTACATATTTTCGTTAATTAGACAATAAGGTGATCATGTCTACAATACCAATTCATTACCATTAGTTACTTCATTTAATAAGTCTCAAAACACACACCTTCATGGTTCAAAATGGAACAAGTGATTTAATCACGACACAACTTGTTTAACATTCCCAATACCCATATACAACCCACACTAAGTCTACAGAGCCTCTAAAAATACCAAAGAGTACAATAATAGTGCCGACAGCAAGGCTCCGGCTATACCTCAAAACACGATAACACATACGAAACAAAAGATGCACAACCCCAAAATGAGATGGGGCTCACGAAGTCAGCTGGGAAGAATGAGCACCGCTATCACTGGTCAATATCCTCCGATGTGGAACCTCCTGCATCCATTAAAGATGCAGCACCCCCTGCAAAAGGAACGTTAGTACATGTCGAATAGTACTAGTATGATAACTTAATACCAATTTAAGAATTCGGAAATACAATATGAATATGATGATTCGGGGCGACAATAGAATAGCATAGATAGACATTTATAAACCAAAGCAAGCTTATCAAGAGCTGGCAATAACATTTATAGATTTTAAGATGAGATCCTCTGTAATCATTTTCACATAAAGCGGCCCCGCCGCCTCACCCCAATGTATGCAGGTGGAGGTGTAAGCACAATACCATAACTCTACTCAAGCGGCCCTGTCGCCTCACCCCAATGTATGCAGGTGGAGGTATAACCACAGTACCAAAAACCTACACAAAGCGTCCATGCCGCCTTACCCCAATATATGCGGGTGGAAATGCATCAACGATACCAATACCTACACAAAGTGACCATGCCGCCTCACCCCAATATATATATATATATATATATATGCGGATAGTGGTGCAACAACAATACCACAATCGTATACAAAGTGGCCTTGCCGCCTCACCCCAATATATGCGAGTGGAGGTGTAATCCCAATTACAATCTCTACACAATTTAGCATAATAGTTTTCACATAAATCACGACTTGGAATTATAACATGTAGATACACAATCCATAGATTGAAACGCATCCTCAATTTATAATACAGCATGATAAGAGCATTTGAAACACGAATTGAATATATATCTTTGTCACAAAACTTATTCGGAATACTCGATTTGTAATAAACATCTTGGAACTTACAAGGGTAATGGGAGTTCCAATTCTTAAAGTAGAGTTTAGCCAACATACCTCACTTGAGCTTCCTTACACTCTAAAATATTTTGAAAATCTTAACAACTTCAATCTATTTTGAAAATATAACAAATTGAATCAAAATTAGGAAGATGATCATGGTTCTAGCACATTTGAGCATTTTATCAAACACTAGGTGTGCATTAAGGTTTCAAGGTCCTTTTATGGAGGATTACATCATCCTACAACCCATTCTTTATCATTTTTAGCTCAACAATCTTCCTACACCCCTTGATAACACATGCATGCAAAATAACCAATTCTCATACCCATGAATTATCTTACTAATTACCCATTTCTTGTTAACTTTCGAAATGAAGGGTTAGGGTGTAGAATCTTACCTCTAGGATGAAGACCTAGTGAGTTTTCCTTGTTAATCATCCAAGATTCGAGCAAGAATTGAAAAACAAATTATTGAAGAACTCTCTCCCACTCTAGGGCACTCTCTAACCCTCAAAATATCAGATTTTTGCTCAAAGGATGGTACAAATCGTCTATTTAACGAAGTTGGGTCAGGTTTTAAAAACCCAAAAATGAAGCTCCGGAACAGGATTTGCGGTCGCATATGCGACCATAGAATGGATATGCGGTCCGCATATCGACCGCACAATTTGGCCCCCAAAGTTGTTGTCGCATGCCTGGGTCTACGGTGATTATGTGGCCCGCAGACCTGTTCTGCAGTCGCATAATGCACTGCATAACTGGTCTGCGGTCGCATAATGTACCGCAGACGTCCTCCAAATCTTGCCCCGCGCATCTGCTTCACTCTACGGCCATTATGCGGTCCGCAAAGTGATTCTGCGACCGCATATAGTGGGCTACAGAAATACCCTCTAGTGCCGAAAATTTTTCTTTACTCCCCAGTGCATTGTTCAACCCAAAAAGTCTCAGCCGCGGTACAATCTCCAAACACGTAAGCCTAATTCGTCACCACAAAACCTTAAATTCCTTTACGAAATTCTACCGGGCTTACAATACAATTTTCTCAAAGTTTGACAAAATATTCATTAACTTAACCTTGCATGTATAAGCAATCAAAATTTTCGATCGTAAAAATATTTCCACAATCATTAATAAAATATTACGTGATTACTTGATAAAAAAGAAGAAGTTATTATCTATGAAGTTCCTGTGTCCGTCCCTTTCTTGCGGCTACGCGCATTGCGCCGTCGACGCAGTTTCGAAATCTTCACTTCTAAGACAAAGTAAATTCCACGCGTAACACAACACGTTGTTCCTCGCCCTCTATATATTCTTCATAATCCACTACACACCCTCCATATGCAAATCACAACATATCATCAACACTTACAATTCCAATCATATTTAAGTAACAATAACAACTACGACTCAATCTCAATTAAGCAGTACGCAGAAGTTATATTTTTATTTCTTTAGGAATAATATATTGGAAATGAATTCGTTGATCTCTTGTTCTAGGCTTCTAAGTTCAAGTAACTCTTTGTGGATGACTCCTCCTTCAATCTCAACCTGTATCAAACTAAAGGCACAGAGGCAAGTGGTGAATGCGAGATTCGAACATAATCAAGGTGAAAGCAAGCCTGTGGATGAAAACATGATTGTTCTTCGAATACGTATTAAAGAGATGAAATTGCTAGAAGCTGGCAAAATAGGACCACCTTCAAATTGGATGAGATGGGAGAAGAAGTACTTTGCGCATTACAAGGAGGACGTTTATGAAGCTATAGGGTTGATACAGATGTATTTGATAGAGACTAGGCCAGCTTTGGCTCTAGGGATGTTGGCGCTGCTTTGTTTAAGTGTGCCCTTCTCAACTTATGTTTTGATCCTCCATGTCATGGACATAACCAAGAGTTTATCCTTTCATGTTTAATGTTAACTAATTAAAAACAACAAGTAATCTAGTGTTTCCTTTGCCGAGTACTTGATCTTTTCATGTTTCATTAATTAACCAGCGCCCAACAGAAGTTCAAAGGAGAAGATCGTTTTGATCAAGACTTAAGTTGAAATGACAAAAACCAAATTAAAATTTTCAGAAATATTAGCTATTCCCTAGCTAAAATATGTCATATAGGTGTATGTGTGAGACGACAATAGGCGAACTGAGGATTTATAGTCGATATGTTTAGAATGGTTGTTTCTTTATCATACGTATGTTATTTTATTTATTTATTTATTTATTTCACATATATATGTACATAATTCGAAACAATCTGAGATATATGTACATAATTCGAAACAATTTGAGTCAGTTGGACACACAGAAAACGCATGCTAACTCTACGAACTTCTCAACTTTGCAACAAATTGTAGGGTATTGCACCAGGAAACCTCAGGATTTCACGCACATATATTAAATTTCTTTTGCGTTCCTTTTAGCAGCTAAAACATGTTCAGTAGCCAAATTTCACGTCCTATAATTGCTATTTCCTTTCAACTTATATTAAGTAAGTCAATTAATCATTTCCCTTCTTGTCAAAGAGATAAAGAACTAAATACAAAGAGATTGATAGTATAAAACTTTTCTTATACTATCAGGTCACTAAAAAGGTACTAATTATTTATGTACGTAACAAATCATAATACGTATGATACTGGATGCATTGTTTCACGTTACAGAAGGAAAATTTTGAAAAGCCATTTTCACCCGACGTCTCTACTCTCTAGCAAAGTTCATATTTCACGTTCCTAGCTAGGAAAACGACATGTACGGACCATCAAAATTAAACTGATGGTTTACATATATATATATATATATATATATATATCTCTTCAACTCATATCAAAATTAGAGTGTGTTAATTTCCATGGTAGGGCACTAGGACCGGTTAAATGCTAAATCTACCGGCTGTCAAAGCCTCAGCGTTAAAATAGCACGGGCTAGCCAGTTTTCGGACATATAATTGAAAAATAGCCAACGTTTGCAAAGTCATTGAAAAATAGCCACTATTTTGCTGAAACACGGAAAATTCCAGCATAATATATTGAAGATTGGAACATAAGTATATGAATTTCCAACATAATATGCTGGAACTCCAGCACACAGAAAGCTCCAGCATAATATATTAGAGATTGGAGCACTTATGTATGAACTTCCAGCATATTATGTTGGAACTCCAGCACATTATGAAATTACGGCATGTTATGCTCGAAGTTCACGTGTAAAAAATTCGAACTCCAGCATATTATGTTGAAGGTATTACCAATAATTCTAGAATTAAATTGATTTTATTTTTAGTTGAAGGTATTACGGAAGAAGAAAAGCAGGAAGAAAAGGCCACTTCTCCCTATCGCAAAAGCAAAACCCAACTCGGGACTGTGTTAACTCGGTGCCGCAACTCACTGCGACAACAGCAACATGAGCACCACCTTCCCATCCTTTCGAACACAGTTTCGCGACATAAAGGAATCTGCCGCCTTGCAACAGTTTGGTGGAGGGGTGTTTGAAGTAGTTTTTTGAAATGTGAAAAAGTAGGTCGACATTCGAATGGCATCAAGAGGATAGTGCATTGTCGTAAAGAATTGGATCTAGAATTTATATTTGACTGGTTTAACTTTAGTTTTTTACCATGACCCACTACACTTTTAAAATTATAAGTTCAAAATTATATTAAAGTTTAGTAATCTTTACATATATATATCTATACTCTGTGTTAAAAACAAGACCGTTCAGAGTGGAATTTGAGCGGTCAATTTCACTCTTAGAGGTGCACCTAATAATAATTGCACCATAATAGTCTTTGAGCATGGTTTACTGTTTACGGACATTTATTTAAGTAATTTTAAAAAAATATAACATTATTATACATAATTTAGGGAGAGTAGTATGGGTTCACATATTGTTCACACTATCAAGAAATCAAAAAAATTTCCCTATTTATTGCCTCAAAAATCTTTTTCGTGGCAACTTTAATAGTCAGTAAAACGGCTAAGCTTTTAGTGGCGATTTTTTCTTAGGTTGCCTCTAATATGATCATATCTACTTTGAAATTCTTCCTCCATCTCAAAAAGAATAGACACTCAGAGAAAAATCCCCTTTACATATTTGATTCTGTAATTAAAAATTTCGAAGAAGGAATTGTTCGACTCTCGTTGTACTAATTATATCATATAAAATGGTAAAGATGGAGTAATATGAAATTAAAATAGTATTAGTAGATATTAATTTCAAAAAGTACCCACTAGATCTAGAAGGCTTGCTATTTCCTCCATTTACAGGGTAAATTGGAAGATTGGGAGAAATTTGGGCGTTGACAAAATCCCAGTAGAAAGCTTGCTAGTTTCTCCATTACACCTAGGAACATGCTTACCTCTGGGAAATGATAATAGTCATTAGATTTCACTACCTAGGGGTACCTTTTGTCCTATTTCAAACTTTAATGGTGTTTTTATAGTTATTAAGGTCCCAGGGGTATATAGCTGCTCAGTGTTATTATTATTGCTTTTTGTACTATATTAAGCCCCTGTTTGACCATAGATTTTGTCAAGTCTTTTCTAAAAAAAAATATTGGCATTTATCCATGTTTTGGAAGATATTGAAAACAAAATTCCCAGATCCCAAAACTAGCTTTAGACTTGTTTTTGGTCCAAAATATCACTGTTGGATTTTTTTAACAATTTCAAAAATTATCCAAAACTTTTGTATTTTATTAAAAAAAAAAACTCCATCATCTATTATGGCCCGACTAACCACAAGCTGATTACTATCATTTTCTTTTGGACTGATGGATCTTGTAATATTATTTCAATTTGACAAATTATAGTGGCTAGTAATTGTGTTATTAGCAGTTGTATTAAAATATCAAGTTATGGTTTTAGGATAGTGTATTATGTAGTTCATTACAAAAATGATAATTTTGTGCCAAATTTATCTATATTCAAGACTATGGTTTGTGATAATGATAATGAAAGGCATCGATGAAGGTTCTGCATATACAAGATTAACAAGTTTGTTTGTTTGGTATTATTGGGTATTTTTAATAATTTTTAGAACTTATGGGTATAAGTCACATTTCATGTTTATTCAAATAAAAAAAAGTGAAATATGTTTTGAAAAATTATGTCCAAACTGATTTTCATTTTCAAACTAAATTTCACCCAAATTAAAATTTTTAAAACAAATTTGGTAATCTTAGGTCAAAGGTGTTAAATCCTTTCCGCCAGTAGGTTCTCCTTTAGATTTTTCGAAGTTGCTTCTTTTGGCTTGTTGCGGGTTAATTTTTCAGGTGTTCGAAGAAGTTGGAGTTGAAAAATGTGATCCTACAAATGAACAATTTGATTGAAATAAGAGTATTTCAAGTACCCAATCCTGAAAAGGCTCCTGGCGTGGTTGCCGTTTGTCTTAAGGTATTCTTTTAGCATTTTATCCTGATTTGTTGGTATTTTTTATCTTTATTATTAACATAATCCTTTGGCAACATCTTAAATTCATTCCTGATCTTTACGCATAAAAATTATAATAGTCAGCCCTCTCATTGAAAGCCAAATGAGTAGCATACAATTTAGTTGTACTTATTATGTTTTTGTTTGCAGCAGGGATATATATTCTCCTTGTATTATTCGGCCTGCTGAAGCCATGGAGAGTACAGAGGCCAATGCCAATTAAAGTACCAACGCTTAAATGGATGGCTCACTACTTTAGAGTTATCTCTGACAAACTTCTTGCTGTTTAAACTCAAATCATTTTGTTCTATAGGCGATTTGAGTTTTAGATCCTCCTTCCATTGTGCAGATGGTAAGCTATAGATTCACACTTTTTGGTTTGTCATTAATATAGTGTTGTGTTAAATTGGAATAATGAAATCTATCCGAGGTTCTATCGAAAATAACATCTCTACCCACAAAGGTAGAGGTAAAGTTTGCGTACACCTCACCCTCCCCAGATCTCGCTGGTATGATCACACACTACAACAAATTTGATTATCAATAACGAATTATTTTGTCACTTAAACTTCATATTTCTTCATAAAAAAGCTTTTATGACGAAAAATAATTCGTCAATAATTCGTCCCCGAAAGAGGATCACTAAAAGTATACAAAGACAACTTATTGTTTCGTTGCTAAATAGAACTATATTAACAACGATTTTTTTTCCGTTCCCAAATGAATAGTATATGTGACAAGCTTGTTTGTCAGAGAAAGTAAAATAAAAATTGTAGCTAATTGTTTATTTTCGTCACTAAAAAGTTATTAATACCGACAAAACGATTTTGTCACTAACTATTTAGCTTAATTAGTGACGACGTTAATTGTCTCTAAAATTGTGCATATTTCGTAGTAGTACAAAAGTAATTTTGTCACTAAAGATCACCTTTTATATACGAAAAAATATTCTGTCCCTAAATGTATGAATTAGTGACAATTTGTCTTTTGTAAAAATGGTTTATAATTTTGTAGTTAAAAATTAATTCCGTCTAAAATTTTATTTTTATCAACTAAATAAAATTATCGCTACAAATTTTTATGATTAGTGACAATTACACTTGTCATAAATAAAACGTTATTTGGTGGTCGATAAAAGTGATTCTCAGACAAATATTATTTTTCTCGAAGGATACATTCAATTTGGGACAAACTAATATAAATGTGAATGTCTTGAAAAATATAATATAGTCGTTGCTGAAAAATAAGGTTTTAGAGGTATATATTTTGTCAATAGTTACAAAATTTGATGTCATTTAAATTAGTGGTGGTTCTATTTATAATTAGTATACCTAGTTTTCCATTAATTGATAATTTATCATTTTACAAATTGGAAATAAAAAAATAAAACATGCATGGTAACAATAAAATATTTCATCCATTATTATATAATTCTAAACAACTAATACTATATTGAGATAATATCTCATTACAAACTCCATAAATGAAAATACATAAATAAAGTAAAATCTATCCAACATGAAAAGTCTAATCGGAATACAAGAATATTTCTAATGTAACCACTTATCTAATAATTTTACTCTTGAATAACTTCCACGTTCATGTACCTGTGAAAAAAAGTTACTCCCTCCGTTTCAATTTAGGTTTAGGTGAACTTATTTCCTTTTTATTCCATGCCAAAAAGAATGACACATTTTCCTATTTGGAAACAATTTAACTTTATGCAATAATTTATAGCTACATAAAATATATATGCCCATTTTACACCACAAGTTTAAAAGTCTTCTTTCTTTTCTTAAACTTCGTGCTCAGTCAAATGGGTTCACGTAAACTGAAACAGAGGGAGTATAATTTTACTCGTACGTTTTTATACATGATTTTTAAAAAAAAATTAAACGTTAATCATAAATTATGTATTAATTAGTGAAGCAAACAATAGAATAAAAAATAAGTATTGGTGAATAAAATACTTACTCGATTTAACACAAATAACCTCAAGAATTAAGAGTAAGAAATGTTAAATTTTGAGTACTTAACGTCACAAAAATTAAAGAAACATAAACAAGATATCTTTAAATATTCTTCATAAAATTAAAAAAGAAACCACTACTACATAAACACAGTGAGATCCGGTATGAGATCTGAACCGAAGCAAAAGAGGTACGAGAAATGGCATTGTGTCTTAAAACGAAACATCATTACAGTTTTATTCTCTTAAAGTTGTTAAGTTTAAAAAAAAGGCTTTTAAGAAAATCAAACACTTTGGATAGCAATAGGCATATCTTACTGGGGTAAGAGTTAGATGGGGATGAAGATCATACAAAGAGATACGAGGAGACGTGTGGGAGATGAAGGGGGTGGAGCCGGCAGTATACAAATTAAAAGGAGGGATTTGGGGAAACATAAAGAAAAGGAGGCAAACTTACCGCCACTTTTTTTGCTCAACTTTGAAAAATAATGAAAACCAAAAATGTTGGTTTTTGGGTAATTAAGTATTTTATCAGTAACAAAAATATTTTTACTAACCTTAAAAAATATATTGTTGGCAATTTATTTACACTTTAACTTTACTATATTACCAAAAAATACCACAAGATTAAAACATTTGCTAACAAGGATAGCTCATGATTAAAAAATTTATTATACATATCAATATTAAATCAAATTGTTAAAAGATAAAAAAATTATTAATTTAAAAAGTTATTCATATTTCACTAATTAAAATTAACAAAATCTAATAATTTATTGGTAAAGTCATAACTAGTTATACGTACAAAGAATTAAACTTTAAGTATACCTTTTAAAATATAATTAAAAATTAATTTCTTTTAAATTTGATGGAGGATATCTACAATTGTAACTTCCTTCATGGATTCAGTCTCCTAGTAACGACAATCCTTGAATTGACAAAGATTTTCGTCTAAACTTTAGCTAAATGGTAGCTGATAGCTTTTACTTGAAAGGAATCTAAGAGTTCAGTAGCTCAGCCGAAGTAGCATTAGCAAAGTAGTACTAGTGCTTCTTCATTATGAAAATAAATGACTAGCAACTATAGTGAGAAATAATAAAATTACATAATTTTTAGTAAGATTATTGTAGATGTATAATTTTACAAATAGTATATTATTATAATATTACATATTGCTGTTATAGGTTACAGAAAGGTAAAATATACTGAAATATTACTGTAGGTGATGGATGTGATAAAGAATTCTTACTATATATTTTGTGTATATATGAATTCTTGAATCCCACGGATATATCAGTATACTAATTTGTATTATTTTTAATCCTCTTGTTAAATTTTCTAACTTCAATAAACTTACGTTTTAAATTAATTTAGTATTTTTCAATAAGGAATAAAACTATAATTCTCAAATTTCCAAAGATAAATGAAAAATATAAAAAAGATATTAAACATAAATAAAAAGGAAATCATCTTTTCAAGAAGGAATAGACTGCATTCAACTCCTAAAATCTTCTATCTATATAGAATAGGAGAAGCAAATCATTATGATGATGCTAAGTGTCACCATAAAAATTGAACAAGTGTCAAATTTTAGGACAATATTAGTTAGATTAGTTAATAATTAGTTACCCTTTTTCAATTTGAATTGAAAATAATTAAATATCTATATATTATAAAGAGAACTATTATAAAAAAAATATATATAAATAAATAACTTCAATGTAGAGATATATAAAATGATAAGACTAATTTAATTTTTGAGATGAGAAAGTTTTTGAATAATAATTATGGATAAGATCATGGAACTAAAAATATTATAATAGATAAAACTAAAGACAAAAACATAAATAATTTCAAGAAATAAATAAAATATATAAAGATATAATTTAATTTATTATGCAGTAATTTTAATTAAAAATTTTAAACGCTCATATTAAATACAAACGGAAAAAAAGAATTCAATTTAATTTCTTATTGAAAATAATATAAAATAATAATAATTATAATTATTAGTAGATTTATGACACATATTAAAAGAACTTCTCTGTTTAGCCTATAGATGAACACTAGATGAAAACATTAAAATCTATCTATATAGAATGGGAGAAGCAAATCAATGTGATGATGCAAAGTGTCACTATAAAAATTGAACAAGTGTCAAATTTTAGGACAAAATTTAGTTAGTTTGTTAATAATTGGTTACTCTTTTTTAATTTGAATTGAAAATAATGTCTATATTTTTTTAGAAAATTATTATAAAAAAAGAAAAAAATATAAATAAATAACTTGAATGTAGAGATATATAAAATGATAAGAATAATTTATTTTTTGAGATAAGAAAGTTTTTGAATAATAATTATGGATAAGATCATGGAACTAAAAAGTTGTATTAGTAAATGTACATATAGTACTAAGTACTTGCTAATTTAATAATAATAAAGAATAAATAATGAACATACTATTTTTTTGATGACTATATAATTTGTATCCTTTGATTTTGTATAGATTTTGTTATATTTATGTACACTATATTAAATAATAAAATAATAAATAATATTTATTAAAATAATATTTTATTATTAGATCATAATTTTATAAGATTAATATTCTGTCATATTATCCGCGCATCGCGCGGGTTCTAACACTAGTGTGACAATAATTAAAGAGGTACATTCAAGGAGGGATGAAATTGTTTCAAAAAATCTAAAAGTAAAAAGAATTAAATTTTTAGTGACGAAACTATTTTCGTATTCAAATTATGATTAATTTTAAGACAAATAATAATTTGTCATAAATTGTCTACAACATTAGTGACGAAACTAATTTGTCACCAATGTCTTTATGGCTTATGTTACTTAATATTTGGCGCCAAACCATTTTTTTTTAGGAAACTTTAGTAGACAAAACTTTTGCTATGAAATTTATGTTTCGTCACTAAAAGTATGTTCCTGATATATTTAAGTACGGGTGTAATTTTTGTCACAAATAGTCAATAATGAGTGACTAATTTTCAGCGGTAGCTAATAGTTTCGTGGATTAAATAGAGACGATACTATGATTGTCACTAATTATTTATGCTTTAGTGACAAAAACTAAGGTCACAAAAATTATAAAATTTTATGGCTAAATTTTACACCATTTAACTACAAAATTTAGTTTGTCGCCATTTTAATTGCATACTTTTAGTGACAAAACTTATCAGTATCCAAAATATAATTAGTTTTAAGACAAATACTGATTTGTCACAAATTGTCTAGAACATTAGTGACAAAACTAATTTGTCACCAATACCTTTAATTTTGTGGCTAATATTACTCAATTTTTGGCGCCAATCCATTTATTTGGTGGAAAACTTTAGTAGACAAAATTTTTGCTACGAAATTTGAATTTCGTCACTAAAAATTTACCCTTCATGCATTTAAGTTTAAGTGTGATTGATTACAAATCATCTTCTAAGAGAAAATGATCAAAATGGTCATTAGGGTATAGGGATTGGACCATTTTTAATCATATTCTCCATATTCTAACATGATTTTCTTTTGGTTCAGATTGAATCAGCTCAATGTACAGGCATGGGAAAACCTATCAAAACATTGCTTAGTTTTAAAGGATTTAGTAGGTCATCAACTCAACCTGCTAAATTTAAAATCACTTATTTATTTGTTTATTTTTTTTCCTAATTCAAATCCATACACTGTAATAACCCTATATGATTGTCCTTTCCTTCTACTAAACTCTCTTGACGAATTGATTTGAGCTAGTAATAAAGCTACCTATTTTACTTCTTTTAAAATTTAAGCGGATTGTACAAATTACAGTACATATGTAAATGTAAAATTCATATATACCCTAGTTAATATTTTGACTAAGATGCTCAAAAGAACACGCTATAAAAAGCGGGCCAATGAAATATCTTATGGACTATATATACTTGCGAGGATTTCTTTTGGTATCGTTTCAGTTTTGCATGTCACTCTTAGATTTAATTTTTTATATCACCCTCATTGAATTGCCAATATGCACGCTAAACTTGTAGTTGTAGATAGTGTGCATGCTAAACGAAGATAATAACAATAATAACAACCCATTATAATCTCATTACCCTCCCTTCAAGAACTTCCCTACCTTATTGTTGGGGTGACTCGAACTCACAACCTCTTGGTTAAAAGTGAAGGGTACTTACCAGTAGAGTAACTCACTCTTGTGAATGCTAAACGAAGATAATTAAACAAATTTGGACATCTCACCTAACTCATATAACGAGACAAACGGTGAGGAAATGTATGTGAAATTTCCTTTAAATTGTTTTTTCATTAAGTCATGTCATGTGGGCCTGTGGTGGGGTATATTCCACTTAATTAATTTAGTTCCATTAATGGATTCAAGATATTAATTTAGTTCCATTAGTGGATTCAAGATGCTTTTGAGTGATCATATTGACCATAATTGATGTGATTTGTCAAACTTTCACATGTATTAGATGCCGTATTTACATGTGAAAGATACGATATTATTCATTCATAAAACATAAATAATTCGATCGTGATTGTTAGTAGTGATTAATTTGCTGAACGCTGTTAAATAATTCAATTGAAATTGATTAGATAGGTAGGATTGGCTTAACAATCTTATTCAAAATAATACTAAACAGTTATTTCCCATTTAATTACCTCTACAAAATTTCAAATTTAACTTGGGGTGTTGGAGGTAAACTAGTACAACTTGGTTAATTCTTACTTGGCTTACCTTCCATTATTAAACACCTACTCGCAGTGAATCCTGCTGAATAAATGTGTCTATGTTCTCGGAAAAAAAAACAAAAAAAATATATACTAGTAGATAAATAAATAAATAAACGTGTCCATGTGCTCCAAATTGGTTCAATCATACACTCAGATGGTTTGGTATTTGCTTTCATTACTCTTCATTTGCTGTTAGGACAAGGCTTTCTCCTCTATAAGCGAAGAGGTTCCATCTGCAACTGAGGAGCTGCTTCTTCATATTGCGTAAGACTAGTATTTGCCGTCTTCCACATATTTTTCTTTCTTTTTGATTTGGGACTCCTCAATTTCTTGCTCCATCTTTTGCTACTATCTTTATTATTAGTACTATTTTTTAGCAGTTTGACTTTTTTCCAAAGAATCCTATTTCAAGATTCTTGGAGCTAAGCTGTACTTTAGGTACTACAATCATTTAAATTAAGTGAACTTTAAGTTGTTACCTAAAAAAGTGAACCTGTAATCTTTTGAGATGTGGATTTGTTAAATCTGAAGGTATTTTTGTTGCTCTAAATAATAGAAATCCTTGAGACCCATCTTGTAAAGTTTCAATCTTGGCTAGTATTTCAGCTGATTTGGGGTTTTTAGAAAGGTTCTGGGAATTTTCCTTTGTGGTTTCAACTTAAAATGGAACTCCCAAATTCTGAAAAAGATGCCAATATGAATTACGGTAGCCATTACCTAGTATATGCTGTTCTACCGCTGTTGAAACTCTTATGTCTAACTGTTATTGGCCTAATTCTTGCACATCCAAGATCCCAATTAGTTCCTAAAGCTACTTTTAAGCTCCTTAGCAAGCTTGTGTTTGCTCTCTTCTTGCCTTGTACCATATTTATTCACCTTGGTGAGACTATTACTGTCCAGAATTTTGCGCGCTGGTGGTTTATACCAGTTAATGTACTTTTAAGTACTGCAATCGGTTGTCTATTGGGGTACTTGGTGGCGATAATTTGCGGGCCACCTCCAGAGTACTTTAGGTTCACTATCATCGCGACTGCGTTTGGGAACACTGGCAATTTGCCTCTTGCCATTGTTGGATCAGTTTGCCACAGCGGTGACAATCCTTTTGGTCCAGATTGCTACACCACTGGCGTGTCCTATGTGTCGTTTGCCCAATGGGTGGCGGTGCTGCTCGTTTACACTCTTGTTTACCATATGATGGAGCCGCCGTTGGAGTACTTTGATGTTGTTGATGAGGGTGGCGAGATTCAGGAGCCATTACCTAGTAATGATCTTAGTAGGCCACTTCTTGTGGAAGCTGAGTGGCCTGGTATGGAAGATAGAGAAACCGAGCATTGCAAGACACCCTTTATTGCACGGGTGTTTAACAGTGTCTCAACCCTTTCATATAGTTCTATTCCGGACCCTGATAGTTTGGAGGAAGCGCCAGCACCGAGGAGTCCAAAATCTATTAGATGTTTAGCGGAGCCCCGGATGGTTAGAAGAATAAGAATTGTCGCTGAACAAACTCCAGTTCACCATGTTCTTCAGCCTCCAACGTTTGCTACATTGTTGGCTTTTATTGTTGGAATGGTTCCGCCCATTAAATCTGTTGTTTATGGTAACGAGGCTCCTCTTTCGTTCCTCACGGACAGTTTAGAAATACTCGCTCAAGCTATGGTGCCTTCAGTTATGCTGATTCTAGGAGGAATGCTTGCTGAGGGTCCTAATGAATCTAAACTCGGAGTTCGAACCACTGTTGGCATAACCGTTGCTAGACTTTTGGTCCTTCCTTTGATCGGAACAGGAGTGGTCTATTTTGCTGATCAAATGAACTTTTTAATACCTAATGATCAGATGTATCGGTTCGTGCTTTTGTTGCAGTACACCACACCAAGTGCCATCTTGTTGGGAGCAGTTGCTAGCTTGAGAGGTTATGCTGTCAGAGAAGCTTCAGCAATGCTCTTCTGGCAACATGTGTTTGCTCTGTTCTCTCTTTCTATATACATTATTATCTACTTCAAGATTCTGCTTTCGTATGTCTGAGGTTTGTTTGAAACATCCATCCATGTACTATTCATGTCAAGTTTAGCGTTGCTATGTAATAAGCGACGTGGCATAGTCGTGGGCATTTCAGTGTTTCTACTTGTTTCAGTGCATTATTTAATCGACTAATGTACTAAACTTGTATGTCAAGTGTCTGAAAAGACCCCATACTTCTCCTAGTTTTGGTGTACTTGATTGCCTATGTCCACATACAGTATGTAAACAAACTACTCCTGTGTAGTGTTTACCTTACCTTTTCTAAGTTTTCTTTGAAGCATTTTATATAGAGTACCAAATCTCGTCACGTAGTGATTTCTTTATTTGTTTGTGGCTTTGTGCGAACAAAGTCTCACATTGGTAGCTGAAAAGATTGGGAGCCTACATATAAGATCTCTTAATTGTTTGAGGCCTTTTGGGAAAAACCGTGCAGGCTTGGCCCAAAACGGATAATATCACACTATGTTAAGAGATAAAACAATGACATCTTTTATGCAACATGTATCCAATTCTGGAGTGGAAACTCTATGCTAACCGTATGATAAGATTTTAAGTCCCCACTGAAGAATCTCTTTGTAGCTCTTATGTGCTTCGTAAAAGAGATTTATGTATTCAGTGCATCGTAACTTGTTATAGCAGGCTATTCACTTTATTTCTATATTACCAAATTAGGTTTATTTTAGAGAGTTACATGTTACGGCCATTTTCACTAAAAAAAGCTAATTCAATGTCAAGTGTATATAAGTTAAAATGCTGAGTTTGGCCAATCTAGTATTTTGTGGATTCAATCTAGTACTGAATTGACAAGCACAATGGACGAAAAAATGAACTACCAAGAAGTACCAACGTCCTGTCTCAATTCCCAAAAGACAAATTATGTGGAAATTGGAAAAGTGGTTGTAAAGTAATGTTAATGGAAAGTAATACACTATTTCAATGTCGTTAATTCGGTTTCTTTTGACATAGTGACATTTCATTTGGCATGTTTCCGCATCTGCTTTTTAAGCTTTCATATTACCTTAAGACCACATCACTTTTTTTCCCTCTCATAAGTCATAGCCTTTCCGTAATTCCGTTACCTAAAAGTTGTACTTCGTCTCCTTTATTTTCTATTTGTTGGGTAACTTACCATTTTTAGGAGTATAGTTATTGCTTCTTCTTTCTTTTTCTTTAAAAGGATTTCTCAAGTCACACAAAAAGAAAAGGATTTCTAAAGTGAAAAGTTTAAAATCAATCAATTAACTAGTCTTCAATTTATCAGTTGGGCTCGATCCTATGATTCTTTTAGGCCAAAGGTCACTTTAGCCTATGGCCGAAATTATTTATATTCGATAGTCGTAAAAGTTTATAAAATTTGTATATTTTTTGTATATATATAATGTCATTTTCCTATTATTTAATTGATTCCATCTATTCATCTTCATTTCGTTCCAATATTAAAAAAATTGTCTCTAAAGGCAAAATAAGATTCTCTACATTTAATACTTATCATAATTTGAGTATTTATACCATGGATGTCAACTTACTACTACAATTTTTTTCTTAAATCTGATTCGAGACTGTCTATGCTATGTCAAACGAGAGGAAATTTTAAGGGAAAATTTATTCTGTGCCCTCTAAATTATTCAAAATAAAATATAAGCAGCTAAAATGATTAGAAAAGAGTGACCTTGACAATGGGAGACCTCCGCTTGTGTAAAAGGCAGGCATTTAGGTATGACAAAAACAATAAAAACTCTCGCTTTATCCTTAAACTTTAGTTCTGGAGAAAACCTATTCTGAAAGATTTGCTCTTTGAAATGAGATTGAATATATAGAAAATAAAGAAAGCAGAGAAAAGAAATACTAGTAGAATGGGAAATCAAAATGCATGGTGGAAGCAAAGAATGAAGAGGAAGGAATAGATGAAGCTGTGTTTCTTCTACTGCAAAAATGCCATCCCATTCTTATAAGTTTTCCTCTTGTTAATAATTCATTCACCTTTCTTTCCCGTTATTCAAGTTGTTTCTTGGTATCATTCGTTCCCTCGTAGTCGATTCTTTTTCACAAATTTAAAACTTTTCGTTTGAGTATTCATTTTTTTTCTACATCCTTTCTTCCAATAATTCGTGGAATATCTTTATTTTTGGTTTAGCTTCCCAGTTAATTATGTTCTTTGCAATGCTTTAACCTCTTCAATTCAAAATAATTAATATCATTTCTAAGAATCTGTGTTAATTATGTTTTTTATCTATAGGTGAGCTGTGTTGGGAATTGGAACTTATTTTCACAAAGTCTTCATCTAAATATGTATGTTCTTACATTCCAAAAAGTTAAAAACATGGTACTGAACTAGTATTACTATGAAAAATATATATGGGACCATAATGCTGATATTAAAAAATGACAAATTTGTGCTCCCTATATATTGTAGAGTGTACACCAATAAGGAAGATGGAAGAATGTAGGATTTGCCATGACGGTGATGAAGATTCAAACATGGAGATTCCCTGTTCTTGCCGTGGAACCCTCAAGGTTTGCTATGGGAACTGTTTGCTCATTTGTTATACATATCTCATATCTGAAAAATATGCTCATATATACTTCTCACTCACCTTATATATAAACCATACCACATATGGATTATATATACTCTGAAAAAGAGTTACATATATGTAATTTGTGACCATGATTTTCCATTTTTGGCATTCCTTTGGCTATAATGTGTGTAAAACTTCACAGTTTGGATCCCTATTTCTTTTGTTTTTCGTTGCACAGAATCCAAAAGGTGAGGATAGTATATAGTGTGATTTCATGAGAGAATATCAGTTATGTCTATAATAAGCTTTATGCCATCATTGAACAGAAGCTTTTTAGGTACACAAAATTATCATGAAACTGAACATATCCTTAATGAAGCTCTAATAACAACGTGGCATAAGCCAAAATGTAACTGCTGCTAAGGCAAGCTGTCTTGGATGCTCAATCATTTAGTGATATTTTGTTTTTTCTATGCACAGTATGCCCATCGCAAATGTGTACAGAGGTGGTGCAATGAGAAGGGGGACACTGTCTGTGAAATTTGCCGCCAGGTTTGTAGGTCTAATTGTGATTGCATACTTGTTCATCCTGTGTTCATTCTTTAAACCAGGACGCAAATGTTGCTATTGAGTAGGTTACTCTTAACCATGTTTCTCTTTAATGTGAGATTACAGAATTTTAAGCCAGATTATACAGCACCAGCTCCTCTGTTTGGCGGATTTCCAATGAACATAAGGTACTTTTGCCAGCTGAAATTTCACCGGTTGTTCTTCACAAAACTCTTCTTATTGTTCCAACTAATAACTAAGGTTGCTGTTGCTTGATCTTGTTCGATATCACAGAGGAAACTGGGAGATTTCCATGAATAGCCTTGATTATCCTCAGTTTGTTGCATTGGCTTCTGCGGACCACAATTTTCTTGATTACGACTATGATGAGTATTCAGTATTTTATCCAAGAAGTTTGATATGCTGCCGCATTGTTGCCATAACTGTAAGCACCCACTGTGAATAGACATAAGAGTTGCTAAGAGTAAATTTGAGAAAAGAGCCGATTGTAGGGAACTGTTATTCTTGTTGTTGTTGGAGATACAATTTGTAAATTTGATTTCTTCCATTTGTCCATGCAGTTTGTGCTTCTTCTGATGTTACGTACAATCCTGCCACTTATCCTTAGTGTTGCTGGAGATAATTCGATAACATTGATCATGGTTAGTGACACAATTAAACTTATCTCGAAAGAAATTTTTTCCTTTTCCTCGGGTTAGTTTATGTATTTCTCTTTCTAGTTATCAGTGTTGAAAACTATCGGAATCCTACTGGCGGTGTATGTATTGGCGAAAGCTTTTCTTGCTATACGACATCGGAGGCATCAGGTGGGTAAAGTATCAATACTCTTGTAGTAATATTTTTGAAGCCAAATCATCCATAATATTCTTATACTAATCTTCTTTTCTAAAGTGGTCTCTAATTCATTGTTAGTTCCCTTTAATTTCTAATAGCATCAGGCATTTGAACCTGTTATATTTTCTGCTATTGGGACACTAGATAAGTGTGCATACGCACAACAATACGCCTATATATCCCATGAAATTTGCTGTAACTGATAACACCACCCATATACACCACATCTGTTGATGTATATTTTGATTTTGAATTACAGCAAAATTGTCTTTAACATACTAGTGATATTGATCTGCCAGATATGGAATGTAAGTTAAGAAGATGAGATCAGACTGACTTTGACATATACTCTTTGACCAAATGACAGAATGGACCAAAAACCTGAAAGAAATATTACTTACAATGATAAACTCGCCATGATAGCCAGTAAACTCTGTAGCACTGTTGAAAATGTTGTAGCAATGAGTGGTTGTTGATTTCCAGTTTCCAACTCTTCTTTATGTTTGTTTTAGGATCTTCATCACTCTCAGATTTTCCCATCAGATGAGGAAACTGAGTTGCCATTACAACAGCGTCCGCGTTCTCAGATTGCTCCATTAGATGATGAGAATGAACTACCAGTACAGCCACATTTTATACATGTCCAATGAATCCTTAATTAGCTTAAACGACTAAAATCTCAACACCAGTGGGAAGTTTGGCACTGCAACTGGTGATCCTCTATTAATGTTCATCAGCTCGCTGCTCCATGATGGAGTATTCTTCTGTTGAGATTTGAGCATAAAATGGTTCAGCAAATTGATTGTCGCCAGACGAATTAACACAGCTGCAAAAGGAACTCAAATGATCAGGCGTAACAGTATCTGCTTTTAAGGCATTTCTAGCTCGCTTTTACTCCATCTTACATTAGATTAACTTTTAAGAATTGTAGCAGAAGAGCAAAATGATATTCAGCTGTCCGTCAAATTTACCATCGATCCTAATACAGGGTTAATAATTCCCCCTTTCCCACATTATACGAAGAAAGTCAAGCTATGCAATTGCTAATGCCATGCATGAAATCCTTACTTTCCTGCAGTAAGACTCACTTTCATGTGCAACTTTATGGCACCTAAAAATATTTAAGTTAGAAATATGATATGCACTTTAAATGCTAAAAATAACAAAATTGCCATCATATTTTTCAGGAACTCGTTTAATGAAAATATCACCACAAAAATTTGCTTACAATCTCATCACTGAACCATGGGAAAGTTGCTATTTTACGTGAATAAGGCATTTAAACTTAAAAAATAATTCACCCTCGTCAACAAGAACAAGTAGCTAGCATATTCTGCATAGTACACCTTTCCACCTTAAAAACATCTAAAAGAAAACAAATGCATCACACGACAGAAGTACCATGAAATTAGAAACACAGACCCAGGCAAAACCATAAATAAAGACACATGAACTCCAAACGAGTAATAGTGTCTCTGGCAAAGCAGCATACGGATAAAAGATGCCAGAACATAAGCCTGCAGAGAACACAATCTAAACAAGGACGAGAATTGTGATCTCATTCCTCCTCGGACTCCGACTCGGCACTCTGCAGCCAATCAACAAAGGGTTTAACATTCTTCCAGATTTTGGAGTCCTTTTTATCCCCAGCAAGACCCTCTTGAAACCACTGCACTATAAACTCCTCCTCCAATACATCAGCATCATACAAAGCTTTCAAAACTAAAGCTACTTCTTTCACAGCTGCTGCGTTAGATTTCCCACAGAATTCTTCTAGTGCTCGGAGCAAACATAGTTGTGACCCCTCCTGTTGACCAACAGCAGCAAGAAGGAAACCTTTCTTCTTAATAACCTCCTTGGCAAATCCTTTCTCAACACCATCCAAGAGTGCCTCATAGACAGCAGTAACCATGTCCTGAGGAGATCCAGAGAGTGAACCCAAGAAGGATCGAAATTGGCTGGCCGTGACTCCCTTCTTGAGATGCACTTTCACTTCCTCAACAAGCGTCTCAGAGTTTCTCTCTCCATTCTCAGCTTTGGAATCATCCCGAGACACTGAAACAGCCTTGGAACTTTGGTGTGCCTGAGTAGCTGCCTTGGGTTTCTTCTCTGGCTCATTTGTGGATAGCATAACCATTTCAGCTGTCACAGCATTCAACTGTTCCTGTATGCGCTGGTGCGCAGCTGCCATTGATGTATCAGTTTGCCACTGAACATCATCATCTTCTTCATCCTCCTCTTCCACATTCACATGGCTTCTGGGTGGGGAAGCATGATCCTCATCAGAGCCACTGGCTTTCTTTTTGGAGTTAGGTTTTGCATTGGCTTCCTTGGAAGACACCTTTTTCTTTGTTTCTTTCTTCAGCTTCTTCAGCTCTTCATCAGCAACCTCGCCTTCCTTTAATCGCTCCTTTTCAGCTCTTCTCATTGCTTTCTTGTCCTTGGCACCTTTCTTAGACTCAGCTGGGTTCTTAAGAATAAACGTTGTCAGCTTGTCTCTCATGTCTACATCAGAAATAAAACCACATGCAGCACACTTCAGTTGGATCATCTCTTTTTTAGTGATAATGATCTCAGTTTCAGGGTTTCCACACCCATAGCACTGAACAAATTTCTTAATGAAATTCTCAAGAAGACCAGCAAGCTTGGCAGTATCATGAGCTCCATTGACAAGGGAAGTTCCAGTTTTTTCGTCAAACTTTGATTGAGCCCCAAGCTCACAACCAAAAAATTTTGTGGTGTAAGATGCTGGCCTTGCTAGAGCTTTGGCAATGTCGACCATGTTGACCACGTTCGTCTTTATGCCATTTCCACGTCCCTCTATCTTGGTAATCATCCTCGGCATCTTGTACCTGTAAAAGGCATCATCACTGTTGGCAGCTCCAATATTCTGCAAAGCCATTTTGATTCAGTGAAATTTCCTAAACAAAACGTTAGGGGTTTTCAGAGGATCCTTTGGCCCAAAATTTGTTGAAAGAAGGTTGCGTCTGACTGCAACCGCAAAACTCTAAGTGTCCTTCCGGAAATGAGTCGAGATGCATACAGTCAACCCGATCAGATATATGAGTGCTCCTTCTTCTTGAAGTAGGACAATATTCTCCAAGCAATCCAACAGATCCCAAATAAAGGATGGCTTGTTTGGACATAAAAGAAGCTTCAACTTAAGACACTACAACTTGAAACCCCACAAAGATAAGATGCCAGCAACCTTCAGAAAGAAAGCCACATCAAAAAACAAGGGGAAAGTTATAAGAAAAAGCAGTTGTTACTAAATACATGCAATGCCGTAAAAATAAAAAACAAAAAAGGGATAAAAATGATACTTAATTTTAAAGCCAATTCTTTCAGTCATATTGCTGAAGCGGTAAAATTTAAGGAAAATGATATATTCTGGGATTCATGTATATGAATAAATAGGAGGCCATAGGTAATGTTCTCATCATTTCGGCAATTCAACCCCGCTAGAGTATAACATTACTAAGGAAATTTAATATTACATACTGCATATCCGAGCTTCTGAGTTGCAAACTACAGTGCCATTTGCTGGAAGGTGGAAGAGAAACCCATTATTGTAAAAATTTAGAAATCAAAAGATGTATCACACACTAATGGGCAATGGCCGAGTCTTTAATATGGAATCGGTCAGAGTTCTTCAAGCTGAATCAAATCGTATATGCATAACCATAGTTAATATAGCCTACTAATCACCATAACTTAATAAGTTATGATAATCCAATGACCATCTAAAAGAAGCACAAATTGAGCATAGTAAACCTAAAACCATATAACCATCCCAGTGCTATCTAAAATAAGAAGATATTCATAATCCACCTCATATGAAGCCCCAAAAAAAAAAAAAAATAGCATCAATGGTGGTAACAATTAAATTCACTGTGCATTAAAATTGGTACTTTCCTTTGCCTGATTCTACGGATGCTGATTACTCAGCTATACAATAAATTATATGTGGCAGACAACTAACCTATTGGCAT
Organism: Nicotiana tomentosiformis; assembly: GCF_000390325.3. Classification (NCBI taxonomy): domain Eukaryota; kingdom Viridiplantae; phylum Streptophyta; class Magnoliopsida; order Solanales; family Solanaceae; genus Nicotiana; species Nicotiana tomentosiformis. The sequence goes on along the minus strand of NC_090813.1, from coordinate 38,608,366 downwards.
TAAACACCGAGAAGTGCAGAACTTACTACTCATAAAACAGGTATAAACACATTGAAAAATCAATTACTACTCAATCAAAAAACTGAAGATAAAACTATGTAATGCATAAAAACACGAAACCGACATTCAATCAACATTTTTTGATGAGCAAAAGGAATATAGAAAAATACAGAGTAAATCGTAATTAGATATCTTACCGATTGAACTACGCAAAAAATAATTGAAGGAGCAGAAAAAGTGGAGCAGTTGGAAAAGGAAGACTAGGGTTAGAATATATGAAGGGGAAGAAGGAGGGTGAAGAAGAAGAGGCGGCGAAGGGATTGGTTATATAGGGTTCGAAGAATTTCAAGTAGTCTGTAATTCCAATTTACTGAATTTTGGTTTTTATTAGCCTTCTAAAAATTCTCATTTGTTCATCTTGACCGTTCATTATGCCTATATGATGAATCAGTTGATATGATTTTGCCACGTTTCACCCTCAAGAAAGAAAATCTGCCTTTTTCCTTTGTTCTACTTCCTTCATCCGTGAACGAGTGGTGTTGGTCGGTTGGTAAGGTACATTATTTAGACATTTCGGTTCGGTATGGTTTTATTTTTCTTCTTTTGGTTTTGATTTATTCGGTTCGGTAATTTCGGTTTATTCAATTTGAATACTAACTAGTGCATAGAGTCATAGACGGTAATATTCTTAATTAAAGTACTCAAAAGTACAAAACTAAAAATATTTGTTGATAAAAGTTTTGTCTAAACCAACATATACCAATCTAGAGAGAGAAAACTTAGAGAAATGTCTTGTTACTTGCTTAGAGTTAATTGATAAATTTAGAAAATAAAGAAAAGTAAAATTTTAGATTTCTTATACTTATGTTATAATTAATAAAATGTGTATTGTGTAATATAATATATATTTCGGTACGATATCGGTATTTCGGTATTTTATTTTAAAATATTAAATACCATAACTAATACCAATTTTTTTAAAAAACTTAAACCAAATACCATGCCGAATACTAAAATATCGAATACCAAATACCAAAATTTTCGGTTTCGGTACGGTAATTCGGTATTTACCAAATTATGCACAACTCTACCCTGAATTATGTAAAAACATTAACTCCATATTAAATTAAGAATTAAAAATTAAACTTCAGATATTGATATTTCAAACTTTTACAATAAAAGTTACTACTTAAAAATTAGAAACTATATAAAATGTTATTATAACTTATTTCCTCCATATCAGAAAAATAGGAATTTCAAGAGTACGATGATCAATATATCTAATATTTAAAATAAGCTTGAATATTATTATATAAATGTTTAATACTTAATGTACATATCAGAATTGAAGTAAAATGTACATATCAGAATTGAAGTAAAATATTTTTAACTTTATAAAATTTGTCAAACAAAAAATTATTGGACACCTCAAACAGTTTAGTGATATCCTTTTGGGCTCAAATAATAGTGATGTCATAAAAAAAGGAACATGTGAAATATCATTATTATGATTTCAAAATCCATGTCACTCGCTTTTTTTGGATGTATTTTTATTTGGTACAATCAATTCAACATCATAACTTTCAAGCATTATAAATTATAATTATTAAAATATTCAAGTTTTTAAAATCTTTGATGAGGTTATTTTTCTCAAACTAGATTTCCATCATATTGATACTTATTTTTACCATTATTATTATTATAATATTTAAATAAAATAAAAAATCTTCGATATATAATGAGGTGAAATGAGTATTTACATTTTTATTTTTATTTTTGAGAAAGAAAAAAAAGAGCATTTTATTATTATACATTCGGCAAAGGGCTAAATATACCTATGAAAAAAGGTTTAAATATACCCTTCGTTATACTTTGGGTCCAAATATACCCTTGTCGTAATACTATTAGTTCAAATATACCCCTTTTATGTTAAGTTTGTCCAAGGTAGACTTCCAATCCTACGTGACATCGATATTTGATGAGGTGGATGCTACATGGCATGCCACATCATCGCCCCTAATCCATATATAAAAGACTAAAATTTGAAATACAATAGTTTTCATGATAGCGGTAATGATGGCAATAGTGGTGGAGGGACAGAAATTTTAGTGGTGGAAAGAAAATAGAAGGGAGGGGTAAAATAGGTTAGGGGCGTTGAGGTGGCATACCATGTGGCATCCACCTCATCAAATATCAGTGCCACATTGGATTGGATATCCACCTTGAACATACTTAACAGAAGAGGAGTATATTTGAACCAATAGTATTACGGCAAAGGTGTATTTAGACCCAAAATATAACAAAAAGTATATTTAAACCTTTTATCATAGTACATGGGTATATTTGACCATTTGTCGTTATACATTAGGTGAAATTTTCGTTTAATTGGGCAATAACAAAGTAAATGGCCTGGTCGGCCCACTTGACTGGAGGTCTCAAAAGTCCAAGTTCAATAGCTTTAATATTTGACGTTGCCCACGAAACCTAGGCCTGCAAATTACAATAGGCTCGCTTATACCCACAAGTTCTAAAAACTAACACAAATACACAATAATACCATTATTAATAATATTAATTATATTATCGCAAACTATAGTCTTGAATATAGATAAATTTGATACAAAATTATCATTTTTATAATGAACTACATGATACACTATCACATGACCGAGAAGATGAAGCAACATTGTTATAAAATAATAAATGGTGGGCTCTTTTATAAAATATAAAAGTTTGGGGCAATTTTTAAAAAATATAATAGTGATATTTTGGCCCAAAACCAGCTATTGAGCTTATTTTGGGATTTGGGATTTGAGATTTTGCCAAAATGTAGGCAAAATCTATGACCAAACATGTGTTTGTCAAATAAAATCCAAATTTATTTTGACAAAATTTATGGTCAAACTGGTCCTCTATGTCTTTCCATTGTTGCTCATTTTGCTTCTGGACCACATTAGATACAGAGTTTTTAATTGGAAAAATTTTGTAGTATAGTCACTCCAAAAAATAATAGCCGATAAAATATATATATTTTTATATATTAATACTCCCTTTGTTTAAGTTTGTTTGAACCTTTTTAGAGTACATTTGTCAAATTGACTAATTTTAGGTGTGGATTCGGACATTGATTCTTTAATTTATAAAATTTACATATTTAAAAACTAGATAAAAATAATTCTATAAGTTAGAATAGTTAACCGTTCGAAAACCGTGTTTGACCCTCCAAAAAGTGAAAAGTTCATTTTTTTTAAATTGAGGGAGTATATAATGTATATATTTTATACATAACCAATGATATTTTTAATATATTTGGCTAGCAAATATAATTATTTTTGTCGATCGGTCAAACGTGTAACTTTCCCATTCTTAAGTACTGCTATAAGATAAAATTGTGATGGATACATCAATAAATGGATTCAAGTGTCCCAGCCAGAGAGGATATAGCAGGGGTAATGGAAAAGTAAACTCTAACTTTACAAGAACGTAATTAACACAAATAAAACGCATCAAAATAATATGTAAAGACTTAAATGAATAAGTAGGGAAGTAAAGATAGATGCAAAAAGTGCAGCCAAATATTGTAAATCCAGCAGTCCAACCAACCATCCAAAAAAGTTGAACACATTGAGATATGTAATCCAATTCCTTGTTGCACTTGATCTTGCCATTATATAAACTTGCAGTAGTAGTAGTAGTAGTAACTGTATAATTCCAACCCTGCTCACATGTCAAACACCTCTCCAGTCTCTCTTTGATCTTCACTTCTTCTATTCTTCCCCTTAAAACTTGTAGATTCGCATCAACAACATGCCTTGATTTTCCTGCAGTAATATCATTTCTCTATTTCAAAATGTATTGATATATTAAAAATAGCAGAATGGCATGTACAAAGAAAAAACTAAGGACAAATTAAACAAAACATATACCTTCATCTTCATAGCCCTGAGCTCTAACTTGGAGTAATTTCTGATGGCTCCTATACTTGCTAGATGACATGATAATTGCTGGAAAATTAACAACTGCAGAAGCCATTTTTGCCTACGTGAATTGCTTAGGAAATTTTTTTTATTAACCAGATTGAAGTCGTGAAACAGTTTACGCGTCGTCGTTGAAATTGTTGAACTGAAGAATAACAAATGAGAAATGCCAGATAAAACATTTGAAGTCGTATATAGTGAAGTTTTCAATTGTGTAATTATTTGAAACGTTTGTGTCACATGTCAGATGTATATAATTGTATCATTTTGTTAACACGCAATTTTCTTCTTCTGTTTTATCCTGGGAATGCAATATAATGTTGTTTTGGGCTTTCCGAGCCAGACAACATAATAATCATCTATACGATTTAGAAATAAAACGTGACAAAAAAAATTGTTAGGTGCAGGGAAATTGAACCTGAATTTGATTAATTAAATCATTCTTGAAAATGAAAAGAAAAGGCTTCGCCTTTAGGAGTTTCTTCTGGTTCTGCAACATTTTAAATAAGTGTTTATCAATTCATTGAACATGGCATGTTTTGTGTCCAATTAACCTTAATTGATTTTTCATATATATGGCTACTTAATTTTGTTGGTTGAATGGAGACAACCGGCTATATATGTTAACGTACAATTTTGGAATTACGTAGCTATCTTCTTAATCATGGAAATAGCATGATTATCAAGACAAAATAAAGATGATTGAAAGACACACATGCCTATTTTTAGGTGTGTTTCACAAATCATAAATTTGTCATTTATGTGAGGACCAAGTTAATTTTGGGGTCAATTAAAAGGGCAGCTCTAGTATTGTTAGAACTGGTCAAATAGCTTATCGTAGCCTATATTCTAAGTACGCGTTTTTCCTCGACTCAAGCTATATTTCCCATGCATAAAAATGTCTTGTTATGTGGAACATCTTTCGTCTTTGGGTTGCATCCCTGATCTCCGTAAACAAATTTGAAGTTTTCTATTTTAGCAATATTCTCAACAAGGAAAGGACATCCGTGCATTTATACAGGATTCGTAGAAATGTCGCACTCTAAAAATGTGATATAGACGATGTATCATTTAGTTTTACCCTATGATTACCAGATGTTTTAACGTAATATTTATAATTCAATTACGCCAATACAATCAAAATCTAACTTGCATGAAATTTAGCCACCGAAGTTACTGTTAATTTCCAGGGAACGCGTCTTTTAATAAGAAAAATCAAGTTTCATGCATCTTACTCATAATTAGTTCCCCCGTTATAACTCTTTTTACTTTAGCCTCACTGCAAATTCCAATTGTATATAATATGTCCTCCCTCATTTAATTCACATACCAGTTACCAACAGCAAAGTCATAATTGTTAAACTAGAGAGCTGGAAATTCTTAGAATTTGTTCACACTCATAGGAAAGCAACAACAACAACATACCCAACATTATCGTAGGGTCTAGGGAGAGTAGTGTGTACGCAGACCTTACCCCTATCTTGTGAGGGTAAAGAGACTGTTTTCAATAGACCCTCGGCTCAGAAAAGTATAGAACCACATTAATGAAAAAATACACAAGAATGGACAATACCAAAAAGTCATATAAAAGCATAATAGAAACAACAAGACAGTAAGGTGGTCAACAATAAAAGAAAACAACGGCTAGTCATAAAAACCCACTACCAATAGAAAGCGAGACCGCATGCCAATACTACTATTATAAACACTCTAGACTACCTACTCTACTACCCTAATCCTCGACCTCCATACTTTCCTATCAAAGGTCATGTCCTCGGTCAGCTGAAGTTGCGTCATGTTTTGCCTAATCACCTCTGTCCACCTCTTCTTTGGCCTATCTCTACCTCTCCGTAGGCCCTCTAATGTCAACCTATCATACCTCCTCACCGAGGCGTCTGTGCTCCTCCTCTTCACATGACCAAACCACCTAAGCCGCTCTTCCCGCATCTTGTCCTCAATAGGGGCCACACCCACCTTGTCGCGAATAATCGCATTTCTGATCCTATCTAACCTGGTATGCCCGCACATCCATTTCAACATCCTCATCTCTGCTACCTTCATCTTTTGAACATGCGCGATCTTGACTGGCCAGCACTCAGCCCCATACAATATCGTAGGTCTGACCACCACTCATTAGAACTTACTCTTAAGTTTCGGTGGCACATTCTTGTCACACAAAACACCGGAACCGAGTCTCCATTTTATCCATCCAGCCCCAATACGATGTGTAACATCTTCATCAATCTCCCCATCCCCCTGAATAATAGACCCAAGGTACTTAAAACTCCCTCTCCTAGGGATGACCTGCGATTTCAGCCACACCTCCCCCTCCCCTCCTTGAGTCTCGCCATTGAACTTACACTCTAAGTATTCTATCTTGGTCATGCTCAACTTGAAACCTTTAGATTCCAAGGTCTGCCTCCATACCTCTAACTGCGCATTCATATCGTCTCGCGTCTTGTCAATCAATACAATATCATCTGCAAATAGCATGCACCATGACATCTCCCCTTGGATGTGGCGCGTCAGTACGTCTATCACCAGAGCAAATAAAAAGGGGATGAGTGCCGACCCCTGATGCAACTCCATCATAACCGAAAAATAGTCTGAGTCCCCATCCACCGTCCTCACTCGGGTCTTTACCCCATCATACATGTCCTTAATCAACCTAACGTAGGCAACAAGTACACCTCTAGCCTCCAAACATCTCCACAAAACCTCTCTCGGAACTTTATCGAACGCCTTTTCTAAGTCGATGAACACCATATGCAAGTCCTTCTTTCTCTCCCTATACTGCTCCATCAATCTCCTAACAAGGTGGATGGATTCTGTAGTCGAACGCCCCAGCATAAACTCAAACTGGTTCTCGAAAATATACACACTCCTCCTCATCCTTAGCTCTACCACTCTCTCCCAAACTTTCATAGTATGGCTAAGTAGTTTTATACCCCGATAGTTATTGCAATTTTGGATATCACCCTTGTTCTTGTATACAGGAACCATTGTGCTCCACCTCCACTTTTCGGGGATCTTTTTCATTCTAAAAATAACATTAAGTAACTTAGTGAGCCACTCCAAGCTTGTCTTGCCCGCACTCTTCCAATACTCCACCGGGATTTCATCCGGCCGGGTCGCTTTGCCCCTGTTCATCGTACGCATAGCCCCCTCAACTTCATCCACTCTAATCCACCTACAATACACAAAGTCACAACGACTCTCAGAGAGTTTCAAATCACCCAGTACAATGCTCATGTCCACCTCCTCATTCAAGAGACTATGGAAGTAGGTTTGTCATCTCTGACGTATAAGCTCCCCATCCAACAAAACTCTACCTTCTTCGTCCTTGATGCACTTCACTTGGTCCAAGTCACGCGTCTTTCTTTCTTGCGCCTTGGCTAACTTGAACAACCTCTTATCCCCACCTCGGCCCTCGAGTTCCTCACACAAACGACTAAAAGTTATAGTTTTGGCTGCCGTAACTGCTAGCTTTGCCTCTTTCTTAGCCAGCTTATAAAGCTCCCTATTCGCCCTCTTCTCCTCCTCGTCTACCCTTTCCACTAGTTTTAGATACGCCGCTTTCTTGATTTTTACTTTTTCTTGCACCTCTCCATTCCACCACCAATCTCATTTGTGACCACCAGAGTAACCCTTTGAGACCCCTAATACCTCTCTCGCGACTTTCCTAATGCACTGCGCAGTCATGGTCTACATAGCGCTTGCGTCCCCACTACTCCTCCATGCCCCCATATTCACCAGCTTGACCCCGTCCTCCTGCCCTTTAGCTTCCGTCAAGGCTCCCCATTTTATCCTATGTTGGCTATACATCGCCCTCTTCCTCCTCCTCTTCGTGATCTCAAGGTCCATGACCAGGAGCCTATGAAGGGTCGAGAGGTTCTCACTCGGGATGACCTTACAATCCGTGCAAAGACCTCTATCGAATTTTCTGCAGAGTAAATAATCAATCTAAGTCTCGGCCACCGAACTCCAGAATGTGACCAAGTGCTCTCTCTTATTTGGGAAACTCGAGTTTGCTATCACCAAATCAAATGCTCTAGCAAAGTCTAGCAGAGACGTTCCTCCTCCGTTTCTATCTCCAAAACCAAAGCAACCATGCACATCATCATACCCCCGACGTCGCTCCAATATAGCCGTTGAAATCTCCTCCTATGAAAAGCTTCTCGGTATGCGGGATACCACGCACCATCTCATCCAAATCCTCCCAGAAACGCCTATTGACTTCCTCATCCAAGCCTGCTTGTGGTGCGTACGCACTGATTATGTTCAAATTAAAACCTCCAACAACTAGCTTAATAATTATTAGACTGTCATTCACCCTCCTAACCTCCACCACTAGTTCACGGAGGTCCTTATCAACTAAGATACCTACCCCGTTCCTAACCCCAGCCTCCCAGAATACCAAAGTTTGAAACTGCCTACATCCCGCGCCTTATCTCCTAACCACCTAGTCTCTTGTACACAAGCTATATTAATCTTGCTTTTCTCGAGAATCTTCGCTAACTCTACAGATTTTCCAGTCAAAGTTCCTATGTTCCAAGACCCCACTCTCAGCTTAGTAGCTCCCTTAGCCCTCTTATCTCCCCCTCCCCCCGCTGACACCCCCGAGGATAAGACCTTATCCTACTATTGTTCACCAAAGCCACTATAATCTAAGAGTCACTACGCAAGCACTATCACAAATGACAAAAATAAAATGAATTACCAAAATATAATCTACCACTAAAGGTCTAAAGGTCACAAAACAGTTGAAGAAATAAAATAAAGGAACTAACGGGAACTACAATCTACAACTAAAGGTTAGAAAAACAGTGAAGAAATGAAACAAAGGAACTAAAGGGACTATAATCTACAACTAAAGGATAGAAAAATAGGTAAAAAAAATACAATACACGAGTTAAAGGGGGTTATAATCTACAACTAAAGTTCACAAAGAAAATGTGCAAAATTAGAATAGGACTACTAGGGGATATTTGAATTAAAGATTCAAAATAAAGTTGTAAACAGGTAGATAACACTATAAACAAGTAGGCAAAGCTATCCCTAATGCAATTAATTTGACAATGCTAGGAAAAATACTACCTAAAGATTCAAAAACAAAATAGGCAGATAAGAAGATACAATTACGCTAAAATATCAAACTATTAAAATATCAAGACAAGAGAGGAACAATATAACCTAGATTGCAGCCCTTGAAATTAACGGAAATCTGGCCGTGATGGATTGCTTTCTGGAAATCTTTTGGGAAACACTCTGAATATGGAAGTAAAACTACCAAAAATAATTGTGTACTCTTTCTTGTTCTGATAATGGAAAATGGAAGAAAGAGATAAATTTGACGGTGTTGGATGGATTTCACACTCATAGGAAAGATCAAAGACAATTCACGTAACAAGTCTGTTGGGCTAAAATCAGTCCAAAGATATTTTTAATATGATGTGATATTGTTTGCTTTGGACCAAGCACACAGGATTTTCCCAAAAGGCCTCATACCATCCGCAAGTCAAGTTTTGAGATTCACTGTGATACCCACATCGTTAGATATTTATGGCAACTGAAGCCTGTAACTAGCTTCTTTTAATTTTGTGCGTGCGTCGTCACCATCTCTCTTCCATCTCCGTACTCGTCCCCCAAACCTAAGCTTTGATATAAGTTGTTGGGCTAAAACCAACTCAAAAATACTTTTAACATGGTGTGATATTGTCCACTTTTGTTATATGCCCACATAATTTTTTCCATAAGGGCTCACATCATTAAGTGATCTTTACACCTTATATGTAGGTTCTCAATTTTTTTAGTTATAAATGTGGGACTTTATTCACATGCTCAACAAAGAGAATTTTATGAAAAATATAGCTGGAGTCGAACAAATAGAGGGTTCCATATTTGACAATTTTTAGCTCTACTTGAGCTGTCCTATATTGACCCCAAAATTAACTTTCATATATAACAAATTTTGTGATGCACTCCTAAAAGTAGGCATTTGTTCCTATCTTCTTTATTAATATTTGGCTTAACTAATTGTCATGCCATATCCCGTGATTAAGAAGATATCTAGGAAGCATTATCCAATTAATTAATTAATTAATTAATTAATTAATGTTAATTGAACAGATAATACGACATGGTTGTTGAACAAAACCTCATTTCTTACCTCTGGTGTTATCCACGCAGTCCCAAAAGTCAGCATGGTTCATGTATTTGCAAAATATATTAACTCAGTTATTGACAGTATTGACTTGGTAAATCCAGAACCAGAAACAAACTTATAACAATAAAATATATGAGTATCAATCCGGATTCAAAGCTCCTTTATTTTCTTATTGCCGGCACACCTAAACAATTTTGTTTGGGTTCAAAACGTTCGACTTTTTTCATACCTTACCACCAAATCCTAATTGATGATTTTTATGTTGTCTAGTGGTGTGTGTATTATTTGACTAGCTAAGCAAAAAACAAACAACATTAGTTAAGAAAAATGAAATAGAAAAATAACAATAATAATAATAATAATAACAATTACATTGCGCGTTGAGGAAGTTATGTCATTGTATATATCTGAGACGTGAAGCAAACAATTAAACATGCGATTACTGCAATCATAATACAGAAGACTTGCCAGCACTACAGTTTCTTATAAACTCAGAAAGCTAAATCTTGTCATGGCTCTTGCATAAGAACTTTATTTAATACGGCCCTTTAATTTGTAGTGTTTTATTATCCGAAAATTTTGATTTCTTATGGTAAAAGCTGATCAAACATATGGCTTCTTCAGTTGTTCTTTGTCCAGCTATCGTCATGTCATATAGCAAGTGCAGGATCCGTCAAAAGCTACCCCAAATCAAAGCTCACAGCTATAGAGATGAAGGTATGTTGTTTTCTTTCTTTCTTTTTCGGCTTACATCTGTTAACTTTTAACAATGTAATATAATTTTTACACTATCAGATCATCTAAAAGATAAAAATAATCATTCATAACAAAATGGAATTAATAACCTGAAAAATGAGACAGTTAACCTAGCACTGTAATAGGTTAAAGTACATTGATAGTGTAAAAAATCATTATACTCTATCTCAATATACATAAATCCTGTTTAGAATAAGAAAATCTTTTGTTGGTCAGTAAGGTTAAGTGAAAATTGCAGGGAAATCAAGGCATGTAGTTGATGCAAATTTACAAGTTTTAAAGGAAAGAATGGAAGAAGTGAAGATGAAAGAGAGATTAGAGAGGTGTTTGGCATGTGAGCAGGGTTGGAATTACACAGCTACTACTAATACTGCAAGTTTATATTTACAGAAGAAACGCAAGAAAGAATTGGATTACATATCTCAATGTGTTGAACTTTTTTGCATGGTTGGTGGAACTATTGGATTTACTATACTTGGCTGTAGTCTTTGCCTTTACCTTACTTCCCTGCTTATTCATTTAAATCTTAGCAACTGAGCATATATATGGAATTGTGCTCAAGTAGCAGTGCTGTGATTCTATTTGTAACTATGTGATTATTTTCATTTTTATGCATATATTCTGTTGGGGTAATTAATTTCCCTATAGCTTGTAATGACAGAGCTTATTTTTTCATTAGCTCTGCTATATCCTTTCCAAGACATTTGAAATCCATTGTTAACTTTTCCTTCTTAGAAAATCAAAAGAATAAAAAGCTTTGGGAATTAATCACTTTGTTGATTCATGTATTCATAGTTGCAAGGATACAATGTTTCATTTTTCAGATAGAAAGCAAAAGAGAACTTTGGAATATCTGGGCAACATATATTGCTGCATAATAAATTTTTAAAAGTAAAAGTAATGAAGAAGCCAGCGTGATTTACAGAAGAAGAGAGAGAGAGCTTTCTCAACCAAAGCAATGTAATTGCTTTTAACGGTTAACAACTTCCTAAGAATCTAAGTGCTCTTGATCGCGGAGGAGATATTGATAAATTTTAAAATAAGTCTTAAAAAAGTGAGAGAGGGAAGTTATGAAGAGGATTAGCGTTTTAATTCAGTTAATGATATTTGAAGACTACAAAATAACATTTGGAATAAAGTGGCAAATTTTTTGGTCAAACCAACTTATGGCTTTATAGGTAATTAAGCAAAAAAAAATATATATATAATATATATATACTTATAAGCCAATATGACCAATATGACCAGCTTATAAGCTTAGCCAAAAACATACTACTATATATGTGTTTTTTTCTTCACTTATCTTTCCAAGCAAAAACCGAAAGTCTTGTTTTAAATTAAAACATCATTAACATTTGGTTTAAATTGTTCTGTTTCATTTTTGTTTTCTTTTTTGCGTGAGTTTATAAAGTCAATTTTATGAATCACAATTACAAGTTTTGTTCATAGAAATATAACTTTAAAGAGGAATACCGAGGTCATCAAACAGCACAAACCAAAACTGTAAAATTAATAAACCGAACCATACCAAATTTATTTCGATATGGTATTGGTATAACATATTTTTAAAACGAAAACCGAAAATACAATCTTTCAAAATAGTACCAAACCGACCAATGACCTCCCCTAGTTCCTTAGGAATGCTACAGTCGCTACACGTGAGCCTACAGATCCTCCAAAAGAGAAGGTAGGATAGGTGCGAACATGATCAAGATAGCGGAATGGAGGAGAATCTACTGAAGCTTCTCGGTCACCAACTGCTCCTGGTTGTTGATAAGCAGCATTCCTTCTTTGATTGAGCGTATCCACTTCTTCTACCAATTCATCTTTTGTACTGTTACATGATGTAATTACCTACAAGAGGTTACCAGTCAGGTAAAAGAGCAGACAAAGATAGATAATTTTGGAAGATCATGATGAATTCCCATTCACAAATAAATAGATAATCTTGTACGCCATTATATTAGAAACAATCAAGTCGCAAACATTCAATTAATACCCAGAAAAGTCGATAAAACTATAGGATGTTAACTTATCAATGTTTCTAATGGGAATGTAAGTCCAACATTAGTGGTCACTACAATGTCCCTGCATCTGTTCTTTTGGATTTTGATGGGGTCCTGGGTTACTATCAAATTATAGTAATTGATTAATTAGAGAAATGATTGCACTGAATAAAACTATAAATAGGACAGAAGTCAGAGGAGCTCACCAATAATCCACCAGGAGCAACAAGCCTTGAAACAGAGTCCCAGTACATAATCCTGAAATGACCATAGAATAACGTCAGATAGAAACGTAGCATTGTTGTATGTATAAGAATCAGGGAACACCTTAACTATATGAAAGGGGACCAAAGGAGACAAATAAATATGCTCATTAAGGAGTTAAAAACTTTTAGAGAGGACATTTATTTATTTAGTGATTTTAGGTCTTGAGCCAAACACGTGAAAATACTTTTGTTGGTGGACGGTAATACATGAATGATGGGTGGCACTAATACTTAAAACTCAGAATCTCTGCCTACTTGGGTACCGTACTAAATTGTGTCATCAATTCAACTCTTGAAGAAGACACTTCTATTTATTTATTTGATTGAGAGTGACTAACAGTCTAGGCCATTAGAGGGAGGTACCCAGAGTAAAGAGCGTTTTAGGACATGAAAGATAAAAACAAGACACATGTAACATACATGATTCTACCTTTTGATAGGACCATCAGGATGCAATCCAATGGCATCTAAGGTCCCCTTATCCATAACTAGCTGAAACCTTTTATCCAATTTTGTCTCAAGAATGTCATCAACCTGTTAGCCAGTAGAAATTTGTTTAACCATGAAAAAGAAGAAGCCAATCTCCAGCAAAGAGAGCACCAGATAAAGAAGCACACATGACAAGAGCACAAAATTAATAAGATCCCGATTGCAATTGTTATGGAAGGTTCTTCCCTACGCAAAAATTCCGCGTTTAAGTTAGCACAATGTTTGTACTCTTGATCACCGAACATGTATAATCAGTGCTATATCTTCCAGTGCAGGAACTTAATAAACGTTTCATTGCGTGCGGACACAGTATTGATGGAAATGTCAGGAGTATGGGGAAACATTCACAAGTAAAGATGATTTAAACTTGCTACTATCTGTATATCTAGCCACCTGAATGTAACCAACAATGAAAAATAATAGAGACCGCTTAACATAAAGAAGATAATAGAAAAGCAGTTATTCACCACAAGATTTTGAATACAACAAAAAGAAGCACTGGTTTTCCTTTTCTTTTTTCGTACTGGATTCAGATGCTGCTGTGTATACATCAGTGTATTGGATAGCGTGCGGCGACAAATAGCGACGAGGACCCGCTTCACTGAGGCGAGAGGCGCGCAGCGAAGCGCTCGCCTTTTTGATGTGAAGCGACAATTTATACAAAAACATAAAATATTATATACATATAACTGAAAACTCAATAACAATAATATATTAATAAATATATCATTCAAAAATTAAAGACTCAATAGATAGTCATAGACTCATAGTAGATTCATAAACTAAGTATATAAGTATAAGACTATAATTCTATAATTGAAAAAACAGAGCAAACAAAAAAAAGGTTGTTGCCTCTGGAAAAACAGCAAAGAAAGAAGAAAGAAAAACAGAGCCAAAAAAAAAAGGCTACTGCCTCTGGAAAACAGCAAAGAAAGAAGAAGAAAAATGAAGAAACTAACAGCAAAGAAAGAAGAAGAAAAACAGAGCAAAAAAAAAAGGCTACTGCCTCTGGAAATCAGCAAAGAAAGAAGAAGAAAAATGAAGAAAGAAAGAAGAAAGAGCTGATTATTGAATGATTGAAGAAAGAAGAAAGAAGAAGAAAAAGAAAAAAGAAGAAGTCGCTGCTGAAATAGAAGAAGAAGAAAGTAGAAGAAAAAAGGATAAGAAGAAGAAAAGAAAAGAAAGTAACATACCTGGTGATGATGGCTGATGATGGAAGAAGAAGAAGAAGATCGCTGAAGGAGAAGAAGAAGGTCGCTGCTCGTCGCTGAAGGAGAAAAGTGAAACCCAAGCCCTAATTTTGTGTTTTAATATTAATGCTGCCTTTTCTTCCGTTTTATTCAAAAAGCGAAGCCTCGCAGCGCCTCTCGCTACACAGGCAGAGGCGCTCGCCTTTTCTTGCTCGCAACGCAACAGACCAAAATAGCGATGATGTCTCACCTCGCGTCGCTACACACTATTAGCGCTGTAGCGCTCGCTATTTACAACACTGGTATACATCACAAATTTGCTTAATTAATAAAAGACAAAGGTAAATTTTTACCAAGAACTTGACATTGGTGAAACCATCACGATCAGCAAGGCTTTGTGCAAGGTCAACTGCTCCTTCACTATAGTCAGTTCCAGTGAGATCAGAGAACCTAATGCCATATGTAATGTGTATTAGTAAGTAATAATCTTCGGATTCTCCCCCTCCGACCCACACACACCGAGAATGTTTAAGACTAAAATTGATTAAAGTACTGCTAAAACAATGATAGGTTCTTAATATAATAAGACCTGGGCACTTCTAATAGAAGCGAAAAGATGTAGGTGTAAATGTGTGATAAGAAAGCCATATAATCTCCTAAACTATATTAACCACAAGAGGTACATAGATGTTGGCCACTAGATCACTTCCATTTTCCCCACCGAGCCACAGGGATGGACATGCTAAATTAACTACTCAATCTGTTATCTAGGTACAACTACCATAGTTATATGCGTAATCTCTCTCTTTCTTTAAGATTTTAAAGTTATACATTTATCTTTTATTTTTCATCTTCCAGAAGTGTTGTTAAAGACTTGCTTAAAGCGCGCTTAAGCCCTGAAGCTTGGTGAATCTTAAGTTGTGCGCTTCACCTAGCTTAATTGGCACTTTAGTGTAAGCGTCAAGTTGCTAAATCATGCACAAACATACAGAAACCTTCATGACAACTGTTTAATACCCTATGAACTAGGTAATTCACAAAAGTTTTCACCGTGACAGTATGGCTCTTTAACAGGTTATAGAGAATATGCATCAAAAGCATCTAGGACAAGAAAGCTCATCTATTGGTTACAAAATGACAAACGAAGCAAATAGCTGGCTATAGATGTATTGCTAGCAAAAAAAATTAAATTTACCCTTGTTTAGCAAGCTCTTGGAGAAGCAGTCCATTGCCAGTACCAATATCAAGCACACTCCAACCAGACAAGTCCTTCTCACGCTGCACAACTGGCTCAGAATTGGCATCAGCTGCGTGATTTGGCAAGTGGCCCTGGCAAATGTCCATGCACAAACCTTTGGTCCAAGAGGCAACAATTTCCATGACATTGCCACCAAACCTATGCAAATACAGCAAAAATATACACATTAAAATATCTCTTTGACCAATATGCAAGCACCACCCTCTCACTTATTTTCCTGGTTATCATTTAGGGGGTTGGAACGTAAAAGCCTAAAAGGAAGAAAGCAAGACCTGAAAAATTAATTATTCTCTATGATTGGAATAAAAATATCATAAAGAGCTAAATCTAGATCTTACTCCAGCCAATCATCAAAGTGCCATGCTGTAGATCTTCTATACATAAAAACTCTAGTTATGAAATACCCGTTCATTCTCTCAGTTACTATGAGTCTCCACTAGTGATCCACACACTGAAACAAATACTGTATGACTTGCTTGGTAGAGAAGTTATAGAGCGCAGAGGGGAAGCATTTCTTAGAATTCTTCAAACTTAAGAACCAAAAGCAACATATTATCTGATAGCTAGGATCAAAAGAAAGATACTGCGACCATAACTTTGCATAGAGTTTTACTATTTTCAAAAACTTGACTGAGTTTTGGTTTACCAAATTCATAAGAACTGTTGAGCTCTAAAGATTGGATCAAGCTGGAGTGGAATAGTTCCAAATGATTCATATAGACAACCCTACTTTATTCTGGATTGATGGATAGTTGATTGATTGATTGATAGATAGTGTCACAATGGAAGGAATGAAGATAACATAATACTTAAATGGATAGATGAAAAAAGGAAAAGATGCAAGCTGTCGTCGTGCTAATCCATACCAAACTTCACCAGCATGGCCATGCTCACGAAAGTTTGCCAATTCATCAGCATAAGCAGAATCCCAATAGCTTTGGAAACCAAGCATTGAGGAAACTGCTTCACCATCCTGCTCATCCTTGTCAGAACTGCTCATATACAAAAATAAAAACAATCAAAGCTTCATAAACCATTGCCGTGTTTGTAATGGATAATCTCTTCTTGCAACTATATACAGAGGCCGAAACATATGAAAAAAATACAGTCTGGCTACTGCTTTACCTTAGAATTCTCTAGCTCAATAATGGATAAAGCAAAACAAATCATAATAGATAAAATTATGCCTTAATTCAAGGTTCAATGTCGTTAGTTCCACCCTAATTTATACTATGACACTTCTTTCAGTTTAGGACATAACCAAATAATTGACACCATTCAACTAACAGTATTAGTTTATACTATAAATTTCATACAACTTTCAATTAGTCAAATTGGTTAAACTATTCGAGATTTTTTTCCTCTGTCAAATTAACCGTTGACCTAATATTTTTCCACTAGATAAATCATAATTTATACCAGTAACAACTTCAACATTACGGGTAAAGTTATAGTCTCTATATATAAGAACCTGTACTCGGCTCGGTAATTGAGAGCTTCAGTAGCATCAGCATGGCGCTGCTCATCATCGAGAGTACTTCCGTACTCGCTCTTTATGGACCAAGAGTCGGCCGCCACGGAGCGGTCGTCGTCGGAAATCAGGTCGGCTGCTGCCGGTGGTCGGAGTTGCGTGACGTCGGAGTCCTCCGGCAACAGTCTCATTCCGGCCATATACGTATGATGAATCGAATTCGAGAAGCAAAACCCTAAAGAGGAGCAAATTAAAGAATTGGCAAAGTGGGGAGAGACAGAGGAGTGTGAAGTAC
Organism: Nicotiana tomentosiformis; assembly: GCF_000390325.3. Lineage (NCBI taxonomy): Eukaryota > Viridiplantae > Streptophyta > Magnoliopsida > Solanales > Solanaceae > Nicotiana > Nicotiana tomentosiformis. Next base: position 38,590,492 of record NC_090813.1, on the reverse strand, counting down.
GTTTGAGGAGTTGACAAATATGGAAATGACATCTGATGCAAGCGTGCCACCACGTCGGACGTAGGGATAATTTTGTCTCTTTACGCCAATCGCTTTTCGTTTCATTATTTTTGGTTCATTTTGTTTCTTTACATAGTTTACGTGGAAATATGCTCATTTGATTACACTATTTGTAATAATCAGTTTTTATAAATATAAATTTTTATTCTTGTCCTTGGGTGAAAATTTTCAAGTGAAATATAAGTTATCAGTAAGAGAATTTAATTTCATTTCCATATTTTGTTTTCTTTTCAATTTCAACTTAAATATTGTACAAAAGCTTGCAAATTATCTAATAGTCAACAGGATAACAATGGTCAAAGGCCATTGAACTTTATACTTGTAATGTTACTGTCGAAAATATGGTCTTAAACAAGGTTAAATAATTAATTTTGTCACGGCCAATCTTAAACTAGGCAAAGGTGCCATCGTTAGGAAGATATTTTGCAAGTTTTTCCTGCGTATGGCTCATGGCCCAAGGTAAATACTTACCTCCAACAGGTGTTTCCGTCAATTTAATAAACATAATACATGTATTTACAAATATGCTTAACACTAAACTATAGTTAATAAATACACATTCTCATATTAATTTATCATTTAACCAAAGTAAATTAATGTAAATTGGTGTGGGTAAATGAGTTTTGCTCTTAATCTCAAATATGTGAGTTTCCATCTTTCAAAACTAAAAAACTTGAGTCTCGATGAGAATTTTGGATCGATATCAAATTCAAAGATATACAAGTGAAAATATATTTTTTATGTGTTGGAAAAGATGTAATTGTCCTAGTGATTAAGTGTTGGAACGGATGTAATTGCCCTTGTTAAAATTTTATTTTTGCTAGTGTTGTGAATAATAGAGATGTAATTCTTGTTGAAAATATTGATTATATTTGTTTCCTGACTTAAAAGATGTAATTTTTATATTTGTAAATCAAATATTTAAGTTGACCTGAATAAATTCGGAACAACGAATCGAACCGTATATATGTTTCGAACAAATTTTATAGTCAAAATAATGTGTACATTAAAAAAAATATGACATCGATCTGTCGCCTTCAATTCCTAGCTCCACCTTTGCTTTTGACCACTTAGCTATTTCTAAAAATATTAGTACTAATTTTCGGTTCATTGTTCGAAATGTCGACTATGAACTTTACTTCATGTCTTATGTAGTTTCCTCTAAATGTTAATTGTATCGCTCGACTCCGTTTAAGTGTTGATAATATTGTATACGATCAAAACCGAGTATGCCCTTCGTATGACTAATCGAGATTGGAACATGATAGACCAAGGTTCAACTTTGTATAATATCGAGCCATGATGCGAAGTTAGGTAGCCGAACTCGAGACCCAGAGACCAATCAAGATCGAGATCGGCCAAGATCGAGGTCAAGCAAAATAGAGACCGATCAAGATCGAGATTGGCCAAGATCGAGACTGAGCAAAATAGAGACTGATCGAAGTCCAGATCGTCCGAGATCAAGGAAAACTTATCGAGCCAAAAACTAGAAAGCCGGAATAACCGCAATAGGGCGAGAATCTCGGCAGAAATCACTGCGCATATCAATGAGATGCCAATTAATTAATCTATCATGGGATTCCTTGTTGTATTTAAAATATGATATTAAGAATAGGACTTCCCTACTATATAAAGGAGGGTCTGGTTATTTGTAAAAGGAGATATACATTCACATTCGCAGACACATACAGATTCAGATTCATAGAATATAAAGCAATATACTGCCTTTTCTTCTGATTTTGATATTGAGTTACTTTGCTCTTGTATTTGTTACTCTCTATTCAATTTGAGGGTGATCAAACTTGAAAGCCTAGGCTAATTAATTCATTCGGTTTGCATTCATTTCTTTTACAGTTAATTTCGATATTCATTTATATATTTTTTCAATTTGTACCAAGTTATACTACGTATCCTTAGAACCGCATATAGATTCAATTGTTATCCATTTTTCGGGTAAACAATTTGGCACCCACCGTGGGGCTAAGGATAATAGTGGTTATTTGATACAAATCTCTGTAAAACACACTATTTTACGTTTGTTCTTGGAAGTATCTTTGATTTCAGGCTAAAAATGACGAACTCTTAATTAATACCCCTACATATCGACAACGAATCTGGCCATCAAGTGGAGAATAACAACAGAACGCCCAGGGATGAAAGGCCACCAGCTGACCCCATTGAAACTCGGGTCGTGGATCCGATTGATGTTAATTCTCATGTGGCCATCGAAGCGAACCAACATTCCGGTTCCGAAAATAACATCTATAGTGGAATTCGAACTGCAGTTCGAAATACCCAAAATATTAGAGAAGACGGGATCAACCTGCGTATGATCTTCGAAATGCTGCAAGCTCAACAATTGGTGATAGCTCAGTTGCAGAGCCAAACCCTGGCACCGAGCAGGACTGAGCCCGGTCCACCCCAAGAAGTCAACCACAGAACGGGGCCAGTTGTGGTAAGGTCAAATGAACATGAATCGAGGACTAACCCCGAAATTATAAAGATGCTCGAGGAACTGACAAAGCGGATATAATTAGGGGGAAAAGGATCAAAGCAAACGACAAGAAAGTGTCACCTCTTCAGATCTCGGGAGCACCACCAATATTGAAGGGTTTGGATTCCCAAAAGTCTGTACAAAAGCATTTCCCCTCGAGCACAGCTCCCAAACCGATCCCCAAGAAGTTTCGCATGCCCGAGATTCCTAAGTATAATGGAACGACCGACCCCAACGAGCATGTCACCTCTTCCACGTGTGCCATCAAAGGGAATGATCTAGAGGACGACGAGATCGAATCTGTATTACTAAAGAAATTCGGGGAAACCCTGTCAAAGGGAGCAATGATATGGTATCATAATTTACCACCTAACTCTATCAATTATTTTGTCATGCTTGTAAATTCTTTTGCAAAAGCACACGTCGGAGCCATAAAGGTCGAGACTAGGAAGTCGGACCTTTTCAAGGTAAAGCAAAAAGAGAACGAGATGCCGAGAGAGTTTGTATCTCGTTTCCAAATGGAACGAATGGATCTAGCATCGGTCACAGACGATTGGACCGTTCAAGCTTTCACTCAAGGACTAAATGAACAAAGCTCAATGGCTTCACAGCAATTGAAGCAAAACTTGATTGAGTACCCGGCTGTTACCTGGGCCGATATACATAATCGATACCAATCAAAGATTTGAGTCGAAGATGACCAACTGAGGGCTCCTTCTGGATCCGTTACTAAAAGAAACATCAATCGAGAACCAAGGTTGAACAGGGATCGATACCAGCCGTATAATAGAGATTATAAGGGCAACGGACATGGGCACAACTCCGTACGAGGTCAGAGGAGAAGTGATCGAGGCCAAGGCTTTTGAGGGCTGATGAGCAAGAATGGTTTCGACAGGCATACCGGACCTAAGGAAGCACCGCGATTGTCAGAGTATAACTTCAATGTCAATGCATCCGCCATCGTATCGGCTATCGGATGCATCAAAGATACTAAACGGCATCGACCTCTGCAGATCGATCCAGCCCAGAGAAATCCCTATCAAGTATTCAAGTATCATGGCACCCATGGCCCCAGAACGGAAGACTGCAGGTAGTTGAGAGAAGAAGTAGCCCGGTTATTCAATGAAGGGCACCTTCGGGAGTTTTTAAGTGATCGGGCCAAGAATTACTTCAAAAATAGAGAGTTCAATAGACAAAACGAGCAAGAATAACCGCAACACATTATTCACATGATTATCGGAGGGATCGATGTTCCCCAAGGGCCAGTGTTTAAACGCACTAAGGTGTCGATCGTAAGGGAGAAGCGATCTCGGGCTCATGATTACATACCGAAATGAACCTTGTACTTCAACGACGAAGACGTAGAAGGAATCATGCTGCCCCATAATGATGCAATGGTAATATCTATACTCAGGAATAAGACTCAAGTTAAGCGTGTGTTAATTGATCCAAGTAGTTCGGCCAACATCATTCGATCGAGGGTCGTAGAGCAACTCGGTCTACAGGACCAGGTTATGCCCGCGACCCTAGTACTAAACGGATTCAACATGGCATATGAAACTACTAAGGGCAAGATATCTTTACCAGTAAATATGGTCGGGACCATCCAAGAAACGAAGTTCCACGTGATCGAGGGCGACATGAGGTATAACGGCCTATTCGGGAGACCATAGATCCACAATATGAGAGCAGTACCCTCGACCCTTCACCGAGTTCAAAAATTCCCAACACCATAGGGAATCAAAACAATCTACGGGGAGCAACTCGCCGCAAAGAAAATGTTTGCCGTCGACAAAGTGATTATGATATCGTCACTCTCATCGACAAAAAGGATCAAATTCGAAGGGAAAATAGGAGACCAAATAGCAATCACAAACGCCGGCCTCGACCCAACAAGAGAAGCGGGAGTCTGACGAAGATGATGATTATGGGGTCCCTCGATCCTTCATAGTCCCCGATGATTCCGACACTACCAAATCAACGGTCGAAGAGCTGGAGCAAATAATATCAATCGAACATCTGCCAGAACGAAAGGTATATCTGGGCACGGGGTTAAATCCCTAGCTCAGGAAAAAGCTTATTCAATTTATTATAGCTAACATAGATTGTTTCACTTGGTCCCATCTTGACATGACAAGTGATAAATGGGGATTGTGACCAATTATTTACTCTCTTTTACTTGTGATTTAGCTCAAAAATGCTTAAAGGCATTCCCGAAAACTAACAAAATGTGCTTACTTGCAGGAATATTGGGACACAAGCCAAAGAAGTCAAAATCAACTCATAAAGGAGTCAAAAGTGAACAAGAACCAAAACAGGGCAAAAAGACAAGCAGTGCGGACCGCACAATTCTAGTGCGGCCGCAAAGGGGAGATTCAGAGAGTAGTTTTTGGGCCAGCTAAAGGCATGCAGACCACACCGAAATTGTGCGGCCGCAGGAGGCCAAGTGTGGCCACATTCATTATTATGCGGTCTGCAAAGTTGAAAAATCAGAGAGCTGTGTCAAGTCCAAAAAAGCAAGGAGTGCGGACCGCTGCAGTTTTGTGCGGCCGCATCCATTTTTATGCGGACCGCAGAAGCCCCCAAGTTCCAAGCCCAAGTTCCCAAGAATGCGGACCGCACGATAATTGTGTGGATCGCACCAGAATTATGCGGCATCACAACCTTCGTAGGGGCATTTTTATCAGATATTTGCAGCTTAGTATAAATAAATCTTTTTGTCATTTTTAGGAAAAAATGAGTTTTCAGAAGTGCACATGGGCCTTTTTCTTTAGTGTATTGAGTAATTTTGTACTAGATTAACTTCTTAACATTAGATTTTCTTTGTCTAATCAATTATTATGCATTCTATCTTAGTTTCTTCTTTGATTTCTGTACTTTTCATGAGTAGCTAAATCTTTAGCTAGGGTTGTGACCCAACCCTAGTGTGGGTATTTGATGGGTGTTTAATTTAGGGCTTATTTTTTATTGAGTTAGTGAGATTTAGCCTTGTTCATGATTGAACCCTAGAATCAATGGTTGCAAACATTGATTCATGCCTATTTGACTTAGCCTCTACTTGAGAAAGAGAGACTAAGTCTAGAAAAACTTGGCTAACAAGAAATTGGGGTGAATTCAAGAAATTGATAGCCCCAATTAAAGGGTTAAACCTAGAGATAGTAATACCCGACTTGAGCTAATATCACTTGTATTGTACAAATACCCAATTGGGCTTGAGAAAGCCAAATTGGACAAAATCACTCAAACTACAAAGAGGTATAGAGTGAGTACCCGAATATGATTGCTACATCACGACCTCAACTAATCAAATTTTCCTTGGAGTTTACATCCTATTAGACAACCACCTAGGTAGAAGTCACGACCCTAGTCCCTTTTAATCATTTAAAAAACTCAAAATCAAAAATATTGTCCTTAGTTTTATACTTGCAAATAATAGAGTAAAGTAAAAGTAGAACACCAATTAAGTTTGTGGAAGTGTAATTGGAGTCAAAACTTGCAATTAACTTAGATATACACATAATCCCATATGTTAACTCCCTGTGGATTCGATCCCGAACTTCGTTGGGTTTATTATTGCCTTGACCGCCTCACTACTAAATTATGGTGCGGGTTTTCCCGAGATTAATTTTTGGCGTCGTTGGCGGGGAGTTAAATGGATTTAGCTATATATCTAGGCATTTGTGTGTTTTGTCTTTCTTTCCTTCCGAGTCATTAATTTTGTTTGTGAATTGCTTTTAGGTACAAAATGGCCTTAACAACGAGCCCCTCGAAAATTTACCATTGGGGGAAGAGGTAAATGATGATCAAGTGGATGAGGTTCATCCCGAGCCTCAAGTAAACAGGCAAGGCCGACCGCCTAATGATAATGTCTCAAACCCTCCCCCACCTTCACCAAAAGCAGTGCACCGGGTGTTGCCGAACGAGGGCTATGCAAGTGCAATAGTCCCACCCCGGATTAGGGCGGGCAACTTCCAAATAACCAACGTGATGCTTACACTGCTTGAGCAGCGGGGTTTCTTCATCGGAGCTCCACACTAAAATGCCTACAAGCATCTCAAGGGTTTCGTCGATACTTGTTGGGGGAGCAAGCAAATAAATATCTCTGAGGATGCAGTTCGGTTAAGACTGTTTCCCTTTTCTCTACGGGGAAAGGCTTTGGACTGGTTAGAGAGATTGCCCAATCATTCCATCCACACTTGGGATGAGTTGGCCGAGAAGTTCATTGCCAAATCCTTCTCTCCGAGGCACATAGCTACACTAAGGGATGGAGTTCTAGCTTTCAAACAAGAGCCCAATGAGCCATTGCATGAGATTTGGGAAAGATATCGTACAATGGTCAAAGAATGCCCTAACAATGATATGACCGAGGCCATGATCCAACAGACTTTCTACGGGGGGATCAACACAACAAATCAATGTGTGGTAAATCAACTCGTTGGGGGTAACTTCACAAACATGCCTTATTCTGAAGCTTGTGAAACCTTGGATGAGATGGCGGACACCTCTTCGGCGTGGCAAAGTAGAGCCAATGTTCCTCAGGGTGACCCAAATGTTATTCACCTGCACAAGGAGCTACATGATCATGGACAAGCTATTGCGGAGTTCTACTAGAAAAATGCAAATTTCCCAGGAAAACTTCCCACAGATATATTATGAGGGGCAGTTCCCACTGCAATTTAGAAAAACTCAGTGGGAAATGGATGGGTTTTCTTTTACCTTTTTTTTTAAAACGTTCCCACAGACTATAGGTGGGAATTATTTGGCGCAAAAAAATGTGTAATTTGTTTCCCACCGAATGAGTGGGAATACAATTTGTTTCCCACCGAATCAGTGGGAAATACATTAGAAAAATTACTATATAAAATTGTTAAACCTTTCCCAATGAAAACGGTGGGAATCTAAAGATAAAAAAATATTTTAATATTCCCACAGATGCAGTGGAAAATGGAAGGGTTTTCTTTTACCTTTTTTTTAAAACGTTCCCACAGTCTATAGATGGAAATTATTTGGCGCAAAAAAGTGTGCAATTTGTTTTTCACCAAATCAATGGAAAATACATTAGAAAAATTACTATATAAAATTATTAAACTCTTCCCAGTGAAACGGTGGGAATCTAAAGATAAAAAAATATTTTAATCTTCCCACAGATGTAGTGAGAAATTAAAAATTTTGGTCCAAAAAACCCGCGAGGTTAAAAATATTTCACAAAAAAAATAAATTTAATGAAACAATTCCCACAAATATTCCGAGTGAATCAGTAGGAATATCTTTCCTATTATAGTACATCCCTTCTTCTTTCGTTTCATTTTCACTCTCATTCCTATTATAGTACATCTCATTCTTGTCCAAGGAGATTTCACTCATGTAAAATCAAAGGTAATATCATATTCACTCATGTAAAATCAAATGTTAGAGGATTATTATTAGATTTTGAACTTGATTTAGCTTTATGAAGCCTCAAAGCTTTTCCTTTCATATAAAAGTTGTAACTTGTTTGCAGAATACTTTCAAACAATCGTTGGAGGAGTTCATTGAAAGCCAACCAACCGATGATCAAGGAAAGCCAATCCAACCATCCCAGGGGAGTTATATGGACTTGCGAAATTTCAAACAATCGTTTGAGAAGTTCATTCAATTGGATAAGATTGAATGCTGAATTTTTTATTTGAGTGTTTGGTTGCATTATTGTATTTCTATTTTGGTTGGATGTTTATGAAATAGATCGGAATCAATGCTGAATTTTGTATGTGAATGTTTAATTGTATTTAGGCTTGTTGTTGGTGGTTGTATATTTTGTTTGGTAGGTGGTGCAGTATAAAAAAGCAGCACAATGCACAAAAATATTTTTCAGACTTCCCACTGAATTCGTGGGAAGGTTCGTCCTTTTGGTTACAGATCTTGCATGATTCTCACTGATATCGGTGGGAAAGTTCATACTTTTGTTTTCATTACATTTATTTTTTCCACCACTTCCCTGGCTAATATATTAAAATAATAAAAATTACTAATAATACTTCCCACGGATTGTTGGTGGGAAATTTTATTATTTTTTCTATTAAATCTTCGCTGGAAAAATTGTGGGAAACTTCTCACTACTTATCTGGGAAGTTTTTTCCCACTATGCCTTTTTCGGGTGATCCGTTTCGGTGGGAATGCGGTGTGAAAACTTAATTTTTCCACTAATTTCCCGTTGATTTTGCCGTGGGACAACCATGTATTTCTAGTAGTGGTTGACAACCACCATGAACCAATTGGCCAAGGCTCAGCTTCAACAGGTTCAAGGGCCGAAACAGGTGAATGCTATGGAAGGGGTGAACGTGATGGTAAACAAGAGACAGCAACGAAGTCAACAAGTACAAAACCATCTGGAATAATTTGAGCAAAGTAATAGTGGGTATAATCAAGATGATTCATATGATGAGCAAGATGAAGAGGTTCAATATGTCAATAATTATCAAGGTCAAAGAAGCAATGCTCCAAATCAACAACAATGGAGATCACAAGGAAACCAAGAAAATTGAAACAATCAAGGCCACCAAGGAAATTGAAGTGGTGGCAACAACAATAATCAAAGCAATTGGGGTAATCAAGGTAATCAAGGCAATTGGGGAGGAAATAATCAAGGCAATTAGGGTGGCAACAATCAAAGCAATTATGGAGACAATAATAATCAAGGGGGTTGGAACAATAGCAATCAAGGAAATCGGGGGTCGGGCTTTCAGAGACCCCCGATGTATCAACAACCAAATAACCCGTCTCCATATCCGTCACAAGGTTCTAGTTCTTCTAATAGTGAAATGGGATGGATTGAAAACATGTTTAAGCAAATGATGGAGAAAAACACTGACTCCGATGCCCAATTAGCCTCCCACAACACTTCTATCCGCAACTTGGAGGTTCAACTTGGCCAAATTTCTCAAGCTTTAAATACTCGCCCAAAGGGGGCACTAGCTAGTGATACGGTGGTGAACCCGAAAGGTGGGAATACGGGGCATGCAATGGCTGTGACAATAAGAAGTGGGAGAGGTGGAGTTGCTAGTACCTCAAACCAAAGAAGACACGTGGGTGATGATGTGTTGGGGCAAGATGATGATGAGCCAAGCAATGATATTCAAGCTAATGAAGAAGCGAGGATTGATATTGAAGAAAATGTGGAGGAGACACAAGAAGATGTGAACCCGTCTAGGGAACACGTGATTGACATGCCGGAGCCGGTAGTGCCAAAGGCTAAGGCAACAATGCCAAGGACTCCTCCTCCATACCCTCAAAGATTTGCAAAGCAACACAATGAGAATCAATTCAAGAAATTCATTGATATGAAGAAAAGTTTGTCCATAAATGTGCCGTTGGTTAAAGCCTTAGAACAAATGTCGGGATATGCCAAGTTCATGAAGGATTTGGTAACAAAGAAAAGATCAATGAACTGTGAAACGATCAAAATGACACATCAAGTTATACACTCCATGGCTCCAAAGTTGGAAGACCCCGGTGCTTTCACAATCCTGTGTACTATTGGGAGTGCCGATTTCGCCAAAGCTTTATGTGACTTGGGGGCAAGCATTAACTTGATGCCCTATTCTGTGTTCAAAACATTGGGGATTGGGCAACCAAGACCCACATCCATGAGGTTGAAAATGGCGGATCGGACAATGACAAAGCCATTAGGGATAATTGGTGATGTGTTAGTTCGGGTCGACAAGTTCATCCTTCCCGCATATTTTGTGATACTTGATTGTGAGGTTGACTACGAGGTGCCAATCATTTTGGGGAGACCTTTCCTTGCTACAGGGAAGGCCTTAGTTGATATGGAAGCTGTCGAGCTCACCTTCCGAGTGGGCGATGAAAAAGTGGTGTTCCATATTTGTAAATCAATGGGGCAGCCAAATAGCAACGAAGTGTGTTCGTTCGTGGATCTTGTGACCGAAGTAATTGTTGATGACACAAGTGTTGTGATAAATATTGAAGATACCTTGGAATCTGTGTTGTTGAATCATGATGAGGATGAGAAGGAAGGCTTTGTAGATTATGTCTATACTTTACAAGGAATGGGATCATATACTTATGAGCCCCGAAAACTTTCCTTGGATCTCGAAAACCAGAAGACTCCACTAACAAAGCCCTCAATCGAGGAGCCTCCCACCTTGGAGTTAAAGCCTTTGCCTTCACACCTCAGGTATGAGTTTCTAGGCCCTTGTTCCATTTTGCATATTATTCTTTCCTCGTGCTTAACTAACGTGCAGGTAGATTCCACCCTTGAGGTGCTCCAAAGGAGGAAGAAAGCAATAGGTTGGACATTGGCAGATATTCGGGGTATAAGCCCCGCCTTTTTCATACACAAAATCATTTTGGAGGAGGATGCCAAACCCTCTGTGGAACATCAAAGACGATTGAATGAGGTCATGCAAGAGGTAGTAAAGAAAGAGATCATCAAATGGTTGGATGCTGGGGTTGTTTACCCCATTTCCAATAGTTCGTGGACCTCGTCGGTGCAATGTGTCCCAAAGAAAGGGGGCATGACTATGATAACAAATGACAAAAATGAATTGATCCCCACAAGAACTGTCACCGGGTGGAGAATGTGCATGGATTATAGGAAGCTCAACAAAGTTACTCGGAAAGACCATTTTTTGCTTCCCTTTCTTGATCAAATATTAGATAGGTTTAGCCGGACGTACTTATTATTGCTTCCTTGATGGATATTCTGGGTATAACCAGATTCTTATTGCTCCTGAAGACAAAGAGAAAACCACTTTCACTTGTCCCTATGGCACTTTCGCATTCTCGCGGATGCTATTCGGGTTATGCAATGCACCGATAACTTTTCAATGGTGCATGATGGCCATCTTCACCGATATGGTGGAAGACTTTCTCGAGGTTTTCATGGATGATTTTTCTATCGTGGGGAATTCCTTTGAAGAGTGCTTGGATAACTTGGATAAGGTATTGGCACGTTGTGAGGAAACTAACTTGGTGTTGAATTGGGAGAAGCGTCACTTTATGATCGAGGAGGGCATTGTCCTCGGTCACAAGATTTCCAAGAATGGTATTGAGGTTGATAAAGCAAAAATTGAAGTGATATCCAAACTCCCTCCCCTACTTCCGTGAAGGGAGTGAGGAGCTTTCTAGGTCATGCGGGGTTTTACCGCCGATTCATCAAGGACTTTTCTAAGATGGTAAACCCCTTGTGCAAACTCTTGGAGAAAGATGCCAATTTCCTTTTCAATGAAGGCATTTGAACTACTCAAGTATAAGTTGACTACCACACCTATTATCATCGCGCCAAATTGGAGCTTACCATTTGAGCTCATGTATGATGCAAGCGATGTGGCGGTTGGAGCGGTATTGGAGCAACGAATTAACAAGATCTTTCATCCGGTCTACTGTGCTAGGAAAGACCATGAACGAGGCCCAAGTCAACTATACGGTGACCGAGAAAGAACTCCTAGCCATTGTCTTTGCTATGGAGAAGTTTCGCCCGTACCTAATGGGTACAAAGGTGATTGTTCATACCGACCATGCGATACTTCGTTATTGGATGAGAAAAAAAGACTCTAAGGCAAGGTTGATGCGGTAAGTACTTCTATTGCAAGAGTTTGATCCAGAGATTCAAGATCGCAAGGGTAGTGAGAATCAAGTGGCGGACCACTTGTCCTGATTGGAGGAGGAGGGAAGGCCACATGATGGCCTTGAGATCAATGATTCATTTCCTGACGAACAACTCCTTTCCATTTCTATGACTGGGATGCCATGGTTTGCCGATGTGGCCAACTATCTTGTGAGTGGCATTGTTCCGAATGAGCTCTCTTCAAACCAAAGGAAGAAGCTTAAACGAGACTGCCTGGACTACTATTGGGATGAGCCATATCTCTTCAAAATTTGTACTGATGGTGTAATCCGAAGATGTGTGCCAGAAGAAGAACAATTGGGTATTCTTGAAGCTTGCCACTTCGCCATATGGTGGTCACCATGGTGGAGCGAGAACTGCTACAAAGGTGCTAACATGTGGATTCTATTGGCCTACCCTTTACAAGGACGCTAGCAATCTCGTTCAGCGTTATGATGAATGACAAAGGCCGGTGGGATCTCCAAGAAAAATTAGATGCCTCTCACCACTATCCTAGAGATTGATATTTTTTATGTTTGGGGCATTGATTTTATGAGCCCATTTGTGAGCTTATGTAAGGTCACCTATATATTGGTAGATGTAGATTACGTGTCCGAATGGGTTGAAGTTGTGGCTTTACCCAACAATGAAGCTCAAAGTATGGTTGCTTTCTTTAAGAAGAACATATTCACAAGGTTTGGTACTCCAAGGGCCATCATTAGTGATGGGGGATCACACTTTTGCAACAAAGCTTTTGATACTTTACTCTCCAAGTATGGTGTCACTCACAAAGTGTCGACCCCCTATCATCCTCAAGCAAGTGGACGGGTTAAAGTCTCCAACAGGGAGATCAAGAGTATTCTGTCAAAGACTGTGAATGCCAACCGGACAGATTGGTCGAACAAACTTGACGATGCTCTTTGGGCTTATAGAACAGCTTACAACACACCAATTGGTATGTCTTCGTATCGGTTATTGTTCGGGAAGGCTTGTTACCTTACGGTGGAACTTGATCATAAGGCTATGTGGGCGTTGAAAAAGCTTAACCTTGAGTGGGATGTAGCTGCAAATCTTAAGGTGGAGCAATTGAATGAACTTGATGAGTTTCGGTTCCATGCATACTCCAGTTCATCCTTGTATAAGGACAAGATAAAGTACCTTCATGACAATTATATCCAAAATAAAGAATTCAAAGAAGGTGATCTTGTACTTTTGTTCAACTCTCGATTGCCGATGTTTTCGGGAAAGCTGAAATCAAAGTGGAGTGGCCCATTTGAAGTTGTACATTTGACACCCTTTGGTGCTCTAGATTTGAAAAATAAGAATGATGAGGTGTTTAGAGTCAACGGGCACCGAGTTAAACATTATCTTGGCAAGGTTGATGATGCCCACATTGTGGCGTTGCTCCATTTCAAGTGATTGATGGTAACATGCGTCATGCCGCGACGTTAAATCAGGCGCTTCTTAGGGAGGCAACCCATGTGTCTCTTTCTTTTTCTTATTTTTCTTCTTTAGATTAGATAGGCTTTGTTTTATACTAACTAGTTTTGAAGTGTATGCAGGAATGGGTGTGCATTGCAGGAACTGAGCATGAAAAATTTGGCAAAGTATCACAAAAGTGCGGACCGCACTGCCACTTTGCGGCCACACAATTTTGTGTGCGGTCGCACAACTGGGAGATGAAAAATACATGGTCTCTGAAGTTTGGCCTGTCAAAAATACTGAACAAATTGCGGCCGCACACATTTTTGTTCGGTCCGCACTAATGCTGCGGCCGCACTCACTTTTGTGTTGTCCGCAACGAGACTTCTCAAAGGCAGGTAAGGAGTGCGATCTACATCAAAATTATGCGGCCGCACTCAGGTAAAAATCTGGGGGCCATGGGTAAAAGTATAAATAGGGCTTCTCTCATCATTTTACACTTTTCGATCTTCTGAGCCCTGAAGCTAGACTAGCACAGTAAATTTCCCCAGTGCTATCAAATTGTCCCTCATTTCATCACCTGCATCTTCATAACTGGTATGTTAATTCCATCTATAGATTTTTCATCTTTTGTTTTGTTTTGTTCTTTGATTTAGGGTTAATAACATGTCTAAAATGTCAATAGTTGGTCTTTTTCTACTTACAATCATGTGGGTAGCGTATTCGGTGTTAATTGGGTTCTGGGTAAGTAGTTATCCATGTTTAATTGTGCAAACCAAGTAGATTATAAACAGATTGCGTGAACCCTAAAAAGGGCCCGTGAATTTTGAATTTTGCGACCGTACTCATTTTTTTGTGCGGTCCGCACTAGAAGCTATGCGGCCGCACACACTTTTTTGTGGTCCGCAACTCTCTAAGTTAGGAAAATTATGTACTTGAATTGTGCGGCCGCACTCAAAATTGTGCAATCCGCAGTGGACTTGTGCGGCCACACTCATTTTTGTGCGGTCTGCACTGATGAAACATCAGAGACCCCAGTAGTCTGAACTTGGAGTTGTGCGGCCGCACTCAAAATTTTGCGATCGCACTCACTTTTTTGCGGTCCGCACTGCCCCTTCTGAGCCTGCTTTACTGCAATTGTTATGCAAGCACCTATGGTTTACAAATCTAACTGACTCTTATCCTTATGCATTGCACACAATGGTTCGCTCATGTGGTAGAGGAGATGCATCGCAAGGGAGGGCAGAACCCTCTCGAGGCCGAGGTCGAGGTAAAAGCAACCTACCTCTAGCATTTCAAAGGGCTATAAGTAAGAAAGTTATAGTCAACAGACCTCCCGAACCCTCGGAAACCAGTGAGTATGTCTCATCTGGGGAAGCTTCTGAGGGTAACTCCGTGCAATCACAGCCAGAAGCCCAATCACAACAATTTCCTGGTAGATTCCACCTTGTAGATGAGTCATCTTCTTCTGCCAGTTCGTCTGAATGTTTGGAAGAGGGTAGTCAAGATTTTGAGCCCTCTTCCTCACTTGCTCCAGCTGACCCAATTAATGTGGATGATGATGATGATGTACCAAATGATGGGAGAGGGGGTGATACTGCAGTGGGAGGTTTGGAGAGATCTAAGAGACCAAAGATATGAGAGGATAGATTTGTCAGTGTTGCAGCCTTTGCAAAGTTTAAGTAATGGTGGCCACAGAGGTCGCTCACTCTTGAGCGACAATTTTTAATGAAAGATTTGAAAAGCACAACCCCAATTCCAGGAGCGGAAAGTATGGAAATGGTTCACCACCAGCGTCCTAGATGCAAATGAGTCCTTGGTCAGGGAATTCTACGTAAATGTTACTCACATAAAAAAGGGAACTAAGGTGACAAAAGTGCGGAATCTGAAAATCCGCTTTGACACATGTGCACTGAACAAGTATGTGGGTTTTGAGGAAGTGGAGACAGTCCAATACCTGGAGAAGCTGACTATGGGTGACGCAGCTCACCCATGGCTAGCTGAGATTCTGGCAATTCGAGGGTCAGTACCTCAGTGGCTCACAATAGGAGTTCCAATAGTCCGAGCCACCCTAAACTTTGAAGCAAAAGGGTGGCAAACATTCGTGTGTAGCAGCATTGACCCATGCCTCAATGAAAACATGCTTCCGCTTCCCTGTGCAGTCTTGGTGGCTTCAATTATGGAGGGGTATCCAATAAATGGTGGTGCCATCATGTCCACCAACATCACTTTAGCTGTCCAGAAGGGTGAAAGATCCTATCCGTACCCAAACTTCCTTATAGAATATTTTAAGGATCAAGGGGTGGAGCCGAAACATTATGATATAGAAGTGAAGGCCAAGAAGCCTTTTTCATGGTACCGCCTTCAGGGAGCTGACAACCCGAAATTCAAGGGTAAAGCTACTACCTCCACTGGCCAGTCTGAAGAGCCAGCGGTAGTGGTTACTGATTCAGCTGTCGAGCCTTCCACCGCAGCCGGTACTTCCACCGGGACAGCAGCCATGCCACCCTTATCTTCCGTACCACCTGCTTCTGCTAGACTATCAGTTCCATTATCAGTGCCGGCTTTATCTACATATCCTTAGACTGTGCTGCGAGTCTCCCAGACATTAGCGAGTCTCAACAACTGAATGCAAGCAGCTATAACAAAGCTGACTGATATATCCAGTGTTGTTGCAACACAGTCCCCAGCCCCAACAGAGCCACAGGTACTTCCATCAGTGGAGGAAACATTGAAGAAGATTCTGGAGAATCAGAAGACCATTGTTGATACTCTGGCGACGCATGGGAAGGTCATTAAGGATTTGGGCAAACAAGTCAAGAAGATGCGTAGATCCCAAGCATCAAAGAAGTCGGTAGAGAAGCTGAGCAAAGAGGTTGAAAGGATTGTATCTGCCGGAGATCTTCCATTGGACTTCCTTATAGAGCAGACAGTCCTAGCAGCACAGTCAGCACCAACATAGGCACTAGAGGTAGCAACCGGCCAGTCTGAGGAGCCGGTTGTGACTGCACACACTACGGAGGAAATGATACAGATGCTCAGCAAACCAGTTGTCCCTCAGCGAAGATATACAGTTGGAGAAGACAGAGGGTGCTGATGATCCTATGCAGACTAAGACCAAATAGGGAGTTCTCTTAACTTTCTACCCTTTCACTGTTCTTATTTTTGTTAAGCATTGAGGACAATGCTTATTTTCATTTGGGGGGTGGTCTATTTTGATTATTTGACTTTGACATTTGATATTTGGGCTGTAATAACTCTGATACTATTTTTTCTTTCGTCTTTATTTTCCTTTGGTATGTATATATTCTTCCCATTTGATGTAGATATTCATTTTCCTTATGTATATACTCATTTGACTTCGATTTGTACATTCATTTATCTCTCTTTCCATAGTTTATTTCATAGCTTCTTTAGTTTGTTTTTCCTTAGTAGTATAACTTCTTATTTACGTTTTGTGTAAACAATAAGCCTTTGGTTTTCTTAATCTCATGGTTCTTTCCAAGGGTGGATTTTGTATGAACCGGGTGGCTCTTCCCAACAATGGATGGCGTGACAACCTTCTTAAGGGATTGAGTCCATTTTTTTTATGTTTTGACAAAATATAGTAGTAATGAATAAAAGTGTCTCGAGCATGCTTCACTTGGTACCAACACATTTACCTCTGACCTTATGGTTAAAAACAAAGTTGTTGGCATAAAATAGCTCTAGTTGTTACCTTTAGACTCTTCTGTTGACTCAAACAGTCATCGAGTGGTTCAGTCGAGTCATTTATGATTCTCAATCTTAGATAGGGTTGTTATGGGCCCTCGATTCCATTCTCTTTAGCAATCCAGCAATGTGAGAGGTGAGGTATTGAATTGCAAGTCCAAGTTTCCGTGCCAATAGTCTAGAACTTGCCCCGAGTATTTTTCTAGGCGAAATTCTAAGTGTAGCTTGGCTTAAGAAATGATTGTAGGCTCTCCTTGATCCAATTTGAAATTAAAATCTTCCATAGCATACCAATGTGATATCCCTAGTCAACCCCTTTGAGGCGAAGCCTTTGTGTTTCAATAACCAAGTTACAAGCCTTTATCCATTCTGAAATGACCCTCTCTTGGCACCCAATCTTTTCTTAGCATTCTTGAGAAACAATTGATAAAAACATAAGTTTGGGGGAGAGAGGAGGAGTTTGCAGTGATAAAAGGTACAAAGAAGAGAAAGAAATGAAGAAAAGGGAAGGCAAAAAGAAAAGAAAGAAAGAACAAAAAGAAAAATGACAAAAAAAAGTGAATAAAGTGAAGAGTTGAAGGGAATTCAAAAGAAAATGAGGATAAAAGGCTGAAGTTAATAGAAAAGGAGAAGAATGAATGTCATGATCAAGAAAGAGCGACGTTACGTCTCTCTAATTCCCCCGAGGAAGAAGAAAATGACTCAAAGAGTCGAGAAAGTATGAGCCGAAAAGAGAAAATGGAGTGCTTAAGGAAAGATGAAACCATTTTATTCCAACAAACCCTACCTTGGTCTAAAAGCCTTTATTACATCCCATAAAAGCCCTACATGATTTCAAGTTGAGTAAGCTTACATTAGTGATGATTTACATGAGGGGCAAGCTTATGGTACTTAGAGCCGGACTTGTGGCATTCTTTTGAGAGAGATGAGCAAACTTTTCACAATCTTTGTATCGAGTGCTGCATTCTAAAGTCAGATGTGCTAATGGAGAGTAGAGGAGGAGGAGTTTGGGATCCACAATGACCTACACAAAAGAACGAGCTTCCTTGATGAATAGAGTTAACTCTTGATGCTCTAGTGTCACATTAGAAAATCATTGCATTGTTGATAATTCATATGTGTTATGGGTAATTGTTGGTCCCAATTGATGTGTGATTGATTCACCTTAGGCCAGCTGAAATATCTCTTTTTTTAGTGGATGTGGAAATTGCCTTATTTGCTTGAGGAAAAGCAAAAGCTTAAGTTTGGGGGAGTTGATAAGTGGGGATTTTGACCGATTATTTGCTCTCTTTTACTTGCAATTTAGCTCAAAAATGCTTAAAGGCATTCCTCGAAACTAACAAAATGTGCTTACTTGCAGGAATATTGGGACACGAGCCAAAGAAGTCAAAATCAACTCATAAAGGAGTCAAAAGTGAACAAGAACCAAAACAGGGCAAAAAGGCAAGCAGTGCGGACCGCACAATTCTAGTGCGGCCGTAGATGGGAGATTCAGAGAGTACTTTTTGTGCCAGCTAAAGCATGCGGACCGTACCAAAATTGTGCAGCCGCAGGAGGCCAAGTGCGGCCGCATTCATTATTATGTGGTCCTCAAGGTTGAAGAATCAGAGAGCTATGTCAAGTCCAAAAAAGCAAGGAGTGCGGACCGCAGCAGTTTTGTGCGGCCGCATAATCATAAGTGCGGCCGCACCCATTTTTATACGGACTGCAGAAGCCCCCAAGTTCCAAGCCCAAGTTCCTAAGAATGCGGACCGCACGATAATTGTGCGGCCGTAGTAGCTCATTGTGCGGACCGCACTAGAATTATGCGGCCGCACAACCTTCGTAGGGGCATTTTTATCAGATATTTTCAGCTTAGTATAAATAGAACGTTTTGTCATTTTTAGGAAAAGTTGAGTTTTCAGAAGTGCACATGGACCTTTTTATTTACTGTATTGAGTAATTTTGTACTAGATTAACTTCTTAACACTAGATTTTCTTTGTCTAATCAATTATTATGCATTCTATCTTAATTTCTTCTTTGATTTCTGTACTTTTCATGAGTAGCTAAATCTTTAGCTAAGGTTGTGACCCAACCCTAGTGTGGGTATTTGATGGGTGTTTAATTTAGGGCTTAGTTTTGATTGGGTTAGTGATATTTAGCCTTGTTCATGATTGAACCCTAGAATCAATGGTTGCAAATAATGATTCATGCCTATTTGACTTAGCCTCTACTTGAGAAAGAAAGACTAAGTCTAGGAAAACTTGGCTAACAATAAATTGTGGTGACCTCAAGAAATTGATAGCCCCAATTAAAGGGTTAAACCTAGAGATAGTAATACCCGACTTGAGCTAATATCACTTGTATTGTACAAATACCTAATTGGGCTTGAGAAAGCCAAATTGGGAAAAATTACTCAAACCATCGAGAGGTATAGAGTGAGTACCCGTATGTGATTGCTACATCACAACCTCAACTAATCAAATTTTTCCTGGAGTTTACAACCCATTAGATAACCACCTAGGCAGAAGTCACGACCCTAGTCCCTTTTAATCATTTGAAAAACTCAAAACCAAAAATATTGTCCTTAGTTTTATACTTACAAACAATAGAGTAAAGTAGAAGTAGAACACCAATCAAGTTTTTGGAAGTGTAATTGGAGTCAAAACTTGCAATTAACTTAGATATACACCTAATCCCATATTCTAAATCCCTGTGGATTCGATCTCGACTTTTGTTGGATTTATTATTGCATCGACCGCCTCACTACTAAATTGTGGTGTGCGTTTGGCCGAGATCAACAGGGATCCCACCGGAAATCACCACCCATAGACTAAGCTTGGATCCGAAGTTCCATCCGGTGAAGCAAAAAAAAAGACCCAAGTCCGAGGTCAAACATGCTTTCGTCAAGGACGTGGTAACCAAGCTTCTTAAATAGGGTCCATCCATGAAGTAAAATACCTCGAGTGGTTAGCAAACGTAGTAGTAGTCTCTAAAAAAGGAAACAAACTAAGAATGTGTGTAGATTACAAGGATCTAAATAAAGCATGCCCCAAGGATTCTTTTCCTTAGACTAATATCGATCGCATGATCGATGCCATGGCCGGTCACGAGATCCTTAATTTTCTCGATGCCTATTCCGGGTACAATCAAATACAAATGAGCCCGGATGATCAAGAAAAGACCTCATTCCTCACTAAGTATGGTACCTACTACTACAATGTAATGCCATTTGGATTTAAAAAATGCCGATGTCACTTATCAACGCCTAGTAAATCGGATGTTCGAAGAACAAATAGGGAAATCTATGAAAGTTTACATTGATGATATGCTAGTTAAGTCCCTACGAGCAGAGGACCGTTTAAAGCACTTGCAAGAAACTCTCAGTATATTGAAGAAGTACAGCATGAAGCTAAACCCGGAAAAATATGCATTCGGAGTCGGGTCAGGAAAATTTCTCGGGTTCATGGTATCTAACCGAGGAATCGAGATTAATCCCGACAAGATCAAAGCTATCAATGGCATCACGGTGGTAGACAACATAAAGGCCGTGCAAAGATTAATTGGGCACATGGTCGCCCTCGGGCGATTCATCTCGAGGTCCTCCGATAAAGGCCACCAATTTTTCTCATTGCTGAAGAAGAAAAATAATTTCACATGGACCTCGGAATGCCAGCAGGCCTTGGAAGAGCTAAAACGATACTTATCGAGCCCGCCGCTACTTTACACACCAAGGGAAGACGAATAACTTTACTTATATTTGGCAGTATCCGAGGTAGCGGTAAGTGCAGTCCCAGTCCGGGAAGAATGAGGTATGCAATTTCCCATTTATTATGTCAGCCGGACCTTAGGTGAGGCCGAAACTAGATATCCCCGCCTAGCAAAATTGGTGCTCGCTTTGATAAGTGCCTCTAAGAAACTAAAACCATACTTTCAATGTCACCCCAAATGTGTTGTAACAACTTATCCACTTCGAAATATTTTGCATAAACCTGAGCTTTCGGGACGATTGGCCAAATGGGCCATAGAAATCAGTGGGTATGATATGGAATATCGACCCCAAATAATAATTAAGACTCAAATTTTGGCAGACTTCACACTGGCCCTAGTACCCGAGGTCGAAAGAGAACTATTGATGAACTCGGGTACATCCTCAGGAATCTGGACCCTCTTCACGGATGGTGCTTCGAACGTGAAAAGGTCTGAGCTTGGCATCGTACTAAAACCACCCACATGCAACGTGGTTAGACAATCTATTAGAACTGTGAAATTGACTAACAATGAGGATGAATATGAGGCCATGATTGCAGGTCTCGAACTAGCCAAAGGCTTGGGAGCGAAGGTGATCGAGGCCAAATGCGACTCCCTCCTCGTGGTGAATCAGGTTAACGGAACCTTTGAAGTTAGATAAGACCGAATGCAAAGATACCTAGATAAGTTACAAGTAACTTTGCACCAATTTAAGGAGTGGACTTTGTAACACGTGCCTCGAGATCAAAATAGTGAGGCCTATGCTCTCGCAAACTTAAGGTCATCGATCGAGGACAACGAGCTCAATTCATGGGCCGTCGTGCAACTCACGAGATCAGTAGTTGAAGAAGGTCACGCTGAGATAAATTCCACGAGATTGACCTAGGATTGGAGAAATAAGTGCATAGAGTATTTGAAGACCGGAAAGCTTCCCTCAGATCCGAAAGAATCCAAGGCCCTACGCACGAAGGCAACACGATTCACTTTGACTGAAGATGGAACCTTGTTTAGAAGAGTGTTCAATGGTCCATTAGCGATATGTCTGGGAATGGGAGACACCGAGTACATTCTAAGGGAAGTTCACAAAGGCACTTGCGAAAACCACTCCGGTGCCGAATCATTGGTTCAAAAGGTAATTAGAGCCGGCTATTAGTGAATCGACATGAAAAAAGACACGAAAGAGTTTGTTCGAAAATATGACGAATGTCAAAATCATGCACCAATGATTCACCAACCCGGAGAACTGCTCCATTCGGTCCTGTCACCATGGCCATTCATGAAGTGGGGAATGGACATCGTCGGCCCCCTTCCATTGGGACCGGGTAAAGCTCAATTTATTTTGTTTATGACTGATTATTTTTCTAAGTGGGTTGAAGCGCAGGCTTTCAAGAAAGTTAAGGAGAAGGAAGTCATCGACTTCATTTGGGATAACATCATATGTCGATTCGGGGTGCCATCCGAAATTGTGTGTGATAACGGGAAACAGTTCATCGGCAGCAAAGTTACCAAATTTCTCGAAGATCATAAGATCAAAAGAATCCTATCAATGCCATATCATCCTAGTGGGAACGTGCAAGCCGAATCAACCAACAAAACCATCATTCAAAATCATAATAAGAGGTTAACCGACGCCAAAGGAAAGTGGAAAGAAATTCTACCTGAAGTTCTTTGGGCATATCGCACAACCTCCAAATCTAATACTGGGTCTACCCTATTCTCATTAGTTTATGGCGCCGAAGCTCTAATACCGGTCGAAGTCGGAGAGCCGAGTATCTGGTTCTGATATGCAATAAAGGAATCAAATAATGAGGCCATAAATACGAGCCTAGAACTATTGAACTAAAGGCATGAAACTTCCCTCATCCGATTAGTTGCCCAAAAGCAATGGATCGAGAGATACTACAATCGAAGAACTAATCTTCGAAATTTTAATGTCGGGGACTTAGTGCTAAAAAAAGTCACCCTCAACACCCGAAATCCTAATGAAGGAAAATTGAGTCCAAATTGGGAAGGACCGTACCAAATTCTCGAGGTCACCGGAAAAAGGTCTTATAAGCTTGGAACAATGAACGGGGAACAACTACCAAGTAATTGGAACATATCTCGCCTAAAACGGTACTACTACTAAGGTGCATTTTTTTCATTCCTTTTCTATTTTCAGATTAACACATACAGGTGATCGACAAGGAACGACGACAGTTGTTTTAGAAAACGGCACGAAGTCCTTAGGTCTGAAAGCACGTGTTGCACTCTTTTTTTCTTAGACCGAGTTTTGTCCCAAATGGTTTTTTTCGGCAAGGTTTTTAACGAGGCAACGATGAATCGTGCTAACTTAGAATCAAGCCCGACTATGAATCGGCATCGGAGATCCATTCGACATTATCCGAGGTTCCTTTACAATCAACCTCAAATAATGTGTGTGTGGGGGGGGGGGGGAGGGGGCTACCTTCGGATATGCGTTATCTTCCAATATCAACTCTAGAAAGGAAACTACTTCATAGAGGGAATAATATCAACTTTAGAAAGGAAACTACTTCATAGAGGGAGGATCTCGATAAATAGGATTTATTGTAAGGGTCAAACGGTCAAATCGAACCGTGCCCATATAGATTGCTCGAACCCTGTTTCGATCGAGAATAAAGAAAAGTATGTTCCTTACAAACATCTTATGCTTTGAAATTAGCAGAATTTCTTTTATCTTCCTTCTTTGCAAAGAACTACATACTTCCGAATATAAATAAGCCCAAGGGCAATACTTAACCGGAATACGAACGATATCTCCCTCACTCGGGGAGTGTCATACGACTCAAACAACCCAAGTCATCGGGCCTCGGGGGCAAAAGACCTAATAGGCAATGCCCCGATTTCTAAAAGTCATGGCCACCCCACTCGGGAACTACTATCTCGGGCAAGCCTAGGTATGATGGAAAAACAAGCCCAATGGGTAACTCCTGAACTACAAGTCTACGGTCAATTTAACACGGCTCGGAGACGTCCGAAATTCGTAACAAAAATAGGCCTTCAATAAATAAAAAATTCTTTCACAACCGGTTCTAAAAGTCTACCCTCGGCAAAATCTCATACTTAAGATATTTTTCGGGAAAAATTTTGATAAACATCGAACCCCGATAACGCCTAAACCCAGAAAGGGAATAAAGGCAAGCTTTGTTCGAACCCTCGAACACAACCATATTTTATGCTACGGCATTTTCGACCTTTGTAAATACAAAAAACCAAAGGAAAAATATGAGAGCCGAAAGGGCAAGAAAAGCCTTATATTTATATACAATAGTTTTTGCAAAGGCCAAATCGGCCTAAATTTACAACAACCAAAAAACAGACTCAAAAAAGAAAAGAAAAAGTCCTAAGAGGTTTGGTCTTCATCGAGGGTCGCATCTCCGTCCTCAGAATCCTCTCCGTCTTCGGATTCGCTCGAACTCTCGGAGTCTTCCTCAAGGAAGGCTAGCTTCCGGGCCATGGCTTCCTCTACTCTGGACTTTTCGACCTCAGCCATGATATCGAAGCCCTGGGCTTGAACCCCTTCAAGGGCTTCCCTTCGAGCCTGCCATTTTGCATGCTCGACCATGCCCTTGGCCTTGGCCTGGTTGACTTCGGCATCGATCCTAAATTGGGCCACTTTAGCATCAGCCCTTTTGTTAGCCTCGGCCACCTCAGATCTAGCTATGGCCACCTCGGATCTAGCTACTTCGAGTTAATCGGCCAAGCTTGCCTTATCATAAACGGCCAAATCCAACCGATGTTGAAGTTCCTTGATCTTTTCGACATGTACCGAGGTTTTCTCTTTCGCAGCTTGGAGCTGGGTCTCGTTCGACTCGAGTTGAGCTTGGAAGATCTCCTTTTTCGAGGCTAAAATGTCCATGTTCTTTTTAAATTCTTTTGCCTCGACCTGTATCGTATCCACCAACGTTTGGAGCCGTTCGATTTGTTCGAACCTCTGTCGGGCCTGCAGAATCAGATCATTAGTAGTTATCTCCAATTCATCTTCACTTTCGTGAAGCACTCGAAATACCTGCTCAGCCATCTCAGCATGCTCATCCCGAGCCGTTGCCAAATCTGGCCGAAGCTTCTCACTAAGAAGTTTGTAGGTGTCACTCTTCTTAGTGAGGTTCCGAACCTCAGCCTCATGCTCCTCCCAAAATCGGAGGAAAGCCTCGTGATGCAACACCGAAGCATGCAAACAAGGAAGAAGATGTTAGAATTATCTACAACTCTAAGTATAAAAGAAACAGTAGAGATACCCTCGAAGTTACCCAATTCAGAGCATGTTGGGCCTCGTTGAAAAAGCAAGCGGCTCCTACTGCATTCATCACGGCTTGATTCTCTTCGGTCACCAAGGACCTAAGGTAACTAGCAATCCCTACGAGGGAGAGAAAACTCGGGCATCCTCTGGGACAGAGAGCACTATTTTCTGCTTACGGTCGGGATTAACACCCGGGGCCGGGAGTTGGTCCACCAGTTTTGGGCTCGATGAAGACCCGATCGTGCCAACCATGATGCTTTATTCGATACTGGTAATCCACCGAACCTGTTAACATCTTCCGAGGCAGCGGACTCGAGCCAATCCAGAAAGCCATGGATATCAGTCGACCCCTGAATACCCTCGTAAGATCGACTTTCCAACATATTAGCCTCACGGATCATAGCATCCGAAATCTGAGGGGATCCAGTAATGTCGACTATCCCGAGCTCGTCCCTCGAGATATCTTCTGCTGCCCGAGAAGCTTTGCCCCCGGTCTCTCCTTCGACCATCTCAGCTTGGGACGGAATGGCCTCAACTTTTTCTTGTTCAGGAATTATGGCTAGAGCTCCCTTTATCGACCTCCGCCAATTCGGAGGATTGTTGTATCACAACATTACCCCGCACACATGCTACTTCTTCTTCTCCTTCTTCGGGCTCATCCCTTAATCGGCGGATCAAGTCCGAAGGCATAATATCGGAGCCCCCCTTTGGCTTGAGAGATTTCTTCGTCGGTTTTCTCTTTTTCGAGACCGGGGAACTCGGAGCCCCTTTTCTCTTCTTCTCTATAACCTACCTTGGAGCAAGGATTTCTTCATCACAAGATGGGGCCCTCATGGCACCGTCCTTCCCAAGGCCTACAAAGGGAAAAAAAGGAGTAAGCAAGAGAAGAAGATCAAAACGATAACCGTTCTAAGAAAGAAACTTACCATGACTGTGGGCCTCCCATCGACCCTTTGATAATTCCATCCAAGCACGCTCGGAGTACGGTCTCTGCAGCACCAGACCTTCAACCCATTGTTTAAGTTCCGGAATTGGTTCCGGCATCTGGGTCACAACTGTAACAAACATAGAAAAAGTAGATAAAGAAAATGGAAAGCAGAGCCACAAAATTAAACGTTCAAAGGGGGATACTACTCATGATTCATATTCTATTTCTCAGAAAACGACATGTCATCAGCAAGGATCAGGTCCAAAGTTCTGATTCGAACAAATCGGCCCATCCAACCTCGATCACGAGTCTCGTCTATGCTCGAGAATGGGGCTTTGGTGGCTCGGCGAGCAAGCTTGATTATCCCTCCTCGATAGAGTCGGGGACTATAAAGGCGCACAAGGTGATCGAGGGTGAAAAGACACCCCTCGATTTTGCTTGAGAAGAATCGGAGGAGAATCACTATTCTCCAAAAAGAAGGATGGATTTGGCCGAGGGTCACGTCGTATCTCTTGCAAAAAGCGACGATGACAGGGTCTAAGGGACCCAACGTGAAAGGGTAAGTATAAACACTTAAGAACCCCTCCACGTGGGTAATAATCGATTATTCAGGCGATGGGATCACCACATGCTTTTCGCCCATGTTGCATTCCTTTTTCACTTTGTCGAGGATTATTTTGGTGATTGTACACTAGTACCTCGCGATCGGCTCACATCGGCCCGGTACCGAGGAGGCTTTTTAGACCTTAAAGTCGATGACGGTTGAACACCCTACCAGAACGAATTCCTCAAGGTAAGGCTCCGCCACATCCTCACCGTCGGCAGGTCGTGATAAAGAAGCAGCCTCTTTTTGCGGCACTGTTTTAGATGTTTTCGCCATTGATGAACAAGGATAAAGAAAATTAGGGTTGTATGCGGTATGAAAATTATGAAGCAAAGGGATTTTCTAAAGAAGATGCAAGAGTAGAGAAGAAGCTTTGAGTGAATAGTTTGATTAAGTATGAAAGTTTGGATACTTATAGCCTGGTAATGACGGTTCAAAACTGGTAGTGGACGACCAACGACTGCCAGAAATTTAATGCCTTGGTAACTGGACTGACGGGACGTTTGTCACATACGTCATAATCGGGCTTGTCGCTGATATCATTGCACATCTAGTCAAAGTTCAGAAATTCATATCGTTTCTCGCTATCTTCTTTCCGAGAAACGAAGGGACTAATCTGTATACGGTCAAAACCGAGTTTGCCCTTCGTATGACTAATCGAGATTAGAACATGATAGACCAAGGTTCAACTTTGTGTAATATCGAGCCATGATGCAAAGTTAGGTAGCCGAGCTCGAGACCCAGAGACCGATCAAGATCGAGATCGGCCAAGATCGAGGTCAAGCAAAATAGAGACCGATCAAGATCGAGATTGGCCAAGATCGATGTCGAGCAAAATAGAGACCGATTGAAGTCGAGATCGTCCGAGATCAAGGAAAACTTATCGAGCCAAAAAACAGAAAGCCGAAATATTTGCAATATCAATGAGAGGCCAATTAATTAATCTATCATGAAATTCCTTGATGTATTTAAAAAATGATATTAAGAATAGGACTTCCCTACTATATAAAAGAGGGTCTGATCATTTGTAAGAGGAGATATACATTCACATTCGCAGACACATACAGATTCAGATTCATAGAATATAAAGTAATATACTGCCTTTTCTTCTGATTTTGATATTGAGTTACTTTGCTCTTGTATTTGTTACTCTCTATTCAATTTGAGGGTGATCAAACTTGAAAGCCTAGGCTAATTAATTCATTCGGTTTGCATTCATTTCTTTTACAGTTAATTTCGATATTCATTTATATATTTTTTCAATTTGTACCAAGTTATACTACGTATCTTTAGAACCACGTATAAATTCAAGTGTTATCTTTTTCGGGTAAACAAATATTGGTCTCAATTCGTATGCAAATTAAGGTTCAACTTCAAAGAAAGCTTAGTCAAAGACCTTAAAAATTCCACGGATTACGTAAATGTATATGATAATTACCTAAAAAGTAAATAAATACCCATGTACTCCGGCGATCGAGAGGCATAAAGCAAGAGTTGTCTTCTACATTACTGAGTAATAATTCAATTTCTTCTGAAGAAATGAGCTGTATAATCCACTGCCCAGATCATTTCTTGATTTTCACTCTCATTCAAGAAGAAACAAGACAGTCAACCATATTATCCAAAAAACCAAAATATCACAGGAAAAAGGACATGTCCCCTTCATGAAGCCCATTAATTTCTCCTGTGCAAATTTACAAAATAATAGATCCTTAATATACAAAATCATACACCCTCGTTCCAAAATGATACTAATCTTTAATATTCAAAATATATAGTATCTCTCCATCTCAGAATAACTAAAGATCTTTGAAATGCAAAATTGTGCTCCATCTCTCCCCGTGCAGTAACCAAGTTTCATGTTTGGTTGAGTATTAAGATAGATGTTTGACCGTAAAACGGTACGGTTGAATTTGTAACGTGATTTATAGACAATCGAATCGATTTGATCCCAAAATGATAAATAAATTAAATAAAATACAACACTTGGTGTTGAAATCGAGATAAAGCAGCTGATAGCTTTAGTTTCGGGAGCAGAGCTCCCAAAAGCAGTAATACAAGTATTAGTAGGCAAGAACAACAACAACAACAATAACAACCCAGTAAAATCCCACTAATGGGGTTTGGGGAGGGTAGTGTGTACGCAGACCTTACTCCTACCCCGAAGGAGTAGAGAGGCTGTTTCCGAAAGACCCTCGGCTTAAAAAAAGAAGACAAAAGGGCAAAAAGGGAGACAATATTAGTATCACAACAACAATCATAGGATAAATAGGAACACCATGAAATCCAAAAGAAAGATGCAAAGTAAAGGGAGACAATATTAGTAAATATTAGTATCACCACAACAGTCATAAGAAAAATAGGAACACCATGAAATCTAGAAGAAAGATGTAAAGCAAAAGCGATAGCTAGTAAATAGGACCTGCACTGAAAAATAAAATAGTAAGCCACAACATTCTCACAGTTATCTTAGACAAAAATCCTACATGACTAGTCCCACCATGTTACGAAGTAAGGCACGACTCAACTACCTCCTAACCTACAACCCTAATACTCGACCTCCACATCTTCCTATCAAGTGTCATATCCTCGGAAATCTGGAGCCTCGCCATATCTTGCATGATCACCTCTCCCCAATACTTCTTAGGTCGCCATCTACCTCTTCTCGTGTCCTCCGTAACTAGCTGCTCACACCTCCGTACCAGAGCATCTGGGCTTCTCCTATGAACATGTCCGAATCATCTAAGCCTCGCTTCCCGCATCTTATCATCAATGGGAGCCGCATGCACCTTCTCCCGAATATCATCATTCTTAATCTTATCTATCCTAGTGTGCCCGCACATCTACCGTAACATCCTCATTTCTGCTACTTTCATCTTCTGGATATGTGAGTTCTTAACGGGCCAACACTCAGCCCCATACATCATGGCCGGTCTAACCACCGCTTTATAAAACTTACCTTTGAGTATCGGTGGCACTCTCTTGTCACACAGGACTCCAAATGCTAACCTCCACTTCATCCATCCTACCCCAATACGGTGTGTGACATCCTCGTCGATCTCCCTCCCCCTGGATAACCGAACCAAGGTACTTGAAGCTACCTCTACATGGAATGACCTGTGAATCAAGCCTCACATCCACGCCCACTTCCCCTGGCTCAGCGCTGAACTTACACTCCAAGTATTCCGTCTTCGTCCTGCTCAGCTTGAAACCCTTAGACTCAAGAGCCTGTCTTCAAACCTCCAGCCTCTCGTTAACACCGGTTCGCGACTCATCAATCAGAATTATGTCATCGGCGAATAGCATGCACCATGGTACATCCCCTTGAATATGGTATTATTCGCTTTTGAATATATAGCATAAGTTTGTCAAAAAATTTGTACCCTTGCAATGACTGTTGAAATCACTATTTATAGTTGCACCTAGGGAATAAGGTTCTAGGATCAAGCTTCTCTTAAATGACAATTATAGGGGCCGTTGAAGAATGTGTAACGACATACTATGAATGTCATAATTCTCTATAACGGATTATGTATTTAATATTGTAGAAATATTCTTCATTGAATGTTATCGAGTGACAGGCAATCGTTTGTTTTCATTAGCAATATTCCATTCGGGGGCTCTCCGGTCCTAACCGAAGCTGCTTCCCCGGTCTTGGTTTCCACCTGTCTTACTTTTCGTCTGTCTCCGATTTCACGTGTCGCTCTGTTATGCGAGTATTTAATATGAACCGATTTTACCCTATACAATAGATAACTTATATTTATGGCAAGTAAAGATTTAATGAATATAAACATACATGTACCACTAAGTCAAAGTTAAAGCAATTATAAAAAGTAGTTATACGAATGAATAACGCAAGTCATTTTCCCTAATTGGTCTTAAATACATTTCCTTTAGCAGAACATCTTCACCAACTAAAAGGAACACTTCTTTTTTGGAGTTTGCTTGAAATACAATTTTTACATAATATTGATTTTTCTTTCGCAAAAACCCCTTACAAAATTTGAACCAAATGCCAACAGTTTGGAATGCCATGTGCCTTTGAGCTTCAGATCCTTCGGTTAGCTTAATTACGGAATAATTTGGTTCACATGCTAATTATTAGGAGATTATAATATGCTTGATTGTTTATCCGTTGAATAATAATGAAGCGATTCTTTATAAGATATATAATAATGTATGAATTGTTATACAATGCAATGACTATTATGTAGGTATTACCTATATCTTAGATATCTTTTTTGTCTTTAAAAAAGTTTTCTATGTATTATTATATTGATGTACAGATTTTTATTCCACAATATATTTCTCATAAATTTTCGCATAATTCAATAATGAGTATTCTTTAATACTTCTAATTAAACGTTATATTAAGTATGCAGGGATTATTTGTTTTTGTACAACCAGCCAAACGCTCTTAGTTATGGCGATGATTACTATTCCTAATCTCTTCAATTAAATATTGTAAATACTGTTCCTAGTTCCTCTTACCAAACGACCCTTAAATATTAATCTTTCACTGCCTTTCTTATGATTCTCTATTTGATGTTGAAACTAAAAGAGAGAGATTTTTAAAAATTCAAAAGGAAATGAAAGTCAAAACAAGAAAACTGCTTGGGAATAGATTAAGAGATTGAAGGTCTAATATCAAATAATTGAGGGAAAAGGGCCAAATATACCCCTCTGTTTTAATATATTATTCATATCTACCATCCGTTATACTATCGGGTCACATCTACCCTTATCATTAGCCAAATTTTTTAAAAATATCCTCCACCTAACAGAAAGCTACCAAATTAAGAAAATACCTATTTTTTTAAAACTCATTAATAACCTGTTAAATCCTTTTTATTTACTGCACTTCTTACTTACAGATTAGTCATCTCTTTCGTAGCCATTTGTTGAACTTAAGAAGTGAAAGACATAAGAATACCGACAATCATATATTCATTTATATATTGAGTCACGATTCTTTTAATATCCTTATTGTATGTTTATTATAGTCTACTTTTTAATTTCTTTTTTTTTCTAGCTTTTCTCTTTGTTTTTTTCCCACCATGCTGAATTATGCGGAGTATTCACCATGATTTGCTTTTCACCATGACTTGAATGTTTATAGCATCTTATTAGGTTGATAATTATGAAGTCTTAAGGCAGCTACCGAGGTATTTCTTCCTCCAACAATGAGCCTTTGTTGATGATTGTTCACGCACCATATTTTCTTATTCTGCTTTAAGCATTTGAGCAACGAGTAATTATCGTCAAATCACGCCTTAAGAATCAAAGTTAGATTTTAAGCTATGGGATGGGATACTCATAATTCTTAGTAACAACTGAACTTATAAGGAACAAAAATTAAAAAATTATTAGAGGAGATTCAATTTAATATCAAGTTAGAGTCTAAAAAAATCATCAAGAATGAAAGAAAGTACACCAACAAGTTGGAAAGTAATTTAACAACCTAAATACACTAATTTCATGCACTAACCAAATACAAATATTGATAAAGTATATATCAGTTGTTACCGACATACAAACCAACTATCAAGTGTGAATTGCATTAGACAAAAGGATGTCATATTATAACTACAAAAAAATACAACTAAAAGTGATAACATGACATCCTAATGCCACCATGAACAACTAAGAACTAAAAATATAAGTTCTTACTAAACATACATTCACCATTATTATCGGTCTCTCTCTAAATGAATAAAATATGTTAAGACGTCTCAGAAATTTAGGTTCCGTATTTTTATATGATGGATTTAATGGGTTATAGGTTAATGAATATTTTTTAAAATAATTATTTTATTAATCTAGTGGATTCCGTTAGATAGGGGTATTTTTAAAAAAATTTATTAACAGTAAGGGTAGATATGTCCTGATAGTATAACAGAGGGTAGTTATGAACAATATATCAAAGTAGAGGGGTATATTTGACCCTTTTCCAATAATTGATGCACCAAATGAACAACTATTAGCAGGGGCGGAGCTAGAAGTTCGGCTGCGGGTTCGGTTGAACCCAGTAACTTTTGCTCAAATAGAGTATTTATGTTAAGAAATTTATTAAATATGTACAAATATTAAGCTTAGAACCCAGTTATTAGCACTTGAAATCGTCGTTTTAAAATTCTGAACTCATAAGGTTGAAATGTTGGCTTCGCCTCTGACTATTAGTAGTACCAGTATCACGTCGAAAAATACACACTATATTTTTTTCA
The DNA here is from genome assembly GCF_000390325.3 of Nicotiana tomentosiformis. Classification (NCBI taxonomy): domain Eukaryota; kingdom Viridiplantae; phylum Streptophyta; class Magnoliopsida; order Solanales; family Solanaceae; genus Nicotiana; species Nicotiana tomentosiformis. The sequence goes on along the minus strand of NC_090813.1, from coordinate 38,557,451 downwards.
TTATGCTCTGAAAATTATGCATAAATTACAAGTTATGAAATTTGCAACCATAGACTTTTTTCTTAGGGAAAAGGGTTAAAGTTGACCCTCTACTATGCGAAAAGGATTATATTTACCCTCCGTTATATTTTTTATACAGACGTATCCCTGACGTTAATCTAATGGCTCAAATATATCCATCTTTCGTTAGAGCTGTCCAAGGTGGACACCTAATCCCATGTGACACTATATTTTGATGATATGGACACCACATGGCATGTCTATCTCATCAGCCCCAACCTATCTTACCCCTCCCTTTACTTCCTCTTCCATCACCTCCTCTCCTCTTACCACCTTTGCCACTATCACCACCATTTTCACCACCTTCAGCTCTCAGCCATACACCCCTACTATAAGCATTAGAAATCAACAACTCTATAAACGATACCAAATCCTTGGAGCAACATACCACCAGAACTATATGCAAAAGAAAAGAAATCCAAAATAAAAGATGACTAAGTATCAGAAATGGACTACTCTATTGTAAAACTCCTGAAATGGTACCATTTTTGGAGGAAATACAACTAGAATTATGCAATAGAAAACAAAAAACAAAAAATTTATAGCTCATAAGTTGACACCTCCAGCATAAAAATTTTCTAAAACGATATAATGCTTGGAGAATACTCAACCACAATTAGGCAAGGGAAAACAATAAAATATAGGTTCATAAAGCATCCAAAATTCACAACTCGGTGAAAAACTTCGCAAATGGTACTAATTCTTGAAGAAAAATACAACTAGAAGCAGTGCCGGATCAAGAGCCAAGCGACTGAAGCAAGGGCTTTAGGCCCCTAAGTTTCTAAGGCCCCATTTGTTTTATAATAGCAAAAATAGGTTAATCTATAGTAAGTTTTGTAGAAAATATTTAATATTCATGGTGAAAAAGTATAAGATTCTTATATTAAAAAAAAAGATGAATTACTTAGTCAATGTGATTGATGGTGACTGGTGATTAATTTATATTCTTAATATTAATATTTTTTTCTATTTCATAATAGAACTGTATTTTAAAGTATCCTTTTTCATTACTAGATTGTCTATTTTCTAAACAATATGAACCAAAGGCATTGAATAAATTAAAATTGTACTTTTCGTTCTTTCTCTCGTTCTCAAGCATTGCAGCAAACAAATTAAAATTATTGAAATTTCATTCTGATATCAAGTTATAACATTTAAAATCAAGTTCGATTATTCTAACTTGCTAATATCTTTTTTTTTTTGAATTTAAAATTTATTTTTTGTATCTTTACCTATAGTAGTATATTGCTTTTTATTTTTTTTATCATAATTTAAATATGCCAACTATAAAGATGAATCAGGTTATTTAATATGATTTTTCTTTTTTAAAGCTTAAGGCCTCTTAATGTTGGCAAAAAAATATCTCTTAATAAACTTCGGCTTTAGGCCCCAGTGTTCTTGAGCCTCCTCTTACCAGAAGTAGGCAAAATATAACAACCCAAAAAAATAGTTTTTCTAAGCATCAGAAGTCACAAGTCTTGTGTAAAATTTCCTAAGATTCGATTGTTGAAGAGAAATATAACCAGAATTAGGCAAAAGAAGACAACCAGACCAAAGAATTCACTTGGAAGAAAAAAAATTGACAATTGTAGTGTTAAAATTCATGAAATAATATCAATTTATGAAGAAAAATACAGCAAGAGGCGGAGGACGGGTCTATCGTTGAGTAAAGGTGAAGGTGGTGAAACGGTGGCCTGGGGGTGGTGATGGTCGCAATGGTGGTAAAAAGAGAGAAGGTGCTACTGATGGAAGAGTAAGTGGAGAGATGGGGTAAAAAGGGTCGGGGCCGATGAGATGGTATGCCACGTGGTATCCATGTCATCAAATTATAGTGTTATATGGGATTGGGTATCTACCTTTGACAACTCTAACGGAAGAGGCGTATTTTTGAACCATTAGATTAACGTCGAGGCTACTTTTGTACTGAAAGTATAACGGAGGGTAAATGTGATCCTTTTCGGATAGTATAAGGACAAATTTGACCATTTTTCCTTTTTCTTATTCGCAAAAAAAAAAAAAAAAAAAACTTTTTTTCTTTTCTTCTCTTCAGCACCCTATCTCAAATACAAAAGTTCAGCTCTTGATCCTTCGATTAAATTTAAGCCTCACTCAAAAAAGATCAAATATACATCTTTTTGTTTTCATCAGAGAATATAGTGAATGTGAATCACAAACAAATCCTACCCTAATCTATAAAAAAGAATATTTTCTCCTTACTAAAATTCAAAGAGAATTAAGTCGAATGAAATTTCGTAGTTCAAAATAATCCTCATCTTGAACAAACTGGCTCTTCAGCAATAGTTTCCAACAATGGTTTCTTTGACCTACACATAGACAACCTGTGCTTAAACTCTGGAGTTGAAAACTCTTCAATATCATCCAAATTCAACTTTGGCAAAACTTGTTGCTCATAATTAGCCTGAGGCTGTACTATTTCCAAAGCAGAATACTCTACACATGATTCAGGCAAGATTCTGAAACTTCCAATTGACACCCTTTTGGACACAGAGTTAGCAGTAAGTAGCAAAGCTCCCATATCAGCTGCTGAGACAAATGAATTTACTCTTTTCATAGGAAACATAGCATAGACATTGCCCATATCAAGATCTTCATCAGCATTCAGAGCAGAAAATCTCCTTCCAATTTTAAGTGACCTTGTGTTTACAAGAAAGAAATTAGGTGTCTCTAGCATTACCTCTGCTGCTTTTATTGGTTGATAAAAATGTCTGATTTCACCACTTGGGAATATGACTTTTACACCTCTTGATTGTTTGTTGCCTCCTGGTCCTAATAAGGTACAAGAAATATAGTTGCCCATATCAATAACACAAGATTGAATATAATTTTTGTGGATTTAAGAGAATAGAGATGAGTTCTTGGATTTGATTGTTGAGGATGAGAATGAGGTAGTCTAGTCGTATATATATATATATATAAATGATGAAGGGATAATGAGAATGTTGGTAGTGGGAAATTAAAAGAAAAAGTCAAAAAAAGGAAAGCATAGTAGAATATAGGATGAGTAGAAGACAGTTGTATAAAGTAAGGGAAACAAATAATGTGGAAAAATGAAAGTGGCGAAGGGTAGCCACATGACAGTTGACATCCGCGTTCAATTGAGAGGGATGATATACATGTACCCGAAGTCGAAAGGAAAGTACGTTTATCTAGTTTCTCCTTTTTTAATACTTAGTACGTTTATCTAGTTGGTTTCTATGATTTGAGGGTATCCAATTTCTTTATTTTTCTGTTAAATGCGTGTGGAGCCCATGCTTGATTTTCCTTTACGTATCATTACTACCAAATTCTGGTGTAACACACATTGATTTAATTTACTTGTTTTTCTCCAAAATAGTGAACGCTACTTTTACTTACTAAAGTTGATGGAGGGCAGAAGAAAAAGCCGACCGGTGCATAAGGGATTTCTTGTAGAGTTCGGAAAAATGTCACACTCAAAGGATATAATATAGATAACCTAATTTAATACAAGTATTATTGGCTGTTACGGTTCGAACTCATAATCTATATGTCACACGAAAATAATTTTATCGTTGCTTCAAGGCTACCCTCCACTAAACTTGATGAAGGCACATATAAAGATAAAAAGTAGAGTTGTTTTACAAAGGTGTCCTCTATGATGGCGTACAAAAAGATTTTTGCTGATTTCTATTAATAAGTTGTATTTGAAGGGAGCTTTCGCGTAATTTGATAAAGTTGCTACCATGTGATCAAGAGTTCACAGGTTCGAGCCGTGGAAACAACCTATTACAGAAATGCAGAGTAAGACTGCGTACAATAGACCCGTGTGGTCCGACCATACCCTGCGCATAACCTATTCTCTTAATTAAAATGTTTTTAGGTGCAGCCTATTCTCTTTTATTATATATAATTGTGCGATTTTCAAGAATTAAAACCCGATATACTTCCTAAATTCGACCCACATGGCCACTACCAGTCTACCACTAAGTTTGATAACAAACAATAATTGGAAGTGAATTTCAGGTGGGTAAAGGGAGCATTGTCTCCCAACCTCTATGAGTTTATGATAGTTGCTTAGAACTTGATATAACCTATAGAACTTGAATAAAGCTAAATTTGTTGAACGTGGTGTGCTGTCCAAAGTTCCAACTAAGTTGAATTATAAATATACATAAGATCAGCTGCCGGTGCAATTTAGGTGTGCAATGCTTAACTTTAAGTAAGTCTAAATGTTTTGCATCATGTGTATTACTATTACCTAAAGACTAAAGAGTTGGAACCTTGAGTTCACCAAAATAATAAGGAGATTGTGTAAGAAAACTTAGTGGGCATACAAAAAATGCAAATGTCTATGAGCGGGTAGACAATTACATAGGACCAAATATATAGTAGAATTACTTTTAAATACTTTTTCCGATAGAATTATTATAATTTCTTTTTCAAATTTGGAATTATTTTAATCTCTCAACCTTTGGCGTATGGTATTTCAAAACATATCGGTACATTATGTAACATAACTATATAGTAGTAACTTTCATGTTACTTAATTTATGATTTTGTAATCACCAATAATGTTTTTGAATTAAGGGTGTGTTTGGTATAACGGAAAATATTTTCCAAGAAAATATTTTCTTGGAAAATAAGTAATAATCTTATTCATTTTTCGGTGTTTGGTACGCAAATTAAGGAAAATAACTTCTCAAGAGTATTCATAAATAATTTAGATACAATAAACATGAAATCATAAACTTTCGAACCAACAACCTTTCGAATCCACAAATTTCATAAACTTTTGAACCGCTAAACTTTCGAAACCGCGAAATTTCGAACTCATAAACTTCATTATTTCTAAACCCGCAAACTTCCAAACACATAAACCTCCGAACTCATAACTTGTAAAATTTCGAACCTGTAAAACGAAAGATGAAAAAACTAAAACTGAAAATATAAAAAAAAAATATGTTTTTTCCCGGGGGGACGGTGGAGGGGGTAGGGGCGGGGTGCAGAAAAACGAAAAAACAGAAATTTGAAATTACAAAAAAAAAAGTTAAATGCGGGGTGGGTGGTGCAGAAAAAAAATAAAAAATAAAAAATTACAAAAAATAAAAGTAAAATAAAAAAAAAAATTGTGCGGGGTGGGGGCGGTGGGTGGGTGGTGCAGAAAAATAAAAAAATAGAAATTTGAATTATTTTTTTTTTTTGCGGGGGTTGTAGGGTGGGTGGTGACGGAAAAAAAATTTAAAATTTGTAAAAAAAAAAAAAACTTTTTTGGAGAGAGGGGGTAGGGTTAGGTGGGTGGGTGTGAGGGTGTGGGATGGGTGGGTGAGGGTAGGGAAGGTTGAGATTGAGTTTTGAAAAATGTTTTCCCTTCTCTTGATAAAAAGAAAACATTTTCGAAAATGAATTCATAAGGAAAATATTTTCCAAAATAGGAAAATTGAAAAACTATTTTCCGAAAAATATTTTTCTTCGGGCCAAACACACCCTAAATCTTCTCTTGTTTGAATTATGGACAAAGTCTTTTTAAATTTTATATTGTCACTTATCAAATTTTTTCGAGAAGTTGTAGAGGCTACCTCTTCGTTCTTAAATCTATAAAAGAAATTTAAACATCATAGATACTCATATAATACTTAATTGTTATGACAAGAACTTAAAAAATGAAAGAATAAAACTAAAAATATGAAATAAGAACTAATTTGGTAAAATTAAGTTGTGGGACAAAGTGAGACGAACAACCACCGGAATGATCTAAAGTCCTTAACATGATCAACAATAAAAAAAATTTCTTTTGTTAAATTTTATTTATAACTCAATCACATATTTTGAATATTATTTAATAATTTTAAATAATTTATTTTATTCTTTAAAAATGATTTCATATTTGATAAATTAATATTTAATTATATATTTAGGACTACAAAAAACAAGGAAGCTTTTATTTCATAATTCATTTCCTTATTTGAATGGTGTAAATTAACTATAATTCAATTATAATAAATTATATAAAAATTAAAAATATAATTCAGTTAAAAAAATTAGGACTTTCGGTCAGTATATTTAACCGTTGGGTAGAAAAGCAGTAATTTTGTGTAGAGGAGTCAATATGGGCTGTGTCGGGTTAGCTCAGCCCAGCCCACGTGGGCTTTAGCAATTGATGGGCTGGATTGGGCTAGCCCACCATTTTGATGGACCTTATAATGCTCAGTCCATCCCAGCCCTATGTGGGCCACTGGCCCCCACGGCCCAGCACATTATGTTTTAAAAATATATTTTTATATTTTTTCTTTAAGTTCTAACCTAAAAAGAGATAAATATTTAAAAGTTAAAAAATATAGGTTATGTTACCAACATGTTTACTTCCATTGTAGGTAATGTATTTGGGTTCAAAGCCCTGCTTATTGGAAAAATATCGTAAAACTTATTAAATTTTTATACTATTCCACTATATCACAATAAACATTAAAAAAGTAAAAGACAAGAACAAGACACTATATTTCATTCACTAAAAGTCAAAAACTCAAAACAAACTATTCAAGAGAACGTCCATGGCGCTTATGGGATACCCAACACATCATCTTCATCAAACACATTTGAATCCGCTTGTGACAAGGTTGTCTTAACATCTTCACTTTCATCTATATCTACAATTCATATACAATATTAATTAATTAAAAATTAAGAATATTTAAATTTTAAAAACTAATAATATTCAAATTCACATAAAAAAATATTACGAGTTTGAGTTTGGGTAAAGCCGTGAAGCCAATTTCAAGTAGTAACTAGTGTTTGAACATTTTCATGATGATGCAACTTTTGTACTTTGTCAGAACACGCCCACCAATGCTAAATGCTAATTTCGATGCTACAGTGATAATAGGAATACTAAGTACATCACGCGCCATTAATGAAAGATTGAGATATTTTCTAGAATGGTCATTCTAATACATGACAGCATCCATCTCTTGAAATTTCTCAAAATCAAGCTTTGGGTCCTATAAGTAAAGATCCAATTCTGACTTTCCATCACTAGAGGCAATATACTTTTTATATTTTATATATTTTAAATAAATATTTTATTAGGCCCACAGGCCGGCCGGCCCAATCTCAGTCAAGCCTCACGGGTCAAGGGCTTTAAAGCCTCATTTTTAAATGGGCTTCACAAATTCTAGCCCAATCCTACTAAATCACGGGTTGGGCTGGCCCAAACGGGCCAAGTCCATATTGTGGTGTTGTGCAAAAGCGTTTGTTTCTTAGTCTGTCTCTCTTCCTATATTGTTTATGTTAAAAGTGGTAAGAAAAATTCTTATTTCCAATTTTTTCTATTTATTTTATTTTATTAGAATAAATTAAATCATTTTTAGATTAAATGATATAGCAATAAACTTAATGTAGATATATGAAATATACAACATATCGATTAGTGTATTGTCTATCTAATTATGAATTTGACCCTTTTATTTATAATTATATAGAAACTAATAAATATTCTACTTGAGTTAAAAAATACATCTATAATTTAAAAAAACACTTCCTTTGAAGTAGTTGTCTTAATTTACTAAAACCTTACTTCATTAATTCGAGTAAATTTTCTTGCACTAGCCAAATTTTTAGTAATTTTCTTTGTATATAGTCTCGATTCATATTTTAAAAAAATATTTTTTTAATATTTCAAATATCATTTTTTTTAAATATGATATTTTTACAAAATATATTTCCATTGATACGGGACGGGTAGACGTACAACGCGCGTACTCTAAGACTAGTAATATAAAAATCCGATTCCCAAGAAAGAGCAACTCGTGAATCGTGATAGGATAATAGCCGAGTCACGAGGTCATATGCACAATCTCAGTACTAGCAAAGAACATTATTCTTTTATTCCCTGATTAAAAATAATGTTTTGGAAATTATTAGGTTTTCCGTATATCATTGGTTATGTACTAAATCATTGATTTTCCATCTTACTGGTGCCACTACTAAAAGAGCTCGTCGTTGTTGAGAAAGCCATCTCATGTTCACATATCTTCAGCTCACCCTCCTATTTTGCTGTACACATCATTATTCTTGCTTCATTGCACTTGATTTGGAAGAATACTTTTGCTATTTGCCATATGAAATGCATCAATATAGTTTTAAGTTGCTTTACGATCATTAAATAACATGGTATTTGGTTATTTCTTTTAATGTTCGCCTTTGACTCTGTCGGTATAAATTATTTAGTTCAACTTAAACCCAAATAAAAGGAGAAGATGATATACATAGATAGCTAATGTAAGTCGAATTATGTTGTATCCACTAAAAATACGGATACAACATATTTGATGCATATAATCATACTTAAGAGGAATTGTCAAATTATTGGTTAAGAGGGATTTTCATCTAACTATTCTTATTGTTTCTAAGTTCTAACTTCCTTACGTTTTTTTGACTGGATAACCCATCCAACTTTTATTTTCTTCTTTTTGTTGCTTGTTTTTTCCACTTTTCAGATATGCAAATAATGTACAATTCCAGCAATCCCTTCATTCTTTATCCAAAAATTGACACATCCGTGAATCTGCTCTTCGCCTATTGCCACCGTCAGATCCAAAGTTCTATTCCCACATCCTTAAAAGAAGAAAATTCCTCATTCATAAAAGATTAAATAAAATGAGTACAGGTATGGCTGCAAAATAGATCTTATAATTGTACAGCTGTTCCTTATTTATCTTTAATTAATCCATATACATTTTAAGTCAACACAAGAAGTTTTTGTTTAATTTTTTCTTCTTTCCAACTCTAAAATTGTATATGTATTAATTTTAGTATGTTGCAAGGTCAAAGGATTTATTTAATACTAAAATATAACAAAAAGATTAGGAAGAAGAATTCATAAATTGTAACATAAAGTCAAAAACATGAAAGTCAACTAGGAAAAGTCATAAACTTTTCATTAGATTCATGAATCAGAATCAGAAGTGTTCTTCACTGACTTATTTAATACTAAGCAAACTTGTTTACTTAGGGCTTTTGCTTTTGTTACACGGCGGACAACCTGCTTTTCTTGATAATAAAGAAACCTCTTCTAGGATTTCTATGACAGTAGCAAATGATGGTCTCGTAGAAGGAACTGTGCTGGTGCAGTCCTCAATTAACCTGCAGATCATAACAATATTGTATCAATGTAGATACAAAAAATCCTCGTCCAATTGTGACGTTATGGTCATCTCAACATATGCTGAATCACTGAGTTGCTTGTATACTACAACTCAGATGGTTAGCACCCCCACGTACAACCCCAGGGTCGTGGTTTCGAGTCACCAAAGGAGAAATAACTTCAACAAAGGGGAAAATAGTACCACTAAGCTTCTTATCAAAATGGGCCCTGACGTCTTTCCCTTTTCAGTATGGCGAGAGTGATACTACAAATGCTAGAACATTAATGTGATTCATTACTAATTTACTAGCTAATCGACATATTCTTATTTCGTATGAATAACTTGGAGCCGACTAACTAGCTAATGCACATTCTCTCTAAAAAAAAAAAAAAAAAAAAATACCTATGTACATTTGTATAAACAAAATGATAGAAGACAGATGCTAGCTTAGACCAAATAGAATATTAGCTTTTATTAAAGAAAGCAAGATAGAGGCCAAGATTTAATAAGAAGCAGTGAAAAAAGAAGAAATGGAAAGCTCGGATGTTCAGGTGATGCAACCAAAATCACTTGAGTATAAAGTTAGCTCAGTGCATGCAAGGAAATCCTTCGATCAATTGTAGACCAGTCACACCTTTATATGGGAAAAAACACATGTATTGAAGAAGTTAAAGAAAGTCTCACATTTAGTTAGTGCATTGACTTACTGAAGAATTCTGCTGGGATATCGACCTGTATACAACTTTTTCTCCAAATCAGAATTCCTGTCAGTTATTTGTCTTCCTTCCAGCATCTGCAGCACTTCAGAGTTAGTGTTGAATCTTAAAGGAAACACATATGATAACAGTCAATTCAAGTAAACAGAAATATGACTTGCTGAATATTCAAGCCATCAATTTTCACTGGCAATGTACCAAAGCAGTACAAGTGCCAGCAAACAACCACCTGCACTGGATCATATTGACATGCGCTGATAAATGTAGCATAACACAACTCCTTGAATCTACCTGATAAAAGATGACACCAAATGAATAAATATCTTTGCTAATGTCATGAGACAAATGGCTGATAAAGTTACATCCATTGTTTAATTGGCCTGAAAAAGAAAGACATTGGTTATAAATAATTAACAGTACCGTGGCAAAAAGTAGAAATATATACAAATAAGAGAAAACTAAAAAGTCTTCATACAACAGTCTTGATTTGCATATATCCGGTTATCTAATATTTGAACCCAATATTCACCGATCTTCAAGTGGCCACCTTCATCTAGTAACAAGTTCCTGGGCCAAATTAAATAAAAGACTTCAGTGAAGGTGCCAGCTAATAACTCAGGATAGACAACATTCTACATATAGCTTAACTTAATTCTTTAGAACTTGCTTCATAACCTAAGTAAATTACTTAGTTTTCATGTCAGCATAAATTAAAATGGTTCTGCACTTAATGAAATAATGTTACAACAGAAGAACTCTCTAGAATCCACTGCAGAAAACTATAGACAGACACACTGAAAGAAAAGGAGCATACATTCATGTAGTAATCATAAGAATTCAGCACAGAGAAAGATCTAAACTAGAAGTTAATTATATTCCCTGATTCTATTGTTGGAACACAGACTAAGTTGCAATTCCAAAGTATGCAAGATAAACAAAGACAGAACAGAAGCGAGACGTCAATAAGGAATCAAAAAGGGAAGGAACATACTTCGGATGCAAGTTTTTGTGAACTATAGGCAAAGGCCTGTGCCGATGGAGGTAATTCATTCCCCTGTCAGTCAACTTTAGCACTAAAATGACTTGTTCTTTGACATAATAAAACAAAATCAATTGAAATAGAAAAGAAAAGCAATATTCTACCTAGCAATGTCAAGTGCATAACGCAAAGCAGTTGGGGGGTCAAGGCGCTTTCTCAAAATATCTTGCAAGTTCCCCTGACAAACAACAAAAAGCAGAATAAGGAGTGTATCACGTTTAAGGACTATCAGTTACCAGTTTTAGCAAATCAATGAAAGACCTTGGGTGAACTTTTCTGGAGTCAATGTCTGAACTTTATACAGTACTAAGTTATAAGTATCACAGAAGGAAGCATGACCATGCTGTGCGCTTATCGCATACGTCTCACTAATGATTATTGATAAATTGAACAATGTCATCACTCCCTACCTAACAGCCATGTTTATTGGCATTACTTAGCTCCTATAATAGAAACAACTACTATACTGTTTCTGCCTATTTCATTGATTGAAAATCCTAAGACACTTACTTTTGGCAAATACTCAGTGATCAAGATCATTTCGTCTCCATGCACAATTGATCCAAGAAACTGTAGAATATTTGGATGTCGAAGTTCCCTCAGCAAAGTATTGACCTTTGCAGAGAACACCCTGCAGCAAGCATATTGAAGACAAAATTATTGGAAGAATTATCCGGAAGGCCCTTTTTAAATCATTAAAGTAAAAACAAGAAGAATTGAATGCCTTTTGATTACTGTTTTGACCACCCACGTTCCACGCCATTTGACCTTTTCCGACTCACCGAATAAACCCTGTGAAATAAAAGAAGTCTAAGTTCCTTGAAAGTAACATGCTAAGTAAAAGAAACGGCCCTTCTACTGATACAATTCTCATTTTCTATATGCTTGACAGTTGTTTCCTTAGAAGACCTATATATATTTTCTTGAGAAAGTTCCTCAGACGATATTTAACACCACTGACATTCCAAGCTTTGGATAATTCCCTATTAATACCTGCTCAATGATTGATGAGTGCTGCAAGTTCAGTTCAGATATGTCAATATTCACTTCAATCGAATCCTCTTCACGCCGAACAGTCTGCATGTAAGAGAATTCAAACTTAAAATATCTCACTCAGATTGATTAGCAAAAACAACAAATGAGTAAATGGAAAACACAGTGTCATAAGTAAATTGGATTTTCATTTACTGCACCAATCTGCTTGGCATTTTGATGAGTGAAAACTTACCCTTGCATTTGGAACTAATTCCAAATTTGTTCCCAGTATTTTGGCCTATTTTCATCTGATTTCTGGAAAATAAGTTAGTTAATCCTCCTACTAGTGGAAATGACAGAACTCAAAATTAAATATTCTTAGATTCAGCTACCTCAGCCACCTTTTCAATATCCTCCCCCCATTCCCTATTTAAGTCTGCAACTCCAATCCCACGCCTACCAATCTTACATGCAATGATAGTGTGATGTTCGAAGGTGTACAGAAGAATTGTATGGCCCTAGAAAGGGGTGAAGGGTTGAGAAGATTGAGTGAAGTAATTTGATTGGTTGCATTAATGCAACAGGTGAACGCAAGCTAAATACCAAAGCAATGATATAGGACGAGAATAAGTACAATGCTTAGTTTGACGATACAAAGTGCAATTCATGCATACCTTTATAAAGATAGATTCACAAGTTTATATTTTTGTACAAATCGTCAAAAGCTCTGAGTGTCCTAGATCAGTGGTTCAAAGGTGACTGAAGAAACCATGTCACAGCTAGAAATCGTCACTAATGAAGTTCAACCGAACTTCACCTTTACAAGCAGTCTGTGTAAACAACATTTGTAGCTAGAGCCACATGCTATTGAAGTTACAGAGTCAATCATTGCTTAAAATCACTAATGCATTTGCAACTTAAACCATGAAAAGCTTACCAAAGGATGATCACTGTTGGAATCCTTGCCACCATAGACCTCAAGGATCCTGCATATGTCGCGATGCCCATACAGTTTCGCATCTGTCAAGGGCTTAACATAAAGAATTGAAAGGAAAATAATGATTGGTTGGTCCCTCATAAGATCATCTGCATTACATCTAAAGCTACACCTTTTCTATGACTAGTTCAGTAGAGCTAGTGATACCACATTAATTCCGCCTTGATGATGCTTCATATGATTACCCATTATTATAAAAACAACCAGTTCATTTAGGTAATTACAAGCAAATCTATATGATAACCGTTAATTGCTATTCTGGTAAAAATGGGTAACTATCTACTATCACAGGTTAAACGGGAAAAATCATTACATTGTCTGTGTATATTAAACATATATAAATTTGGTTACTTTATCAGGAAAGATAAGCAGAGAAAATAGGTACTCACGGTGCGTCGCCACCTATCATTGAGATTAACATCAGCCTTGTAAGCCAAAAGAAGCTCAACAATAGAGGCGTGGCCTTCACTAGCAGCAAGATGGAGAGCAGTTCGTTTATCATAGTCCTGCACATTGGGAGAAATACCCTGCCTCAACATCTGGTTTAGCCCAACTCTGTCACCCCTTGACGCGAAACTCAAGAAAGTCCCTATCAGCTGCATGTCTAAACGCCCAATATCTGATGATTCTTTATGCCGCATAATTACTAATGGACTCTCCATATCTCTCAACAATCGATCTTTACTCTTAGAACAAAAGTTCAAAGTATGCATGTACAAGTGAAGATATTTAACATAGTAAACGTGGCGGTTTACTCGAAGAAATGGGGTTTGGGTTTTAACGAAGTTTGCTTAGTTCTTGTATATTCTTCGACCCCAGGCTCCGGTCCTGATTCCCGAATCCAAGATCCTTAGATTCATGTTCATTTTGGTGTTTACGATTCGTCCACTTCTATCAGAGGAATATATCTTGTTGACTTGTACCTTGTTTAAGTTAAGTTTCAATACCAACATAACCCTCTATACGATAATTTTATTTTCATCTTTGTGATTCTTTCTTTTTCACCTTCACTTCCCCTTTCCCTCATGTAATAGAAGAAAATTTAAAAAGAATACACTGTTTAGCGTGTAAATGTCCCAATTAACTTTTTGATAACTGAATAATGAAAACATTAGAAGTGCAAAGAAAAAGTATTTCTTCTGAAAGAGCGCGTGTTGGGAACCGGATAACTCAAATAATATGCATGGGTCAGTTGTTTGGACAGAGGCTGTTGAGCGGGGGCTAAACTGCAAAGAGGCCCAAGAGTTGGACAATCCAACAAGAAAATTGTGTGGAATAAGGATTAAGGAAGCACGTGTGACAAAGGGAATAAAAGGGGGTATGGTCTAGATTTAGGATTAGATAAATGTTACGTGAAAAACTCTTTATTTTTCATCTCTCTCTAAACTTCTCATCTCTTTCTCCTATCGTATTTTTCTGTCTTCTCGTACCTCTCTGTTTCTCCTCTATTGTTGTATTTTAGTTAGCATTTTTAATTCCTGTAATATCTTGAGTTAGAGTTGTAATTTCCTTCTCATTTTTGAAGGAATAGAAGTGTTTGGGAGCTGGTTTGTTTCGGTGCACATAATTCTTTTGTTTCACTGCCAAAACTAGGCCCCAAGTCCATAAAAGTAGTACCTTTTTTTAACTTTTCTTTTGTTGCTATACATTGATTTTCTTTTCCAAAATATCAAATCATGATGTATCAATCGTACTTATGTCATACATATTTAATAATGATAAATAAGTGTGGTCCATGAAATGGCTATTTGAGTTTGTGTAACACTACTTATGTGTGGTCCTATAATATCACCCCGTCCCAAAGTGAAAAAAGCAGGGTGGGTGATTACCCGTGTTTTGCACAGTTAAATTTGTACATGATTTCTAGACAATTCAATTAATTTAATCCTGAAATAATCATTGAATTATATGAATATAAAATACTTAGCGTTGAGATGGAGACGAAATAACAGAGATAATACTTCTGGGAGCAGGGCTTCCGGGCACAACAATAATGAAATCAAGAAGTAAGAATATAAGATTATATTAAGCTTTGAATAGAGTGTAGCGTATGTTTTCCATAAAATTCGCGTCATTTACAATGATAATAGAACTCACTATTTATAGATGCACCTAGGGAACAAGGTCCCTAAGATCAAGCCCTTCTTTAATGTCAATTATAAGGGTCATTGAAAAATGTGTAACGACATGCATGAATACCATATACTTTGTAACGGGGGTAACGTACTTAATTCTGTAATTTCCTTCTCATTGTTAAAGGAATAAAAGTGTTTGGGACCTGGTTTGTTTCGGTGCACATAATTCTTTTGTTTCAGTGCCAAAATTAGGCCCCAAGTCCATAAAAGTAGTACCTTTTTTTAACTTTTCTTTTGTTGCTATACATTGATTTTCCTTTTCAAAATATCAAATCATGATGCATCAATCGTACTTATGTCATACATATTTAATAATGATAAATAAGTGTGGTCCATGAAATGGCTATTTGAGTTTGTGTAACACTACATATGTGTGGTCCTATAATATCACCCCGTCCCAAAGTGAAAAAAGCAGGGTTGGTGATTACCCGTATTTTGCACAGTTGAATTTGTACGTGATTTCTAGACAAGTGAATTAATTTGATCCTAAAATAATCGATGAATTATATGAATATAAAATACTTAGCCTTGAAATGGAGACGAAATAGCAGAGATAATACTTATCGGGCACAACAATAATGAAATCAAAAAGCAAGAAGATAAGATTATATTAAGCTTTGAATAGAGTGTAGCGTATGTTTTCCATAAAATTCACGTCCTTTACAATGATAATAGAACTCACTATTTATAGATTCACCTAGGGAACAAGGTTCGTAGGATCAAGCCCTTCTTTAATATCAATTATGAGGGCCATTGAAGAATGTGTAACAGCGAGCATGAATACCATATACTTTGTAACGGGCAGTGTACTTAATGCTGTAAAATATTCTTCATTAAATGCTACTGGGTGACAGACATTTATTTTGTCTTTATGAGTATCATTCTCTCCGATAACAGACGGGATAATTGCCTTTCGTTTCAGCTATCCTCTGTGTTCGGCTCTACGTGTCACTTCCTTATGCGATCATTTAATATAACATATTTTACCCTATATAGATAGTCCTCCCGCTTTCCAATGGCATAACCTTGTGTCACCGGGAAGTTGTAAAAATATTCTTTTTGGCGAAAAATTTACTGACCCCTCTGAAAAGTTTCTCACGGTTGATTAGACGCACGTCTCTCCGCATTTAATGCCCCGAACACGCGTCATCCCACGATTCAGTATAACTTTTGCCGGTTATCGAGGCAATTATAGCCACGAGTTTAGCCACCTAATTGGCTAAAACTCTTTCATTCTCACCTCATAATACTCTGAATCTTCTAAAACCTTCTTTACTCGGCTCATACTTCGACTTTAACCTTTCTTTAGCTTCTTACTTTGAGAGAAAAATCATCCCCTTGATAAAAAAAAATGGCATTTTCTTCTTCAAGAAAGCCTAGCTCTCCGAAGAACAAAGGCAAAGTTGATGATGTTGCTCCTCCTACGGTGAGTACCATCGTCCCAAAGAACCTGATTATCACCAAAGATTTTGAAGAGAAATACCCTTATGCTCATCCTCGAACGTGGGCTATTAGCGTATACCCTTCTTCTATCCATCCTTCCAGTATCTCCACTGTGAAGGAAGACTGCCATTGTCAAGATTTGGACATTATCGCTCCCGACCTGGCAGAACGGATAACTTTACCCAAGAAGGGTTATACATATTTTTACACGTATCCCTTTACTTTGGGAGCGTTTTCTTTGAGCGGAGAGCTTGACTCCGTCATTGTGGAGCTCTACCTCCGTTATCAAGTATGTTTGGCACAGGTAAGCCCTTCCGTGTGGAGGACAATGCTTGTCTTTGCACCTGTGCCAGGAGACGGGAGAAGAGATATCCTTAGCTCGAGTGATGAACCTCTATTCCCCCCAAATCTTCCATAGGGGAATGATTAACTTCAGCAAGTGATGCCACCATGTACTGCTATCCAGCATGGATAATGATTAACGACTGTGGGTGGATGGAACAGTTCGTTTTAGTCGCCACCAGTGACATCATCCCGACCTCAGCTCCTGCTTTCCCGGAATTATGGAACCAAACTCGTAAGTCTATCATTTGTTTCTTTTTTTTTTAAAGATTATTCCTCATCATTATTGACTCTTCTTCCTTTACCTAGTTCAGCGACTCGGTGGGTTTCCCCTAGGGTTGAGGGCTTGGACCAATGGGTTCAGAAAATTTTGGATGTCACTACGCCGGAGACACGAATGTGGAAAGAGTTGTCCCTGAAATACGGCTGAAAGGCCGAAAATCATGGTAAGTTGAACTCATCTTGTTTTTACTTTTCTTATAAGGAAGTTGTTTGACTCTTCTCTCCTATTGAGTACAGGTCTACCCCAGGGCTCAGTTGTCATCCTCGAAGAGGATGTTTTGGCTAATCCTACTGATACGGCGAGGCTTCTACAAGAGGCTTTTACACAAACAGGTGTCTCCGTGCCTGCTTCTGGTGCAAGTGCTTCTTCTCGGAGTCCCCGACCGGAGAACAATTAACCAAAAAGAAGGCGTTCCTCCGCGGCCGAGGGAAACAATAAGAGGGCAAAGAATGTCGCCCCCGAGTCGTCTTCGAAAGTCGTGGTGACGAGCCCTCCTCCCGGGCCGACCATAGATACCATGATGATTGATGATGATGGAGAAACCAACGATGAGAGGGCTTCTCTACACAGAAGACGACGACCTTCCTCAACTCAACAGACTGCTCAATCTGTTGAGTTAGTTACACCAACCGAGGAGATGCCTCGGCGCTCGGGGGGGGGTTGAGATGGTGGAAAATGCCAATTCTCGTTTCCGGATCCCAATATCTGCGCCCGGTATTATGAGGTTGAGTACCGGGTCTTTGCCGTCTTCGAATGACGAGCAACCAACACCCAGCGTTGCGCTTACCGCAACCACTTCTCATCTTTCAATGCCATCAGCTTCATCTCCTTCTTCACCGACTCTCCCACCAGCAACTGCTATGACATCTCCACCGACCGTATCTGTCCGAGAAGATGATGTTCCTCTCCTCCAGTCCCCAGTTCATGGGAATTTGGGGCAAAATTAAGTCACTCCCTCAGAAGATCCGCAAAGGAGGAGGAGCTTTACTCTCTCGGTCTCTAGTGGGTGCAATCTACTGTCCCGGCCGATGGAACTTGCTAACTATCTGAAGCCAAACCTTTGGCTTCAGAAAAAGATTGGAAAAAGATACATGCTTTCTCGGGAGATTTCTTGTTGAACAATGCTATGCACAACACCGCAGCGGTATACTCTACATTCCCTTTGTCATTTCTTCTATCTATGATTTAGTAGCATTTTAAGTTTGTCTTTCTTGTTTCGCAGGCAAATTTCCTTGCTTCCGGTGGCCTCCAAAGGTTGATTCGGGAAAATGAGGAACTTACGTCTGAGCGGGATCAACTTTTGGCCTAGCGGGACCAAATTGTTGCTCACATCTAAGGCTGGAAGCCAAAGCTGTTGAGGCTGTTGTGTTGGAGGCTCGTTTGCAGCAAAGCGAGCAAGAAGTAGAGACCCTTAGCCAAGTGATCGCCCCGTTGAGGGTTCAATTTGAAGAGGCTAGGGCCAAATGGGTTTAAGTCCATAGTGTCGTTCTTGCTGCATCCGATCGCGAGGCTACCTCCGCTGAAAGATTAACTAATTTGGAGGCAACCTTGAACTCCAAAACCGAAGAGCTTGTTGCTGCCGGGGTGAAATATGCCAAACTGGAGGAGAAGTATAAGAGGACCATTGAGAATAACAGACTTTTCAGCTCTACTGTATGTGCCCTCTATGTTAGACTACGGTCCGTTAGATCCGTACGGGAAAATCTTTCTGCTGAGGTTGACCAACTTAAAGAAGAACTCAAGCACTGAGAGACTTCCCTCGTTGTTGAAAAAATATATGTTATGTATAGCATGAGGAGAAAAACCTTGGAAGAGGCTAAAGTGGGTGTCATCGACTTTGATGCCGAAATCGCTAAAGCCCGTGAGCTGGAGTCAGCTGCTTAAAGGGGTCTTCCGGCTAGGCGTGATACTTTCGGTTCTTCTGGTTCCGGTTCTGAATCCTGGAACTGAAGAGGAACCGGAAGGCGAAGATGTTGAAGGACAAAATGATGAGGGTCAAGATATTGAGTCGGCGACAGATCTACCCACTTCCCCTAGGGGCGCGGATGCTTCTCTTTCTCCGGGTTCCGGAGATGCAGTAGCTTAGCTTTTCATTTCTTTTCCCAACTTTTCTACTTATGCCATTTTGGCACATTTATTGTAAATAAAAATACCTTTTGCTCAAGTATTGCATGAGTCTTTATGCATTCTTTTGTTTGAACATTTATGCAAGTTTAATCTTTGCGTTTTATCTTGCTTAAGTGTTTTGCGCAAATTTTATTATTTGCGTCCGATTATGCAAGGCTTTGGGTGTATTTTTCCTTGAAAGCATTAGGATTTCGCGCACAAGTTCTTCCGAAATCAACCCTTTATCGTGAGGGTTTTCATAAGAGAGGACCCTCTTATGTTTACGGTGCTCTTGAAGAGGACGTCTCATGTTCATTATGGCATTAACACTTGAAGTACATGTTTAACTTTCAAATGACAAAATCATTTCATTGTTCAGACAAGAAACAAGAGAGAAATAAAAGAACTTTACTTTATTCCTTCCATTTTCAAAAAGTACATGAGCATTCATTATGCTAAAAAGAATTTGTCGTTTCTTATGGCCGTGCAGTCCCCGTTCCCGATGATACAACTATGTTTCCGATTTTCGTATTCCGGTCAACGTGGCAGTCATTGTTGCCGTATCCTCATATCATTCCACCCCCAATGTTCGAATGCGAATAATGTGAATTTGAACACTGGAAGTTTTGCATCTTCGAGGATTCCACTAATGAATTGCTAGATAATCTTCAGTGCGGTAACAACTTCACTTTCCCTTAGGAATTTATGCTATCGAGCCAAAGACTATCTAATAATCCCCTAGTGGCTTGCACTTGTAAACGGTCGGGTAGCCTTTGTTCGATAGCAAACTTAACTTCCCGGTGGGAACTTTTCTACCGAGCAAAAGATTATCTAACTGCTCCGGAGTAGTTCTTCGCTTGTGTGCCTTGATATTAAAAGGTCTTATTGCTGTTGTTGAAACTTTCTTCGTAGTATGCTTTCCGTTGTTGCCTCGTTAAAAACCTTGCTAGAAAAACCCAATTGGGACAAAAACTGGATGAAGGGAAAAAGAGTACAACACGTACTTTTAGTACATGTGATGTTCATCAGCAATAGTACCTTTTGAGGTGTGCCACGTTCCAGTTCTTGACAACCTTTCTCCATCTTGATTCTCCAACTCGTATGAACCTTTCCCGGTGATAGATGAAACTCGGTAGGGGCCTTCCCATGTTTACCTAGCTTTCCTGCATTGAGTTCTCGGGTGTTTTGAGTTACTTTCCATAGAACCAAGTCTCCCACTTTGAAATAACGGAGGTTGGTTCTTTGATTATAATATCTCTCTATTCTCTGCTTTTGAGTTGCCATCCTTATATACGCCAACTCTCGGCGCTCATCGAGCAACTCCAAATTGACTAATATTTCTTTGTTATTTGCTCCTTCATTTGCCTGGAAGTATCTCAAGGTAGGCTCCTCTACTTCCACTGGGATCAAGGCTTCTACTCCGTATACAAGAGAGAAGAGAGTCTCTCCTGTGCTCGATTTGGCCATTTTTCGGTACGCCCATAGTACTCCAGGCAGTTCCTCGGGCCATTTACCCTTAGCTGCTTCCAATCTCTTTTTGAGATTTTGTATAATTACTTTGTTCGTTGATTCGGCTTGACCATTTGCGCTCGGATGATAGGGCGAAGAGGTGATCCTTTTGATTTTCAAATCTTCAAGGAACTTTGTGACCTTTGCGCCTATAAATTGTGGCCCGTTATCACATTCTATCTCTTTTGGTATTCTGAATCTGCAAATTATGTTTTCCCACAAGAGATCCACCAGTCCACGTTCGCCGATCTTCTGATAAGGACCTACTACAACCCACTTAGAAAATATAATCAGTTAAAATCAAAAGAAACCTTACCTTACAAGGGGCCGGCGGCAGTGGTCTGAGAATATCCATCCCCCACTTCATGAACAGCCATGGAGACAAAATTGAGTGCAATAGTTCAGTTGGTTGATGTACCAATGGTGCGTAGTGTTGACACTTATCATATTTTTAAACAAAATTCTTAGCGACTTGTTCCAATATGCGCCCAAATGATTTCCACATATCCCTTCGTTGACTTCTCGCATAACATAATTAGCTTTGGAGGCTCCCAAGCATCGGGCCAGCGGGCCTTGGAAAGATTTCCTGTACAATTGGCCTACTTTGAAGCTATATCGTGCTGCTTTAGCGCGTAACGCTCGAGATGCCTTGGGGTCTTTAGGCAATTTCTCGTGCTCGAGATAATCAATAATCTCATTTCTCTAGTCCCAGACCAAATTAGTCGCGTTTACCTCATAGTAGCTATCAGCGTCCAGAACCGAGTGCATGGGATGTACTACTGTATCGGAATCCGATCCCTTCATTTCCGTTGATGAGCCAAGGTTAGCTAATACGTCTGCTTCTGAGTTTTCTTCCCTCGGGATATGCGTAATTGACCACTCCCAGAATAGAGCAAGCAGATTATGAACCTTCATTATGTATTATTGCATGTGATCCTCTTTGGCTTCGAAGATCTGACGAGCGCAAAACCGGTGTATAAAACTTAGGCTAGCTAGTCAAAGATAGTATAGTATTAAATCGTCTCCACATGGGTTAGTTTAAATAATGTTCTAATAAATCTTCAGCTCAACACTATCCAGGATAATAAACCTTTGATTGATGTTATTATCGACTACAAATAAAACTAAGATTATCTATTGTAAGAAACTAATAGCACTTTAATGATTAAGGAGCAACGATTTAATATCAGGGTGAGAGGTAAAGGTTGTGACAAAATATGTGATCAACTATTGTTCTAGTAACTCTGGGTTATGTTCATTCTTAACTTCTATTGACTCCTTTGATTTCAACAAATGATTAGGCCACCTTAGGGATTCAAACTCTTCTTCCGAATGAATGAGAGTTCCCTTAATCCACCTAATAACAGGTCCTATGAACATATGCACAAACACAGTGAATGAATGATCCTTCGAAGAACACCTCTCGATTATTCTTCTAAACTAGGTTAATTGATAACTCTCTAAGCTCTTTTGATTACCTAGAAAAGGCGTAAAATCAACCCAAATAATATGGCACAATGCAAATTGCAGCAACACTTCTCTTTCGATTAAAGTAAAACCACAATAAGCCTTACAATTCAATTAATAACTCATTCAAAGAATTCAGGCAATTAACAGAGAGTAAAACCAAAAACAATAGTCAAATCACAACATCTGTCAATAACACTTAGCAAGATTACTCCATAATGGAGAAAATATTTATCGCAAGAGTATTAGAAGAACAAGAAGACATTACAATTCCCAAATTCAAACAAACTTCCATATTGAATGAATTGTATCAAGTCTTTTGCGTTTCCGTTGTTTTCTTCCTTCTTCTCTCCCCAAAAGTTGCTCTAAAAATCCAAGATACTCTCTTTTTAGACGAACTGGGCTTTATATAGGTCAAGAGGAATCGCCTCCAAAATTACAAAATAGGCTTGGGAAATTTTCCGGACCGGCCGTGCGCGGCCGTGCACCTGGGCAGGTGATCGCGTACATGGCCGCACTTTGGACAGTGTCCTGCTCCACTTGCGCGCCCAGTGCGCGGTCGCGCACCTGGGTGGCTTCCTGCTCCATTCTTCGTTTCTCTTCGTTAAGTGCATTATTGTCCGTTGATCCTCGATTATGATCCCTACTTAATCCGTCGGCTTTTGCTCAGACTTCAAAGCTCCAGAATAGCTTGAATTAACTCCAAAACCTCATTGTAACTAGGAATCGCTCCTACAAAGCATAAAACGCACACTCAGTGCAAAATAATACCATTTTAAGCTCAAACGATAGTAAAGTGCAGCAAATTAGAGTGCAATTAATGGCCAAAATACGGAATTATAGCCTACCATCAACACCCCACAATTAAACCATTACTCGTCCTCGAGCAATCAAACTACACTTCACCTAGAATACGCCATTTTTCAACAACACTCAAGACTCGTCACACCAAGACTCTTTAAAACAGATTAAGTACAATATTGAACATCTTAACCTCAAGATTTGACTCAAAAGAACCACGCATTATCTATAACCCGCTCACTTACTCTAACATAGAGGTCAAGTATTACCTTTTCTTTGTGAATCTAGTGCCCTCACATAAACATGGAGAGCAATTCCACACATACAAGACATTAAGAACAATTAGGAACTCAAGATAGAAAGAATTCACTTACTCTGAGAAACAAAATTCATATGCTACAAAAGATGAACCATAGGCTTTCCCGTAGTGTACTACTCTACTAATTAAGCTCATTCAGTTAAGGATCAAGTAGGACTTTCGTGGTTGTAATGTAGGCTACGGGACGGGTAGGATACATATGGATATAAGAGTGACTACACTTCCCTAAGCATTTTCAATACATATACTTAACCATTCAACCCCACACTTATGTCAAACCATACTCCACCTACACATCAAATTATATTAACCCCCTATTTCTTTAAGCACAATTACACCAAGAGTCACCACTATCAAATAATATTTTGCATAACAATTCACTTTTTTTCTTTCTTTTTTTCTCAATTCAAGTGGCTCTTACTTTTTTAAACTAGTGCACCTGTCTCCGTATTTCATTAGTTCCACTCAAAAGCCAAACCAACCACCCCACCCTTCAACTTTACAAAGTTCACAACAATTTCAAGTGCTCATGTGAGGTAAAGGTTTAAATAAAGGGTCAATTCAAATAAATGGGTAAGGCTTGTAATGTGGTTGCCAAAAAAAATAAGATTACAGGCTCAAAGGGGTTAAATAAGATACGTAACAATTAGGTGGATAAGGCATATAACTTGTTCAACAAAGAAATACCTATATCACTTCTAAGACTGAATAACTACTATTTCGCTTTGCAAACACACATGAAAAGTTCTAGACATCAAATGCAATGCACAGAATAACACAAAATCTCGCCCACACATGGCACATGCTCACTCAGGATCGGACTGATCAAGACACTCTAATCAAAGCAGTTAAGAAAAGTCAAGAACATATAATTTAAGGTACTTATACGAGAGTCAAAAACTAAGCCTAAGCGTCACAGCTAGAGCACTCACTATTCTCAAGGCATAACAGAGTCCAGAGATGTTGCTTTCCATTCAAATCAGAGCTAAGGGTACCTACTCCTCACCGAAGAAAAAATAAAACTAACTATACCCGGTTCAATCAAAACCCTTGAAAAAGAATCGCTGCACAAAGAAAAACTAAGGGGGGAATTAATACACTACCTAACAAGAAAAAATCTTTGTCTTTTTCTTTCGACTTTAATCCCTCAAGAAACCCGTTGAATAATATCCATCGTTGGGAAATATCAAAAATTTTAAATTTTTGTATTTTTTGTAATTTTGTTCTTTCATCTATCTCTGACTACTGCAATTAACAACAGCAAACTACAACTACCAAAAATAAAACTCATATATATACAACATATAAATATTCCACACCCCACACTTTAAATGATGGCATGCCCCCATGACACATAAAGAAAAATGTAAAGGTGAAGAAAATTCCCCTGATCAAGTCAGTCCGTGTCGGAGACTGTTCCGGGATCCAGATGACAAGCCCGGCCAAGTGCACGCAGCCATGCCATGATCTTCTTCTCGGATTTGGCCTTCTGTGTAGCAAGGGCGTCTACTCGAGTACCCAAATCAGTGACAGAAGTACGCATTCCCGTCATCTCCTGCTCTAAAGCACTCATTCTCATGTCCTAACCGCTACCTAAAGTTACCCCAACACCCGGTACATGTGGTGGAGAAGCAACGATATCGTCATTTCCCTCTTCGGGCGCATTAGATTCCTTGCTATCCGCTTCAGCGAGCTCAACAGGGTCCTTCCCGATTACAACTTTATCAGCCCAAAATTTACGTTCGTGCTTTACTTTTCCATCCAAGTCCCTATTTTCTGGTACTCTTGCCCAACGGCATAACCGAGTGACTAATGATGAGAAAAAGAACCCATACCTATGCACATGACAATGAATCAACATCTCGGGCTGAAGGATCTGGGCCACATCAAAATCGTGGCCATTGACAAAGCACCAAATCAGAGCCGCCCGAGGACCATTCACCTCAGTGGTGTTTCCTGAAGGCAGCAAACGATTATTGATAATGTAGAGCCAATACTTCACTTCAAAGGTCAGCGAATCCGAGTGAAATTTTTGCCCCTCCTTTATCCACACTACCTCCTTGCCAGGTACATAAATGGTTGCGAAGAACAGGCGTCACAGGTATGGTTCTCTGTTGTGAATGGCATAGTAGTCACCTGTATCCGGATCTTCCATGAATTCCGGCAATATGATAGGCCCTTCAGATGGCCTTTTTGGAGAAGTCTACTCTCTTCTTCCTGACTGTGCAGACATGGGCGTCATGTTCCAGGCAGTTTACATAAAACTCTCAAACAACCATTAAGTTCGCCTAGTCAGGTTCTTCAAAGAATATCCCCAAGTCGCGCCTGACCAATTCATGATATACACGGGGACAGTCATTTTGGAGGGACCTAATATCAATTCCTCTCTCTGGTATGGTCTTCTTACTTGCCTTCTGTTGGAATCATTCATGAGCTTCCCAGGAGATGAACTTGTTCTGATCATACGGGAGAGCCGATTTCGAAGCTCATGACTAGGAGGTGCCCGCTTGACCACTTGTGGAGGCACCTGTGGTTTTTCGTTTCTTGGATGGCGCCATAGTACCTGCAACAAACCACCAACTATTAGCTAATGAATCACATGGCAAACCAAGAGAGGCTACTCAGACTTCACCCTTACACTTGGTCACAACATTACACACAATCTCATTTAGGCAATTTCACAAACACATAACAAGCACATTTCTTCCTAACCCCCACAACTCAATTTCGGTCCTAATTAGACTAAGGATACACCAATATCACACCCAGCCACTATATAGCCAGTCTCCATGGTGAAATCCATCTTCCACCCCACAAGAAAAAGAGCATAAAAAGAAAGAAAACAAAAACAAAAATCTGCTACAACTCAAGCAAAATAAATACAATAAACTAAGAAAATAGAGAGAGAGAAAGCATCACACTTACCTGAGGAGACTCGGGAGAGAAGACTCGTGAGGTTGGGCGAAGGGAGAAGAGGTTGGGGGTGGTGTACTGTTGTTTGTCTTACAGAGAGGGGATGAAAGAACGAGGTCGAATTAGGGTTGTTTAGTGTAGGGGAGAGAAAGAGGGAATTTTAGAATTGAGGGTTTTAAGAGTAGAAAGTCCGAAATTAAACTGAAAAGGGAAAAAAAACTTACCTGATGCATGGTCGGTGCACGGTCGTGCACGTAGTCACGCACTTGAGGCAGTACACTGATGAAAATGCGCGACTAGGTGTGCATTCACCCTATCAGATGCACAGTCGCGCACGTCCCGCTTTGTATAACATTGCATGTTGCGTGACCAAATACGCGAGGTGCCCCTAGGTGCGCGGTCGCGCACGGATACACTCAAAAGGAGGTCTTTTAGACACCTTAATTCCTACTTTTTGTGACATGTATCTTCCTGCACCTACCACATCATGCTATACACTAATTTCTATCTATTTTACACTATAAATAAAAGTGAAAAATCTAACTAATCGAAGAGTTAGAAGTAGTTCTGAATTATAGTCGTCAACTTGACTCAATCGGGCATCCTCAACTGATTTTGATCCTTGAGGATTGTTGAGCAAACCCTCCAGCAAGATATGGTTTTAGTCTGTGCTCATTCACTTTGAAAGTTTCCGTTCCGTCCTGGTTCTGGATCTCAATTGCCCCATATGGTGATACATGTTTCACCACATACGGTCCCGTTCATCTAGACTTAAATTTTCTGGGGAACAATCTGAGTATACTATTGTACAGTATGACTTTTTCCCCTTCATGAAACTCCTTTGGCTTAATGAGACGATCATGCCACATTTTAGTCTTTTCCTTGAAAATCCGCGCATTTTCATACGCGTCTAATCTAAATTCCTCTAACGCATTCATCTGCGCCAACCTGTGTTCACCTGCAAGACTAAGATCAAGATTAAGCATCTTAATTGCCCAATAAGCTTTATGTTCTATCTCAACAGGTAGGTGACACGATTTTCCATATACTAATTTGAATGGTCAAGTCCCTATGGTTGTTTTGAACGCAGTTCTATACGCCCATAGAGCTTCTTCCAATTTTACCGACCAATCCTTACGAGAAGCACTAACCGTCTTTTCAAGAATTCGTTTAAGTTCACCGTTAGCCACTTCGATTTGCCCACTAGTCTGACCCCATACTTAGACAATAGTGCATCAGACTGTTTGTTCACAAAGTGTGACCAATTGTCACTGAAAATCACTTTACGTGTCCCAAAGCGAGTAAAGATATTTTTCCTTAAGAATTCACACACCACCCGAGCATAATTGGTCCTAGTAGGGATTGCTTTGACCCACTTAGAGACATAGTCAACATCTACCAGGATATACTCAGAAGAGTGTGACGATGGAACGGACCCATGAAGTCAATGCCTCAAACATCAAAAAATTTACATACCAGAATGGAGTTGAGAGGTATTTCCTTGCTAAGATTACCTGCCCTTTGACATTTGTCACATGCAGCTATATACACTCTCGCGTCTTTTGTACAAGGTGTGCCAAAAGAAACCGACTTCCATGAACTTTGTTGCAGTGCGATTCCCACCATAATGTCCTCCAGCTGCTCCATCGTGGCAATGAGACAGAATGCTTGCCATTTCTCCTTCAGGCACACATCTTCAAATCACACCATCTGCACACAGTTTAAACAAGAAAGGGTCATTCTAAAAATAATATCTTACCTCACCTTGTAGCTTCTTTTTCTGATAAGAGGTTAATTCATGTGGTGGACACCCACTAGTGAAGAAGTTAGCTATGTCGACAAACCATGGTTGTCTATCAGAGACTGCGGCAATAGAAGAAATCTGCTCATCTGGGAACTCTTCTTGAATGTCCACCACTTCAACATGTGGTTTCTACAATCGCGACAGGTGGTCAGCCACTTGATTTTCTATGCTCTTCATGTCCTTGATTTCTAGATCAAATTCTTGCAGCAAAAATACCCATCACATCAGACATGGTTTGGACTCTCTCTTACTCAGCAAATATTTCAGTGCTGAGTGATCAGTATGCACTATTACCTTGCTTTCCACCAAATAGGATCTAAACTTGTCGAAAGCAAAGACTACTATAAAGAACTCCTTCGTGGAAGCATAGTTCATTTGAGCATCATTCAAGGTCCGACTTGCATAGTAAATGGGTTGAAACAGTTTATCTCTCCTCTACCCCAACACTGCTCCTACTGCCACATCACTAGCGTCACACATTATCTCAAAAGTCTCACTCCAGTTAGGAGTCACCATTGTGGGAGCACTCACTAGCTTCTCATTAATCAGTTCGAATGCTCTGAGACACTTCACATCAAATACAAAATTTACATCCTTGGCAAGTAATGCAGTCAATGTAATGCTGGAAAATTTCTTATAGAAATCGGCATGCCCCAAAAGACTTCTGATGCTCTTCACTACGGTCGGTGGTGGGAGATTTGCTATCACGTCTACTTTAGCTCTGTCAACTTCAATACCTTCAGCTGTGACTTTATCATTCTCTTCATTTGAAACACCACTTTTTCGTTTCCCACTCATAGCATGAGTTGCCCCTCATATATATCAAGAATATCCCGGCCAGTGCAAAGGAATGGTCTCCCTAGGATTAGAGGTACCTCTATTCTTTTCCATACTACTACGATGAAGTCTACTGGAAAACAAATTTGTCTACCCTTACCGAAATTTCCTCGATTATGCCCTCCGGTATGATCGTGGTTTGATCAGCCAGTTGCAAGGATGCTGGCACAGATTTGATCACTCCTAGCTCTTCTTCCAATTTCTTGAACACTGATAATGGCATCAAGTTAATGGATGCGCCTAAATCGCACAAGGCTTTGTCAAACCTTTCGCTACCTAACGAGAAAGGTATAGTGAAACTGCCAGGATCACCACACTTCTTGGGAATTTTGTTATATAGAATGGCACTACAGTGGGCATTGAGTTTGAACACTTTCATTTCCTCGAGCTTACTTTTGCTTGAGAGGATTTTCTTCAGGAATTTTGCATAGGCCGGTATCTGTGTGAGCACCTCCGTGAACGGGATGTTCACACACAACTGTTTCAACATCTCCAAGAATTTCCCAAAGCATTTGTCTAATTCTCCCGCTTCATCTTTTGAGGAAAAGGTAACAATGGCATGTGTTTGCTTTCCTCAACTACGTTGTTCACCTTCTGCTTATCAACATCGTTGATACTAACATTCTCCTTGGGCAAAGATTCACTGATTTTCTGCTCTTCGGCTATCTTGGTTGAGTTCATCTCCTTCTCATCCCTTGGTTTTACCTTTGGCTCTGCTAATGTTTTTCCACTCCTGAGAGATACAACTTTGATTGTCTCTTTTGGATTCTTTTCAGGTTTGCCGGCAAAGTCCACGACGCCCTTTCTGACAACAATGTTGAAAGCTACCCCATTTGTCTTTCTAGATTCTGGATGGATGTGCCTTGCTCCTTGATAGCGGTCCCTTGAGTCTCAAGTTTCTCATTGGATTTATTTATAAATGCCTTCATTAGATCTTCTAAACCTGAGTTGTTAGGTTGTGGAGGTTGGTATGGTTGCCTCTGCTGAGTTTAGAAACCAGGAGGTCCTTGCACTGGTGCTCTGGGATTTTGCTGCTGCCATGAGTTCAAACTACCAGTTGAAGAACTCCATGAGAACCCTGGATGTCTCTATCTTATAGAATTGAAATTACCACCTCCTTGGTAGTTGCCTCTATTGAATTTCCCCACAGCGTTTTCTTCCTCAATTATAGCTTGACACTCATGTGTCGGGTGTCCCAATCCACAGACGTCACATCCTACCCGTGGTTGATTTTACACCCGAGCTAGTGTCAGTTGCTTGATGTCCTTAGCCATACCTGCAATTTAATCCTGCATTGCTACTGAGGATTCTACTTGGTGCACCCCTACTGATCGTTTTTGGTCCCCTTGATCAGTGGACCATTGTTCTACATCTTCAGATAGTTCAATCATAAGAGTGACAATATCTTTAGAAGTCTTCTTCATCAGAGGTCCTGCAACCGCACTATTCAGAAATATCCTTGATGACGGGTTTAAACCATCCCATAAGTCCTGGAGTTGCATCCATTGCTCCATTCTGTTATAAAGGCACCTCTGCAATATCTCCTTGAATCTTTTCCATGCCTCGAACACTATCTCCTCATCACCTTGGCTGAAATTGTGAATCTCTTTCCTCATTCGTCCATTCTTAGCTGCAGAGAAATATTTTTGTAAGAACTTGGTCGCCATCTCCTCCCTCGTACGGATTGACCCTATGGGCAGACTTCTCAACCACTTCTTTGCTCCATCCTTAAGAGAGAACGGGAATGCTCAGAGGTAGATGGTATCATGTGATGCTCCATTGTAATAGAATGCGTTCATAATTTCATTGAAGTCCATCAGATGGTTGTTGGGATCTTCATTGGCCTTCCCTCTGAATATGCAATTGTTTTTAATTATCTGGATGACTCCCTGTTTGAGTTCAAAGTTATTTGCATCAATGGGTGGGGGTCTCACACTAGACTGTTGTTGGTTGTACACCGGTCTGACATATTCTCCTAACGACCTCCCATATCTAGGAGCTGCATTTTCAAATTCATCTTCTAGCACGTTTCGATCTGGATTGAACCTTCGCTCCTCGTCGACCGTTTTATCCGAAATTCTGGCTGCTTTAACTGCTAATCGTGCTTCTCGTTGCTGAGCCACCTCTATCGCATCTAGGCTCTTTGTTGTTTACCATTGTATTTTGAGTTGAAGGCCGACTCAATAACAATCCGCTCGATCCTTTCTCTCTTATCAACTGCCTCAGGTGCTTGTCTAACTATGGGTCGTATGGCACCAAGTCCTTTGAGGAGAATCGAGCCATACACCACCGAACTTAACTTGTTGCCTGCACACAGATGAGAAGGCGTAAAAAAGGAAAATAAAATAAAGTTATTCCTGAATTAGCATTGAAAATTAATTTAAACACTATTAGTCGCCAATCCCCGTCAACAGCGCAAACATTTGCGAGCGCAAAATCGGTGTATAAAACTTAGGCTCGCTAGTCAAAGATAGTATAGTATTAAATCGTCTCCACAGGGGTTGGTTTAAATAATGTTTTAATAAATCTTCAGCTCAACACTATCCAGGATAATAAACCTTTGATTGATGTTATTATCGACTACAAATAAAACTAAGATTATCTATTGTAAGAAACTAATGGCACTTTAATAATTAAGGAGCAATTATTTAATATCATGGTGAGAGGTAAGGGTTGTGACAAGATATGTGATCAACTATTGTTCTGGGTAACTCTTGGTTAAGTTCATTCTTAAATTCTATTGACTCTTTCTATTTCAATAAATGATTAGTCTACCTTAGGGATTCAAACTCTTCTTCCGAATGAATGAGAGTTCCCTTAATCCACCTAATAACAGGTCCTATGAACATATGCACAAACACAGTGAATGAATGATCCTTTGAAGAACACATCTCGGTTATTCTTCTAAACTAGGTTAATTGATAACTCTCTAAGCTCTTTTTATTACCTAGAAAAGGCGTAAAATCAACCTAAACAATATGGCACAATGCAAATTGTAGCAACACTTCTCTTTCAATTAAAGTAAAACCACAATAAGCCTTGTAATTCAATTAATAACTCATTCAAGGAATTCGGGCAATTAAGAGAGAGTAAAACCCCAAAAATAGTCAACTCACAACATCCGTCAATAACCCTAAGCAAGATTACTCCATAATAGAGAAAATATTCATCGCAAGAGTATTAGAAGAACACGAAGACATTACAATTCCCAAATTCAAACAAACTTCCGTATTGAATGAATTGGATCAAGTCTTTTGCATTTACGTTGTTTTCTTCTTTCTTCTCTCCCCAAAAGTTGCTCTAAAAATCCAAGATACCCTCTTTTTAGACGAGCTGGGATTCATATAGGTCAAGAGGAGTCGCCTCCAAAATTAAGCTTGGAAAATTTTTCGGTACAGGGCTGATCCAGTCAATGGGAGCCCAGTTAATGGGAGAACTCACTAGCTTCTCCTTAATCAGTTCGAATGCTCTTAGACACTCCACATCAAATATAAATTTTACATCCTTAGCAAATAATGCTTGAAAAATTCTTATAGAAACTGGCATGCCCCAAAACACTTCCGATGCTCTTCACCGAGGTCAGTGGCGGGAGCTTGGCTATCATGTCTACTTTAGCTTTGTCAATTTCAATACCTTCAATTATGACTTTATCATTCTCTTCATTTGAAACACCACTTTTTCGTTTCCCACTCGTAACATGAGTTGCCCCTCATATGTATCAAGAATAGCCTGGCCAGTGCAAAGGAATGATCTCCCCAGGATTAGAGGTACCTCCTTATTCTCTTCCATACTACTACGATGAAGTCTATTGGGAAAACAAATTTGTCTACCCTTACCAGAATGTCCTTGATTATGCCCTCTGGTATGATCATAGTTTGATAAGCTAGTTGCAAGGATACTGGCACAGATTTGATCACTTCTAGCTCTTCTTCCAATTTCTTGAACACCGATAATGGTCAAGTTAATGGATGCACCTGAATCGCACAAGGCTTTGTCAAACTTTTTGCTACCCAATGAGCAAGGTATAGTGAAACTGTCAGGATCACCACACTTCTTGGGAATTTTGTTATATAGAATGGCACTACAGTGGGCATTGAGTTTGACCACTTTCGTTTCCTCGAGCTTTCTTTTGCTTGAGAGAATTTCCTTCAGGAATTTTGCATAGGCCGGCATCTGTGTGAGCACCTCAGTGAACGGGATGTTCACATACGACTGTTTCAGCATCTCCAAGAATTTCACAAATCATTTGTCTAATTACTCCTGCTTCATCTTTTGAGGAAAAGGTAACAATGGCATGTGTTTGCTTTCCTCAACTACGTTGTTCACCTTCTGCTTATCAACATCCTTGATGCTAACATTCTCCTTGGTCAAAGATTCACCGATTTTCTGCTCTTCAGCTATCTTGGTTGAGTTTATCTCCTTCTCATACCTTGGTTTTACCTTTGGCTCTTCTAATGTTTTCCCACTCTTGAGAGATACAACTTTGATTATCTCTTTTGGATTCTTTTTAGTGTCTACCGGCAAAGTCCCTGGTGCCCTTTCTCACAATAATGTTGTAAGGTGCCCCATTTGTCTTTCCAGATTCCGGTTGGCTGTGCCTTGCTCCCTGATAGCGGTCACTTGAGTCTCAAGTTTCTCATCGGATTTATTTCTAAATGCCTTCATTAGATTTTCTAAACCTGAGTTGTTGGGTTATGGAGGTTGGTAACTCTATTTAGTTTGGAAACCAGGAGGTCCTTGCACCGGTGCTCTGGGATTTTGCTGCTGCCATGAGTTCAAACTACCAGTTGAAGAACTCCATGAGAAGCTTGGATGT
The DNA here is from genome assembly GCF_000390325.3 of Nicotiana tomentosiformis. Taxonomy (NCBI): domain Eukaryota; kingdom Viridiplantae; phylum Streptophyta; class Magnoliopsida; order Solanales; family Solanaceae; genus Nicotiana; species Nicotiana tomentosiformis. The sequence goes on along the minus strand of NC_090813.1, from coordinate 38,523,770 downwards.
CTCTGTCCCATAGAATTGAAATTACCACCTCCTTGGTAGTTGCCTCTGTTGAAGTTCCCCACAACGTTGACTTCCTCAGCTGTAGCTTGTCACTCGTGTGTCGGGTGTCCAAATCCACAAATATTACATCCCACATGTGGTTGATTTTTCACCTGAGCTAGCGTCAGTTGCTTGATGTCTTTAGCCATAGCTGCAATTTGGTCCTGCATTGCTACCGAGGATTCTACTTAGTGCACCCTTGCTGATCTTTTTTCGTCCCCTTTATCAGTGGACCATTTTTTCTGCGTCTTTAGATAATTCATTCAGAAGGGTAACAATCTCTTCAGGAGACTTCTTCATCAGAGAGCATACAACCGCACTATTTAGCAATCTCCTTGACGACGGGTTTAAACCATCCCAAAAGTCCTGGAGTTGTATTTATTGCTCTGTTCTGTTATGAGGTCACCTCTGCAATAGCTCCTTGAATCTTTCCCATGCTCAAACATTGTCTCCCCATCACCTTGGCTGAAATTGTGAATCTCTTTCCTCATTCGTCCAGTCTTAGCTGCAGAGAAATATTTTTGTAAGAACTTGGTCGTCATCTCCTCCCACGCACGGATTGACCCTGTGGGCAGACTTATCAACCACTTCGTTGCACCATCCTTAAGAGAGTACGGGAATGCTCTGAGGTAGATGGCATCATGTGATGCTCCATTGTAACGGAATGCGTTCATAATTTCATCGAAGTCCATCAGATGGTTGTTGGGATCTTCATTGGGTTTCCCTCCGAATATGCAATTATTCTGAATGGTCTGGATGACTCCCTGTTTGAGTTTAAAGTTATTTGCATCAATGGGTGGAGGTCTCACACTAGACTGTTGTTGATTGTACACTGGTCTGGCATAGTCTCCTAACGACCTCCCATGTCTAGGAGCTGAATTTTCAAATTCATCTTCTATCAGTTTCGATTTGGATTGAACCTTTGCTCCTCGTCGACCGTTTCATCTGCAATTCTGACTGCTTCAGCTGCTAACCGTGATTCTCGTTGCCGAGCCGCCTCTCTCGCAGTTAGGTTCACTACCTCTTCATTGTTTACCATTATATTTTGAGTTGAAGGCCGACTCAACAACAATCCACTCGATCCTTTCTCTCTTCTCAACTGCCTCAGGTGCTTGTCTAACTATGGGTCGTATGGCACCAAGTCCTTTGAGGAGGATCGAATCATATAACGTTGAACTTAACTTATTGTCTGCACACAGATGAGAAGAGCGTAAAAAAGGAAAATAAAATAAAGTTGTTCGTGAATTAGCACTGAAAATTAATTTAAACACTATTAATCGCCAATCCCCGGCAACGGCGCAAACATTTGAGGAGCGCAAAACCGGTGTATAAAATTTAGGCTCGTTAGTCAAAGATAGTATAGTATTAAATCGTCTCCACATGGGTTGGTTTAAATAATATTCTAATAAATCTTCAGCTCAACACTATCCATAATAATAAATCTGTAATGATTATAGACTACAAATAAAACTAAGATTATCTATTGTAAGAAACTAATGGCACTTTAATGATTAAGGAGCAATTATTTAATATCATGGTGAGAGGTAAGGGTTGTGACAAGATATGTGATCAACTATTGTTCTGGGTAACTCTTGGTTAAGTTTATTCTTAACTTCTATTGACTCTTTCTATTTCAATAAATGATTAGTCTACCTTAGGGATTCAAACTCTTCTTCCGAATGAATGAGAGTTCCCTTAATCCACCTAATAACAGGTCCTATGAACATATGCACAAACACAATGAATGAATGATCCTTCGAAGAACACCTCTCGATTATTCTTCTAAACTAGATTAATTGATAACTCTCTAAGCTCTTTCGATTACCTAGAAAAGGCGTACAATCAACCTAAACAATATGGCACAATACAAATTGCAGTAACACTTCTCTTTCGATTGAAGTAAAATCACAATAAGCCTTGCAATTCAATTAATAACTCATTCAATGAATTCGGGCAATTAACAGAGAGTAAAACCCAAAACAATAGTCAAATCACAACATCCGTCAATAATCCTAAGCAAAATTACTCCATAATGGAAAAAATATTCATCACAAGAGTATTAGAAGAACAAGAAGACATTACAATTCCCAAATTCAAACAAACTTCCGTATTGAATGAATTGGATCAAGTCTTTTATGTTTCCGTTGTTTTCTTCCTTTTTCTCTCCCCTAAAGTTGCTCTATAAATCCAAGATACCCTCTTTTTAGACGAGCTGGGCTTCATATAGGTCAAGAGGAGTCGCCTCTGAAATTACAAAACTAGGCTTGGGAATTTTTTTGGACCGGACGTGCGCGGCCGCGCACATGGGCAGGTGATCGCGCACATTGGACAGTGTTCTGCTCTACTTGCGCGCCCAGTGCGCGGTCGCGCACCTGGGTGGCTTCCTTCTCCATTCTTTGTTTCTCTTCGTTAAGTGTATTATTGTCCGTTGATCCTCGATTACGATCCTCACTTAATCCATGGGCTTTTACTTAGACTTCAAAGCTCTAGAATAGCTCGAATTAACTCCAAAACCTCATCGTAACTCGGAATCGCTCCTATAAAGCATAAAACGCACACTCAGTGCAAAAAATACCATTTAAAGCTCAAACACAAGTAAAGTGAAATAAATTAGAGTACAATTAATGGCCAAAATACGCAATTATAGCCTACCATCAAGATCTCATATATCTGATTTATATAGTGCAACTCCTCTCTAGTGCAACTCTTCCATAGATTCTCATCTTGTAAATCTCTCATGCAAAAATTTTATATTTAGAATAAAAACTCAGAAAATGCTACTTGGCCACAACTTCGGCAGTCTCAGGTACTTTTATATTTTATTTAGTTAAGCCCTTGCCTTAGCCCCAAATATTTAAAAATATTAATTATTGAGTACTACTATAAATGTATATAATATATAATTTTTATTTGTATAATTATTAATAAAAGATTTTTAGTTATAACATTTCCTTCAATTTGGCAAAGGTAGGATGAGTGAGTTAATACAGTAGATTTTTTTCTCATTAAATCAAATAATATATTTATCTTCTCATCAATTTATTTATTTTTCTTTATGTATAATATTTTTAATGTTATTCACATACTAATCTATTCGTAAAACATGTTTTGTTGCTAGTTTTATACTGTATCTCCCAATGGTTCTGATGTTGAGATTGTAGAGCTTAGACAGTTTAACAGTCGAGGCAGTAAACCTTGGTTATGGCAACATAATCGGTGCTCCTTAAGACTCGTATTAGCCAGGTGGGCGTTAAGAGATTCATAAGAAGGACCATGGTTTAAAGTTTGGTTGACATGGTCGTGGCTTGACATGGCTGGTGTCTCAGTAAAAGGTTATCCTGTAGTTCCATTGAAGCGATCCGGTCTTAATTTGGTGTATATATATATATATATATATATATATATATATATATATATATATATATAGAGCTATGTTTCATATAATTCACATAATACAATAAAAATTACTTAATAAGTATATTATGAAGTATAAATTAAAATTAATTTATTTGGATATATATACTATAATATAATTGTTTTTTCAATATGATAAATATACACGGCGTATTTTCGAGATATTTATAATATAAAATATACCATATAGTTATTGTATAAATATTATATATTTAGGGCACATTATAGTTATGTAAAAGATTACTATATAATATTACTATTATATATAAAGTATAGAAATGATTCATGAATTAATGCTTCACTTTCGTTAAAGCCTTTCATTTCTTTAGGGGTTAATTTTATGGAAGGGAGAGAAAATAATGAAAAGGAAGAGAAAATCATGGCTTAAAGTATTTTTAAATTTATTATGAAAAAATTATACTAAAAATATAACATAAATCTTTAAACTTATTCTAGAAAGATACCATGAATCTGCAACTGTTATATTCAAATGTAACTGAATATAAAATTTAATTTAAAAAATATGTGGTTATACATTGTATATGTGAATGTTTATCCACGTTATTTAAAAAATATTCCTATTATATATATATATATATATATATATATATATATATATATATATATATATATATATATATATATATATATATTATACATTTTATATAATTAAAAAAAATTCTAACTAAATTTACAATGTACTAGAATTATTTCTAGTACATTGTAAATTTAGTTAAAAAAAATGTTTAATTATATAACATGTATAATAATTGTATAATGTATATGCTTATATGTTTATCTTCGTATTTTATTTAGAAAATATTTCTGGTCTATTTAGAAATTAGAAAGGGTTGCTTTTTTATTTTTTAATTAATTTTATGAAAGAGAAAGAAAATAGGAGAAGCTGAGATTTTTTTACTAGATCATTAAATAAGATAGAAAAAACGCTGGTAATTGTTTTCTAGGATTTTGAATAGGAAAGAGAAATATAATTTATGGATGAGAGAGAAAGATAAATAAGATACTTAATAAGAATATAAACGTACCCCTAATTATGGAAAATAGTTAAGGAATTAACATTTACAATATGTTATGTTTGTTATAAAATGTGCTATTATTATAATAAACCAAAAATATTGATATTAATTTGAATACTATTTTATTAGAGACCAACGATGTAAAAAAACTCTTTAATATGGGTCAATTATTTGGACAGAGGGTTTTGGGGGGGGGAGGGGGAGGGGAGAGGCCCAAGAGTTAGACAATCCAACAAGAGAATTGTGTAGAATTCGGATTAAGGAAGCACGTGATAAAGGGAATAAAAGCTCTCTATTTTTCATCTCTCTCTAAGATTCTCATCTCCTTATGTGGTATTTCTCTGTCTTCTCGTACCTCTCTGTTTCTCCTCTATGGTTGTATTTAAGGATGGCATGTGGGTCAGGTTGGGCTCTAAACGGGCCAAGTGGGCCGGTCCAAACGGTTCCGGTCCAGTCCCTAACTAAACGGGCCAAACAGTCCCAGACTAAACGGTCTTTTTTTAGGAACCGGCTCGGGACCGGGCCCACGAACTCATGGTCGCGGGCTAAACGGGTCGGGCCTGTGGGCTAAATGGGTTAAGTCGGCCCAACGGCTATAATATTAATTTTTTTTAAAAAAAAATAAAATTGAAATTAGAGACAAAAAGATGTAAAAAAATATATATAAGGCAATGCCTTGTAAATTTTATTATAGAATTATGACCTAAACCTTTTAATTCAAAATTTAAAGACAAAAATATTATAAAGAGATATTCAAAGTAATACCTTGTAATTTTATTATAGCATTAAAAAATATGGCAATAGCTTTCTTAGTCTTCCTCCCCCGCTATGGAATGAGCACAACAAGGTGGTAATACCACCAATGAGAAGAAAAGGAAACTAATCAAGATGTGCCAAAATACAAGTTACATAATACATACTAATTTTTGTTCATACAAGTTACATGGTATCTCTTACAAACTTCATAAATCCTTCACGGTTCGGAAGAATTTTCCTTGGTGGTGGCTGAAAAGTAGCATGGTCATCGCCGCTTCTATTGTCGGGCGAAGCAGCATCCTCCGCAAGTTCAACTAGCAGTTCTTCGTAAGCTTCGTCTTCCTCTAGTTGTGATTCAGCAAGTCCAAAATTTCTTCTTTCCGAACGGATCCAATCTCTGAAAAGTACTGATTTTTCTAAGCTCTCCCTCATAGACATTCCATAATCACCGAATTGAAGTCTTGCTTGACTGAAAGCGCTCTCTGATGCCACTGTTGAAGCTTGAATAGTTAAAATATCTCGGGTCATCCTTGAAAGAACCGGAAAGTATTTTTCTTTGTCCTTCCACCATTGTAAAAGTTTAAAGGAGCCGTCGAGATTCATTTTCTTAATTTGTTGCGACAAATAAATTTCAAGCTTATTTAGTTGTGAAAAAATATTACTATTAGAACCTTGAGAACCCCTAAACCCCGCCCAAGCACTAAGTGCTCTTACTCCCACAGTTCTTTTAGATGATTGAGAATCAGAAGAAGAAGGAGTTGGAACATTTGGTCTAGCATAATTTAATGCAACTTGATAAGCATTATAAATAGTTTGAGCATTTATTCTAATTGAGGTTATTGCTTCCGGAAGTCCAGTCAACTCAGCATCTTCAAGTGCTAAACCATTATAAACAGTTTCATACCAAAATTGAGGACCTCCTAATTTCATACAAGGATTTAACAAAGGAGCAATACCATAAATAAGGGGGAATAGGGAAAAAATATGTTTTAAACTTTTTTCTCATAGAATCAATAGCAAGTTTATAAATTTCCCCACCCTCTGAAAAATGAGTAAACAAATTTGCAAGTTCAGCAATATAAACTAAACAGTTAGAAATAGTAGGATAATATTGCCCAAAAAATTTATTTGTAGCAATATGAATTTTTTCTGAAAAATCAACAAGCATTTTAACATTAACCCAATCCCCATTCATAAGATGCTCTTCATCATCACTTACATGTACATTAAACGTTGATTTTATGGGGTTTCTATATTCATATGCAACAACTAAACTTTCATACATGTAATTCCATCTAGTTGGACAAGGTTTAGGAACCTTTCTTTCTCTTAGGCCAAATTCATCGCATCTTTTAAAATATTCTCTAAGTCTACTTCTACGGTTTGAATAAAAAAGCCAATTAAGAGCCATTTTAACCTTTTTAATTTCAATATTTAAAATTTTCATACCATCACCCACAACTAAATGGTAAATATGACAAATACATCTAATATGAAAAATGTTACTAGATGCAGAATTTAGCATAGTGGTAAGCAAGTCTATAGCATTTGTGTTATTAGTAGCATTATCCATTGAAACCGATATTATTTTATCACTAATGCAAAAATATCTGCAAATATATGTAACTGTGCTAGCAATAAACTGTCCTGTGTGACATGAATTAATTATTCTATAAGTAATTATGCGCTTTTGTATTATCAATTCCTCATCAATCCAATGACTGGTAACAATAAGGTAATCACAGTTATTGTCACTTCTGCCAATATCAGTTGTAATAGCAACACGACAATTTATATGAGTACATAAATAGCGCAAATATTGTTCATATTCATGCTTATATTTATAAATATCGCTCTTTACGTTTGTGCGAGGAAAACCTTTATAAGTAGGATTCAAAACTTTTCTAATATAATGCACAAATAAAGGGTCAGAAGGAAAACTATAGGGTAAGCACATAACAGTTACCATTTTTGCCAATTATTACCGATCTTTTTTTGGATCATAATATAAAATACCACCGGTAACAATGTTAATTTCTAGTTGAAATTGATTTGAACCGGTACTAGGGTCACCCTGACTAGGACTAGGTATACTTCTCCCCTCGGCCAAAGCTTTCAGACGTTCATATTTTATTCTATCTCTAGGTTGTTTTTTTACGTGTCTAGCCAAAGTTCCCCCCCTCCCCCCCGCGATCCAGCAGCATAACATCAGGAGTTATCACTAATTGGGTTAACATTAGGAGCAGGACTGGTGGGTGTATCATCATCCGGTTGAGTTTCATCAAGATCAATTCCCTCATCATCATTTTCATCAATAGTATTATAATTATTAGAATAAAGAGCATTCCTTAATTCATGGTCTAATTGTTCACCGGGTGCAATATTATGGTAAAATTGACTATCGATAAATTGTAATAAACTATTATCGGTATCAAGAATAGCAGGTGTAGGATGGATATGGGATTTGGTTCGGGAGGCCGGGGGCAGGGGAGGAGGAACAACAGTACCACTAGATTCGCCACTCTTGGATTTTTTCTTATTCTTATTTTTGAAAAAATAATTTTTTAAGTAAGCCATCTTAATTAATCAAGTAATAGCAAATAAATAAAATAAACAAAAACTATAATATTAAGATTTAAGAGTTGGAACGAGCTTACCGAATTGACGAACAACTTGTTAAAAATTGATTATCGTTGAGGACTTGAATACTTTAATTCACCAACTTCACAATTTTTTCACAAATTTTAACAATAGTAAGCAATAGTAGCAAGTATAGAAGAAAATTAGAGAGAGATTGTGATAGATTGATATTGATTTTGTAAGAAAAAATGAAAGAATGAGGGGGTATTTATAGTTAAAAATAGGAAAAAAGTATAATTATAAAAAGTTTGGGGTTAAAACAAAGTTGGGGGGAGGAGGGGTTAAATGGCTATTTTCTAAATAGCCAACGACTATTTTTGACAGCCCAACGGTTGTTTTTTAAAATTTCCAAACGGCTCTTTTTTTTTAAAAAAAATATATATATTTACTGTTGGGACCATTTGGCTCGCCAAGGGACCGGTCCGGTCCCTGTCCCTTGGCGGGCCAAACGGTCCCGGTCCTAATGGTTCTAAGCTAAGAACTGGCCCAGGCCCACATCTACTGGCCCTACCGGTCCTGGCCCGTTTGAACCGCTGTCCCGGACCGGTCCACTTGCCACCCTTAATTGTATTTCTAATTCCTATAATGTCTTGAGTTGAGTTGTAATTTCCTTCTCATTGTTGAAGGAATAGAAGTGTTTGGGAGATGGTTTGTTTCAGTGCGGCAAGGGCGTATTTCACGTGAATCCATACTTCTCTCCTTAAATCATGTATGAGAATGTTATATTTTTTTCAAAATTACTTAAATATATATGCGTGCACCCCATGCTCAAAGACTTCTATGTTGCAATAATTATTGGATGTACCTTTACAAATAAAATTATCGGTTCAAATCCCATGTCGGAAGGTCTTGTTTTCGGCACGAAGCATAGATATATACGTGAAAATCACTAAAAATTTAAAAAGAATATAATTTTGAACCTATAATTTCAAAAGTGTAATATGTTCATGGTAAGAAACTGAAATTAAACACGTGATTCTAGATCCACCTTTTTATAATAGTGCATTTATCCTCTTGAAAATTTGAATCCGCCTTTGTCAATGCCAAAACTAGGCCCAAGTCCATAAAAGTAGTACCTTTTATTTAACTTTTCTTTTGTTGCTATACATTGATTTTCTTTTCCAAAACATCAAATCATGATGTATCAATCGTGTACTAGAACCTATGTCATATATATATTTAATAATGATAAATAAGTGTGGTCCATGAAATGGCTATTTGAGTTTGTGTAACACTACTTATGTGTGGTCCTATAAATCACCCCGTCCCAAAGTGAAAAAAGCAGGGTTGGGTTCAATAAATGGGAGAGGGTGGAGACGAAAATTTGTGGTCCGTCATATTGAGCATACGATAAACATTATAGTATACTGTATTTTCTATAAATATAAATAGAAAGAAAATATTTAATTAAAAAAGTAATCAAAGATAATGTTAGGAGAAGGGATGAGAGAGGAAGGATTTTGGTCCGCCATATTGGACATATCAAAATAAACTTATTTTCTCACAGAATATAAATAAAAGATAACGACGACAACAACAACAATAACCCAGTATAATTTTACTAGTGGGATCTGGAAAGAGTAGTGTGTACACAGACCTTACCCCTACCCTGAGATAGAGAGGTTGTTTCCGATAGACTCACGGCTCCCTCCCTCCAAGAACTCTCACCTTGCTTTTGGATGACTCGAAATATCGTTAGTGCAAATGCTGCAATAAGGAAATCTTGAAATAGTTCAAATCAGTCACGTAGTCCGATCAATAATTCAATTGTTTATCACTAGTAATTTTCTTTAGTTTCCTTGTCACGCCAATAATCAACAAACGTACGGATGGATTAAGACCCAATTGCCAAACTAATCCAAGGTCTTATTTTATCTTACGTTTGTGGTGCTGAAATCTTTTTATACTTAGTTCGACGAAAAACTGCTTTTTTTTTTTCATAATATAATAATCAGGAATTGGTTTTCATGTGAGCAATAATTGGGTGTCAATGGATATTTAAAAATCAACTAAACCGATCGAATCGTACCGTACCGCACCGAATCGATTTTAGGTTTCTTTTAATAAAATCGTAGGTTTTTCTATAAATTTACAACTGTACCGATAATTAGGGTAAGTTTTTTATTTTATGAAAATAAACTGAAAAAAATACTGAACTGTACCGAATAAATTTACATATGGAAAATATATTTATATATTAAGTTTAAAAATAATAAAGTACTACATTTTTCCTTGGGTCTTTGAATTATGAAAATGGTTATAAGCCAATAAGTAATTAAGATCAAAATCCTAATTCTCAAACCTACTATGCTACTCCTATTGAAATTAAATTACTTCCAGCAAATTCACTAGCAAGAAACAAAGTATTCTAACGATTATGAATAACAAACTACAATGTATTGAATATAATTCCTTTCGTATGATTTAGATTTATCTTTTTGAATATTTAATCTTTTATAGACTTTATTTTTGAGTCCCAACTTGGTTAATATTCTTCTACTTATGTGATTTATCTTTTCTTTGTCTTTGCGTAGTTTCTTTTACGCAGTGGTAGAGTAGTTGATGGATCTATACTATGGTCATCTTTCATGTTTTCATAATTCATCATCATTTAAACAGTAAAAATATCTAGAGAGGTTTGCTAAGTTCTATAAATGTATGTATGTTATTGCATTGTACTTTTACTAGTGATTTTTACATGACATTTAAAAGAATACCGAAAATTAACCGAACCGTACCGATACTGTAGGGAAACCGACATGATTGGGACGGTTTCAAAAAATTTAATTTTGGTTATACATAATAGAATAACCGAAAAATTGGTATAGTATAAATTTTATAAAATAACCGGCCGAACCGAACCAATGGCACCCCTAGCAACAATTTCTGAAATTACTCCCTCTTGATAATTGCTAACATGAGTTCTTAGAATTAAATTAGACGATGAAATCGGTCTAGTTACTCTTGATAGCCGACTAATAAGTTTGTGATTGTGTATTGGTATGTCTGCTTGTCTAGTAGTGATCAAAGCAGCAACAGCCAATTAGGTGAAAAGGATGATAGTATATAAGGATGAGACTTATCTCGTATATCTTTTTGAACAATTAGGAGCTATTAATTAAGCTCTTATAGTAATAAAATTGTGTACTATTACAATATCTTTTTTTGGTTGCATACCGTTAACATGGGCGAACTAGCTAGGTCCATTAGATAGTAGTGACCAAACTAATGAGATTCAAACTCGTGACACTACAGTTTGAATTATGACATCTTAATCATTAGTATAGTTCTCTTGAGAATCCTCAAATTGTTACCGAAGATGAACATGCAACAAAATTTCACGGCTTTCCACTTTTATTTGGAGTAATATTTGATGATTTCCTTCTTATGCATGTAAACACCATATTAATTCTTTAGTTTCATTTTATCTTTTTTCATGCCGTAACAAATAAAAAAAATATAAAAAAAAAAGAGAGAGGATAGTATGAGCATAATGATTGGTGAATTATGATATGGGAGAAGAAGGGAATCTATTTCCCATTCTATGAAGTTCACAAAAAGACAATTGTTGTACTGCAACTTAGCTTGACTCTATAGGTTTTCAATGAACTTCCATCCCCTATAGGCTATAAATATAGCATGATGCTCTCTAGCTTCTGAAACCAATAGTTTTCGACCCACAAAAGGCTCAAATATATATCCTCCACCAAATTAATTTTTTTTATTTTTAAAAAAAAAACTTAGCAAGATGAATGGCGGTGATGGCCCTAAGAGCTATGCTAAGAATTCTGAATACCAGGTTCAATTGAATTCATTCAAATCATGTATACTTATGGACAAAATTCTTAAAAATATGTATATAATTTTTTTTCTTTTTTTTTTCCACCAAAAATATGTGTATAATCATAATCTCTGAATTCGACTGTGATGATCATGACCAGAAACCATGCGAATTAATCGTGTGTACATGTTTTTGCAGAAACAACTACTTGGATATTCAAAGAAAGTAATGAATGAGTTGATTCAACAGCAGCTTGATGTGGGATCAAACCCTCATTTTGATCCTTGTAACCCATTTCGCATAGCAGATTTTGGGTGTTCTACTGGACGAAACACCTATATTGCAGCTCAGAATATCATTGAAGCAGTGGAACAAAAGTATGAATCTAATGAAGAAGATCCTCAAGTACCAGAATTCTTTGTGTTCTTTAATGATTTAGTCCAAAACGATTTCAACACTCTCTTCAATTACATTCATAGCAACAAACCTAACTACTTCGGCGCAGGAGTCCCAGGTATATATATTCATGATCTATTTAGGTTATGTTTTGTATGCAGAATAATAGTGAAATTAAAGCCATAACATATTTGAATGTAAATCTATACCCGAGCCAATAGAGTTTAAAACGGCAGATAATCTAGTTTCTACTAGGTCGTGGTGAATGAGAACTTATGACGGACCAACAAATAGAAAACATGTATTGCTATCAATATATGTACCATATGTTTGGTTCATATTGAGTGAAAATTTTGTGCGTACTGAGTACTGATGATCACAGCACGTGAATGTAGCCCTTCCCGGCCGGGACCACGCATCAACGCAGTGTATTTTGTGTATCGAGCTGCCCTTTTGAGTACTGATAATACATAATTCAGAAATTTCTCGTAAGATCTATATTATTAATAAATCTTTATGATAAACGTTAATTGGTAACTCGATAAAAATATTGATACGTAACTAGCATGCTATAATAGGATATACTATCATGTAAGAAAATTTTGCACTAACATTGTTCGTGTATATAACTTAAATCCTTTCGTATTGTATTTAGTTATCTACGATATTGTCTAGGTTCATTCCATGGACGAGTATTTCCAAAGGCGTTCCTAGATATTGCTCACAGTTCCATGGCACTTCTATACCTGTCAAGAATTCCCGAGGAAGTTAAGGACAGAAAGTCAGGAGCGTGGAACAAGGGAAGAATTCATTACAGTTGCAGTGGAGCAGCAAAAGAAGTAGAGGCGGCATATTCAACTCAGTTCAGAAAAGATATAGAATCCTTTTTGGACGCAAGAGCTGAAGAGCTGATTCCAGGAGGATTAATGGTGATTATAACTCTTGGAATTCTTGATGGAGTGCTTCCTTCTGAGTGTTCCATGGGGCTCAATTTCAGCATTCTTGGATCTTGCCTAGAGGATATGGCCAAAATGGTAACCAACTAATTAAATAAATTAATATATCCTCCTCCCCCACTTCGAAAATGAAATAAAGATAGTTTAAGTTTTGTGCAATGTGCAGGATACGATAAGTATGATCATGGTGAAAAAGTAATCGACGAGCAGTCAAAAATAAATATTCGAACAAACTACTTAAGTACTTTATGTATATATATATATATATATAGGAGTACAATATAAAATAAATATTAAGAGCTTTTTTGAAGAGTTATATAGTTTTTATGCATTGAAGGGGTAAATATTTGCACAATCATGTCAATTATAAGGTATTATAGGTACATAATTATTAATTGATAATCTGTTAAAATAATGAATAATAATTAATATGATACCACAAATTAAAATTACTGATAGCATAAAAGAATTTACACTATCAATGTATGTAATTTAAAGTCTTCTTGCACCTTATTAGTGGTCAGTGAAGTGCGATAAAACCATTTGCATTCAAATACTAACAGAGATAAAAAAAAAAATGGTATTTGATTTCTTGTCATCTACCTAAGCCTAGGTTGGCAGAGCTATTCGATACATGTGGTGGGAGATAACAAATAACCAATGAAATAGTCAAGGTGTGCGCAAGTTGATCCAGTGTACCACGACAATCCAAAAAAAAAACTTAGATTCTTCTTTGACAGAACTACTGAGTTTAAGGGTGTGTTTGGTATGAAGGAAAATATTTTCATGAAAAATGAGTGATTTTATCACTTATTTTTCCTTGTTTGGTTGATGAGTGAAAAACTTTTCTAGTGTTTGGTTAGATAGTAGAAAATATTTTTTAGGAAAATAATTTTTTATACTACTCTACTCACTCTCTTCCCTCAAGTCCCTATGTTTCATGTGCTCCCATCCCCCATCCAAATACCTAACGTTTTCATGACTCTATTTTCTTCAAAAAATTAATTATTCTTCTAAAAATTCACACAAACCCAAAGGAACTAATGTGTTGCTTTACTTTTTTACGCAATTGAAATTTGTGCTCCATAACTAAAAAGAAAATACTTTTTTTTTGTTGAAAAATAAAGTGCTCTTTCTACAACATAAAAATAAAATACTCATTTTGTTGAAATGAAATAAAATATTTTTTTTACATAGTGAAAAGAAAATATTTTTTTTTTGTTAAAATGAAAGAAAATACTTTTACTACATCATTTTATTGAAACGAAGGAAAATATCTTTTCTACATCATGAAAAGAAAGTAATTTTTTTGTTAAAATGAAAAAAAAATATTTTTTTATATCATGAAAAGAAAATACTCATTTGTTGAAATGAAAAAAAGTACTTTATCTATAACTTGAAAAAAAGTACTATTAATTATAATATTTCAATTTAGGGCGGGGTGGGTAGGTGAGGGGGTGGGGTGGATGGATGGGGGTTGGTGAGGATGGGAATAAGGTGGGAAGGTTGAAAAAGAGTGTTAGAAAAATATTTTCCATTTTCTTGATAGGGAAAAAAATGAATTCTTGAGTAAAATATTTAAACCAACCAAACATGAGAAAATTGAAAAATATTTTCCTTCGTACCGAACACACCCTAAAACTATTAACTTGAGATGCATTCATCCCTATAACAAATTATATCCAATACTAAGTTTTTGTCTATCCCCTCCTCGGGTACTCGAAAATATGATGAATCTTCCGTTTCAGGGCATCATATCAGAGGAAAAGTTGGATTCATTCAACCTCCCATACTATTACACATCTCAAATGGAACTGGAAACACTGATAAAGGCACACGGATGCTTTGACATCGCAAGGTTTGAGAAGCTACCAACTCCCTTGAGACATGTTGTACACGATATCCAGACTATAGTTTTATCTCTACGAGTGGTAACAGAGGGACTATTTGAGGAACACTTTGGGAAAGATATCATTGAGGAATTGTTTCAACGTTATGCTGAAAAAGTTGGTTCACATCCAGTTCTGTACGATAATAGATACCGAACAGACGCCAACTACTTTGTGTTTCTCAAGCGCAAAACCTATACATCCAAACCAGGAACCTAGTTTGATTCTTAGAACTTACCATGCGCCTCGAAACAGTTATGCGAGAAAGAGGCATTTGCAGAACTTTGTGATTGTGCACTTGTTTGTATAAACCAAGGGAAATAATCCCCTGCAGAATTGAAATTTTTATATGGCAATTCCAACTCTTCTGGAAATTAAAAACAGAAAAATAAACACTGCCACCAGAGAATGCTCATGACTGAACTGAGTATATAATGTGTGGAGAAACTGTGATAAAAGGACATGGAAAACCATCATATTGTGATATTGTCTTGATTTCCACCAAAGCTGTACCAAAGATTCGTTCAAATGATGATTAAGTAAATTTCCTGCAAATTTTGGACACAACCTAAACAGTTGGATAGTCAAGAACATTATTCAGCAGGCAGAAAAGGTCAACACAAAGAGATCCATGGTATTGAAGAGCCTCATGGAAAACAGGCAATGACCTGATATCCTGTAACTCGTTTCAATCAATTTAGGTGGAAAACTACGACGAAAGAGAAGAATAATAATGCTTAGTCTAGACTAACTCACAAGAATAATAAAGCCGTTTAAAATCTCCAGTCTCTCTGCCATTTAATGAGCTATATATCCTAATAGAAAAAACAAAACAAAAAAGAGAAACAGAAACTGCAGCTAAATAATCAACTAGCTGACTCCTTCGCAATCTTCTCAGCCTTAGCAATGACTTCTTCTATACCCCCAACCATGTAAAACGATTGCTCTGATAGGTCATCATATTTCCCGTCCAGGACACCCTGCTCAGAATGAAAATGAAGGTCAAAATTATGTACAGAATGAAAATTTCTGCTCAACAAGAACAACAGCAGGTGATTGTTAAAGTTCAGCAGAAGAATGAAGTACACGTGATTGTTCCCAAAATGGTACTTCATGTGAGCAGTGACTCAATAAGAAAGTTGCTCTCAATTACCTGAAAACTTTGGATGCTCTCTTTCAAATCCACATACTTTCCAGGGGCACCAGTAAATACTTCTGCAACATGGAAAGGCTGGCTCAAGAACCTCTGAATTTTACGAGCACGGGCAACAGTTAGTTTGTCATCTTCACTCAGTTCATCCATTCCCAGAATGGCGATAATATCCTGGAGATTCTTGTAGTTCTGGAGAACCTTTTGTACACCTCGTGCAGTATTGTAATGATCTTCACCTAGGATGTGAGGAGAAAGCATACGGGATGTAGAATCTAAGGGATCCACTGCAGGATAAATACCAAGCTCAGAAATCTGCAATGGAGAAGAGCGACGATGTTAATAAAATAGCATGAAAAGTGTTTTTCTGATACATAATTGCTAATATAAGAAACTAACCTGCCGAGATAACACGGTTGTAGCATCAAGGTGAGCAAAGGTGGTAGCAGGGGCTGGATCAGTCAAGTCATCAGCAGGCACATAGATAGCTTGGACTGATGTGATAGACCCCTTCTTAGTTGTAGTAATCCTCTCTTGAAGCCCCCCAAGATCTGTAGCTAAAGTTGGCTGGTAACCGACCGCAGAGGGAATACGACCAAGCAAAGCAGACACCTCAGAGTTGGCCTAGAACAATCCCAGAGACGGATGGAAAGAATTAGAAATCATTTTACAAAAGTTTAAGCAATTAAAAAGTAAAATATACTCAAACTAAGATATTTGAAAAGATAGCTCACTTGAGTGAAGCGAAAAATATTATCGATGAAAAGGAGCACATCTTGCCCTTCAGCATCTCGGAAGTGTTCAGCAACTGTTAGCCCAGTGAGCCCAACACGAGCACGAGCACCAGGAGGTTCATTCATTTGACCATATACCAAAGCACATTTGCTTTCACCCTGCGGATAAATATACGTGCAAAATCAGCCAATTGCAAGAAATCTCTGCGCTATGTTTTGAAAAGCAAATGTTATCTACAGAGACCTGCTTATCACCAAGCTTAATAACACCACTCTCAATCATTTCTCTGTACAAATCGTTACCCTCCCGAGTACGTTCACCAACACCAGCAAACACTGAGAAACCACCTGAGGACGAGAAGTGAATATAAAATTAAATTCACTTAAAGAACGAGAATACATGAAGACTCACTTTCATTCCTAGTTCAACTAGTAACAAACCATGGGCCTTGGCAACGTTGTTAATAAGCTCCATAATAAGCACCGTCTTTCCAACACCTGCACCACCAAAAAGTCCAATCTTTCCACCTTTCTGATAAGGAGCAAGTAGATCCACTACCTGTCATCAAAAGCAAGTCAAATCATACCCAGAGACAATAGACAACAACATGATTTATGCATTCAACAGCAAATGATTTGTATATCGTCTTACAAAAGCATTTACACATGAAATTATATACTACTTCATAAATTGCATGTGCTAATCAAATATTTGCTACTCCTGTTTTGCTTCCACCAAAAGTATAGAAATGAGGACAGATGCCTTGAAGCTATCACACTGAGATGTGTTCAGTTCCTAATATACAGAAAAGTAGTATCACGTACCTTAATTCCAGTCACAAGGATCTGTTGCTCGGTTGCTTGTTCAACAAAAGATGGAGCTTCACGGTGAATCGGGAGATAATGTTCCGTTTCTGTAGATCCACAACATCTCAATAAAGCAAATATGAAAAAAGAAAAGACAATAAAAAAAGAGCTCGTCCCAATCAAGATGAAAAATTGAAATAGGAAAAAGCAACATTACGTATGTAGTGCCATTAACAGGAAAAACATGATTTTAGCCAAGGGGCAGATTCTTACTTATATCACCCCTTTCATCAATGGCCTCTCCAATGACATTTATAATTCGACCAAGTGTAGCCCTGCCAACAGGCACCTGACATTTCAAAACCAAGATTAGAAGGAGTATGAACGAGCTAATATAAGCTTGCAAACATCCTATTCAGGGGTAAAAGACCCTAAACAAATTCTTAAATTAAACAAATGAGCAGTGAAACAAAGTGTTTTTCTACACACACTTTTAAGAAGAAATTCAGACCGATAAAATATCACAAAAAATTAAAGACATATTTAATTATTAATTGAGAGACAATATACTGTAACTTAACTTATAAATGGATTCTTTTACGGGTGTATGTAAATATATGGTATGACCGTATGAGTAAGTGTAAAATTTTACCAATTTTAGTGTATTTTGAAATATCCGCAGAAAGCAGAGTCCATACCCAAATCAATTCTATCTGACACGGGTACTTCATGGAAGATTAAGGATCCGTGTAACGTAATATAGGATATGTAAATAAACTACAATGTCAAGTTTCGATAAAGTTGCACATATATATAGAGCTTAAAAGCGAGATAAGAAAATTACAGTAATAGGGGAGCCAGTATTGAGGACTCTTTGACCACGCACAAGCCCTTCAGTCCCATCCATAGCAATAGTCCTAACCATATTTTCTCCCAAATGTTGAGCTACCTCCAGCACCAACCTTATATCATTATCCAACACCTCTAACGCCGTCAAAATCGGCGGCAGGCCTTCATCGAACCGGACATCCACAACAGCTCCGATCACCTGACATACGCTACCAATGGCACCGGCACCGGTGTACTCATCGGTGATCTTACCGACAGTTTCCTTAATCTTCGGAGAAGGAGGTTTTTTCTGAGGCGCCGGCGTCGCCTTTGCGGCGGCAGAGGTGGCGTAATTGACGGCGCGGTGGAGAAGGTGGCCGGCCGGGGAGGGGCGATGGATATGGGCTGTGAGTGAGGGTTTTGAGGAAGAGTGACGTATGGATGAGCGGAGCATGGAGGAAAGGAACCTTCGAGAAGCCATGGGTAGTGTGATCAGAGTGACACCCTCACGATACAGCTGATTTTACATTTGCATATGAATGAAGGAAGTGAATGAATAAAAGAAAGAGAGAGTTGTGTTTCGGTTTGAAGAAAGAGAAGTAGAGAACGATATATTCTGCTGAGAGCTCTGCGTCCGACGAGTTCAAACAATGCTGAAGCACCACGTGTTGCTACCATTGGCTGTTTATTCGCCGCCGTTTTTTCCCTTTTCAGTTTAGCTGCAGGTGTGTGTGTGTGTGTGTGTTTTTTTTAGAGAGAATAATGGACAAAATTCATTTTCTCCTTTAATTTTGTCTTAAATATTGAACTTAGTTATGAAAATATTATATTGTGGACGTACATTCATTACTCCGCTATAGATAATTTTTCTAAAAAAGATTATGCATTTAGTACTCTGATGAAGTTTATTTGCAGGCAGGTTGCAAGCAACTCAATAAAATTATTTGCAGCAACTTCTTATTAAACAGGCAGGTTGCAAGCAGCTCGTGCAGACAGCTTACAAGTAGCTCATGCAGGCAGGTTGCAAGCAACTCAATGAAATGATTTGCAGCAGCTTCTTATTAAACATGCAGGTTGCAAGCAGCTCATGCATGCAGGTTGCAAGCAGCTCATACAGACAGCTTACAAGCAGCTCATGCAGGCAGGTTGCAAGTAACTCAATGAAATGATTTGCAACAGCTTCTTATTAACAGGCAGGTTGCAAGCAGCTCATACAGACAACTTACAAGCAGCTAAACAAAAATCTTGCAGTTATTTCCTGAAAAGCTCC
Organism: Nicotiana tomentosiformis; assembly: GCF_000390325.3. Taxonomy (NCBI): domain Eukaryota; kingdom Viridiplantae; phylum Streptophyta; class Magnoliopsida; order Solanales; family Solanaceae; genus Nicotiana; species Nicotiana tomentosiformis. The sequence continues at coordinate 38,504,073 of NC_090813.1, read as the reverse complement.
GCAGCTGCTTCCTTTCTTATATAGATAGAGGAGTTTTCAGTTCATTATGGACAACGGTTTGAAGTTGAATAAAAATATCAATCTCCCTCTATACTTGTCTTCGATTTATTTACTTTACAGTCTTTATTTTATAACATAATTCATCACGAGACTCTGCCATTTTGAGCACTTACCTCGAATTTAATTTTTATTTCAGTGTTCATCTCCGATGTAAGGCGGCGCTCTTACGTCCGTGGTTAGATCTTGTTCATTCCTAACATCATAAGATAGATTATATCCTTGAGGTGGTGAGTTTTTCTTCTTGACAGTAGTGATATAGATATCACTTACATCTGGAGTGGCCAAATTTGCGTAATTTAATTTGAGTCTTTTGCTTATATTTTAATATTTTTATCATCGCTTATTTGGTTGTATGTTACGTATACAATACCTATTTTGGTATTTATTTTCATCTTTATTATCTTAATAAATGATTACAAAGTGGATAACATTATTAGATCCACTTAAACTCTAACAGAGTTTGCAAGAAATATACAACCACCAGAAGTGGTTATATTTCGTATATCTCATTGTAACTAAATTTTGTTAACCACTAAAAATGGTATATGCCTATGACAACCAGAAGTGATAATTTAGGCTTTCTATGGTTACAATTAAAGATAAGCTAGAGAAATATTCTCTATATTACATGCACGTCTCGATTTGCTCCTGAAGTAGTAAATATTTTAAAAGAGGTTGAAGCATCACAATTTGATGTGATTAATGCATGTTCAGATAATTATGTTCGATTTCCTGAAGGATGTGAATTTTTATAAATATTAATCCATTCCTTGGAGTGAATACTTAATTTTTCGTATTTTAATTTACTCCTGAAGAAGTAACACAATTGAAATTTTCTCCCGAAGCATGAAAATATTATGAAATTGTGTCTTTCTGTGCTATTCAAAGTTATTTTTGAAGCACATTTTCATTCCCTGGAGTGAATGAAGAAATACCACAACTCACATTCGGAAGAGCTAGAATAACAGAGGATATAAATATTATTTTTGTGGCATAAAGATCATTATCGCACGTACCTGTTGTACGTAAAACATCTTGGATAAACCTGTTCACCCTGGAACCAGTAGAATCCCCTGGTTGACTGGAAGAAGTGGGTGCAATATTTGACCTCTGTATCTGGGAAGCCACTATTTGAGCCAACATCTGTATGGCTCCCTTAAGATCAACATCAGAAACACCAGAATCGGAAGCTGGAACTGGAGATGGAACTGGTATATCAGTTGGAGGGACCGTTGCACCCTCAGTAGGTGTAGGTACAAGTGCGGTCTGATCAGTTGTAGTTGAGTCAGGCAGTGTAGTAGCTGGAGGAATATTCTCACTCCTCGGGTGCTCACCCGCATCATCAATTATAGAATCAACTGTCACTCATGGGGTGACATTGGCTCTTTGGCCAGTTCTTGTCTTCTTCTTAGGTGCCATGTACTGAAAATTAGAGCAACTCAGGAGTTAAAGAAGGAACAATCTTACAACCAGCTTTATCGCACGATCAAGGACATGAAAGAAGGGTATTATTCCTAAATGCCCATGTAGCATCCTAACTATAGATGTGATCGACAACACACTGATAATAAGGACTCTACTAGACATGGCTCCGAGACATCCTATGACACTTTAAAACCTTAGGCTCTGATACTAAGTTTGTCACATCCTAAAACTGAGGAGCGCGACCGGCGCTCAACCGAGTGAACCCGACCGAGCAAGCTTGTTAGATTTCATTCTACCCAAACTCATTCATGAATAGAGATATACATATTTTCATTAATTAGACGAAAATGTGTTCATGTCTACAATACCAATTCATTTCCAATAGTTTCATCATTTTTAAAGTCTCAAATGGACAAGTAATACAACCACAACATAACATAGTTTGTCTTTCCCCAGCACCAATACACAACCCACACTATGTCTACGGAGCCTCTATAGATAAAGAAGAGTACAATGATAATGCCGGTAACAAGGCCCCGCTATACCTCAAACCGAATACACAAAGTACAAAAGATATATGACCCCAAAATGAAGTGGGGCTCACCAAGTCAGCTGGGAAGAAGGTGTACTGCTATCACTGATCAATATCTCATGTTGTGGAACCACCTGCATCCATTTAAAGATGCAATGCCCCCGGCAAAAGGGACATTAGTACCGTCGAATAGCACTAGTATGTATAACTAAACAGGCTCTCAATAGAATGACAAATAATACAAACAAGATTATCATAATATCAATGAAAGCCTTAATTAACATCAAATCTCAATTTAGGATCAAGACAGTGTTCAAATTAATTTTCATATCTCACATTGGGAGATTTTTAGTATCGATATACCATTGTCTATAATACCATTATTCACAAAACCGGTATTTACAAAATCAGTACCACCGTACTATGAGCACGGAGTCCGATTACGACCCGATCGGCTAGGCCATCTCATTAGAGACATCAACCACAATTTCTCTCAATATCAATACCACCGTCTTTAACACGGAGTCCGATCACGACCCGATCGGCTAGGCTATCCATTAGGGACATCAACCACAATTACCATCAATTATAATTTTCAGCACAATCACCACCATGTGTGCGGCATGGTGTCCGATCACGACCCGACCGACTAGGCCGTCTTATTTGAGACATCAACCTTTTTATATTAATCATCGCATTTCATAATACTTTCACATCTTTTCATTTCATTGGCACCAGTGGCCATAATTATAAGTTCATTCTTGGCACGTTGGCCATATTCAGTATTTCATGCTCACATTATCAATTTCAAATATCATCCTCATCATCAACAACAAACACAATTCAAATCAAAGTGTGTAGTACACATGTGAGCAATTTAGAGTCTAAGGCACATAGAGATATTTCACAAAACTTGGCATAATAGCCTTCATTTGAACTTGACTTAAAGTCTAAACATTATTAATGCACAACCCATATTTTAACACATCCTCAATTGGTAACACAACATGAATAAAGCATCTGGGATGCTTGTTGAACATATTTCTTTCAACCCAATCTTACTCGGAATAGCCAATTTCATAATGAATCACTCGGTACTTACATAATTTACATGAATATCGTGAGATTCAATTATAAGAGAAGAGTTTAGCCAACATACCTCACTTGAGCTTCCTTACATTCTAAATATTCCGGAATTCTTAGCAACTTCAATCTATTATAGAAATATAACAAATTGAATCAAAATTAGGAAGATGATCATGGTTCTAGCTCACTTGAGCATTTTATCAAACACTAGGTGTGCATAAAGTTTCAATGTCCTTTTTATGAAGGATTTCATCATCCCACAAACCCAATATTTATCATTTTTAGCTCAACAACCTTCCTACACCCTTTGATAGCACATGCATATAAAATAAGCAACTCTCATGCCCAAAAATTATCTTGCTAATTACCCATTTTCAGATAATTTCGAAATTAGGGTTTAGGGTATAGAATCTTACCTCTAGGATGAAGACATAGTGAGCTTCCCTTCTTAATCTTCCAAAACTTGAGAAAGAATTGAAGAAAAGTTATTGAAGAACACCTTCTCACTCTAGGGCACTCTCTCACACTTTAAAATATCAGATTATGTCTCTAAAATGGCACAACGAGTGTATTTAACGAAATAGGGTCGGGTTTTAAAAAATAAACCTAAAAATGGAGCTCCGGAACAGTTATGCGACTGCATATGCGACCGCATAATGGATATGCGGACCGCATATCAGTCGCATAATTGCTGATAAAATGATCAAAAAAGCCGTCAGTGCATGCGGTCACTATGCGGTCCGCATAATGCATCGCATAACATTTATGCGATCGCATAATTGCTTCCAACTGACCCAATTAACTGCCTCACTCTGCGCCCATTATGCGGTCCGCAAAGTGATTTTGCGGTCGCATAGTGGACCGCAGAAATGCACATTTCTGCCAAAAAAATTCTTTTACTTTTCCGTGCATTGTTCAACCCAAAATGTCCGAGCCTAGTCCGGCATCATGAAACATTGTTCACTCCTCAAACACGTAAGCCTAGTCCGACACCATCAAACATTATTTTCTTTGCATATTTTACCGGGCTTTACACTTAAGTACTTCGAAATTTTTCGGGATGTTACAATATAAATGATGGCATTTGTCCATGCGTTTTTACAAAGAAAACAATATCAGAGTTTGTTATACGTTTTGTTTATGTTAATGGCATAAATCTCATAGGAACTCCAGAAGAGCTCCAAAGGAAAAAACTTTGTCTTAGTCTGCAAATTGAATATTTAGAAGATGGGATCTTTATCCATCAATCTGTCTATACAGAAAATATCTTAAAACGCTTTTACATGAACAAAGCGCACCCATTAAATAAACCAAATGGGTGTTCGATCACTTGAAGTGAATATGGATCCGTTCTGACCTCCAGAAAAGTATGAGGAACTCCTTGGTCCTGAAATACTCTATCTCAGTGCAATTGGTGCACTTATGTATCTTGCTAATGCTAACAAAGTTGGTGCAGATCATATTGGTTATGCAGATGCATGTTATTTATCCGATCCTCATAAAGTTTGATCTCAAATCGGGTATGTGTTTACATGTGGAGGTATTATCATATCATGGCGCTCCACAAGACAATCAATTGTTGCTACTTCTTCAAATCATGTTGAGATAATAACTATTCATAAAGAAAGTAGGAAATGCGTATGGTTGAGATCAGTGATTCATTTTATTCAAGAAAAATGTGGTTTGGAATGTGATAAAAGATCCACAATTTTATACGAAGACAATGCTGCGTGCATAGCCCAATTAAAGGAAAAATTTATAAAAGGAGATAGAACGAAACACATTTCACCAAAATTATTCTACACACATGATTTTCAGAAAAATGTGACATCAATGTGCAACAAATCCGTTCAAGTGACGATCTAGCAGATTTGTTCACTAAATCTTTGCCAACTTCAACTTTTGAGAAAATAGTATACAAGATTGGAATGCGGAGACTTAAATATTTGAAATAAAATTTTCATCAGGGGGAGTAAAATACGTGTTGTACTCTTTTTCCCTTACTAAGATTTTTCCCACAGGGTTTTCCTTATAAGGTTTTTAATGAGGCAACTAGAATTACGTATTACTAAATATGTGTACTCTTTTTCCTTTACTGGAATTTTTTTCACTGAGTTTTTCCTAGTAAGGTTTTAACGAGTCACAATATCTTTTAATGAACATCCAAGGGGGAGTGTTATGAAAATATTATATTATGGATGTCCATTCATTACTCCGCTATAGATAATCTTCCTGAAGAAGATTATCCATTTAGTACTCTGTTGAAATTTATCTACAAGCAGCTAATGCAGGCAGGTTGCAAGCAACTCAATGAAATGATTTGCAGCAACTTCTTATTAAACAGGCAGGTTGCAAGCAGCTCATGCAGACAGCTTACAAGCAGCTCATGCAGGCAGGTTGCAAGCAACTCAATGAAATGATTTGCAGCAGCTTCTTATTAAACAGGCAGGTTGCAAGCAGCTAATGCAGACATCTTACAAGTAGCTAAAGAAAAGCTTTGCAGCTGCTTCCTTAAAAGCCTCGCAATTGCTTCCTTTCTTATATAAATAGAGGATTTTTCAGTTCATTATGGACAACAGTTTGAAGTTAAATAAAAATATCAATCTCCCTTTATACTTGTCTTCGATTTATTTACTTTACAGTCTTTATTTTATAATATAATTTATTTTTCAATTATAGACAGAAAATAATTCCCTCCTCTTTTTTAATTTAATTTGTTAAATAAATATATTTAAAGGTAAGGGTAAGATTTTCGTACACACTATAATTCTCAAACCTCATTTGTGGGACTACATATTGTTATTATTGTTATTGTTGTTGTTGTTATACTTTAATTTATCACTATTTGTCATTTTTATTCCTTTCTAAATATCAATTATATTGTTTTATTTTTATTTTTATGATTTGTAAGTAGAGTTTAGCGGGAGCTGCAACATATACTGAAGCTCTTTAGGACGAGTTCTAATGTTCTATGCAGTTGTACACAACAAACTTTTAGGTTGAACTTTTTGTGTTATTGCGGGCGGATGCAGTGTGACAGTTACGAGTTAAATTTAACCCATAACTTTTGACGTAGAATAAAAATTATATGTAAAAATTTATTAAAATTATAAAAATAATAGATATGAACTCATAACTTTAAAAATATAATGAGTTTAATGTTAAATTTTTTTAAAGTTGAACCCACAGAGTTTAAATCCTAAATCCGACTATGATTATTGCTATAGTTTTGTATTTTTATTTCTACACAAAAAAATAGTAGTATTTGATATTCATTCTTCTTGCTGGTTATGAGTTGCTCATTAGCGTCGAGGTATTTGAGATATTGATCGTGTTACAACAGTGCGCATATGGAGAGATAACAACTTTAGATTATTTTTTGTCCTTAGATACTCGACTCCCGTTTGGCCATAAATTTTGGCATTTTTTTTCAAATATTATTTGTTCATGGAATATGATCAGTTTTTGAAAAAAATTTTGATTTTTTTTTTCAAATTCCCAAAAACTAGTTTAGTTGAGAAAAGAGTTCTTAAAGTTGAAGTTCAAATTTTCAAAAACTGGTTTTTGGCTACTTCAATAACTGATCATATTCCATGAATAAATAATATTTTTTTTTTTTTTTTGAAAAAATATAGCCAAAATCTATGACTAAACGGAAGTTTAGAAGGTCAAGAAGATGTCAACTAAATTATAATACATCAAGAATGTTCAATGGTACTAAATTCAAATTTTGAATGGTACAAAAATTGATAAATCAACTATGAGGGAGAACATGAAAATTTGGGTTGGAACCTAGAATTGTTCAAGCAACTCAATGGTAACATTAATCAAAGCGACAACATGCAAAGTTCTTTAGTAGCTGTGTAAATTGTAACCACAAGCTGTTGTTCATAACTCATAGGCGCATAGCAAAACTATCAGGGGTTAATGTCTAATTTTCAAAAGAAAGAGTACCAGATTACCAAATCGCAAAACAGCGAGAGAGGTCCGACAGAAGCCTGTAGTTCTTCTGGCGCCAATCCAACCGCCTCGAAACATAAAAAGCAGCACCCAAGTCCTCTTTCGAGTCGTTTAATTTCCACCGTAATCATCGCTTTCACCGGCGACCATGTCCTCCGATGCCGGAACCCTAACCCTTGACTCTACCACTCTCTACACAACCGCTCTCAACTCCCTCCCCGGCCAATCTTCCTCACATTCAAACCCACCACCCCTCCCTCTTCCCCCAATCCCTCCCTCAGTCCCTCAACCGAAACTGATTCCAAAAACTCGCTTTATCATCGACGGTTTCAAATACGCCGGCGATTTCTCAGTTTCATACTTCCTCTCTCATTTCCACTCCGATCACTATACTGGCCTTTCCCCTAATTGGTCCAAAGGTATCATTTTCTGCTCCTCCATAACCGCTAACCTTCTCATCCAAGTCCTCAATGTTCCTGCGCAATTTGTAGTGTCTTTACCGCTCTCCGAAGCCGTTTTAGTCGACGGCTCCGAGGTATTTCTCATCGACGCCAATCATTGTCCTGGTGCTGTGCAATTTTTATTTAAAATTCCAGTTAATTATGGCAAATTTGAGCGGTATATTCACACAGGTGATTTTCGTTATTGTGACAAAATGAAATTAGAGCCTGTTTTAAATGCATTTATTGGTGCTGATGCTGTATTTTTAGATACAACTTACTGTAATCCGAAATTTATATTCCCTAGTCAAGATGAGTCAATTGATTATATAGTTGGTGTTATAGAGAAATATGGAGTTGAGAACGAGGGTTCATTGAAAAATATATTGTTTATTATTGCTACTTATGTTATTGGGAAGGAGAAGATTTTAGTGGAGGTTGCGCGGAGATGTAAGAGAAAGATCCACGTCGATGGCAGGAAAGTAGCAGTTTTGAAGGTATTAGGTCGTGGGGAGGATGGGATGTTTACTACCTTTGAATCTAAAACCGATGTTCATGTTGTTGGGTGGAATGTGTTGGGTGAGACTTGGCCATATTTCAGACCCAATTTTGTGAAAATGAACGAGATCATGAATGAAAAAGGGTATTCTAAGGTGGTTGGTTTTGTCCCAACTGGCTGGACTTATGAAGTGAAGCGAAATAAGTTTTCAGTGAGGAAGAAAGATTCCTTTGAGATACATCTTGTTCCATATAGTGAACATTCTAATTATGATGAGCTTAGACAATATGTGAAGTTTCTGAAACCAAAACGTGTCATACCAACAGTAGGCATAGATGTTGAGAAGCTGGATAGCAAACATGCTAATGCCATGCGGAAGCATTTTGCTGGCTTGGTCGATGAGATGGCCATTAAGCAAGAATTTCTAATGGGTTTTCATCCTTGTGTCCAAGGGGAGGAAGATATGGATGCAAAAGAATCTCCTCATGCTTCAGTTAGTATCACCAATCAAGAAAACACAGGCAAATCTGCTCATGCTTTAGTTAGTATCACCAAGCAAGAAAATGAGGATATGTCAGTGGATTCTAAGATCTGCAATATTGGTGATAGGGAGGATATTATCCATTCATTTCCTCAAGGAGAACCTGAGTTGCAAGGTTTAGAAAAAATAAGTGAAGGTGATGTGGAAGAAGAGCTGAAAGAGCTTAAAGACTGTTTACCCATTTGGGTCACTAAAGACCAGATGTTGGATTTACTTAGTATTTCGGGAAAAAATATTGTTGATGCAGTCACTAACTTTTATGAACATGAAACCGAATACCGCGAACGGGTCACTGTCAGTAATTCTCCTACCTCTTCATTTGAGCCAAACTCACCAAATGGGTCTGCATTGCCTTTTAAACCAAAAGGAGATGAATCTATGCTGTCTCCCAAACCATGGGTTGGTAAAATGCCGCAGCAGGGTGAGACAACTGCATCAAATAAAACCTTTAAACTGGCCAACATGAACCGTTCCAGTTGCAAAACTATTTCTCCGGGTAAAAGGAAGAGAAGTGCTGAAAACAAGTCGCTTAAAAAAGCAAGAGGAAATGTAAGTATGGAACCTGGTGGATCAAAGCAGTGTACTATAACAAAGTTCTTCAGTAAAATGGCTCCTCCATCCGTGCAGAAATGGAATGATGCAACTGCTAGTAAAAATTCCCACGATGATAACAGTATGCTACTAAGTGCCTCCTTTGAGTCTTATAAAGAGGAAGCTGATCGGTTTATTCAGATTGTGAATGCAGATGAGTCATTAAGAAGTTATGCTGCCACAGTACTAGCAAAGACTAAAGGAGACATAAGTATGGCACTTGATATTTATTTTTCAGAACACAAAGATGTTGGAGAAACTAATGGATGCAGGATTTCTGAAAGCAGCAAAGTGGTGCAACCTGTTAAAGAGGTTTTCCCTTCTTCCAAAGATGAAAAGTCGCCCAAAAGATTAGGAGATGACCCGGATTGGTCCTTGTCTGGAGTTCCCTTAGCCAATACTGGCGTAAATTATGTATCACTTCCACCTGAGAAATATTCTCCTTTGGAACATGGTTGGTGTCTTGTAATTACCATTTCTGATGTAATTATTTGGATATATTCAAGCATAATTTCCAACTTTGTTATCCAAGTAAAATCTGTTCACCAGTAAAGTATTACTTGTTTTCCTTTCTTTTTCTTTCATTCTATTCTCCAGCTAGCTGGAACAAGGGGCAGGCTGCTCCATACCTACATCTTTCACGGACTTTTGAATTGGTAGAGGAAGAAAAAGGCAAGATAAAAGCAACATCAATGTTATGCAATATGTTTCGGAGGTTTGTTGCCTACTACTCTTTAACCCTTAAGGCATCATTTTCTTTTCAAGGGTTCTAAGATAGCCGGGTTATACTGAGGGGCATTTGTTAAGGGTTTAAGCATGGGATGTTCTTATAGATTTTATTATGCATTGGGTTTATTGGATTACTAGCTGGGTTCTTGCTTTGATTGGATTTCAATTATATCCTTATCCTCATAAGTAACAGCTCAAAACCAAAAAAAGACAGCGTTCCCATTTTTTTGGGGAGCAGGGGTAGTGGCATGAATGAGAGGTAAAATGGTAGTTTATGTTAATTGGGAGAATCCAATCCCGCAGATCCACCACCAATAAATAATACAATTTCACGAGTCTACAGACTTAGGAGTAGCGTGGATTCAAAATTTTCATCCACCCACCCTCTAATCTCGAAGAAAGTATGGCTGTATTAGTTGATCAGTTACTGCTCATTCACAGCTTGCTGGCATTGTCTCCTGAGGATGTGCTTCCTGCAGTGTACTTGTGCACAAACAAGATAGCTCCTGACCATGAAAATATGGTTAGTCTAATACCATAATTGTCTATAAGATTTTGCCTCTTGGTTAGTGGTTGAGTTCTAACATTGTGATGCATTTTTCTTCTTATTGTTTTTTGTGTGCCAATTAATTCTTTTCACTAATGCCCAGGAGTGTGTATTCGTTGACTACTTTGACATAATTACCTCAAGTTTGGCCCATGGTTTTATATTTTCATATGTTAACATTCTTTAAGTTTCTTCTTCCATTGCAATTCCTTTTTTTTTTCTTTGTCCTTTTGGGTAAGCAAAGTGAGCTTTTCAGTTACACCAAAGGTGTGATTTTATAAACTATTCTGAGTCTGCAAAAAATAAAGATAGAAAGCTATCCTCAAGACGCCTATTGTTCCTTTCTATGATTCTATCTAAGTTGTCCAAATACGTAAAGTGAAATGTCTTCGCAGCAATTCTATAGGTTTGTCGTTTGCGTACTATCTCTATTTAAGCTTGTTCCGGAAGTGGCATTTGGGTCACATAATGGATTCATGATTCATTATTACCACCTTTGAAAGGAAAAAGTTGGTAAAAACATACAAGGTATTACTTGTATATGTTGTAATGGCATTTGTAGTCACAAAAGGGATGATTTGAAATTAGACCCCAAAAATAAAATAAACTAAATTAAAGGTCGTCACCTTTTTTTTTTGTTGATAGTTCAAATAATCTTCATTAGTATCCATTTTTTGATAACCCTAGTGTTTAGGTCAGGATGCACACACCTTCACTAATACCAGGTGGATATTGCTAAGAGTCTATACACAGTATGTTGTTAGCTTAACTCTAGTCATCTACCAAGCTATCCCATTGTTACTTTAACTAGTTTTCTTATTTTTAGACCAAGAAAGGATGTATAAGAATATATCAACTAAGGATCATATTATGGAAACTGCAAATTAGAGCATTTTTGAAATTAAATTCACATCTGAAAAGCAATCTAGAGCAAAACAGGCTAAAAAGAGAGAAAAATTTTGGGGGGTTTGTGTGTGTGTGGGGGGGGGGGGGGGAAGATGGACAGTGAAGGGGTTGGGAATTGAAGGAGTCGAGCCAACATTGGACTAGGAAAGTTGAGTTGAGGAATGGAAGTATGACTGTAGGTCAAGAGAAGTTGGTGGCAAAGAGAGAGAGTGGGGATGAGGGAAGGGGCAGGACCTGGTTGTTGGGAGTGGGAGTGTAGTAACCAGAAGGTTAAAGGAAGGGGAAAGGTGAGTGAAGGGGGCTAAGGCAATGGGAGAGGTGGAGTGTCCGGAGGTTCGAGAAAGGAGAGAAGTGACTCAACGTGGATTCAGTTAGTTGGATTGACCCATTTAAAGATTGCAGACAACTTTTTCATTTTATTGTTTGCCCTATATTTTTCTGTAAATACCTTCGCATTGGAGAGTAGAAATTTAAATTAATTGCATTTTGGATGAGATTACTAGCTTTTAACTGTGCTATAAAAGTAATGACTATAAGGGAGGTCCTTCTAGTGACTTTAAACTAAAGGTTGGTCTAATGCATATCTCAAAGTGCAGGGAATTTCAATTGTGTTTCATGAAGCAAAGGGGAGTCTAAATGTCTCGCCCTAGTCATAAATAAATGGGTTTCCTCCTTTATAATGTTGTTCTACTGACATTCTTCACATTATTTATTGAAGAAGACTTTCCTGCCATAGCTACCCAATCTTACTGAAAATTGAAAAAGACCCATCCTTATAATTGGGAATGCATCAGCTAAACAACAGCTGTTACAAAATGCCAGGGCCTTTCACAATGTCACATCTGTTCAGTAACTTCTTGCTTTCGTGCTGGGCAGCAGATGGTAGAGATTAGATGTGACAATACCGGCCATCCTTGTTCATAGTGGTGGGGAGTTCTCTCCAAACTACTTGGTCAAGGGTTCAAGGCTGGTAAACAGTGTCAAAAAGAGATTAGCTGTGACAATAACAACCATATTTGTTAGTGTTATGCTCATATATGGTTTGTTGCAATTTACAAATTTCCTTTCTATTTTGTGATTAAATTCTTTTTATATATGTGCATGATTTGATACATCATTACTTCTATTTTATTTGCTCTTATTTGAATTTCAAAGAGTATCATCTCAACTGTGATCTTATCATGGTCCAGGAATTGAATATTGGGGGCAATACTGTTATAGCAGCACTAGAGGAGGCATGCGGGAAAAAGAGATCGAAAGTACGAGAATTATATAACAGCTTAGGTGATCTTGGTAGGAGCATTTGTCATTCTAGGTTTCTGGAGAATGGACAGCCTGTGTTTTGTCTTTTCTCCTCTCTTTGGTTGGTTGGATGCTTTTTGTTGCGGGGTTGAACTTTATTGACTGTTTGTTTGGGATTAGGTGATGTTGCTCAACTTTGCCGACAAACACAATCGTTACTTGCTCCTCCAATGGCACTTACAATTAGGGGTGTATACTCTACTCTTAGAAGGATAAGGTATGATTTTGACTCCTTTTGGTATGCAATAGTTGTTGCTGATCGTTTGAATGAGATCATGTAGTCTTTTCAGTATTCAAATAGGTTCTCTTTATATTGGGTTTTTTGACTCCTAGCCCAGAACCATGCCTCCCTCCCTTAGTCCACTGTATTCCTGCATCATTATTTTTCTTTTTCTGTCATGCACATCCTTCTCGTGAATATCAGACTATGTTTTCCTTTTATGGCAAGCTTCAATCTGTACTTTTTTTGTATCCTTTCTCATTTATACAACGAAGTCTGTCTAAGATGAAAGATAATAGAGTGTTGCAAAAATGTTAGATGTTTTACGTAGTAAATGGATGCTATCCACGGTAACATAGCTAGTTATTTGGTTCTGATGATCTTCTTTCGGACTTCTTTTTTATTGTTTTGGATGGGGCGTAAGGTTGACCTTTGTATATTCAGAATTATACCAGCTTCTGCGATCTGTATCACAATTTCATTGTAACGTGGGGAGTTGTCTACCCACTTAAGAGGATTATTTTGCGTTTTTGATAAGCTTACTTCATTATGCCTTTGACTTCTCTTACAATTGTCTGGGTTTGGTTTGTGTAATGTGTGTTTTTATATCGAGGCACCCCCCCCCCCCCCCCCCAAAAAAAAATCGCACACATGTGTATGTATGTACATATGTATTTAAATCATTAATCAGATGATAAAGGGGGCAAACCTGGATTTCGTGCATTTTTAATGTTCTGGTTTTGCTTGAAAATATACTGCTAGGATAGTTTATCTTGAACTTATCTTGTTGCAAAGTATCAAAACATTCCTTTTTTATTTCTTATGGTTTCTGTATGCTTTCGATGACAAAATGAATTGCTATATACATTATATCAGTTTACAGGCAGGGAGTGGGAGTGGCATCCGAAAGAAAAGCCTCATTGTCAAACTCATGTGTTCATGTAGGGAGAAGGAGATGAAGTTTCTTGTCCGAACTTTGGTATGATTCACAGTTTCAGTCTTCAAAGAATAAAAAGCCCTTCTGTGGTATTGTAGGCTCATAAATGTGTAAAATAACTGATAATTGCACTTTTGTAGTTGTATGGATCCCTGCACATCTCATCTAAAACAGCGTAAGCAAAAGAAAAAACTTTTTATTTGCATTTTTTATTTCCTCCAAACCAGCAGGCTCCAGATTTTTTCACAATAACTTGGTCTTGTTGGCAAACTCAACCTAATAGAATATTATAATCACCAGAGAACTTTGAAGTCCACATGATATTTGTCTCAAATCTATATTTGATGCAGTAGTTTTCCTTTCCTGATTCTGTGGTAAAACATGGGTTAATACTCTTTTTTTAACATATCTAGAGTTGAAAGTATGCTACTTTCTTACTTATGAAACAACAATTTTTGTTCTTCCACTTAATGTGACTGTTAAGAATTAGTACTAACTTGATGCTCGAAAAAAAGAAGAAGAATTAGTACTAATTGCTTTCATTCTCGTAATATACAAGCCCTTGGATTGTCCTGTACTTGGATGAAAAAGTAGATAATAATTAGTAAATATGATTACCCAAGGTTATATAGCATCAAGTTATTCAAAAAATAAGAATATTAAAAGAATTTTCTGCTATCCACAGCTCTTGATTGTTCTTGTTTGCAATTTTGGCTTTTAGGAGAGCGTGTTAGTTTTGTTCAGTTGACATGGTGTCGAACCAATCCCCTGAGGACACTTTAATCTAAATAAAGACCTAAACAAGCTCTTTTTCCTGTTTCTGTCAATATCAAATTACATTGTATGTTGATTTGTTGTGAAAGGTGATGTATAGCAAGATATCTTGCTTTCTTCTAACTGTTTCACCTCTGCTTGCTTTCTTCTAACTGTTTCACCTCTGCTTACTTTTTCTGCTGTAGGTTAGGAATTTGCGGATTGGAGCCATGATGAGAACTGTTCTTCCTGCATTAGCTCAAGCTATTGTCTTCAATTCTGTTCTTTATGATGGATCAGTCGAAAATATGAAAGAGAATCTGCAGGTTTGTTCATAGGAGATTGACAGGATGGAGATAGTAATCCGTATTTAATTTCATTCCATATGGAGGGTCATTCTTCTTGAATGTTTCACCCTGAGTCCCATGCTTTTGTTTTGGTGGACTACGCTCAAAGATGCTACTCCTTTGTGGAGATGAGTAAGAGTTGCTGGGCATTTGATGTTTGGTGTTCTGATCTGCCTTTTTGTTGATTGAAGTGGGGAAATTCTCTTGATAGCTTGAATTTATGTTTCTACCGTCCATGTCTGCTGCTTTTCCCCTTTTCTGAACTCATTGATATTGCCTTAATGGTTTTCCTACTAACTAGTACTCTTTTTTTCCTTGACGTTAGCGACTTTCAGCAGAAGTAGTTGAGGCATATAACATCCTTCCTAGCTTGGTAAGCGTTATTCTTCAAGTCTAATGGTTTTATTAACAAGACTGGTATTAGGTTCTAAGTTTTCATGCACTTAGAAGTTGTTAGTCGCGTGTGTGTAGATCTTTTGTGATTCTACTTTATGTTAATCATTGACTGGGCCGTATGTTAATTTTACTTCCATTTCACTCAACTGTTTCCAAGTGCTTACCCAAAAAAAAGGAGGAAAAACTACTATTATTTTTCATATTTTTTCTTCGGTGAGCTAAATGTGCCATTTTAAAATAGTGAAGCATTTAAATTTATTCAAGTTTAATAGTCACGTATTTCCTTCTGCAAGAGGCTATCGATGTTTGTATATGATTTGCCTAGAATTATCTAATTTTTATTGTCTCTAATTAATTTAGTGCTCTGTTTTGACCAGGATGTACTTGTTCCTTCTTTGATGGAAAAGGGGATTGAGTTTTCCTTAAATACGTTGTCAATGGATCCAGGCATACCCATCAAACCAATGCTTGCAAAGTACAGATAAATGTGTACTTGTGTTTATGATGCACTTTTTTGTACTACGATTCGTCTTACTGTTTATTTCACAATGGACCATCTCTTATACTTCCTCAATTTTTCGCTGATGATAGAATTACTAATGGCACCCCTCAAGTGCTGAAGCTCTTCCAAAACAAAACCTTTACATGCGAGTACAAGTAACTGCTCGAAACTTCCTTTTCCATCAGTTTTTTTGGACATTGTAGCTAATTGTTTGATTTGTTTGCTGATCCATCAATGTAATGAAATGGTCTTTGTGGGATAATGAAATTCCTACTCTGAAGAAACTGGTAGGGACATAGATTTATTTAAAAGTGAAGCATCTCCATAGGGATTTTGTCGGACTGGCATATTTCAAGTAAATATTCTAAAATTATGTCCCTTTATGGATCTTTGTGCTTTATTAGTGTCACACCACAATGCTCCAAACTGCATTTTTTGTCTTCGTGCAATTGAGAATACTAGGGCATCTATTCCCCTTTCAACTCCCCACCCTCAAAAAGATAGAAATAAATAAAAAAAAGTAAAAAAAGAATGAGGGAAAGAAATTGTGATAACAGAGCTAATATTCTTTTACCTTCTGTATTTTAGCTGATTGCAAGTAGCACCGGGTTCATGTTCATTTAATAACTTTTTTTACCACATACAATTTTAAAGCTATTTTGGGTCTCGAAGGGCTACTTTGGTGGGCACAAAGGGACTAGTGGTGGAATAGAGAGGTCCTAGAAAAAGTAGAAGCCAAGAAAGCGGCGTATCTGAAGATGGTGGAGAACAAGGACGAGGAGGAGAAGAGGGCGAATAAGGAGTGGTACAAGAAGACCAAAGAGGCTAAGTTAGCGGTTACGGTAGCTAAGACTGCAACATTTGGACGTTTGTACAAGGAACTTAGGGACAAAGATGGGGACAAGAAGCTGTACAGGCTAGCCAAGGTGAGAGAAAGGAAGGCTCATGATCTGGACCAAGTGAAGTGTATTAAAGACGAGGATGCCAGAGTATTGATGGAAGAGGCGCATATCAGGCAGAGGTGGTAGACTTACTTCCATAAACTCCTAAATGAAGAGGGAGACATGGACATCGTGTTAGGGATTTGGAGCACTCCGAGAGTCGTCGAGATTTTGGTTATTGTAGGCGTATTAAAATTGAGGAGGTCGAGGGGTCGATGCGTAAGATGAGTAGGGGGAGAGCGACCGAGCTAGACGAAATTTCAATGGAATTTTGGAAGAGCGTGAGCAAGGCAGGCTTGGAGTGGCTCACTGGGTTATTTAACATCATATTTAGGACGACGAAGATGCCTGAAGAATGGAGGTGGAGTACGAGATATCCAAAATTGCAACAGCTATAGGGGTATCAAACTGCTGAGTCACACTATGAAAGTTTGGGAGAAGGTGGTGGAAGCAAGGGTGAGTAGGAGTGTCTCTGAAAACCAGTTCGGATTCATGCCGGGTCGTTCGACTACGGAAGCCATTCACCTTGTAAGGAGGTTGGTGGAACAGTATAGGGAGAGGAAGAAGGACTTGCACATGGTGTTTATTGATCTAGAGAAAGCATATGACAAAGTTCCCGGGAGGTTCTATGGAGATGTTTGTAGGCTAGAGGTGTTCCTGTAGCGTATACTAGGGTGATTCAGGACATGTATGGAGGAGCTAAAACTCAGGTGAGGACAGTGGGAGGGAACTCGGACCACTTTCCAGTTGTGATGGGGTTGCACCAGGGGTTGGCTCTTAGTCCATTTTTATTTGCTTTGGCATTGGATACACTGACGCGTCACACTCAAGGGGAAGTGCCTTGGTGTATGTTATTCGCAGATGAGATTGTACTGATTGACGAGACGCGAAGTGGTGGTAACGCGTGACTGAAGTTTGGATACAGACCCTAAAGTTTAAAGGTTTAAAGTTACGTAAGACTAAGACAGAATACTTGGAGTGTAAGTTCAGTGATAGGTCTAGTGAAGAAGAAACGAACGTGAGGCTTGATACACAAATCATCCTCAAGAAAGATAGTGTCAAGTACCTGGGGTCTATAATCCAAGGTAATGGAGAGATTGATGAGGATGTTACGCATCGTATTGGTGCGGGTGAGTGAAATGGAGGCTCGCATTCGGTGTCTTATGCGATAAGAATGTGCCTCCTAAACTTAAAGGTAAGAGAGTAGTAGTGAGACCGGTTATGCTGTATAGGGCAGAGTGTCGGCCATTCAAGAATTCTCATGTCTAGAAAATGAAAGTAGCAGAAATGAGAATGTTAATATGGATGTGCGGGCATACCAGGATTGATAAGATTAAGAATGAGGATATTCAGGCCAAGGTAGGAGTGGCTCCCATGGAGGACAAAATGCGGGAAGCGAGATTTAGATGATTTGTGCATGTGAAGAGGAGAAACGCAGATGCGCCGGTAAGGAGGTGTGAGAGGTTGTCCTTAGTGGGTCTTAGAAGAGGTAGCGGTAGGCCAAAAAAGTATTGAGAAGAGCTGATTAGGCAAGATATGGCTTTGCTTCAGCTGACCGAGGACATGACCCTTAGTAGGAAGGTTAGGTTGTGGAGGTCGAGGATTAAAATTGTAGGTTAATAGGTAGTGGTACGGGGTTCCGGACATTTCCAGTGTTATTAGTAGCAGTTTTGTATTCTAATTTTGTAGATTTCTATCTTCATGTTGTTTCTTTCGCCTTGTTTTCTTTTATTTTTTTCTCGTCATTTCTTGTTGTTACGACTCTTTTCTCATTTTTCCTCGTGCCGAGGGTCTACTGGAAACAACCTCTCTACATTCACTGTAGGGATAAGGTTTGCATACTATCTACCCTCCTCAGACCCCACTTGTGGGATTATACTGGGTTGGTTGTTGTTGTTGTAATAAGTCATAGTTCAAGAAGATACTATGTCTTAAACTTTAGGGAGAGTGAACTGCAGGGTTATTTGGAGTTCACTTACTTCTTGTTGAGTTCCTCAGTTATGTCATTTGAGTACTAGTATCAAAGAGTTTAGGATTCCTATTCTTATTTATTTTTTATTTGATATTGTCGACTTTTCTTCTTATTTGGGTGTTGTTTTTTATCTTAGAGCTGATGCTGTATTCTGTCGTTTTCATGCAAGGGGAGTGATGGCAGCTCTTGTAGTACCACGGTCCTTTATTTAGTAGCCTATTATCTAGTAGGATCCAATTAACTTTGAAAAATACAGGAGTGATTATGTTTTTTTGGTGCACTATCTTCTCTTTGCTTCTATTTTGAGTGAATACTTGAATGCCGGGATTATTGCTGAAAATTTTCGCTTTACGTGGACTTAACAATCATTTCTAATACCAATGGTATCTTGCGGTTTCTTGAATTTCCAACCGAGTAATTGTGCTTTCTGAAAAAATGAATGAATTGACATCTGAAGAGAGATTCTGAAACAATGTTTTAGCGATGCTGAAATATAGCCTGTAGATATTGCTATTTTTGAACATACTCATATCTTAAAGTACTGATATCTATTTTGCAGATATGATGGTCAGCGAGCTCAAATTCATAAATTAGCTGATGGTTCGGTTCGTGTATTTTCACGGAATGGGGATGAAACAACATCTAGATTCCCTGATTTGGTAAACATAATTACAGAATCATGTGGTCCCAGAGGAGCGACATTCATAGTGGATGCAGAGGTATTTCTTATATGGAATTCCACTTTAAGTAGCACGGGACAGATTCGAGGGAAGCCACGTTAAATTAAAAACTTTCGGAGACTTATATGGGAGACATGATATTATATTTAAAGGATGTAACATAATACCTAATTTATAAAACACAGAAGTTTTAAGACTGTCCTTACAATGCAAGAAAAGCACATTACACCATTCTGTGATATTGCTAATAAAGCATCCAAACAGCTCAATACCAAGTAAAGCATATATAAAGCACAGCAATTTTTTTGGATATTCAATTGAAAAAGATGATTATAATAGAGCAGCTAAAGAAGAAAATATGCCAGCAGAACGGGTAAAAGCAATGAATCAGCACGGTGACCTAGTGGAAGAATTTAAGAAAAAAGAACACGTCATTGGTTCTAACACTACCATGGAAATAATTTGGTATTTAAGTTGGAAGCAGGATAAAGGAGTGGACCCATAATCTCAGTAGTTTCGAACATGTGAGCCAACTAGAGCCGGGGCAGAAGCTCACAGGGAATATATCAAAAAAAGAGCTCTGAGAAAAAAAAAATTAAAAAAACTCACAGGGAATATATCCAATAAAAAAATTGAGAAGAAAAAGAAACATAAGAAGAAAAGAGTGACTCTGAGAAACAACTGTGAAGAATTCGGAGGGAATTAAAATGATCTATCTTTTTCGCAGATGAAGGCTATAAGTTATGAAATAAATGCACTAAGAAATGCAGTTAGACATATTGTGGATCGTGGTCTTCAGTCGGAATATTCACCTTCTCAACTTCAAGAACAGATCGAAACACTTCAATTTCAGATGTCAAACTCGAGTAAATCAAGCTCAAATAGAAACTTTACTGCTAAGTTCCAACAAGTTAAAACAAAAGGTGGAACCATGCTTTTCTTTATTAAGCCAGATTCTTCTTCTTCTACTCCGATGTTAATTAGAATGCTGGTGGTTCTTTTGGTTCGGCCTTGTGTTTTAGGTCATTGTTGTTTGGAAGACGGTAGATTGGGGAGCTTTAGTAATGTGCTAGGCTTAAGATTTCTCTTCTGAATAATCTTATTGAATACAGTAAGGCCTCCATATTCTTGTGAAGTTTTAGATATACGTGCTCTACAATAATTGGAAACATGTGTTTAAATCAAGGGTTCAACATGTGTTTGGAGTTCACCTGGCATGCATCATGTCTGATTGTGTCCATCACCAAACCATGTCGTTATATACTTAAATTTGGTGTCTGTGCTTAATGTATGAATAGTCGAAGTGCCCTCGCAGCCGTTGGGCTGAAATTGTAATCACTAATGAACTTTTGTTGTTTACGACCTCCATCTTTTTTCAGGTTGTTGCAATTGATAGAAAAAATGGTTCAAAGCTCATGTCGTTCCAAGAACTATCTTCACGAGAGAGAGGGACCAAAGATTCCATCATCGCATTAGATAAAATTAAGGTAATTGTCAATCCTCTCAATCAGGAATATCTTTAGCCTTCTGACTCCCCCATAACAATCTAATTTATCATTTGGATTTGGACCTTGTGTTTGGAAGATGGTGGTTGACCCCCTTTCTCCATTTCCACAATGATCACAGCAGATTGCCACTGGAGCCTGTCTTTATTCATTTTTAATCTACATGCTAAAGTAATGAGAAATGTCCCTTGTCAAAAAGTAATGAGAAATGTCTTCTTATGTTATGTTTTATTTTCAATTGGAGTTTGTACACAAAGCATTCCGCATTCATGCAGGGTCCGGGGAAGGGCCGCATCCCAAGGGGTGTGATATTTGTACCTTATTGATCAACTAAGTTTTTTAGAATATTTATGCTGTGCCTGTGATAGACAGTCCCCCTAAAAGATGTTTTGTCTGTAAAAATATATTCTGTTATCTGACATCTCTTTCTTTTTACCATTCTTTGTGCAGGTTGAGATATGCATTTTTGTCTTCGATATCATGTTTGCAAATGGAGAACAGTAATTACTAAAACCATTTCTCCAATTTTGTTGTGGATGGCAATACCTGCTGTTACACATTTGTCTATCCTTAACGGTACTGGTTTCATAGTAATCATGTTTTGTGTCGGTGAAAATACACCAGTTTTGATCTATAAATCTCATTTAATGAGTTGGGGTAGTTTGTTAATATTGTTAAGCTTTGATAGTTTGATAAATGGATTTACCTGGTGATGAGACACAAAGGTATATGATGTGAATAGGTCTATAATTTATACTCCCTGACAATATATGTTACGGTGTTCGACTAGTCATGGAATTAACAAAGAAAGACCTCTAAAACTTGTGGTCTAAAACTAGCCATAAAATTTTTTGTGGCTCATTATTAAGGTTAACGTGGGAAGTTTAAGTTAATTGTTCCTAAATATAGAAAGATGTCATTCCTAAATATGTTTATGGTATTACTTGTTGCACGTGAAGAAAAATTATAGGGAAGCTTATCCAGTGCAAAGATGCCAATTCCCTTGCGAGAAATGAAACAACGAAAATAAGATTGAGATAAAAGACTTCTTGATCATGCTCCCAAGCTATTGAGTGTTCAAATAGTACGTAGACCTATTCTAAACTAGGAAAGATATCAAGGTTACATAATTACATAGATATAATAGTCCCTTATCGATTTGTTAGTTTACGGATGTGTATAGTGTAGTCTTGTCCCACATTGGAAGAGGAGTAATATCTCCTTTTAGTGTATAGCTATAAATAGGGACCTCTTGTATTGTATTTATCATCCAATATCAATAACATATTTTCTCCCGTGCCTTCTCACATGGTATCAGAGCATTAGTGAGAAAAAATCGTTGTGTGTCATTCCAGCGTTAACCGGGAAGAAAGAACTTAGTCATCGTGCAATTTTTCCGGTGACCTAAGGCTTGTCTAAGTGAAAGTCACTTTCTGTCGGTGTTGTGCTAAAACCAACACCACCACGAAGTAGATCACCCTCCGACGACCAACCCCTGAAATTTTATCCGGCATAAAAGCCGCCACGCTCCTCCACGCGTCGGCAACAACTTTTCCGGCGAGGGTTCCGGCCACTTTCCGGCCATTTTTTCGCGAAGCTTCTTCAGGACAGTGTGCTCTCCTCAAAATTCCGAGCCTACCCATCTAATTCAAATCAAATTCTGACCACTTTTATATTTTTCCGGCGTGAACAGTGATCTTTCCGGCCATTTTTTGAAAACATTTCTTCAGGACAGCTTGCTCGCAAAGGAATTCCGAGTCTATCCATCCTGGTTACGACAAATTCCGACAAACTTTGGAATTTTCCGGCGAGCTACAATGTTTCCGGCGTGAACAGTGTTCCACTATTTCAAGTTAACCCTACTACTACAAATTGTAGCGACATGGGAACCGATGCTTTGAATAGTCGGATGGTTTCTTTAGCAGAGTATATTGAGTTCCTTCAGTATAAAACATGTAAGCAGACATCTTCTGAGATAGCTTCTGTTGTTCAAACAGGTAATAGCGTGACTTGTTTCTTCCAATCTTGATCCTCTGAGTCTTGTGTGATTGATTCAGGTGCATCAGATCATATTTCTGGTAACAAATCTCTTTTCACTACTATTTCGTATTCTCAATCTCTTCCAATGGTCACAATGGCCAATGGGTCTCAAACCATGGCAACTGCAATAGGTCAAGCAAGCCCACTTCCTTCCTTACCTTTATATTCAGTCCTTTATGTTCCCAATAGTCCTTTTAATCTCATAGTTGTTAGTCGCTTAGCCAAATCACTTAAATACACTGTTTTATTTCTTGATGACCATGTTTTTATACAGGAACGCAGTATGGGGCGGATCATTGGTACCGGACGTGAATCAAACGGACTTTATTACCTTATCCTTGCTAAATCACATGGACTCACATCTTGTCTTCCTTCTACAACTTGTCCTGTTACTGATTCACCAGATTTATTACATAAACGGTTGGGACATCCCAGTTTGTCAAAACTTCAGAAAATGGTATCTGGTTTATCTCACTTGTCAGCTCTAGAGTGTGAGTCATGTCAGCTCGGTAAGCATACCCGCTCCCATTTCCCTCGGCGTCTTGATAATCGAGCAGAGTCACCTTTTACTTTAGTCCATTCAGATGTTTGGGGTCCTAGTCGGGTCAGTTCCACCTTAGGATTCCGCTACTTTGTCAGTTTCATTGATGATTATTCCAGGTGCACTTGGATATTTTTGATAAAAAATCGATCTGAGCCGTTTTCTATGTTCCAGACCTTCCATGCTGAAATTCAAAATCAATTTGGGGTTTCTATTCGCACATTTCGTAGTGATAATGCCCGAGAGTATTTGTCTTCCCCATTTCAGCAGTTTATGAAATCTCATGGGATTATTCATCAAACATCTTGTCCGTACACATCTCAACAAAATGGGGTAGCTGAAAGAAAGAATAGACATTTTATTGAAACTGCTCGTACCCTACTCATACAATCTCATGTTCCGTTGCGTTTTTGGTGGATGCAGTTCTTACATCTTGCTATCTTATTAATCGTATGCCATCTTCAGCTATCCAGAACCAAGTTCCATTCTCTGTCATGTTTCCCCGCTTACCTTTGTTCTCTCTTCCACCCCGTATCTTTGGAAGCACTTGTTTTGTCCATAACCTTACGTCAGGAACAGATAAGTTAGCTCCTCGTGCTCTTAAGTGCGTATTTTGGGTTTCTCGAGAACACAAAAGGGGTATCGATGCTACTCTCCTAACCTCCAGCGGTACCTTATATCCGCTGATGTTACCTTCTTTGATACCCAATCATACTTCACAGGTTCAGGTCATCACTTAGATATTTCTGAGGTACTACCAGTTTCATCTTTTGGAGATTCAGTCACTCCAACTCCTCCACCTACAACTCTAGTTGTAGCTCTACCACCTATAGCTCCAGTTGTAGCTCCACCACCTATAGCTCCGGTTGTAGTTCCACCACCTATAGCTCCGGTTGTAGCTCTACCACCTACAGCTCCGGTTGTAGCTCCACCACCTACAGCTCCGGTTGTAGCTCCAGTTCCTCCACATAATTCAGTTCAACCTTCTGCAGCTCTACCACTCTTGACTTATCATCGTCGTCCACATCCAGCATCAGGCCCAGGTGATTCACGCCCCGCATCAGATTCTGCACCTACTGCGGACTTGTCTCCTCTTAGTCAACCAATTGCACTCCGCAAAGGTGTACGTTCCACACTTAATCCTAATACCCACTATGTCGGTTTAAATTATCATCGTCTGTCGTCACCTCATTATACTTTTATATCTTCTTTGTCCACTGTTTCTATCCCTAAGTCTACAGGTGAGGCACAATCTCATCCAGGATGGCGACATGCTATGATTGACGAGATGTCTGCTTTACATGCGAGTGACACTTGGGAGCTTGTTCCTCTTCCTGCAGGTAAGTTTACTGTTGGTTGTCGTTGGGTTTATGCAGTCAAAGTCGGCCCGGATGGCCAGGTTGATCGGCTTAAGGCTCGTCTTGTTGCAAAAGGATATACTCAGATTTTTGGGCTTGATTATAGTGATACTTTCTCTCCCGTGGCTAAAGTAGCATTTGTTCGTCTCTTTTTGTCCATGGCTGCTGTACGTCATTGGCCTCTTTATCAGTTAGACATTAAGAATACTTTTCTCCACGATGATCTTGAGGGAAAAGTTTATATGGAGCAACCACCTGGTTTTTGTTGCTCAGGGAGAGTTTAATGGTTGTGTGTGCAGATTGCGGAGGTCACTATATGGTTTGAAACAGTCCCCTCGAGCTTGGTTTGGTAAGTTCAGCACAATTATTGTTCAGCATGACTCGTAGTGAGGCTGATCACTCTGTGTTTTATCGGCATTCTGCTCCTAATCTGTGTATTTATCTAGTGGTTTATGTTGTTGATATTGTTATTACTGGTAATGATCAGGATGATATTACTAATCTGAAGCAACATCTCTTTCAGCACTTCCAGACTAAGGATCTGGGCAGATTGAAGTATTTTCTAGGTATTGAGGTCTCTCAGTCTAGCTCATGTATTGTTATTTCCCAGCGGAATTATGCCTTAGACATTCTTGAGGATACTGGAATGATGGGTTGCAGACCTATTGACTCTCCTATGGATCCGAATGCTAAGCTTCTGCCTGGACAGGGGGAGCCTCTTAGAGACCCTACGAGATATAGGAGGTTGGTTGGCAAATTGAATTACCTCACAGTGACTAGACCTGACATTTCTTTTCCGGTGAGTGTTGTAAGTCAGTTTATGGATTCTCCCTGTGATAGTCACTGGGATGCAGTTGTTCGCATTCTTCGGTATATAAAGTCAGCTCCAGACAAAGGATTACTATTCGAGGATCGAGGCCACGAGCAGATTGTTGGGTACACAGATGCTGATTGGGCAGGATTACCTTTTGATAGACGTCTGGATATTGTGTTCTAGTAGGAGGTAATTTGGTCTCATGAAAGAGCAAGAAACAAAATGTAGTTGCTCGATCTAGCGCTGAAGCCGAATATCGGGCCATGGCTATGGCGACGTGTGAGTTAGTTTGGGTCAAGCAGTTGCTCAAGGAGTTAAAGTTCGGAGAAATCAGCAAGATGGAACTAGTGTGTGATAACCAAGCTGCTCTTCATATTGCGTCAAATCCGGTGTTCCATGAGAGGACTAAACACATTGAGATCGACTGTCACTTTGTCGGAGAAAAAATACTTTCAGGAGATATTGTTACAAAGTTTGTAAAGTCGAATGATCAACTAGCAGATATTTTCACTAAGTCTCTTACTGGTTCTCGTATTAGTTACATGTGTAACAAGCTTGGTACATATGATGTGTATGCACCGACTTGAGGGGGAATGTTAGTTTACAGATATGTATAGTGTAGTCTTGTCCCACATTGGAAGATGAGTAATATCTCCTTGTAGTGTATAGTTATAAATAGGGACCTCTTGTAATGTATTTATCATCCAATATCAATAACATATTTTCTCATGTGCCTTCTCACAGATTCTAACGAATATACACCATAACATCCCTTTTGTCCTTTCTTTTTTGGGGAAAGATAACCCTGAAAAAAGTGATATCTTATTTCATTAAGAAGTCCTTAATGTTGGCAATTAGACTTCTAGGTTACAAGACTCAATGGGCTTTAAATTTGTTGAGAAAGATGGCAGTTAAATTCAATCCTAAAGAAAATAATATACCATAAGATTATTGGAAAGGAGGAGAGCACATGAAGCTAGTAGAAATGATACTATACTTCCTCTATCTGATTTTATATGACAATTATTATTGAATGATTGAAAAGTTTTTCATTGATTACAGTGTTCAAACATGTTAAAAATATCAGTTTCTAAATTATCTGGTTCTTTTGTAATATATAAATTTCATTGTGAATAGTCGAAAAATTAATGACAAAAATCACCTCAACAGTTGAATTTGACCTCTTGCTGTGAACCATGTCATTGCTTTTTGGATGGAGGGAGTAAAAGATTTCTTAACTTGATCAAGAGCCTTTAAAAAAAAGGTTCATGATTGGGGTTCTCAGTTTATACAATGTGATGTTGTACAATGAGATGTAACACGTGTAACCTTAGTGTTTCTGGTTGTGAGGTTTGAGGAGACCTTTCCATATGCTGCTTCTTTCAAAATTTGGCTGATCATGCAATCTGAGGCTTTTATGGCTATTCCACATTAATTTGTCTCTAGCTGATTCTTGTTGCTCTCTTTTAATATTTCATTTGAGACGTTCACATCCTTTTTAGGATTCTATAACTGTAGAATTCTTTGTCTACAGATTGTTGCATCTGCCACTCCGTCAAAGGCGAAAATGTATGCATCTTTATTTCTTCCTACAAGTGTAGAAGTTTAGGAGTAATAGACATTGTAAAACTGTCCTCTTAATTTTTGAAATTTGCTGTGTGAAAATCAGATCTGAAGGATTTATTTGGTGATGGCAAAGGAGGTTATTTCGAGTATGCGACAGAAATGACTGTAAGTTTCTTCTCGGTGTATAATTTTGTTTTGTTGGTTAGTACGTAACATGAGCATTCTGTTGCCGGCTATTCAGTAATTTACCTAACCTATCTTTCTTTAGGTAGAGTCCGATGATGCTTGTGCAGATAACGAAGCCACATTGGCTAGGATGAACAGCTTTCTTGATGATGCGCTACGTTCTTCTTGTGAAGGAATCATGGTGAAATCCCTTGATATAGATGCTGGGTACACACCATCAAAGCGCACTGATGCATGGTTAAAGGTGTTGCCTCGAAGAGTGATGTATTGCATTAGCAAGATTAGAGCTCTAGTCCTAATCCTGGAACTTGTCTGCAGGTCAAGAGAGACTACGTGGAAGGACTAAGTGATTCCTTGGACTTGGTTCCGATTGGTGCTTGGTATGGGAATGGAAGGAAAGCAGGATGGTAATGATCAACTTTTCTTTTCTTTTCTTTTTGATTTTCTTATGCGGACAGTTAAGGCATCAACCTGCAAATTCACTCAAATTTGAGCATCTTTCACCCAGAAATATGTTTTAGGTTCTGAGATAGCTTAGCAGGAATACCTTTCTAAATATGTACTATGCAGAAAGTTAAGGAGTAAACTGCAAATTCCCACGAATTGAGCATTTTTTCACCCAGAAATCTTATTTAAGGTTTTGAGATAGCTTAGCGGGGATGTCTACTCTAAAGATGATTGTGCTGTACAAACTTTGCTGGCATTACCAGTAAAGTGGAAGCATATGCTGCTACTGTATGTCATTTTGACAGTTCAGTGCTACAAACATCTGAGTTGTTTCCTAATGTTTATATGTTATGCATATATTGTTTGGGCACGTAAGAAAACGTCCCTCCCCCCTCTCGCTTCTTTTATGACCGCTGATAAGTTGCATTGGATTCTTTTGCATGAGTGCTTTCATGTGATTAATGCGTTACTTTTTAAATTACAGGTATAGTCCTTTCCTTATGGGCTGCTACAACCCTGACACTGAGGAATTCCAGAGTGTCTGCCGGGTCATGTCTGGGTTTTCTGATTCATTCTACATAGAGGCGAGTTCAATAACGATATAACTTGATTACCATGTTCTACATCTTAGTCTTGGACATGTAGATACTAGTATTGGCATTCTGGTGAACAAACTCTCCTTTGATTAACTTGTCTTTTGATCTGTATCAGAAAGATTGTTTTTTGATATCTGATTCCCCCCCTCCCCCCCCCAAAAAAAAACGGCTTTTTCCCTATTCTGCTTTAAGCTTTTATATGGTTATTCATAGTAAGACATTCTGTTTTATGTGAATTACGAGGATAATGGGTTAGTGATATCTTTTATTGTGAAATTTTGAGGGGTGCAGTGCAGAGTTATTGATTTTAACCATGGTTCGCTTTTATAGATAAACACAAAGAAGGGCACATAAGTCCACTACATGAGTGGGAGCTGGTCATCTTTTAAAGAAGCTCCTGCATTTTTTATTTGCTTTGTTAGGATCCTGAGGTGTGCAAGGTCTTTGAGTTTGATTGTGGTTCACAAATATAGAGAATAGAGCACATAGATCAGCACATGATAGGGAGTTGGTTACCTTGGTAAATAGCTCCAGCATCTATATCATCTGTTTTAGGTGATAGACGGGGTTTTGAGAATCCAATGTCTGTAAACCTTTACTCTGTGAGGATCCAATTTATTGTTGAGGCATAGCTAGATGCTGTGTAAGTTGGATGGACAAACTGCTGTAGCCAGTTAATAGTTGATTGTGTATTGAAAGAGTGCTTTATATGGGGAGTAGAATTAAAATCTTGCTACACGTGAGAGCTGTGGTTTTGGGGTGTGGAAAGAAAATACTCAGAAAGCGAGTGCTGTCTCTTTAAATATATCTAGTTACTTGCGCATAAAAGCATGCTTGACCATGACCCTTAAAATTATCTCTTGAATTTTCTTTTTGTTGTCATTTATGTACTAATATTTCAGCTTGTCTCTATTTATCAAATTCTTATGTATGCATTTAGAAATGGTGTTTGAAGAAGGCCTTCATTTCCTACAAACATTTTTATCATCAATGTGAATCTCGAGTGCGCAGAGCACCTATGTGGGGTTAGTGTCAATGGGAATGTAAAAGTTAAGAATAACAAATTACAACTTTAAGAAGAGAAGGTAGTGAAGGGTATTACATCAGTGGAAGAAAGCAGTCACTTTCTGAGCACTCAGTAGACTAATTGCGACTTACTGATTTAACCTTGTTTCAGATGAAAGAGTTCTTCTCTGGGGACAAAATCTTCAACAAAAAGCCACATTACTATCGAACTGCAGAAGTGGCCGATATGTGGTTTTCTCCAGAAGTTGTGTGGGAGATAAGGGGTGCTGACTTCACGGTGTCACCAGTGCATCATGCAGCCATTGGTTCAGTCCATCCATCTCGTGGTATTTCTGTCAGATTCCCTAGGTTCATTCGGTGTTTGTCAGATAGAAAACCTGAGGAATGTAGCACATCTGCAGATATAGCCGATATGTTCCGCGCTCAGACTAGAAAAATGGACGTGAATGTTGAACATTAATTGTAAATTTTGTTTATCCTAAAGGAACCTCCCTCTTCTCTCTCTCTCGCTCTCTCTCGTGTTAGCACATTACTAATGTACCAGAGTGTTTAACAAGCAGAAACATTGTTACTGGTGTGAGTTTGCACCAGTGGCGAAGCCAGAAATTTTAGAAAGGGTGTTCAAAGTTTAATATATGTCTATAAAAACTAATTTTTGACCTATATACATAGTATAATTTTTTATATACTTAGTGTTCACTCTATGGGGCTACGCCACTGGTTTTGTACTTTCGTATCCTACTCAGAGAAATGCTGAAAGATTGTGTTACCTACAGGTTCAGCTTTGCTGTTGCCTTTGCTTAAAAAAAGTGGTAGCTCCCATGATAATAAAGAATCTACTGATCAAATCATATCAAGTTCACGCAGAGCAACTGCTTGTACATGACAAACTGGGTTAGTTTGGGCTTTGATCTGCGTCCTTAAGAAAATGTAGAAATTACATCGGGCAGTCACACTCTAAAGGGCTACTATTTAGGAATTAGCCAGTGCATCTTGAATTTTAGTTTTCTAGTTTAATTTTTCGGAGAAAATGTTCTGAAGTTAACATTTTTAGTTTAAAATTTCAGGACAAAATAAGCATTGACTAATCTTTAAATAGAATCCCTGGGAATGGCTAGCACTTATCGCCCGGAGGTCCCGTTACTAGATGAAGTAAAGAGTTGTATAGTTCACATCAGTGTTTTAAAAGGCGTGGACGTAAGGCGAGGCGTTTTACAAATGCCTTAGTGGGGCGTAAGCCCAATAGATATTTAATTTTTAATATTTTATAAAATAATATAATTACAGTCAATATTTATAAACATGTAAAATTGCATAAAAATTAAAGAAAAACATAAATATGTGAAATATATATATATATATATATATATATATATATATGTTCCATCCCCACAAAAAACTAGTCAAAACAATCTATTATACGCTACTTAGAAGCACAAGTAACTTGAGTCGAAAAGAATAAAGTTTTCTACATGGAGGAACAAAAAAGATGACTAACCTGCAATTTGAACTTTGAACTTGTTGTTATGAAGGAGAATGGAGCTCTCTTTGTATTTGTAAAAAAATTAAATATTTATTGATTTTGGGAGATATTAGCAGACTAGCTGACAAGATAAAAAATTGGGAAAGACCATGATTTAGGACTTCAATCAACAAAAAAGGTCTTGACTTTTAAATTTAATACATTTTAGTTCCTTTTTAAAACGTTTGAGTAATTACCAAGCTGACTTTTGAGAATTTGGGTATTATATGAAGGATTTATTCAATAAATTTTGTTTTAATTTGAAAAATTCTCTGGGCTTACGCCTCAAATGCTCGGGCGTACGCCCCGAATTGTTGGGCATACGCCTCTTGAGACTTTCACCCTAGGGCTCGCCCCGAAAACGCCTTTTAAAACACTGCTTCACATGTATGAGTAGTTTAATTGCGAATGATAATGAATAAATTGCCATGCAATGATTAATAATGAAGGAATTGATTATCCAACGACTAATAAAGAAGATTGTTATGTAGGAAGTTGCATTAAAAAACAACAACAACAACAACGATCTAGTGAAATTACATTAGTGGGGTGTGTGGAGGGTAGTGTGTATGTTTCCGAAAGACCCTCATCTCAAATTTGCATTAAAAACATTTTTATTTTTAAATAGTTTAAATCCCTATTATTGGTATGCATATAACATATTATCTAGCAGTATTATATATGTATAAACGAATGTATATAATATTTTACATTATTTAATGGAAATATATAAATTTCTCCCAAGAGCTATGAGGGACTTGATGAAAACTCCCGCCAGAAACCTACTATATCCGGTAGCCGGAGAAACAGCAGGTCACACCTATAAAACGAAATCATTTCGTCCGAGCAACTTCCCCCACAAAATAGAGGGGCTGCTGCTGCTTCGTTCTTTTGATGTATTTTGTTCTAATCAGTTGCCTTTTACTTGAAATTGTTGGTCATGGCGGTGAAGAAAACTTGCTCTCTTTTGTGAAGGTTCTAGAATTTGAGCTCATCTTCGCTGAATCCGACATCCAGCATTCTCACCACTTACAGCTTTGGTTAGTTTCGCTACAATATGAGTGCGGTGAACATCACGAATGTCACCGTGTTAGACAATCCGGCGTCTTTTTTGACCCCTTTCCAGTTCGAAATCTCTTACGAGTGCGTTACTCCTCTCGACGATGGTGCTTCCTCTATCTCTTTCTTCCATTTTTCTCTTTTGCCTATTACTGGTACCTATTTTTGCATGATGCATCTCGATACATATTAGGGTTACTTTTATATAAAGAGAGTTCACTGAACTGATTTGACTAATTTGCTTAGATTTTTTTCATATTGTTGGAATTAGTACTTGTGTATTTCATTGAAGCACTGGCCTTCGTGTTGCTAAGCTGTTGTAGAATCTTGTGACTTGAGTATAAATATCCAGAGGACAAATATATTAGTGTTTGAGGCACCTCAGTTAAAAGATACAGAAAAGGTTTGTGCATAAATTTGGTTGTTTTGCTAGAAGTAGGGTTCTACAGTGAGGTGATTCTTTCAATCATAAATATTGTCAATTGGTTGGCCTTGCTAGTATTTTGCGGGGATGAATAGCATCATATGAGCAATTTGTGTATTATCATTTGCTCAGAGGAGGTTGAATACGAATTATAGGAGTAATCAGCCTTGGGCTCATGAAAGTTGTGGATTCCTTCATGTTGGAGTTTATTGCACGGTGCACTTATCATGTTATATGTGCAGCATAAAAGGCATATATTTCCTCCTAATAGTCCGAATGTTATGCTGATTCTGATTGTGGATATTTGAATTTTAAGAATGAACTCGTTGTGAACCTCTGCCTTTTATTTCATTTCACTTACAGCCCATGATCTAACTTGATGATCTGAATTAGATTATTTGCATGTGTGCCCAAAGCAATGAAGCATCTTGGCCTGTCCCTTAAAGTATCCTTTATAGTTGGTTCAAGGTGGGGGAGGTGGTGTCTTGGTGTTAGTTCCAGCAGTAGCTTCAAGAAAAGGATTTTCATTTGCTGATGGCCCGCAGCTAAGAGATTCTAATACTACAGGAATTTCATAGTAATAATATTCAATACCATGTTTTATGTGAAGCATTAATACATTCAGCAGTCCTCCATTTCTAAATCCTCATGCACAAGATGAATTAAATAACCTACTTTGCATTTTTTCCTTTGGGGCTGTTTGGTCTGTTTATGGGATTCGAGGGTGCCATAATACCATCAGACTAGGGACGGATCTGGATAGAAGTTTTTTGTGAAATGGATTGTTGTGAGGAGATATAAAAAATCTTATAATGGTGAAAACCTGTATATGGGATTTAATGTAGTTTTTATTATTCGCTTGATTCATGTGATCCAGGGTGGAAAACAACTTTTGAACCCAGGTGTTCATCTAATTAAGTGTAAAAAAATGGCTGCTTGGTGCACAAAGCATCCCACGTTTACACAGGGTCCGGGGAACGGGGAAGGGCAGCACCGCAAGAGGTGTGACGTAGACAGCCTACCCTAATGCAAGCATTAGTGGCTGCTTCCATGACTCGATTAAGTGACATCTAATTAAGTAAAACATTTTCGTAAAAATTCATAGGAGTTGGTCTAGTGGCACAGTGGTTGGTAGACGTTGAAAAAACTCTGGAGGAGATGAATTAGTTTAAGACCCATGGTATGAATAATCCCCTCGGTAAAAGTGATATCTGCCTGGAGCCAGCCATCAGATCGTCAATTCAAAGAACAGACATAGGATAGTTTTGTGTAATTGCTTATTCACACCTAAAGTCAAACGGAAGGCGGATGTTAGTCCTTCGTAATCCGATTGAGCGTTATTTGCTTCCATGTCTCAGAACAGCAAATGATCATTAGGACCTCAACCATCTGTCCCAACTTTTAAGGACTCTATAGGTGGTTAACAGGGAAGAGAATGGGCTTAATGTTTTAGCATTTTTTTCGGGGACCTTCTATCTTACTCAGGAACTTCTGTCAATTTAAGTTTGTGATTCTGTCTGCTGCAGATTATGATGATTTTAGAGATACGTGCTTCTTTTGAACTAATTGGGAAAATTATCTTTGTTATATGCTAAAGTGAGGGGAAACAGAGTTTAATGCTGTTGTGGATTTTCTATTTTAGATGCATATTGTTCCAACTTAGTTTGCTTCTTTCATGTGCTATTGCGTATACCTTTTTATTTTTTTTATTTTTTTTGGGGAGGGGTTGGATAAGTAATGTGCTATTGCATATACTTACTTTTGTTATGTAAGTATCTGTCTGTTGAAAGATAATATATTTGCTTAATGAGGCCACCCTTTTTTAGGTGATCTGTTTGTTTTGGTAACACAGTTCCCTTCTCTTTTAGGATCAAAAGTTCAGTAAAATGATCTATGAATTGAATGAATAGAAGCTATATTCTTTGCGGATAAAAATTCTCCCACCAAATTGATTTTTATTATTTAAAAAACTGAGTGCGTTCTGGCTGTTTCATGGATTAAGACTACCAAGTACCAAGTGTGCCACTTATTTTCTTTCTTTAATCTGATTTATTTGATTCATATGGGTCTAAATGGAGCACATGGTTAGTGAGGATTCATGCAGTTGACCCCAATTAGCTCGGGATTGAGGCTTAGTTGTTTGGTTGATGTTGTTGTAAGTATAATTTATTTGATTTTGGTTGCATCAGGTAATCTGTTTGTCATATGCTCTGCAGATTTGGAATGGAAGCTTATCTATGTTGGATCAGCTGAAGATGAGACATATGACCAACTTCTAGAAAGTGTTCTTGTTGGCCCCGTAAATGTTGGAAATTACCGCTTTGTCTTGCAGGTATTATCTCCTGGATTTCCAATGGTTCATTATGGAACTAATGCTTTGTCTGCCTCATTGAATTTATGCTATATCTTATACTAATGCTTTGTCTGCCTCATTGATTTTATGCTATATTTTACAATCTTGATGCTAGGCGGACCCTCCAGATCCTTCAAAAATTCGTGAAGAAGACATTATTGGTGTCACTGTGCTCTTGCTGACCTGCTCATATGTGGGGCAGGAATTTGTACGAGTTGGCTACTATGTGAACAATGATTATGATGATGAGCAACTGAGGGAAGAGCCTCCACAAAAAGTCCTAATTGATAGGGTTCAAAAAAATATATTATCAGACAAACCCAGAGTAACAAAGTTCCCTATTAGCTTTCGCCCTGAAAATAGTGAAAGAGAGGAGCAAGCCCCTCCACCTGATCACGTGGTTGAAGAAGATCCAAACGAAGGGCAATTGCCTTTGCCTAAGAGTAAATCAGAAGAAGATGGAGCCTAATATGAAGATGTTTACTTTTTTTTTCTAATGTTTTCTGTTTTGGTTTGACAGTATTGTGCTTTGGAAGGAATCTCATCCGGGGTTCTCGTGGATGATATCTGATCACCAAAGCCCGTCTTTTTTCGCCCCCTCTTCTTGTGATTTATGTATCAAGTCCAGTCACATTTTGAAGCAGTTAACCAGGCTGGTTTTTAGGGTTCAGAAGCAACTGTATGTCGTCTAGATACCAATTTTGGCTTTAAAATTTGGTCCAAATTGGTTGATATGCAGACTCTAATGACCTTATGGAACTGATGGTCTTGATTTTATTTTTGTGCATCTGAAGTACAATCAGCAACGTTATTAAGCAAGATATCTTTTTATCTAGTGACATTCTTTGGCATCCATCAGTTGAATCACATTAATCAGAAGAGGAAATTTCCACGAGATGATTGCTGGTACATTCTTCTCCCTCAGCAGTATGCTAGCATAGGGACCAGTAATTCATGCAATGTTTATGTTTCATTTGATGCCCCTTTTTTGACGGAATTGTAAGTGATAAGACATAATTAAGCAGTTGTTGCCTTGTTGGTACATAATCAGTATTCATGTTGACGTGCTTTTATATATCCAGTGGGGGCACTTATGAACCTCTAGACTCTTATTCTGGACTGACTTCTAAGTCAAGTTTGTTCAATTAGTTGATATTTACACCGATAATCCAACATCACATCGAGGAAAAGCTGGCATAAAATGGGGTAGAAAACTTCACGAAAAAGATAGAGATCCACTTGGCTCGGATAATTGTTCTCAATGAGTATGAAACGAAAATGAGAAATTTTCCTCTTCTTTGTGTATTGCCGTTTTCAATTTCATTTTGAGACGTCAAAGGCCACTTGTTAACATGTGTCGGGCACGTTTCGTCAAACCTATTAGTAATGTGTAAGGAAAATATATTAATTAGATCACAATCGGTGCGAGCCTTTTACTCCAAGTTTTAAGACAGGTCACCTAATGTAATGTCTAGGTGTGCATAAAGTGGTTCGAGCCTCACTAATTTTCAAAGAACAACAAGAATGATAATATGTCATAGTGAAAACTTGATTGAGGCGTGTGCAAATATTAACATTTTATTACAATAAGTTAAAGGATGGCATAAATGTGTACGTGGACCGGGTTGGTTCGGATTTTATCAAAACCAAACCAAACCAATTATATCGGTTAGGATTGATTCGGTTTTGTCGGGTTTTCAGGTTTTTTTGTTACATGAATACTATTTCAATTTTGTATTATTAAAGTTATAGATAAAATTTTGATAAGTGAATATATATTTACTAAAATTTAAAAAAAATAACAAACATATGATCTATTAAAGCGATCTTATGGGAGAATATTTTTTAGTAACACATGATAGTTTATTTTCTTAGTCGTCTACCAATAATTTTTGGTTGATGTACGCTTTTAGGGTTAATCAAATTTAATAATTAAACATAAAAATCAATATGATACCTAAATAATGATATGTTCTATGTAATTTTAGATTATCAAAATACCACTTCAAAACATATAATAATTCTTGACATATGAATATGAAAGAACAAAGAGAATATTGACACATTTCAATAACACATAATAAGAAAGTGATACAATCTATTATTTAAAGTAAATAAAAATGAATGCACTTTATAGTTCTATTAAATCTTATATCCCATGAGAGGATCTCAAATATTTGTAGACATCTTTTAAATAAAATTCTATATAAAGTCTTAAAATTATATATAAAAAATTATATAATTATATGTCGGTTTAGTTCGTTTTTTTACTCAATACCAAACCAAATCAAACCAAACCTAGTCGGGTTTTTTAATCGATTTGGTTTGACTTTTCAGTTTGGTGCGTTTTTCGAATCGATTTGTACACTCCTAGGCATAATGCCACATTGCTTAACACGCATACCTTAATTTTCTTAGTCGGTCAAGCTTAGGGATACTGGATCTGGATTTATGGAGGGAGAGTCTTACAGAAATGTCCAAAATAAGCTTAAACTTTCCAACCTTTAGTCATTAATTAAATACTTATCAAAACTAGCAAAACGCATATAAAAATTAAAAACTTAGATAAATAAGGATTTTTTATCTCCAAGAATCACAGGAAAAGACCTCCTTTCATATTTTTAAATGTGATGCAAGACGGAAAGAAAATTTCATGGATAAAGTAGCAACAAGATGATGAAACACAGAAAAAAATACAAGATTCCAAACCTAAGCAAAAAGGTACCTTTTTCAATTGGTGTTGCTGAGATTCGTTGAGAACATATAGATGAGTCATATATACAAAATTTGAGGAAGATGAGAGGTGATTTGGACTAATTTAGTACTCCCTCCGGTCCACTTTAATTGATTTTTTGCCTTTTTTTGTGGTCCACAATATTTTATTTTTTTAAATAGCAAGAAGAAATTAACTTCTTTTTATCCAAAGTTGCCGTTAGAGTAAATAGTCTAGGAGTGTTTATTATATTTTCAATGAACAAATTAAGGTTAATATGTTCAATTTTATTGTTAATTGATGCTAAAAAGTAAATTTCTTAATATGTGTGAAAATAATCGAAAAATTAATTAAAGTGGACCGAAGGGAGTATCAGAATTCGTAGTTAAACTCAAGTTTTTTTTTTCTTTCTACGACACAAGTATCATGCATGTATCTCAAGCATAAGTACACATGGATATACATTTGATACAACTATGATACATATGTGATACACATATCATCTTTTTCCATGGTCATCTTCTACTTCGAAGTTTCAATTTAAACAACCTCGAAACTCCATCAAATCATTCAAAATCTGAGATTCAAACACCGTAAGATGTACCTAATTTATTCCAACAACACCCACTCAAAAGAAAGCAAAAAAATATTTTTTTTGCTACAAATAGCTAATTTGCTAATATTGGTAATATTTTATAAATTGACTAATTTTTATACAAGTT
Source organism: Nicotiana tomentosiformis (assembly GCF_000390325.3). Lineage (NCBI taxonomy): Eukaryota > Viridiplantae > Streptophyta > Magnoliopsida > Solanales > Solanaceae > Nicotiana > Nicotiana tomentosiformis. The sequence continues at coordinate 38,465,835 of NC_090813.1, read as the reverse complement.
ATTTATGGAATGACATAACTGGGAGTACTAATTATCTTATCTAGGATTTGAAGGTAATGAGTTCTCTAGCGTAAATCTAACACTAGTCACAAAATTATAGTCGAGGTATATTTTGGATTAATTTGGTCTAGTTAATTCAATTTTCTGGTCATAATCATCAAACTGAAATGAGTTCAATTCATTTTTTTGACCAGGTTAAATATTCTGTACACACCATCAAAATAGAGAAAGAAAATTGGTAAAGATTTTTGAATATTTTAACACGTCAAATTGGGTCTAAGGCTCTAAGCTATTATACTCGACGATTTACATAGATAGTAATACTCTTCTAACTTTATATAAGATCCAAATTCATGTCATTCTTTGATACTCAGTTTATTATCTTCCACTATTAGCTTTCTAAGTTTTTAATAAAAGCTTTTAAGTAAAGTAATTGGAGTGTATTAATCAATTTAGAAATAAAAGGTTGTAAAAATCTCAGTATTAAATTGCAAACCTACTTTCTGAACAGTTTTCTCATAAGTTGGATAATAATTAATTGATTTTTATTCTTACTCATGTGTAAACATAACTTGTTAAGGAGCAAAAAAAGAAGAGAAACATAAATCTAGTTTGGCCAAAATCAATCTAAACTGGGCGAAAGTACAAGGGATAAAATAAAGAGCAAGGAATGAGAATTGAGATGAAAGGGGCGGTAAAACGGGAAAGAAAATGTAACGTGGAAGATAAATCTATAGGCTACAAAAAAAAAAGGAAAATTGAAGAGAAAAAAAAAGAGCCTTGCTCACACATATGAAATTAGCGATACTTTCATATGAATTTATCCAAAATTATTCGGCACTATTAATTAAATTAGTGAAGCAAATATGTTTTTTCTTTGATAGATCTTTTCAAATAAATTTAACCTTTTTTAAAATTATAAAACTAGTAAGTGAGGATTATTCAATCCAACTTATTTGGAATTGAAGCGATATTGTTGCCTTAATTATAAGAATTGCGATAGTTAGTATTTTTAAATATATAAATGTTACTTTAGAAATCTATGAAATCAATATCTGACATATGAAATTAAATTCTTGTTTGGCAATCGTTCGGTCAAAGAACCAAAAGAAGGAATCAGTAGGCAAAAGCAAAACCAATTTCGTCATTCCAAACACTGCCTCCGACAACTTCAGCCGCCACTCCAATATCTGGTGTAGGCATATCTAAATCTAATATTCTGACGGAACAGATATCTATATCTATATATAAGCAAACACGTGTTCCCATTTCTAAATATACCAATTGATTCTCTCGACTTTCCCAAAAAATTAAATCATCAGTAAAAAACCCACACTGTAGAGTCATCCGTTTAGTAAAACTCCTCCAATGTCTAATTCCGATCACCAAAACCCATCTGCTATCGATGGCAACACCTTCGTTGCCATGTGCCTTGCACGTGCCGGCGTAGACCGGATGTTCGGCGTCGTCGGAATACCCGTTACTTCCCTTGCGAACCGGGCGGTCGCTCTCGGTAGCCGGTTCATTGCTTTCCACAACGAGCAATCCGCCGGTTATGCTGCTTCAGCTTACGGCTACCTTACGGGTCGACCCGGTATTCTCCTTACCGTTTCCGGTCCCGGTTGCGTTCACGGCCTCGCCGGACTTTCCAATGCAACCGTTAATACATGGCCCATGGTCCTGATTTCCGGGTCATGTGATCAGAAAGATTCGGGCCGGGGCGATTTTCAAGAATTAGACCAAATTGAAGCTGTTAAACCCTTCTCTAAATACTCAGCTAAAGCTACTGATATAACGAAAATCCCTAGCTGTGTTTTCAGTGTTTTGGATAGGGCCATGTCGGGTCGACCCGGTGGTTGTTATTTGGATCTTCCTACTGATGTACTCCATCAAACTATTAGTGAATCTGAAGCCCAGAAATTAATCAATGATGCTGAGAATTGTAGGATTAAGGAGGTTAATCTTAAACCCATTGTTAAACATTCTGAAATTGAAAAGGCGGCTGCTTTATTAAGGAAAGCAGAGAGGCCTTTGATTGTGTTCGGAAAAGGGGCTGCAATTTCTAGAGCTGAAAATGCTTTGAGGAGTTTAGTTGAAAGTACTGGAATACCCTTTTTGCCAACACCAATGGGAAAAGGTTTATTGCCTGATAATCATGAGCTAGCTGCTACTGCTGCTAGATCACTGGCAATTGGTAAATCTGATGTGGCGTTGATAGTTGGCGCGAGGCTTAATTGGCTTTTGCATTTTGGAGAGCCACCAAAGTGGTCTAAGGATGTGAAGTTTATTTTGGTTGATGTAGCTGAGGAGGAGATAGAGTTAAGGAAACCGTGTTTAGGGTTGGTTGGTGATGCTACTAAGGTTGTTGAGATGTTACATAAGGAGATTAAGGATGACCCTTTTTGTTTGGGGAAGTCTCATCCTTGGGTTGAGGCATTGGCAAATAAGAGTAAGGAGAATGTTTCCAAAATGGAGGCACAGCTGGCAAAGGATGTTGTGCCGTTTAATTTTATGACACCAATGAGAATTATTAGAGATGCAATATTGCAAGTGGGCAGTCCTGCTCCTGTTGTTGTCTCTGAAGGTGCAAATACTATGGATGTGGGACGATCAGTATTAGTTCAAACGGAGCCAAGGACCCGGTTGGATGCTGGGACGTGGGGGACAATGGGAGTTGGTCTAGGGTACTGCATTGCAGCTGCTGTTGCTTGTCCTGAAAGGCTTGTAGTAGCTGTTGAAGGGGACTCTGGATTTGGCTTCAGTGCCATGGAAGTTGAGGTTCGTTGTCTTTGTTTCTTATATCTTTTACTCTTGATCCTCTATTAATAGTAATTTAATAGCATCTCACTGTCTTTAATTGTTACCCCAGAATGCCTTTCTTTTCATGGTGATCTGACAAGTTCTTTATTACTTTTGCTGCTTGTTACTAGTATATATATCTCGTTGGTAAATTTACCATTCTTTGTTGAGTAATAATTAATCCCCACGAAATGGATTTTCCTCATTTATATGGAGTTGAACTTGTTCGTACCTAATCTTAGGCTCTGATGAAGCTCGAAATGCTAACTTTTCCTGCTAATTAGAGAACTGGCTGTAGGCAGTTAATGTCCTTATCGGTTGTTAAGGATTGAGGATTCTTCTGTAGTTTCATTATACGCTTGTTTGCTGTTCCAGGGGTTAGTCAGATTTGATAGTCAACAGCAGTTGCTATCTTTCTAAGTAGCACATTGGTTTTCAGGATTAATAGCAATGAATGGATTAGCTTAGACTTCTTGATGTTGGATTAGATTTTGTATGGCGTCTTGATGCCATTCCATATTAGAGACATACTATTATTTCGTTTGGCACTTCTGCACCACTAAATTTTAATACGTACTGGACCATATCTTGTAGACGTGCATGTTTGGCTTTATAGGTTCCCTTCTGCAACTTTTTTAATGTAAAACCCGACTCATGTTTTAGTCTTGTAATGCAGAAGTGGATTTGAATTGGTTCAGAACTTGTTAAGTTTAGGTCCCTAAGCCATTAATCTGAGTTACATCCTAGTTCGCCCAATGAAACAATCTTCTAGGGTACGGGGATCTTATCGTTTTCTAGTTGAAAAGATAGTTAAAAAAGAAGTTAAGGGGATTAGGAATGAAGCCTTGATCTGCTGTGCCTTGGCATTGCACGATGATGCCATAAGTTAGTACAATTACTTAAACCTTGTCGTGCAACTCATAAGAGAATTCAACTTGATGTCATAAGTTAGTACAATTTCTTGAATTGGGATTTTTGTAACCTGCTCTAATTTTGAAATCAATACTTAGTATAATTGATGAGCACACAAATTATAATTTGAGTTAGCAAAATTATCAGTTTAAGGTTCTGTCTGTAGAAATATGGACCAAACTTTACAAGTACATAATTATTTTAAGAACATCTTACTTTCCATATACTAGAAAGTTATTCGATGGCACATTGAATCAACCAACAGTTCGTTAACTAGCGGTTACGACTGGAACCTAGCCCCTTCCCTTGGTGTGCGGTTCTTAATGTTGTGCCCATAACCTGCCATATCAGTACTTGCATTCATCTTGTGCTACCCCATTAGACCAGTTCTGGGGTGACTCATGATTTTTCTTATCTATTTATTTATTAACCCTGCAATGTTACGCTTTCAACTTTTCCCCCTTGTTGCTTGTGGCAGTAACCTCTTACATTTGTAGGACTTATTAGTTTCTTATGGATACCATGATCTCTCTTTTGCTTTCTGTTTAAACTTTATAGCATTGATCACACTCTTCGCAACGCAATGTTATACTGCAAAATATACCTTACATCCTCAGTTTGTTCTCAATCAGTTGCTATGGCACTTGTTCCTTCTAATTCTAAGTTAAACTTATTAGTTAGAGTTACGTGTGACACTGTTCGCTCCCATATCAATTTCTTGGTTTACTTTCTTTTGAATTTTTGTTTACTCTTCTAATTCAGTGCACTTATGTACTGCAGACCCTAGTTCGCTATCAGCTCCCCGTTGTGGTTATAGTCTTTAACAATGGCGGAGTTTATGGTGGTGATAGGAGGAACCCTGAAGAAATCACTGGGCCTTACAAAGAAGATCCAGCACCCACCTCTTTTGTTCCTGGTGCATCGTATCATCTTCTAATTGAAGCCTTTGGAGGGAAAGGATACCTTGTCAGGACACCTGATGAACTTAGATCTGCACTTTCTGAATCTTTTTCGGCTAGGAAGCCTGCTGTTATCAACGTAACAATTGATCCGTATGCTGGTGCTGAAAGTGGCAGGCTTCAGCACAAAAACTGAGGTTCGGGGTCTGTGATTACTCGTGTCTAAGATATGCTTGCTGAAGTTCAGTTTTTGTCTGCCACTGGTATAAACGAGGAAGAAAAGAAAAAAGAAGGAAAACGAAGAGAGACTGCTCTTGTGACTTGGAATGAACCTCTATCTGTGGAGAAAAGGAATAACAACGGAAATAGGATAAGTGAATGTCTCATCTCAATGATGCCAACTTCTTAATGATTATATGAAGGTTATTTTTTAAATATTTTGTTAGAGTTGTCACAGATAGAGGATGGTCCAGTTGATTATGATGAATGAATTTTCATATACTATGGCATTAAGGAGGGGAAAACTCTTATGTAGTAAGTAGATTGAGTTGATCTGTATAATGGATTTGCAATAAATATTCATCCTTGTACCGACTAAGGTTACTTTTAAGATGATTCCTATGGTTTTTCTGAAGTCTCATCAGGGGCGGACCCACCTTATAGAAAAGGGTTCAAGTGAACCCGTTTCATCGAAAAAAATCTGTTATTTTTACAAATTACGTATATAAAAAAGAACCTGAACCCACTTTGACATAACCAGAAGTTGCAGAGCAACGGCCAAGTAGGTTCAAAATGTAGCATGGGTCACAAGTTCTCAAACCCAAGCTGAAACTTTTTCTTTTTCATTTTAGCAAATGGCCCTTATGCTAAACGTGTATCCTGAACACACAATTGAATTCATGTTTCAGTTCATCACTTTTGTTATACTCGTATATATTGTTAGCTTTGTTGTTTTCTATTGTCTTTGTTTTCCTGTTCTCTTTATGATTTCTTTTCTTTGTTTAAATCCAATAAAAGTTATTCTTATTTAACTCTATTTTACTCCAAAAATTTTTTTGAACCTTTTTACTAAGTGAATTTTGATTCTCTTTCGTAAGTTTTGATAAAACATGAGAGTGCTTTAACAAAATTACTTGTAATCTTTTAATTTAATTTTGTTTAGTTTATGTTGAAATTGTTAATTTGTGTTAAACTGAAAATTTTAGCTTGATATATAATTCTTTTTCTTTAATTGTTTGTATTAATTAGTTTAGTTTATAACTCTCTCTTTTTAAGTATTTTTGTTTGTAACAACTTTGTTGGACAAATTCTTTCTTAGAGTTACCGTAAGATTTTTAAGTTAGTTAAATATTTTTTTGTTAAAATGGCTAAATTTGTTGAAGTAAAGTTTGTTAATTTATATAAATAAGTTTTAAAAAAATAAAAGGAAATAGACTTTTTATGTTACTGTTTTTTAAATTTTCCCCAACTTTTTTTAAAAGTAAAAAATAAAATCATTTTGAGGTTGTGTGATGAACAAAAAAGAGTCGTGAACAAATTTGGATTACCGGTGTGCTTTTACTACCGTGATTTTTTATTGAATTCGCTTGTATAAAATTTTGGGTCCGGTTGGGAAGCGTGTCAGACTAATAGAAGTGAAAAATTAATTAAAAGAGAAAATCAATAAATTGCACAAGTCAAGACAAGACAAGATTTACGTGGTTCGGCAATTTTTGCCTACTCCACGGCCACATGAAGAATAACTCTTTATTAATTAAAGAGAAAGAAGAAGTTGTGAGGATTGATTACAACTGAAGAAGAAGATGCCTATTTATAGGCAAAACTCTGCTGGAAAAAACGTTTCAGCGAATGTAAAAACGCGACAGGATGACACTACAAACTGCGCTCCGAATTCTTTCTTTATTGTGGCAGTCCAAGTTATCTGAACTTTTTTCTTTATGTCTCTTTCTTTCTTATCTTTGCTTCTTTTTCTTTGACTTTTCATTTACCCACATGGTTTGTCCCATCAATCTCCCCCTCAAACCCATATACATCAAGAAAGAAAAAAAAAGAATTTGCTATTCTCTTATGGCGACTTCACATTATCAATCTTGAAGGATAATTAAGGCAGTGCACAACCTCAGTTTGTCAACATCGACAATTTTAGTTAACATATCTGACGGATTCTTCGATCCTGGTATCTTCTGTAGGGAAATAGTTCCTTCACTTATCAATTCTCGGATATGATGATACCTCAACTGGGTATGCTTCGATCTTGCATAAAACACTGGATTCTTGGCAAGATGAATTGCACTCTGGCTATCACTGAAAAGCTCACAATTGTCTGCTCTTTACCTAGTTCTTTAAGAAAATTGAGCCAAATCATCTCTTTTCCAGTTTCTGAGATTGCCATGTACTCTGCTTTAGTGGTAGATAGAGCAACATTTTTCTAAAATCTCGACATTCAGCTAACAACAGTACCACTCAAGGTGAATACGTAGCATGTGGTTAACAACATATAACTAGCTCAACAAAGAAATTACTATATTGTTTCCAAGACTGAATAAAACTACTATTTCGCTTTGCAAACACACGGGGCAAGCTCTAGACATCAAATGCACTGCACAGAATACCCAAAATCTCACATACACAAGTTATATAACTCACTCAGGATCAGACTCATCAAGACACTCTAGTCAAAGTAGCTAAGCAAAGCTAAGATCATACACTTTAAGGTACTTATACAAGAGTCAAAAACTGAGCCTAAGCGTCACAACTAAAACACTTATTATTCTCTAGGCATAATAAAGTTAAGAGATATTACTTTCATTTAAAATCACAACACAAGATTTTTTACTCCTAAAGAAAAATAAAACTAACTACATCCGGTTCAAACAAAAAAAAAAAATCTTGAAAAAGAACCGCGGCACAAAGAAAAACCAAGAGGGGTTTATTACACTACTTAAGGAAAACACTTTAATTTTTTTTCGACTCTTAAAAATTTCAATCAAAAGAAATAAAAACAAATGCACATTTACATATTTACATCCCCACCTCACACTTTAAATTGTGGCATGTCCCCATGGCACACAAATAAAGAATAAGAGGTAAAGAAAACTATACTCGACTTTTTTCGTTTTCGAGAACTTGTGAACTCCACTCCTAATTCTGAATTTATTTTTTGTTTTCGCTCTTCGGGATTCTTTATGGAGCTCATCAGGCCAAACTCCTCTAAGGATATTTGTAAGACCCGCTCTTTTCTTTTTTTATTGGCCTCATTTTGAGTAGTGGATTGTTCTTGTAGAATTATCCTCAACTTGTTTCTGCATTCACTCACAAGATCAATCCATTCATATTCCTGTAAATTCCAAAAAATAAAATCCACATGATCAAGGTTAGAATAAGAAAATGAAGAAGAAAGGTCATGTGAATATTCCTGTGGTATGTCCAAGACTAATGCTTCTTCACTCTCTTCTACTAAAAATTATAAATGTGGATATGTGGATGGTGATCTGAACTCTTCTTTTATTGCTTCGTAATCCCAAAGCCTCATTTTCAATCATCTCCGTTGACATAGAGTACTCTTGTAGAGTGGAAAACTCTCTCTGTAGATGTCATCATCTCGGGTAGGCTCATTCTCACCGGGTATCTCCTCCATATATTCACCATCACAATACAATGAGCTTTCTGAAAGTGTATTTATTATTTGACTCACTTGCATCATTAGGTTGTTAATGTCTTCATCATCTTGTGCAAATCTCTCTTCCACCTTATTTATGAACTTATACATAAGCTCTTCTAAACTACCATTCTCCCCTTGAGGTGGTTGTATCACTTCGCTTTCATTCCAGTTATAATAAGGGTATTCATCCCAATCAGAGTCAGAATTGTGCCCATATGAATCCTCATACTTGTACGGACTAGAAACAAAGTGAGAGTTTTCAAAATATGAACCATAGGAAGAATACCTACCTTCTTGACAATCAACCCATAGATGATTTCCATCGCATTTAAAACACATAGTAGACCGCTGACAATGTTCAACTGCTAACTCTTCAACCATTTACTTAGGCTGGTTGTACTCCATCTTTATAATATTTAGAGTTCAATATCAAGAATATGCTCTTCAAGATTTCTTCAACAAAAGAAATCTTGAAGAGAAGTTAACATAACAAAACTAAAAATAAAAAATAAAAATTAAAAGCTAATTCATGAATTAACACTACAAACTATTTCAAACACTATTGATTACCAATCCTCGGCAATGATGCCAAAATTTGACGAGCGCAAAATACACACTTAAATTGTGCTCGCTAGTCAAAGATAGTATAGTAAAATATCGTGTCCATAGGGAGTGGAGTTAAATAGTATTATCGTAGTTTGTAGCTAGATTTCTATCCAGGAGGATCAAAAGTTGAGATTTATATGATTAATACTGAACTTTAACTAAGAATCTAAATTCTACAGCTATTGACTAGTGACTATCGAAGCAAGGAATAAGAAATGAAGGTTATCAATGGGAGAAAATAGGGTTTTGATAGGATATGTGCTAGATAATTGTTCGGGATCTAACTCTAGATAATTCACTTCTAATGTTCAAGTGAGTCTCTGGAATTCACTTTATTATCGGTTCAAACGTTCAGCAAAAATTCCTCTCTCGATTAAGTCTTAACCTCACGATATGAACCAATTTAAGCACTGTGAAGATATGCAAGAATGCGTAGTAGATCGGTCTTTGGGAAAACCTCTTTCGATTACTCTCCAAACTAGATTTAATCAATGATTCAACTAGCCTCTTTCGATTACTTAGAAGAATCTATAAACTCATCCAACAATATAATGCAAAGATATCACAAGTTATGCCTCTTTCGATTAAAAGAACAAGTGAATATAGATGCAGCAATTAAATCCTCCAAACACAATTCAAATACATAAAAATAGAGTTATAGTCCACAAACAATCATCTATACACCAAATCCATCAAAACCCAAAAGGATCTACTCCATAGACATAGAGAAGTTCTTCACAAATATAACAAAAATATAGAAAAACATAAATTCAATCCAAACCCGGATCTTGAGTGAGGAAGGAATGATGAAATCCTTGTGCTTGTGTTCTTCCAACTCCTCCTTAGCCTCCTTAGCCTCCATAGGTCGAAATTGTGTTAAAAGTGGTTCTAAAATGGTATTTTGGTGTATTTAAGCCGCCCCAAAACAAACCTCGGACAAAACTACCCTTTTTAGCGGAAATGGGAAGTCACTCTAACATTTTTGGGCTACCGCTCCGCATGCCGCGCCGCCCCATGCGGCGCGTATGTAGGAAATTCCAAAACGTGCCAAAATATGATTTCTGGCCACTTTTTGCACTAGCACCCCACGCCCCGCGCCCCGTGGGGCATGCCGCGGGGCGGTAGTACATATTATGGCCAGAAATGAGTTTTTCAAAATTTTGACCTCCATACTTGGTTTTCGACCCCCGAATGTGATCTCGACTTAATTACTTGGGCTTCTACTCAGAATTCAAAGCTCTAAATAGCTCGAATTAGCTCCACAACATCTAAAATACAGTGAATTAGAGTGTAATAAGTGACTAAAATATGAGATTATAGCCTACCATGACTAGTACAAACTATAACATACATCAAACTTCTAACTGCTGAAGCATATGGAACTTTGACATGTACTTCCTTTCTTCATCTGTCTTTGGTTTTTGGTCCTTTGACAGATTAAGATGGCTTTCGAGTGGAGTGATTCTGATCTTTGCATCATGAAGACTGAACCTGCTTAGTAACTTCTATATGTACTTTTCTTGAGATAACTTTAAGGTTCCTTCAGACCTATTTCTGCTAATCCTCATCCGAAGCATTTTGCTTAGCTGGTCCTAAGCCTTTCATTTCGAACGCCTCCGCCAGTTGTTACTTAACCCTGTTAATCTCATTTATGCTAGATCCTGCAATTAGCAAATCAACAACGTACAACAGTAAAATGATATAGGATTCATCAAGAATTTTAGTATAATATCAATGGTCCATCTCACATCGTGTGAAACCATTGTTATGCATGAATCCATCTAATTTCTTGTACCATTGTGGGGGAGATTGTTTCAAACCGTATAGACTCTTCTTCAACTTACACATAAGGTTTTCTTTACCAGAAACTTAAAACCCTTCAGGTTGCTTCATGTAGATCTCTTCTTCAAGGTCACCATGCAAGAAAGCAGTTTTAACATCTAGCTGCTCCAAATACAATTTTTTTCTGTAGCTACAATACTTAGCACCAATCTTATAGTAGCTAATTTGACTGCAGGAGAGAAGATCTAGGTGTAGTCAATTCCTTCCTTCTGCGGAAAGCCTTTTACTTGTCATGACCCAAAACCCTAACCTGTCGTGATAGCGCCTATCGATGGTACTAGGCAAGCCGATTTTTCAAAATACTTCAAATGTTTCACAAAATAAATCAAAAGCTTGATATGATAGAGTTTTCATAAAAGTAGGAGTTAAACTCAAAATATAATGCGGAAAAATAGCCCCAAACATCGGGGTATCACCAAGTCATGAGCATCTAAACAACCAGTCTAAGAAATAATGTCTACAAGAGTCTGTGTCTAAATGCCAATACATTAAAGAAAGATAATAAGAAATGCGAGATAAGGACTGCGAACGCCAGCAACTACCTTGTGAATCTACGATACTCAACCACGCACGAGATCAACGTCCTCCGCGACCGGATACACCTGGATCTGCACGTGAAGTTCAGGGTGTAGCGTGAGTACAACCAACTCAGTAAGTAACAAAAATAAATAAGGAACTGATAAGTAGTGACGAGCTATACAATTACCGTTCACTTCAGAAATTTCAGCAATGAAAGTACATGATTCAATTCCAGTAATATACGTTAAGTCAGTTGTACACTTACTAATTTCAGATAAACCGAATACAATATTTTCCAGAAGTTGAAAACAATGACATAATTCGGCTAAGTGTAGCAACAAAGGAAACAACTGCAACCTCTCAGGGTAACAATCACTCAAGCTCTCAATAGCTCAAACACTCGGCTCTCAGCCCTCAATAATCACACTCAATAGGTACCTGTGCTCACTAGGGGTGTACAGACTCCGAAGGGGCCCCTTCAGCCCAAGCGCTATCTTGCTGCGACGTGCAGCCCGATCCCATAATATATAAATAGCCATAAGGCTTGTTGCGGCGTGCAACCCGATTTATATATATACATATAGCTCACAGCTCAACACTTAGGCCTTAACTCAGTCGCCAACCTCTCCAGTCTCTCGGGCTCTTAGAAATCAAAAAGATCAGCCCAAACAGAATATCATAGTGTATCAACAAGAATCAAGAAGAGACTGAGATATGATATGCAAGTAAAACCATGACTAAGTACAAGATAACAATTAGCATATAATTCAACAAGTACGCGACCTCTGCGGGTCCCAACAGTACCATCACATAGCCTAAGCATGATTTCTAACATGAATTGCAGTCAAATTTCTATAACACAGGGAGAGCATATAGCTAACAACAAGTTATTCAACTTTGCAGTTCCACGGAAGGGTCCAAGTCCCAATTCCTACGGTGCATGCCCACACTCCCATCACCTAGCATGCGTGTCACCTCACAATCAATCACATAACGCATAATATGAGGTTTCATACCCTCAAGACCAAATTTAAAACTATTATTTACCTCAATTCGAGCAAAATTCTATTCCAAAATGCCCTTGCCTCACGAATCGACCTCCAAACATCCTGAATCTAGCCACAAGCAATACAATATAATCAATACGGGCTAAAGGAATCAATTCCACAAGAAAAACACGAAATTATAAGTCGAAATCCGAAATAGGTTCAACCCGCCTCCGGGCCCACGTCACGAAATACGACGAAAGTCATAAAACCTGAAAGCCCATTCACTCACGAGTCTAACCATACCAAATTTATCAAAATCCTACACCATTTGGTCATCCAAATCCCCAAAATTCCCTCTCCAATTCTCTAGCCTTAAACCCCCAAATTTCACCTCAAAACCTCACTAACTAGGTGTAAAATTAGTGGGGAAACATCATTATTGAAGATAAATGGACACAAGGAGCTTACCTCAGTAATCACTTCAAAATCCCTCTAAAGATCCTCCAAAATCCGAACTCAAAGTGGTGAAAATGGTGAAAAATCTACAGGTCATGGAGCTTCATTCGTTCAACAAGTACCATAGCCAATTATTTAAGCCGAATTATAAATTATTCTCCCAAACACGCCATAGTCAAACTTGATAGTACTCATTGTAGGTCCAATGACTTTATATTATCGAACACAACTATTCCACAGACATGCCACACCAATATAATTCAAGCCACAAACTGCGCAATCCGTGTACCGAAAAATAGAAAATGTCCCAAAGAAGAGAGCCATTTTGCAGGTTCAACAAGAGCCACCACAACCGAAATGTTATGAGCTCATCTCAAATAGTAGAACCAAGACACCCAAATCTAATAACGGTAGCCAGCTCTCCCATAGCTCACATTAACATCACCCGCACGGATAACTCACGTGCTATAGTATCAATCTTTGGACCCGCACGGACAACTCACGTGCCAATAATATCAGTACATAGATCTGCACGGACAACTCACGTGCCAATAACATAATCCACCTGGCATGGTCACAAGCCTTCGGTCCAAACATATCATACAGGAGCAATCAAATAAGTACACATGTACATAATAAATGAAATAAGATTCACATGCTTCTGGTCTGGTATAAATAACATGCCATAGAGTAGGCATGTGCAAAGTGTGCTATCACAACTCAAATCGGCAGGCTAACGCAGAAATAGTAACTATCCAATTTATTCAGGGAATCATCCTCTTTGTAACCTCAAGTATAGCCTAGATAGTTCTCAATAAAGGCACGAATACGAGAAACGTTATAACTTTACGCTTAACAGTCAACTCTAGGCAGATCATAGCCTAAGCATTCTTCCGAGTATGAATACTTGCTTCGATGCCCGCACATGGAATCAAACCCCACATAAATATGCACTCATAGCACGTAGCTATAACAAATAATTAGTGCAACTAGTGCCTCCACTAAGTTTAAATAAAATACTCATCTCAAGTAGGTCGCAACCTGAAACAATATGCTTCGGAGAACTCCCAGTCTCTAAATTCATAGAACACATGAACCACCATAACTGATCCCAACTCCAACACTAGAATGACTAACACATCTTTCATGCACGATCATCCCACGAGGAATACTTTCATAATTCTTTCGTGCCACATAGAAATAATTTTAATGTCAGCAGTCTATCAACCAGGTGAGTACCACAAACCAATGAACATCCGTAAGTCAAAACACAATGCGCCTACTGAAATGCGCACCCTTCTCAAGGATTACCGAGCAGCTATAACATTCGTCTAAACATCTGAAATTGACCATTCCGTCCATAATTCGTGATCTTCCCTTTAAGACTGAACTGCCACCTTGTATATGTAAATCCTAATTCCGTACAACACACCACATCTATCATGCCATCATGTGACAAGTACAAGAATCTCGTTATCAACTCTGGGTAACTGGCAAATTACATACCCGGTCATTTAGAACCCTTCCTCTTGCTTCCTTCCAGGAGGAAATCACAATACACAACACGTTCCCCACACCAGTAGAAAATATCCAGTTCAAAGCATGGTAGAAACTATCAAGAACACTTTAAAATCCATTTTCACCTAATCCAGCTATCAGAACTAAATTCCTCTAACTCGATCAAGCCACGCAGGTCACCAAACCCAAGAATATTGCCACAAAAATATTTGTAGAGCCTCACCACATTATAATTACCCTCAAGTTGATACTTCTCCTTGTCATAACACAATGATCCTTACCCAAAGCTCACTACAAGACATCCTAACATAAAACGACACCGCCTTAAGGCCCATAAGCAATTGTAATCTTCTTAAGCACCACAAAGTACCACAACCGAGACACCCACTTTGCTCAATTCCAAATTGCACCTCCCAAACGGGTCGAAAGACACATGCCCCCTTAGCACAATAACACCTAAAGAAGTAACCCTGCCTAAACATCACCAATAAAATTTATACTTCGTGCACACTACATTCTTCAAAATAACAACTTATTCATTCTATGATTTTTCATATATTTTTTCATAAAGTGCAATGTAGCCCGTATTCAGAAATTTCCTTACTCGAGCCATCCTCAATATCAACCTTTGCAAGTCATAACTAATCCACATGTATGCCCCGCGCAAAAACCAATGTAGCACATAATCGTGTAATCAAATCGTAGATAGCAGACTCCTCCACTAGGCTCAAAGCCATATAATAAAACATATGATAACTCGCTATACCCATACTATACTATTGTCATAATACCGCAGTCGATTCAACGAAAATGCTTCACGAGCTCATGTAACGAAAACCATAAAGTACCTCAATCATCCGCTAAGCTCGCATTTATTCTCTTGACAGTCAAGTCAGCTTTCTCACCCAAATTCAAATTCAAATCTCAACACATACACTCTGCTGGCAGAATAGAAACTCTCCCGCTCAACATTATAAGGAACACACGTACATAGATTACTCTGCAAGAGATAACCCCCTGCTTAGCCTTAAATTGGCATCTTATTATTCCTTTTCGCAGCCACAATTACCACGGAAGTACTTAATCTTCCTAAGTCCAAACTCATTAATATGACATGGGAATTTAATTTTTTCCACAATTAGACAATGTTAAAGATCCTTCAATACACTCACAACTCGAGACTATACGTCAAATTAAGACAGAAATCAAATACCCCATAGCAAAGTCTTGAGTCACAAGAAAACTTTATTCGTTACATTCAACCCACCTGAACACATCCCGCAGTCACATCATACTCATCATATAGCCATTCGACCGCTCATCGAGCCATAATTTTTCACTTATAAGGATACTACCGGTCGCATGAGTCCAAACTCACAAGTTCTCATAACCAAAACTACCATGCTTAAGCTGTGGTCTAACCCTGGCCTCAAGTCCTCACACTGGCCCATCACCAAAACACAGAATACACATCTCAAAATTCGTTCATGGAATCACAAGCCCATGATGCACTACTGATACCGAGCACTCACATGCGCACACGAATGCGTGGAAGGAATTCAAAGAGTTATGTTTCAAGCTGAATCAATTTTCGCATGATAGAATACAAGAAAGTGAAATTTTCCTAAGGGTTTGGCAACCTCTCGAAGATAAGTACATATGTCTCTGTACCTATCTGTAAGACTCTACTAAACCTGCTCATGATTCGTGAGACCTATGTAACCTAGGCTCTGATACCAACTTGTCACGACCCAAAACCCTAACCTATCGTGATGGCGCCTATCGATGGTACTAGGCAAGACGATTTTTCAAAAATACTACAAATGTTTTACAAAATAAACCAAAAGCTTGATATGATAGACTTTTCATAAAAGTAGGAGTTAAACTCAAAATACAACGCGGAAAAATAGCCCCAAACACCAGGGTGTCACCAAGTCATGAGCATCTAAACAACTAGTCTAAGAAATAGTATCTACAAGAGTCTGTGTCTAAATGCCAATACAAAAAATAAAGATAATAAGAAAGGAGAGACAAGGACTGCGAATGCCTGCAGCTACCTCATGAATCTCTAATACTCAACCACGCACGAGATCAACGTCCTCCGCGACCGGATACACCTGGATCTGCACATGAAGTGCAGGGTATAGCGTGAGTACAACCAACTCAGTAAGTGACAAAAATAAATAAGGAACTGAGAAGTAGTGACGAGCTATACAATTACAGTTCACTTTAGAAATTTCAGCAATGAAAGTAGACATGATTCAATTTCGACAATATAAGTTAAGTCAATTGTACATTTACTATGTTCAGATAAACCGGATACAATATTTTCCAGAAGTTTAGAACAATGACATAATTCAGCTAAGTGCAGCAACAAAGGAAACAAATGCAACCTCTCAGGGTAACAATCACTCAAGCTCTCAATGGCTCAAACACTCGGCTCTTAGCCCTCAATAATCACACTCAATAGGTACCTACGCTCACTGGGGGTATACAGACTCCGGAGGGGCTCCTTCAGCCCAAGCGCTATATCGTTGCGACGTGCAACCCGATCCCATAATATGTAATTGGCCATAAGTCTCATTATGGCGTGCAACCCGATCCATATATATATACAGCCCTAAGGCTCTTTGCGGCGTGCAACCCGATCCATATACATACAACCCTCAGGCTCATTGCGGCATGCAACCCGATCCATATAGCTCACAACTCGTCACTTAGGCCCTAACTCAGTCACCAACCTCTCTAGTCTCTCGGGCTCTTAGAAATCATAAAGATTAGCCCAAACAGAAATAACATAGTGTATGAACAAGAATCAAGAAGAGACTGATATATGATACGCAAGTAAAACCATGACTGAGTACAAGACATAAATTAGCATATAATTCAATAAGTACTTGACCTCTGCGGGTCCCAACAGTACCATCACATAGCCTAAGCATGATTTCTAACATGAATTGTAGTCAAATTTCTATAACACAGGGAGAGCATATAGCTAACAATAAGTTATTCAACTTTACAGTTCCACGGAAGGGTCCAAGTCCCAATTCCTACGGTTCATGCCCACACTCCCGTCACCTAGCATGTGCGTCACCTCCCAATCAATCACATAACGCATAATCCAAGGTTTCATACCCTCAGGACCAAATTTAAAACTATTACTTACCTCAGTCCGAGCAAAATTCTACTCCAAAATGCTCTTGCCTCGCGAATCGACCTCCAAACGTCCCGAATCTAGCCACAAGAAATACAATACAATCAATACGGGCTAAAGGAATCAATTCCACAAGAAAGACACGAAATTATAAGCCGAAATCCGAAATAGGTTCAACCCGCCCCCTGGGCACACATCACGAAATACAACAAAAGCCATAAAACCTGAAAGCCCATTCACTCACGAGTCTAACCATACCAAATTTATCAAAATCCGACACTATTTGGTCATCCAAATTCCCAAAATTCCCTCTCCAATTCTCTAGTCCTAAACCCCCAAATTGTACCTCAAAACCTCACCAACTAGGTGTAAAATTAGTGGGGAAACATCATTATTGAAGATAAATGGACACATGGAGCTTACCTCAGTAATCACTTCAAAATCCCTCTAAAACGCCTCCAAAATTCGAGCTCAAAGTGGTGAAAAATCTCAAAACCTTGCTTATATAGGTTCTGCCCAGGCCTTCCGCACCTGCGGCCATTTACCCGCATATGTGGTTTTGCGGGTGCGAACAAGTTACCCGCTTCTGTGAAGAATTTCGCTCCTACGGACCAAAATCCCGCTTCTGCGGGCTCGCTCCTGTGAGGAAATATCCTTTTCTGCTAAGCCCAACCCATAGTCCACTTCCGCTTCTGCGGTCCTACTACTGCATATGCGGTCACGCAGGTGTGAGAAAAGTATCGCACCTGCGACCATCTGCTGCCTCACCTCAAACTCTGCACCAGCGCTGCCCTCTCCGCCTATACGAGCTCGCACCTGCGGTTCCCCACTCGCAGGTGCGATTACACTAGCAGGAACAACACTTCAGCTATCCTTCAACATCAAACTTTGATCTGTTAACCACCCAAAATCAACCCGAGGCTCCCGGGACCTCAACCAAATATACCAACAAGTCTTATAATCCAATACAAACTTAGTCAAATAGTCAAATCACCTCAAACAACCTCGAAACACAAATTACACTCGGATTCAAGCCTAATGAACTTTGAAATTTCCAAATTCTATAAATGATGCCGAAACCTATCAAGTCACGTCCGATTGACCTCAAATTTTGCACACAAGTCACAAATGACACCACGAACCTATTCCAATTCCCGAAAATCCAACCCGACCCCGATATCAAATTTTCCACTCTCGGTCAAATTTGCCGAAAATTCTAATTTTTGCCATTTCAAGCCTAATTCTACTACGGACCTATCCAACGGAGCTAACAAAACTATCAAAATTCAAATCTGAGGTTGTTTACATATATGTCGACATCCGGTCAACTTTTCCACTTAAGCTTTCAATTAAGACACTAAGTGTCTCTACTCACTCTGAATTCACTCCGGACATGAACCAACCAACCCGGTAAGTCATATAACAGCTGTAGAACACAATAGAAGCAGAAAATAGGGAAACTGGGCTACAAGTCTCGAGACGGCCGGCCGGGTCATCAAATTACTACTAATCGTACTTTGTATCTCTTCTTACCGTCATGCTCTTCCTTGACCTTATACACACACTTCTTCTGTAATGCCTTATTTCCTTTAGGTAACTCTTTAAGTATCCATATTTTATTCTTTTGAAGAGAATTCATCTCTTCTTTCATGGCTAGCTTCCACTTATCAAAGTTTATTACCTACATTGCTTCAACAAAATGATCTGATTCTCCAGTAACAGTCAGAAGTAAATAGTGGAGAGATAAAGTTAACCTATCTGGAGCATTTGTGACTCTTTTAGATCTCCTTAATGTAGGTTCAGGAGTAATTGATCCCGAATTTGATTCAAGTCCTTGTCACTCCCCAAACTCGGGGAGCGTGACCGGTGCTCAACCGTGATACTTCGGCTAAGCAAGCCTGCTAGATTTCCCTCTACCCAAACTCATCCATGAATAAAGAGGATATGCACTCCATTAATCAAACAGTGAAAAGATTTCATTACGAACTCCCATTTCATTTCCATTAGCAGCTTCCTACATAATTTCCAAAATATTATAGGTTTATAGATGTAATGAAGAACATGTTTGCCAAATACCAATATTTCTAGTTCAATTCCCCACATCAAACACCATCCACAACCTGTCTACGTAGCCTCTAAGTACAATAGAAGAGTAGTATGGAAGTACCGACAACAAGGCCCCTGTTGAATGGAGAGTGACTACTACCGAGGACCAAAGTTGCCCGCTGACGAACCACTTGCATCCATTGAAGATGTAGCGCCCCCGGCAAAAAAGAACGTTAGTACATATAGAATAGTACTAGTATGTAAAGCTAACTATCCTCTTTCAAAATAGAATGCCAATAAAAAAAAGGGAAAACCATGGAACAATAATCAACAATCAACAATCAATGATATCCAAATTTGAAGTTAAAACATAACAATTTTCAAAATACGAAGATAATATTATATATTTGTTTTGGTTGGGAGATCTTTAGCACTGATATACCACTGTTCACAATACCACCGTTCACAATACCAATACCACCGTACTTTTAGCACGAAGTCCGATCACGACCCGATCTACTAGGCCATCTCATCCGAGATATCAACCACAATCACAATTTCAATTATAATTTCCAGCACAATCACCACCATGTGTGCGACATGGCGTCCGATCACAACCCGATCGACTAGGCCATCTCACCACAATGCCGTATGGATCAACATCATCCTTTTCTATGAATCATCTCATCCCAATTAAGGGAAATAATTTTATCACATCAATCTCATCCCAAATAAGGGGAATAATCACAATGCACTCCTACACCGGCACGTGTAATTTTGGGGTTAGGTTATTTCAACCTACCCTTCCTCGGTGACTAACGATAGTCTCAAAAATATTTATGATTTGCATACAAAGGAAAGAACAATATAAATGCATTTACCTCTTAACCTTTTACACCATTTATAGTCTCATTGGCATTTTCATCCACTTACGACATCATTATTTCACTGGCTCTCTTGGCCATACATATGATTCTTCATTCGTGGAACAATGGCCGTATTTCATATTCCACACTTTCATATCTTTCCTCATCATGGATCATCATCATAAATATCAACAAATAGAATATTCCGAAAATCACAACTTTAGGTTCATTAGTAATGAAGTTTTTAAACACAATAAATTATTTTCCAAGAATATGGAGTAAAATGATTGGCAATCGGAGCACAAGTTAAAATCATAATCGAGTAACATATTATTTATTCTTGAAATACTTTTCCCCCCAGAAGGGCAATACACAATTTCAACTCATTAATATATAGGAGCTCAAACACGTTGGAAGTACTTACAAAGCATAGTATTCGTTGAAACAACCACATTTGGGCACGACTTGAGTACATAAGCTTTTAGGCAAATCTATTTATGAAGTCAATTTGGAATAGTTGCATCATGGATAATTTATTAACCTTCTCACATCATTTCATTTTATTGGAACCATTGGCCACAAGTATAATTTTCATTCTTGGCACGGTGGCCACACATTACATCTTTAACCCACTTCTTTCACTTCCAAGCATTCTTATAGGTTATCAACAACAAGGCATTTCTAATCAAGACTTTGGGTACACATATAAGCAATTGGAGTTTTAGACACATGGAGTATTCTTTCCAAGTTAAGAATAATAGACTTTCATTTGAAACAAGGAACAAAGCCATAACATTTTAATACACATATCATTCTTGAACACATTCCCAAAGGATAAAATAATGTGATAGGAACATTCGAAATACTTTTTGAATATATAATTCTAGACACTTGCTTACTCGGGACAATCGAATTTATAAGGAACAACTCGGAACATAGGAGTAAGGAACTTGAGTTAACCATAATTGAAACTTACGGGAACATCATGGAATTCATTTCTAATAGAGTAGTTTAGCCAACATACCTTGCTTGAGCTTTTCCTTAAGTTACTACAACTTTTCGAAAATCCTAGCAATCCCAATCTATTTTGAAACATAATAGAATTGTACACAAATTTGGAAGATATTCATGGTCTCAACTCATTTGAGCATTTTATCAAACACTAGATGTGCAAATTTGATTAAAGGTTCTTCCACAAGATTTCCTTCACTCCACAACCCAATCTTTACTCATTTGAGCTCAACAATCTTCCCACAAATCTTATTAGTACATGCATGTATAAATAATACTCTTACACTCAAGAATCATACTCCCAATCACCCATCTTTACCCCAAACTTGAAATTGAAGAATTGGGGAAAGAAATGTTTACCTCTTTGAACCCCTAGCCAGATCCTTGTGAAATCTTCAAGCCTTGAGCAAGAATTGATGAACAAATGGCTTGGTCTTCTCTTTCTCTCTCTAATATACTCTCACCTTTCTCTAACAATATCATATGAAGCCCTTAAAAATGACCCCCAAAGCCTTTTTTATAAAAATGGGATCAGGTAAAATTTCCAAAACTTAAACTTGCTGAAACTGAGTCTACGATCGCAGACCGTGCCGCATAATCGATATGCGGCCCGCATAATGGCCACGAAAATGATGCCCAAAAACTGGGCTCGGAAGGCAGCTCACCGCAGAGTCTCATGGAAATCAAGGATGCGCGCCTGACTGATAACCAGATGCACCTGCCTCAGGTCCTGCACGGGTAGTGCAAAAGTGTAGCGTGAGTACATAAACAACATGTACCTAGTAAGTATCTAGTCTAACCTCGAAGAAATAGTGACGAGGGGTCGACTTCGACACTTACTATGGGCTAGCAATAAAATAATGAAATTTTAAATAAGCATGGGCAAAAATGTAAGTGAAAGCTCAATAACAAGGAATAAATAAACAATTCTTTCACTAATAGTAAATCCCAAATTAACTTCCCTCATTTAACCATTTAACCTTTCAAGCCAATAAAACGATATCAAGTACCAATGGGCCCCAAATATTATTACGCACGAATCATGCCGAGGACGTATGCCTCGATCCAAAATACATATACATATACTGTGTGCACTGCCGATGATCGAACGACACAAACCATAGATGCATCTATTAACCTGCCGAGGCGAACGACCCACTCCTATGCGAGTAGTTGAGTTTACCTCGCTCGCGGAAAATACTGGCGACGCGAGTGAACATAGATTTCTCAAAGTTATCATAATATTCCTCAATTCTTTCTAAAAATAAGAGATTCAAATTGGAAACTTTTAAATCTTGAAATCCTCAATTTCAGCTCTATTCAAGGCAATTAATAAGCGTAATCAAATAACGGTATCAACAAGGCATGGTGTAAACCTAATACTACCCGGACTTCACATGAAATATAGCTACGCACAGACTCTCGTCACCTAGTGCGTATGTATCTCCCCACACAAGCAATTTACAACAAAAATCACCTAAGGGGATGAGTTCCCTCTTACAAAGTTAGTAAAAAGACTTACCTCGCCTCAAAGCTTACTTTCACAATTGTGCTTTAAACCCTCAACTCGGTACTAAACGACTCGAAACTAGTCAAATGTTACATAAAATAATCAATACATGTTCAAAAGTTCATATCCTAACTATTAAAGTGATTTCCCAACTCTAATTGAAAAATTCCTAAAATTCTCCCCCGTGCCCACGTGCCCGAATTTCGGAAATCTTTGAAGAAAGTTGTTACCCATAACCTCATGAACTCAAATATAAAAGTTTCACTAAATTCCATAACCATTTTCTTGGTTAAATCCCATTTTTATCAAAAACCGAGGTTTTCATCTAAACCCATGATTTCATAAATTTTACATGTTAAATTTACCCATAATCTATGTATTTAACTCACATTGTGTAAAAATTACTTATCTCAAAGTGTTAGGTGAAACCCTCTCTAAGAGCTCCAAGAATCGCCCAAGGTATGAAATAAATGAGCTCAAAATGTCTAAGTCCAGAATTAAATGAGGTTCTGCCTCCAGCATTTTTCGCACCTGTGGTGCCTCTACCGCATATGCGGTGCTAGGTCCGCTTCTGCTGAGTTCCTCAAGCACAGCGAGGGCTGCTTCTACGGACGGGATTTCTGCTTCTGCGGCGAGTGGGCCGCTCCTGCGGCATGAGCCGCTTTTGCGTCCTCCCCAACCGCACCTGCGCATTCGTAGGTGCGCATAAGAACCTGCATCTGTGGTCCAAGGACAACGTTCCCAAAGCTACTTTTGCGACCCAAGTCACGCATCTGTGGGCTCGCACCTGCGGCCCAAAGCTCGCAGGTGCGGGCACACCAGAACTGGTTCACGAGCAGCCCTCTTTAGTTTCAACTCAATTCACGTATCATCTGGATGGCCTCTGGGGACCCTGAGGCCCCGTCCGAACGTGCCAACAAGTTTGAAATCATAAAATGGACTCGCTCGCATCCTCAGAACTCATAAAACAACTAAACTAAGAATCATACCCCAAACCAAATTGAATCAACTTATGAACTTCAAGTTCTTCCAACTTGCTTCGAACGCGCCGAAACATACTTAGTCTACTCGGAATGACACCAAATTTTGCGGCCAAGTCTTAAATCATCATACGGAACTGTTCCCAGACTCAGAATCCCAATTGGACCCCAATAACACCAAATCCTACTTAGAGCCAAATTTAAAGAACTTTAAAACCTTCAAAGAGCCAACTTTCACTATTAGGCGCCCCGATCCGAGCATACGCCCAAGGCCAGAATCGTCATACAAACCTATTGGAACCGTCAAATCTAGATTCTGAGGTCGTTTACTCAAAACATTGACCGAAGTTAAACTTAACCTTTTAAAGCCAAACTAAGGAACCAAGTGTTTCGATTTCAACCCGAACCCTTCCAATTCCTGAACTAACCATCCCCGCAAGTCATAAAACAGTAAAAGCACATAGGTGGAGTCGTATTTAGGGGAACGGGGTTCTAGAAGGCAAAATGACCGGTTGGGTCGTTATATTCTCCACTTCTTAAACAAACATTCGTCATCGAACGAGTTTAGAATCATACCTGGAGTGATGGATAATTGTGGATATCTGCTCCGCATGTCCTCCTCAGCCTCCCAATTCGCTTCCTCGACTGGTTGGCCTCTCTACTGAACTTTTACCGCAAAAACCTTCTTGGACCTCAACTGGCGAACCTGCCTATCAACAATGACAATTGGTTCCTCTTCATAACCCAAGCTCTCATCTAGATGGACAATGCTGAAGTCTAACACATGCGACATGTCGGCATGATACCTCCGGATCATAGATACATGGAAAACTGGATGAACTCCTGATAGTCTGGGAGGCTAGGCAAGCTCGTAAGAAACCTCCCCAACTCGTCTCAACTCCTCAAATGGGACTATAAACCTTGGGCTTAACTTGCCATTCTTCCCGAACCTGATGATTCCCTTCATCGGCGAAAACTTCAAGAGAACTTTTTCATCCACCATAAATGATAAATCATGTACTTTCTGATCCGGGTAACTCTTCTGTCTGGACTGCGCTGTACGAATTCGGCCCTGAATAAACTTTACCTTGTCCAAGGCATCCTTCACCAAATTAGTACCATATAACTTGGCCTCGCCGGGCTCAAACCATCTGATGAGATAACGACATCGCCGACCATATAAAGCCTCAAATGGAGCCATCTCGATGCTAGACTGATAACTGTTGTTGTAAGTAAACTCGGCGAAAGGCAAGAATCAATCCCACTACCCTCCAGAGTCAATCACACATGCTATGGGCATATCCTTTAAGATCTGAACTATCCACTCCGACTTCTCGTCGGTCTATAGATGAAAGGCAGTGCTGATCTCTACATGAGTCCCCATCTCACCATGTATCGCTCTCCAGAAATGCGAAGTGAATTGAGGGCCTCTATATGATATGACGGAAATAGGCACACCATGCAACCGAACTATCTTTTGAATATAAATCTGGGCCAGCCTCTCTGAAGTATATGTAGTCACAACCGAAATGAAGTGTGACTTGGTCAACCTGTCGACAATGACCCAAACTGCATCAAACTTTTGCAAGGTCTGCGGCAACCCAACTACAAAGTCTATAGTAATGCACTCCCATTTACACTCCGGTATAGTCATCTGCTGAAGTAGGACATCTGGACTTTGGTGCTCATACTTAACCTGCTGGCAATTTAGGCACCTAGCTACATACTCAACTATGTCCTTCTTCTCCGCTGAAATGAATGCCAAACTACCCATATTTTCTAACTTTCTGCTCAAGGCATCCGCGACTACATTCACCTTGCATGAATGATAAAGGATGGTGATATCATAATCCTTCAGTAACTCAAGCCACATATGCTGCCTCATATTTAGATCCCTCTGCTTGAACAAATGCTGCAAGCTGCGATGGTCAGTGTAAACCTCACAGGACACCCCATAAAGATAATGCATCCAAATCTTAAGAGCATGAACAATCATGCCCAAGTCAAAATCATGCATAGGGCAATTCTTTTCATGGGGCTTTAGCTGACGTGAAGCATATGCAACAACAAATACACAACCTAAACCAACGCGTGAAGCGTCATAATACACGGTATACATCCCCAAATCGGAAGAAAACACTAGAACCGGTGCCGTAGTCAAAGCTGTCTTGAGATTCTGAAAGATCGCCTCACAATCATCGGACCAAAGGTGTTGCAATAGATGAGAAGCCCTCCACAAACCGGCGATAATAAATTACTAACCCCAAAAAGCTCCTGATCTCAGTCGCCGCAGTAGGACGAGCCCAACTCTGAACTGCCTCAATCTTCTTGGGATCCACCTTAATACCAACGCCTGATATAACATGCCCCAATAATGCTACCGAATCTAGCCAAAACTCACACTTGGATAACTTAACATATAGCTTCTATTCTCGTAAGGTCTGAAGCACCACTCTCAAATGCTACTCGTGCTCCTCCATTCTACGCGAGTAGATAAGGATGTCTTCAATGAGGACAATGACGAACGAATCAATATACGTCCTGGACACTCGGTTCATCAAATCCATAAACGCTGTCGGGGCGTTAGTCAGACCGAAGGATATCACTAGAAACTTATAATGGCCATATCTTAGTCGGGAAAGCAGTCTTCGGAACATCCGAACCTCGAATCTTCCACTGATGGTACCCTGATCTTAGGACAATCTTAGAAAATACCCTAGCACCCTACAACTGGTCAAATAAATCATCAATACGCGGCAATAGGTACTTGTTCTTAATGGTGACTTTGTTCAACTGGCGGTAATCAATGCACATCCGCATAGTCCCATCTTTCTTCTTCACAAATATCACTGGTGCGCCCCAAGGTGATATACTCGGCCTGACAAACCCCTTTGCTAGAACTCCTTAAGTTGTTCCTTCAACTCCTTCAACTCTTTTGGAGCCATGCGGTATGGTGGGATAGATATAGGCTGGGTACCTGGAGCCAAATCAATGCAGAAATTGATATCCCGATCTGGTGGCATGTCTTAAAGGTCAAAAGGAAACACATCAGAGAACTCCCGGACTACAAGTACTGAATCAATCGCCGGAGTCTCTGCGGTAGTATCTCGAACATAGGCTAGATAAGCCAAATAACCCTTCTTGACCATGTGTCGAGCCTTCATAAAAGAGATGATCTGACTAGGTGTGCTGATAGATGAACCCTTCCACTCCAATCTAGGCAACTCTGGCATCGCCAAGGTAACAGTCTTGGCGTGACAATCAAGGATGTCACGATATACAGATAACCAATCCATGCCCAGGATGACCTCAAAGTCAGTCATATTAAGTAGCAGAATATCCGCTCTAGTCTCATAACCATAGAATGTGACAATGCAGGACCGAAAGACCCGATCCACAATAACAGAATTGCCCACCGGAGTGGACACATAAACCTGAGTACCCAATGACTCATGAGGAATATCCAGGAAATGAACAAACAAAGATGACACATATGAATAGGTAGACCCTGGATTAAATAATACTGAAGCATCCCTACCGCAAACAGAAATAATACCTGTGATCACGGCATCTGAGGCCACTGCATCTGGTCTAGTTGGGAAAGCATAGAATCTAGCTAGAGCGCCACCTGACTGACCTCTGCTTGCCTGGCCTCCACCTCTAAGACGGCCCCTACCTGCCCTCTGCCTCTAGGTGGCCGGATGGCTGGTGCGACAGCTGGTGCTGTAATCATAGGCTGAGAACTCTCATGTACTGCCTTGCCCCAAAGTCTGGGGCAAAACCTCTTCATGTGGCCAAGATCCCCGCACTCATAACAACGCCTCAGAGCGGTAGACTGCTACCCTGAAGTCTGACCCTGATGGCCTGAATACCCACTGGAAGAACCCTGAATAGCTGGTGGGTGATAGGAACTCTTGGGCATGGCACTGAAATAAGGTCGCGCTGGAGCACCCCGAAGAGGCGGTGGTGCTGGATATGTAGGCCTGCTAGGCTAGACTGTCCCAAACTGACCTCTACCCCCAGACTGAGCACCACTAAATCCTCTAGAATAACGAAACCGCTTGTCCCGCGACATCTACTCTTGGCCTCGCTAATGATAACCCTCAATCCTCCGAGCTATCTCCACCACTAGCTGGTAAGAGGTCCCCATCTCAAACTCTCAAGCCATAGTGGCCTGAGTGCCGGAGTGCAACCCCGCAACAAACCTCCGTACTCTCTCTACCTCAGTAGGAAGTCTCATAAGTGCATGGCGAGAAAACTCAGAGAATCTCGCCTCATAATCGGTCACTAACATCTGTCCTTGCTGGAGCTACTCAAAATTAAACCGTAACTCTTCCCTCTGAGAGGGTGGAATATACTTATCCAGAAAGGTACGTGTGAGCTGGTCCCAAGTCAAGAGAGGAGAACCTGCTGGTCTGCGAAGAAGATAAGACTGCCACCATCTACGGGCCCTGCCCTCCAATTGGAAAGTAGTGAAATCCACCCCATAGGACTCTAATATACTCATGTTGTGCAGTCTGTCCCTGCACCGATCAATGAAGTCTTGGGGATCCTCATGTCGCTCACCTTCGAAGATAGGTGGGTGTAGCCTAGTCCATCTGTTCAATAACTTTTGTGGCTTGTCGGCCACATCTGGACTGGGATCAGGTATGGCTGCTGCCACTGGCTAGGCTCTATCCACGGGTAGTGTGCTCGGGGTATGATATACACCAACTGCATACCCAGGAGCCTGAGCAGTAGGGGTATGTGCTCCCCCTCCCGCCTGGGATGTGGCTGGGTCTGCCAAAAATAAACCAGCCTAGGCCATAGTATCTATGAACCGTAGCATACGACCCATGATCTCCTGGAAGCCCGATGCTGACATGAAATCTACCGAGATTGGATCTACCGCAGGCACCTCGTCCTGCTCCTCAACAATAGGATCCTCTACTGGAGCCGCTGGTGGCATAACTGGAGTAACTCTGGTACATCCTCGTCCCCTACCTCGGGTTGGTGCCCTCCCCCGGCCTCTGCCTCGGCCTCTAGCAACAAGTGGATCAGCTCCTCACGACATCAGCCGTGCGCGTTCTCACCATCTATGAGAGAATAAGAGAAGATACTCAGTATAACATCAACTGCATGATAGAAAAAGAAGAAAGAG
Source organism: Nicotiana tomentosiformis (assembly GCF_000390325.3). NCBI lineage: Eukaryota > Viridiplantae > Streptophyta > Magnoliopsida > Solanales > Solanaceae > Nicotiana > Nicotiana tomentosiformis. Next base: position 38,436,927 of record NC_090813.1, on the reverse strand, counting down.
TAGTTTCCTAATACCCTATAGCCTCTCGAAGATATGTACGGACGTCTCCGCACCGATACGCAAGATTCTATTAGGCATGCCCATAACTTGTGAAACCTACATGAACCTAGTGCTTTAATACCATGTTGTCACGACCCAAATTCTCCTATAGGTCGCGATGGCGCCCGACGTTACTGCTAGGAAAGCCCACAGGGAAATAACCACATGATTGTTTCTTTTAACATTCTAAAAATAGCTGATTTTTAATTAATGCATAAATAGGAGAAGTAAATATCCAAAAATCATCATGTGTCTACTAGCATAATTTTCAAGACCTGGTGGCACAAATGCATGAGCTACTAATAGAATATAATAAAGAAACTACTACACTACCGTCTGAAGTGAAATAGACAGAAAGTATAAGAAAAAAGAAGACTTCGGGTGCTGTAGAACGGGCTCAGAAGGCAGCTCACCGCAGAGTCTCATGGAAATCAAGGATGCGCGCCTGACTGATAACCAAATGCACCTGCCTCAGGTCGTGCACGGGTAGTGCAGAAGTGTAGCGTGAGTACATAAACAACATGTACCCAGTAAGTATCTAGTCTAACCTCGAAGAAGTAGTGATGAGGGGTCGACTTCGACACTTACTATGGGCTAGCAATAAAATAATGAAATTTTAAATAAGCATGGGCAAAAATGACAGTGAAAGCTCAATAACAAGGAATAAATAAATAATTCTTTCACTAATAGTAAATCCCAAATTAACTTTCATCATTTAACCATTTAAACTTTCAAGCCAATAAAACGATATCAAGTACCAATGGGCCCCAAATATTATTACTCACGAATCATGTCGAGGACATACGACCCGATCCAAAATACATATACATATACTGTATACACTACCGCGGGTCGAACGATACGAACCATAGATGTATCTATTAACCTGCCGAGGCGAACGACCCGCTCCTATGAAAGTAGTGGAGTTTACCTCGCTCGCGTAAAATACTGGCGACGCGAGTGAACATAAATTTCTCAAAGTTATCATAATATTCCTCAATTCTTTCTAAAAAATAAGAGATCCAAACTGGAAACTTTTAAATCTTGAAATCCTCAATTTCAGCTCTATTCAAGGAAGTTAATAAGCGTAATCAAATAACGATATCAACAAGGCATTGTGTAAACCTAAGACTACCCGGACTTCATATGGAATATAGCTACGCACGGACTCTCGTCACCTAGTGCGTATGTAGCTCCCCACACAAGCAATTTACAACAAAACTCACTTAAGGGGATGAGTTCCCTATTACAAAGTTAGAAAAGAGACTTACCTCACCTCAAAGCTTACTTTCCGATCCACAATTGTACTTTAAACCCTTAACTCGGTGCCAAATGACTCGAAACTAGTCAAATGTTACATAAAATAATCAATACATGTTCAAAAGTCCATATCCTAACTATTAAAGTGATTTCCCAACCCTAATTGAAAAATTCCTAAAATTCTCCCCCAGTCCCACGTGCCCGGATTTCGAAAATTTTTGAAGAAAGTTGTTACCCATAACCTCATGAACTCAAATATAAAATTTTTACTAAATTCCATAACCATTTTCGTGGTTAAATCCCATTTTTATAAAAAACCTAGGTTTTCATCTAAACCTATGATTTCACAATTTTTACATGCTAAATATACCATAATCTATGTATTTAACTCACATTATGTAGAAATTACTTACCTCAAAGTGTTAGGTGAAAAACCCTCTCTAAGAGCTCCAAGAATCGCCCAAGGTATGAAGTAAATGAGATCAAAATGCCCAAGTCCTGAATTAAATGAGGTTCTGCCTCCAGTGTTTTTCGCACCTCCGGTGTCTCTACTGCATCTGCGGTGCTAGGTCCGCTTATGCGGAGTTCCTCAAGCCCAGCGAGGGCTGCCTCTCAGGACGGGATTTCCATTTCTGCGGTTCCGCTTCTACGGCGAGTAGGCCGCTCCTGCGGTATGAGCCGCTTCTGCGTCCTCCCCAACCACACCTGCACGTTCACAGGTGCTCACAACAACCCGCATTTGTAGTCCAAGGCCAATGTTCCCAAAGCCGCTTCTATGACCCAAGCCATGCACCTTCGGGCTCGCACCTACGGCCCAAACGTCGCAGGTGCGGGCATACCAGAACTGGTGCACCAACAACCCTCTTGACTTTTAACCAATTCACGCATCGTCCGGATGGCCTCCGGGGCCCCCGAGGCCCCATCCGAATGTGCCAACAAGTTTGAAATCATAAACCGGACTCGCTCGCACCCTCGGAATACATAAAATAACAACAAAACTAAGAATCATACCCCAAACCAAATTGAATCAACTTATGAACTTCAAGTTCTTCCAACTTGCTTCGAACGCGCCGAAACATACTTAGGCTACTCGGAATGACACCAAATTTTGCGGGCAAGTCTTAAATCACCATATTGAACTTTTCCCATGTCCGGAATCCCAATTGGACCCCAATAACACCAAATCCTACTTCAAGCCAAATTTAAAGAACTTTAAAACCTTCAAAGAGCCAACTTTAACTATTAGGCGCCTAAAAGATCCCGGGTTATCCAAAACCTGATTCGAGCATACGCCCAAGTCCAAAGTCATCATCAAAACCTATTGGAACCGTCAAATCCCAATTCCGAGGTCATTTACTCAAAACGTTGATTGAAGTCAAATTTAGCCTTTTAAAGCCAAACTAAAGAACCAAGTGTTTCGATTTTAACCCGAACCCTTAAAATTACTAAACTAACCATCTCCACCAGTCATAAAATAGTAAAAGCACATACAGGGAGTCTTATTTAGGGGAACGAGATTCTAGAAAGCAAAACGACCGGTTGGATTGTTACATAATCCCTCTAGCCACTTCATTTTCTATAATTTCTTCTAACTCAACTGTTACGGATGTTTGTTTGCTGGTGCTGGTTGGTTATACTCCAAGCTTGTCCTTGTACATCACATTTTTATTGAATGTGACATTCATGTGTCTTAAGATGTTTCTATTCTGATCATCCTAAAATCGATAACCAAAATTATCATCACCATAGCCAATAAAAATTATTTTTTGGCTTTAGGATCAAGCTTATCTCTATCATTAAAGTTTACATGCACATAAGTAACACAAGCAAAGATTTTCAGATGTGAGAGATTTACCTCCATTCATGTCCATACCTCCTAAGAAATTTCAAAATTCAACGGTACACATGGTCCCATGTTTATGAGGTAAGCTGTCGTGCGAACACTCTCGGCCAAAATATACTTTAGCAACCCATAATGTATTCTCAAACTTCTGGCTCGTTCATTCAGGGTTATGTCCATCCTCTCAACAACGCCATTTTGTTATGGTGTTCCAGGAACTGTCTTGATCATTCTGATCCCATTCTATGAGTAGGATTTTTGAACTCTTAACTATCATACTCTTCTATTGCGGTTGCATACAATGTTCCCTTCTTGAAGCCTCATGCAAGAATTAAAGTTTCTTTGGTTATCCTCCATGATCCGTTACTGAATACTGTTGTGTTTCCTCCACTATCAATCTGACCCATGGATATCAGATTTTTTTTTGAGGCCAGGAACATGCCAGACATTTTTCAATTTCCCTAGCATTCTTTGTGAAGTCTTTATACGAACTTCAACTTTCCTGACAATATCCAAAGGCTCGTCGTCTACTAGAGAAACCTTCCTGAATTTTCGAGCAATACAATTATGCAACAATTCTTTACATGAGATAGAGTGAAGGAATGCACCTGAGTCTAGAATCCAAGATTAGATTGGACTATATGCACAACAAATTAGTGCATCACTAACTTGTTCAGCAATAGCATTTGCTGAATTATATCCTTGTATTGATCGTTCTTCTTCTTCTTTGGCTCTTTACACTGACTACTGTAGTGACCCTTTTTATTGTAATTCAATAAGTAATGTCATTGCGATTCTTGGATTGCCCTTTTATTCTTGCCTTTGATCTGCCACGACCATGACTTTGTCCTCGTTGGTTGATTCTCCCCCTGCTTTCGGTATTAAAAGCTGATCCTAGGAAATTACTTGATTCTCTCTAGCGAATGTTTTTGCTTAGAAATAAGTCTCTGATATCATCCAATTTGAGTTTGGTACTTCATGATGAACTGCTAACTGCAACTACTGTTGCATGCCAACTCTTCGGTAGAGATGATAGTTCAATCAACACCCTGAATTCGTCATCAAATATTATATTAACAGAACTCAATTGAGTTAATATTACATTAAAATTATTGATATGTTCCATTACAGATCCACCTTCTGTCATCTTCAAGTTGAACAATCGACGCATCAAATAGACTTTATTTGAAGCATATGGCTTCTCGTACATATTTGATAACGCCTTCGTCAGGCCTGCAATGATCTTCTCGTTAATGATGTTAAATGCTACATTTCGTATTAGTGTCAAACGAATCACACCAAGAGCTTAGAGATCTAATAGATCCCAATCCGCTTTGACCATATTCTCTGGTTTTATCCCGATCAGAGGTAAGTGTAATTTTTTCTGATACATATAATCCTCTATTTATATTTTCCATAATCCAAAATCTTTGCCATTGAACTTGTCAACCTTAACCTTCCTTTCTTCCGATGCCATTTTTAACCAAAAATAAATAAATTATGTGAATAGTGCATGTGAATAGTAACCGCAAATACTACTTTGTATAAGAAAAAAATCTTAACCGTATAAGGTTGACAACAATCACTATTGGTGAATAATACTATCACTATTTATGAATAGTACTTCACTATTGTGAATAGTGTTAGTATTGATGATCAATAGTGTCGCACTATTCTTGTGAATAGTACCTGCACCATTACCATACTTTCTAGCAGAATTACACTATTTGCGCTCTAATACCAGTTGTTCGGAAGTGTGTCTAGCTAATATAAGGGAAACATAATTAATAGAGAAAAGCAATAAATTACACAAGACAAGACAAGATTTACGTGGTTCGATAATTTTTGCCTACTCCACGACCACACAAAGTATAGCTCATTATTAATTGAAGAGAAAGAATCAGTTGTGAGGATTGATTATAACTGAAGAAAATGATGCCTATTTATAGGCATAACTTTGCTGGAAAAAAAAGTTTCAACGAATGTGAATACTGTCACGACCCAAAACCTAACCCGTCGTGATGGCGCCTATCGTGATACTAGGCAAGCCGACGTTTCCAAACACTTTCAATATTTAATAGAAACGAACCAAGACATTTAAAATAACCGGAGTTCTTTTTCACAAAAACTAGGTAAAACCCATAGCATAAGTGCGGAAAAATAGTCTGACATCGGGATGTCACTGAGTATATGAGCATCTATACCATGAGCAGTCTAATACAACATCTAAGGAATACGAACTGAACTGCGAATAAGATAATGAAGGAGAGCCAAGGCCTGCGAACTCCATGCAGCTACCTCGATAATCTCCGTAATCAGCTGCTTAAATATCAACACCCGCTACGGCCGGGAACACCTGGATCTGCACACGAAGTGCAGGGTATAGCGTGAGTACAACCAACTCAGTAAGTAACAAAAATAAATAAGGAACTGAGAAGGTAGTGACAAGCTATACAAATGCAATTCATTTTTAATAATTCCAGCAAAGAATAAACATTCTTTCAAATCCGGCAGTTTAAGTCAAATCAGTTTTATATAGTAAACTGCAGGTAATCCGAATATAGAATCTTTCAAAAATTTCACAACAATGACAGATAACAACTAAGTGCATCAACAAATGAAAAACAAGTACAACCTCTCAGGGCAACAACCACTCAACTCGTCACAACAGCTTAATAACTTGGCTCCAGCCCTCAGTACTCACACTCAATAGGTACATGCACTCACTCGGGGTATGCAGACTCCGGAGGGGCTCTTTTCGGCCCAAGCGCTATATCGCTGTGGTGTGCAGCCCGACCCAATCATATATATAGCCATAAGACTCGTTGCGGCGTACAACCCGATCCATATACCCTCACATATCTCACATCTCGGCACTCAGGCCCTATCTCAGTCACTAACCTCTCCAGCTCTCTCGGGCTTTCAAAATCATACAAATCAGCCAAAAGAGATAATAACAAGTATCAATAAGAAAACAAGAGGAAATAGAGATGTGACTCGCAAGTAGCACTGTGACTGAATGACAGTCAAATTTCTAGAAGACAGAGGGAACATGTAATTAGCAATAATCTATTCGACTTTACAGTCTTACGGGATGGACCAAGTCCCAATCCCCCACGGTGCACGCCCACACACTCGTCACCTAGCATGTGCGTCATCTCCAAATAATCACATCATACCAAAATTCGGTGTTTCATACCCTCAGGACCAGATTTAAAATTGTTACTTACCTCAAACCGCGCAAAATCCTACTATGCAATGCCTTTGCCCCTCGAATCAATCTCCAAATGCCCATAATCTAGCCACAAGCAGTACGATATAGTTAATATAGGCTAAAAGGATCAATTCCACAAGAAAAACACAAAATTATAACCCAAAATCCGAAATAGGGTCAAACTGGCCCCCAAGCCCTCGTCTCGAAATCCGACAAAAGTCACAAAATACGAACACCCATCCACTCACGTGTCCAACCATATAAAAATTATTCGAATCCAACCTCAAATCACCTTCCAAAACTCAAAAATTTAGCCTGTGAAGTTTCTACCCCCCCCCCCCCCCAAATTTACAACTTAAATCCCTAAATAGATGATGAAAATAGCAATAGATTCATGAAATATAGTCTAATACGAGTTAGAATCACTTACCCCAACAATCTTCTTGAATAAACCTCGAACAATCGCCTCACACCGAGCTCTCAAAGTCCCAAAATCGAAATGGGAATCAAACCCTCGAAATCCCATTTTCTGCCTAGTTCTTCTGCATCTGTGGACCCACTGTCGCACTTGTGATGCCGCACATGCGAAATTTCCCTTGCAGGTGCGAAAGTGACTTAAGGGACTGGGTCTGCATCTGCGAGAAAGTGGTAGCACCTGCTGTGTGCACCTGCGGACAAAGTTCTGCTTCTGCGATCTTCCCCTCCATCTCACTCTCCGCATCTGCGGAGCTTCGAGCGCATCTGCGGGCTCACAGATGCACAAATGCCCTCGCACCTGTAACCCCTGGACATCTCCTCAATTCCCGCTTCTGTGCTCCTTTATCCGCACGTGTGAGTACGCACCTGCGGTCTCCCCACTATAGGTGCAAAACCACTAGATATCAGAAAACGTCAGCCATTTACCCAAGTCCAAATTCAAACCGTTAAGCATACGAAACACACCTGAGGCCCCCAGGACCTCAACCAAATATACCAACAAGTCCTAAAACACCATACGAACTTAGTCGAGTTTTTAAAACACGTCAAACAACAACAAAAATACAAAACACCATCCAATCCAAACTTAATGAACTTCGAAATTTCCAAATTCTACAAACGATGCCGAATCATACCAAACCACGTTCGATTGACCTCAAATTTTGCACACAAGTCATATTCAACATTACGGACCTACTCCAACTTCCAGAATCAGAATTCGACCCCGATATCAAAAAGTCAACCCCCCGGTCAAACTTCCAAAAATATTCGACTTTCGCCATTTCAATCCTAAATTAGCTACAAACCTTAGAATCACAATCCAGACATGCTCCTAAATCCAAAATCACCAAATGGAGCTAACGGAACTGACGGAACTTCATTCCAGAGTCGTCTTCACACAATTCTGACTATTGTGAAACTCCTAAGACTTAAGCTTCCATTTTAGGGATTAAGTGTCCCAAAACACTCCGAAACCAAAAACAAGACCTCCCGACAAGTCACATAGGCGAAAATAGATACGGGGAAAGTAGTAAATAGGGGATCGAGGCTAATACACTCAAAATGATCGGCCGGGTCGTTACATACCCCCTTCTTAAAATAATTGTTCATCCTCGAACGAGCATAGAGACATACCTGAAGTGGTGAAAAGATGAGGATAACGGCTTCGCATATCATGCTCGGTCTCCCAAGTCGCCTCCTCGACCAACTGACCCCTCCACTGAACATTCACAGAAGCAATATTCTTCGACCTCAGCTTTCGAACCTGCTTATCAAAGATCGCCACTGGCTCCTCAACATAAGATAAATCCTTGTCCAACTGGACTAAGCTGAAATCCAACACATGAGACAGATCGCCGGGATACTTCCGGAGCATAAAAACATAGAATAATGGATGAACCCCTTCTAGACTGGGAGGCAAGGCAAGATCATAAGCAATCTCCCCAACACGTCGCAATACCTCAAATGGACCAATAAACCTCAGGCTCAGCTTGCCCTTCTTTCTGAACCTCATAACACCCTTCATGGGTGACACCTGGAGCAAGAACCGCTCTCCAACCATGAATGCAACATTGCAAACCTTCTAATCCGCATAACTCTTATGTCTGGACTGGGCTGTACGTGGTCTATCCTGAATCACCTTAACCTTCTCTAGAGCATCCTGAACCAAGTCTGTACCCAATAATCTAGCCTTGTCCGGCTCGAACCAACCCACTGGATACCTACACCGCCTACCATACAGAGCCTCATACGGTGCCATCTGGATGCTCCACTGATAACTGTTGTTGTAGGCAAACTCCGCTAGTGGCAAGAACTGATCCCACAAACCCCCAAACTCCATCACACACGCATATAGCATATCCTCTAATATCTGAATAGTGCGCTCGGACTGTCCGTCCGTCTGAGGGTGAAATACTGTGCTCAACTCCACTCGAGTACCCAACTTATGCTGTATGACCCTCCACAACTGTGATGTAAACTGCGTATCTCGATCAAAGATGATAGATACCGGTATGCCATGAAGCTTGACGATCTCGCTGATTTACACTCGAGCCAGCTACTCAGAAGAATAGGTAGTCATCATAGGAATAAAAAGAGCTGACTTGGTTAACCGGTCCACAATCACCCAAACTGCGTCAAACTTCCGCTGAGTTTGTGGAAGCCCAACAACGAAATCCAAAGTGATCCGCTCCCATTTCCACTCCGGAATTTCTAACTTATGAAGCAACCCACCTGGTCGCTGATGCTCATACTTCACTTGCTGGAAATTTAGGCACCGAGCTACATACTCCACTATGTCTTTCTTCATTCTCCTCCACCAATAATGCTGTCTCAAGTTCTGATACATCTTCGCGGAACCCGGATGAATAGAATACGGTGAACTGTGAGCCTCATAGAGAATCAGCTCATGCAACGCATCTACATTGGGCACACAAAGCCTGTCCTACATCTTTAATGCACCATCATCCCCAATAGTGACATTCTTAGCATCATCTTACTGGACCATGTCCTTAAGGAAAAGCATATGGGGGTCATCATATTGACGCTCCCTGATACGACAATAAAGAGAAGACCGAGAGACCACACAAGTCAATACTCGACTCAACTCAGAAATATCCAATCTAACAAACTGGCTGGATAAGGCCTGAACATCCAATGCCAATGGCCTCTCTGCTGTTGGTAGATATGCTAAGCTCCCTAAACTCTCCGCTCAATGACTCAAGGCATCGGCCACCACATTGGCCTTCCCAGGATGGTATAAAATGGTGATATCATAGTCCTTAAGAAGCTCCAACCACCTCCGCTGACGCAAGTTAAGATCCTTCTGTTTGAACAGATGTTGCAAACTCCGATGATCAGTGTAAATCTCACAATAGACCCTGTACAAAGAGTGCCGCCAAATCTTCAAGGCGTGAACAATAGTTGCTAACTCAAGGTCATGGACATGATAGTTATTCTCATGGGGATTCAACTGGCGTGAAGCATAAGCAATCACTCTATCCTCCTGCATCAGAACATACCCAATACCAATCCGTGAGGCATCACAATACACTGTGTAAGAACCAGAAGCTAATGGTAGAACTGGAGCCGTGGTCAAAGAAGTATTGAGCTTCTGAAAGCTCTCCTCGCACTCCTCCGATCACCTGAAAGGAGTACCCTTTTGGGTCTATTTAGTCAAGGGCGATGCAATAGATGAGAAGCCCTCCACAAAATGACGGTAATAACCAGCCAAACCGAGAAAACTCCGAATCTCCGTCGCTGAGGACGGTCTGGGCCAACTCTATCTTCTTCGAATCTACCTGAATACCCTCACTGGACACCACGTGTCCTAAGAACGCCACTAAAATGAGCCAAAACTCACACTTGGAGAACTTTGCATAAAGCTTCTCCTCCCTCAAACGCTGTAGCACAATCTTCAAATGCTGGGCATGCTCCTCCTGGCTACGAGAGTACACCATGATGTCATCAATGAATACAATAATGAACGAGTTAATATAAGGATGAAACACAATGTTCATCAGATGCATGAATGTTGTTGGGGCGTTGGTCAGCCCAAAAGACATCACAAGGAACGTATAATGGCCATATCGGGTCCTGAAAGTTGTCTTAAGAATATTTGATTCCCGAATCTTCAGCTGGTGATACCCTGACCTCAAATCAATCTTGGAGAACACCATCACTCCCTGAAGCTGGTCAAACAAATCATCAATACGCGGCAATGGATACTTGTTCTTGATTGTGACCTTGTTCAACTGCTTGTAATTAATGCACATTCCCACAGTACCATCCTTATTTTTTACAAATAGAACGGGTGCACCCGAAGGTGACACACTAGGCTTGATAAACCCCTTATCAAGGAGTTCCTGAAGTTGCTCCTTCAATTCTTTCAACTCCGTTGGTGCCATACGATTCGGTGGAATAAAGATGGGCTGAGTGCCCGACACCAAATCAATACCGAAATCAATATCCCTAGTGGGCGGCATGCCCGACAGGTCTGCAGGAAACATATCCGGGAAATCTCACACCACCAGAATAGAATCAATAGCAGGGGTCTCTACACTAACATCCCTCACAAAGGCCAGATAAGATAGACAACCCTTCTCAACTATCCACTGAGCCTTCAAGTATGAAATCACTATACTAGGAACGTGGTTTATGGAGCCGCTCCACTCAACCCTCGGCAACGCCGACATCGCCAACTTTATGATCTTAGCGTGACAATCTAGAACAGTATGACATGGAGACAACCAATCCATACCCAATATCACATCAAAATCGACCATACTAGTCTGGCAGGAAGAGCATAGAAATGGACCTAGACGCCCCCTGATCGGCCTCCCCCTCTCAGGAGGCCCCTAGGTGACTGGGCTCCACCCCGAGCTGGCTGAGTGGGTGGTGAAGAAACTGGTGCTGATGTCATAAACTGACTTCTCTACTGAGCTAGACCTCCCACTAGGCAGGGACACTGCCTCCTCATGTGACCAAACTCTCCACACTCATAGAAACTCCCCGGTGCTAGTGCTGGGGACTGAAGGGAGCCCCGGGATAACTGGTAAAAGGACCTGGCATAGACGAGCCCGGACCCAATGGAGCACGGGACGAACTCTGAGCTAGGAGAGCACTGAGAGATAAGTTACCATGTTGATAATTGTGTGAACCATGGTCATATGATGTACCACGGTGAACTGGGCGAGCCGTCTGAGCATGTCTGAAAGGACGACCCTTACCGTGGTGGAACTGCCCCCAGAAGGAACACCGCTGAATCCACCCCGGCCACAAGGCCTCTTGGCCTCCCTCTCAACCCGCTCCTGGCTGCGAACCATCTCAATCTAACAAGCAATGTCGACAACCTCATCAAAAGTAGCACCAGGCACTCTCTCTCTAGTCATAAGCAATCGCAGCTGAAAAACATGAGGCCATTTATGAACCTCCTGAAAATCTCATATCATACTGCGTCACCAAATCACCCTGACGAAGCTGCTCTAACTGCCTGCGCAGCTCCTCTGTGCGGGATCGTGGCACGAACTTCTCCAGGAATAGACCGGAGAACTGCTGCCATGTAAGGGGTGCTGCGCTGACCGGCCTACGCCTCTCGTAAGCCTCTCACCAACTTAAGGCTATCCCAGAGAACTAAAAAGTAGTGAACGAGACCCCACTGGCCTCTAGAATACCTGTTGTACAGAGTATCCTCTAACACCTTTCCAAGAAGCCCTGTGCATCCTCTCCCTCGGCACCAGCGAAAGATGGAGGTTGGAGTCTCCCAAACCTCTCCAATCGATGTTGCTCATCATCAGGCATGACAGGAACCACATAGTCCTGAGCAGCTGCAACCGGCTGGGCTGGTGGTTCCCCCAGTGTCTGGAATCCCTGTACCACCTGTTCTGGTGTGCGGGCGGCGGGAGTCTGAGCACGTCCCCCGGCCTGAGAAGTGGCTGCTGCGGCTGGAGTAGAGATCGCCTAAGCAAGATTGGTACACGCAGTCAGGATCTGAGCTAAGGCCTCCTGAAGGCCTGGAATCACAATAGGCACAGGTGGTGTCTGGTCCGGTCCCACAGACTCATCCACAACTGGAGCCTGCTCCTGAACTGGGGCAACTGGTGGATCTGCACGTGCTGCCTTAGTTGTGGTGCGAGCTGCACCTCTGCCCCTACCGCGGCCTCTACCGCGACCTCGACCTCTCGCGGCCTTGACTGATGGTACCGGTGGCTGTCCATCCTGCCCCGTAGTACGCGTCCTCACCATCTGTGAGAGAATTAGAACAACATAAATTTAGTTACCAGAATCAAAAGATTTACACGACAAGAATTCAAGAATGTGAAATTTCCTAAGGGTTCGGCAGCCTCTCGAAGATAAGTACAGACGTCTCCGTACCGATCCGCAAGACTCTACTAAACCTGCTCATGACTCGTGAGACCTATTTAACCTAGGCTCTGATACCAACTTGTCATGACCCAAAACTTAACCCGTCGTGATGGCGCCTATCGTGATACTAGGCAAGCTGATGTTTTGCAAACACTTTCAACATTTAACAAAAACAAACCAAGACATTTAAAATAACCCGAGTTGTTTTCATAAAAACGGGGTAAAACCCAAAGCATAAGTGCGGAAAAATAGCCCGACATCGGGGTGCCACTGAGTACATGAGCATCTATACTAGGAGCAGTCTAATACAATATCTAAGGAATAAGAACTGAAATGCGAATAAGATAATGAAGGAGAGCCAAGGGCTGCGAACGCCATGCAGCTATCTCGATAATCTCCGGAATTAGCTGCTCAAATATCAACACCCGCTATGACCGGGAACACCTAGATCTGCACATGAAGTGCAGGGTATAGCGTGAGTACAACCAACTCAGTAAGTAACAAAAGTAAATAAGGAACTCAGAAGGTAGTGCCGAGCTATACAAATACAGTTCATTTTCCATAATTCTAGCAAAGAATAGACATGCTTTCAAATTCGGTTGTTTAAGTCAAATCAGTTTTATACAGTTAAAGTGCAGGTGATCCGGATATCGAATCTTTCAGAAATTTCACAATAATGACAGATAACAACTAAGTGCATCAACAAATGAAAAACATGTACAGCCTCTCAGGGCAACAGTCACTCAACTCGTCACAACAGCTCAATCACTCGGCTCTTAGCCCTCAGTACTCACACTCAATAGGTACCTCCGCTCACTGGGGGTATGCAGACTCTAGAGGGGCTCCTCTCAGCCCATGCGCTATATTGCTGCGGCATGCAACCCGACCCAATCATATGAGTAACCATAAGGCTTGTTGTGGTGTGCAACCCGATCCACAGTCCATAAATAGCCATAAGGCTTGTTGCAGCGTGCTACCCGATCCATATACCCTCACATAGCTCACATCTCGGCACTCAGGCCCTATTTCAGTCACTAACCTCTCTAGCTCTCTCGGGCTTTCAGAATCATACAAATCAGCTAAAAGAGATAATAACAACTATCAAAAAGAAAACAAGAGGAAACAGTGATATGAGTTATAAGTAGCACTGTGACTGAGTTCAAGACAACAAATAGCAGTTAATTCAACAAGTACTCGACCGCTGGCGTCCCAAAAGTGATAACATATGGCCTAAGCATGGTTTATAACATGAATGCCAGTCAAATTTCTAGAAGATAGATGGAACATGTAATTAACAATAAGCTATTCGACTTTACAGTCTCACGGGACGGATCAAGTCCCAATCCCCCACGGTGCACGCTCACACGCTCGTCACCTCTAAATAATCACATCATACCAAAATCCGGGGTTTCATACCCTCAGGACCAGATTTAAAAATTGTTACCTACCTCAAACCGCGCAAAATCCTACTCTTCAATGCCTTTGCCCCTTAAATCAATCTCCAAACGCCTCGAATCTAGCCACAAGCAATAAGATATAGTTTATATAGGCTAAAAGGATCAATTCCACAAGAAAAACACAAAATTATAAGCCAAAATCCGAAATAGGCTCAAACCGGCCCCCGAGCCCACGTCTCAAAATCTGATAAAAGTCATAAAATACGAACACCCATCCACTCACGAGTCCAACCATACAAAAATTATTTGAATCCAACCTCAAATCACTTTTCAAAACTCGAAATTTTAGCCTATGAAGTTTCAACCATCCCCCCATCCCTCCACCATTTCCCCCCAAATTTACAACTCAAATCCCTAATTTGATGATAAAAATAGCAATAGATTCATGAAATATAGTCCAATCCGAGTTAGAATCACTTACCCCAACAATCTTCTTGAAGAAACCTCAAATATTACCTCACACCGAGCTCTCAAAGTCCCAAAATCGAAATGGGAATCAAATCCTCGAAATCCCATTTTCTGCCTAGTGCTTCCACATCTGCGGACCCACTGTCGCACCTACGACGCTGCACCTGTAGAATTTCCCTCGCAGATGCGGAACTGACTTAAGGGACTGGGTCCGCATCTACGAGCAAGTGGTTGCACATGCGTGTGCGCACCTGCGGACAAAGGTCTGCTTCTGCGATCTTCCCCTCCATCTCACTCTCCGCATCTGCAGAGCTTTGAGCGCATCTGCGGGCTCGCAGATGCGAAAATGCCCTCGCACATGTGACCCTTGGCCATATCCTTAACTCCCGCTTCTGCGTTCCTTCATCCGCACGTGCGAGTACGCACCTGCGGTCTCCTCACCGCAGGTGCGAAACCACCGGATATCAGAAAACTTCAGCCATTTGCCTAAGTCCAAATTCAAACCGTTAAGCCTCTGAAACTCACCCGAGGCCCCCGGGACCTCAACCAAATATACCAACAAGTCCTAAAACATCATAAGAACTTAGTCGAGCCCTCAATATATGTCAAATAATAACAAAAATACGTATCACCCTCCAATCCAATCTTAATGAACTTCGAAATTTTCAAATTCTACAAACGATGCTGAATCATACCAAACCATGACCTCAAATTTTGCAAACAAGTGATATTCAACATTACGGACCTACTCCTACTTCTGGAATCGGAATCCGACCCCAATATCAAAAAGTCAACCCCCGGTCAAACTTCCCAAAAAATTTGACTTTTGCCATTTCAAGCCCAAATTAGCTACAGACCTTAGATTCACAGTCCGGACACGCTCCCAAATCCAAAATCATCCAACGGAGCTAACGAAACTGACGAAATCCATTCTGGATTCGTCTTCACACAATTTCGACTACGGTCAAACTCCTAAGACTTAAGCTTCTATTTTAGGGACTAAGTGTCCCAAAATACTCTGAAACCAAAAATAAGACCTCCCGACAAGTCACATAAGCGGAAACAGATACGGAAAAAGCAGTAAATAGGGGATCAGGGCTAATACACTCAAAACGATCAGTCGGGTCGTTACAAATACGCGGCAGGACGACACCACAAATTGCATGCTGAATACTTTCTTTCATAATGTGGCAGCCTAAGTTTTCTAACCCTTCTTTCTTTATGTCTCTTTCTTTATTATTGTTACTTTTTTTTCTTTGACTTTTCATTTACCCACATGGGTTTGTCCCATCAGGTCCACCATTGAGTTTCACATTTATCATCCCTCAGTTTTGGAGTTTCCTTAAGCTACTTCAAATTTAGTATCTCCGGCGTTTTCTTGTGTTTTTTATAAGAAAGAGTAACAAATTTATGGCTCTTGTTTTTAAGCAGAATTATGATTACACAATCCAAATGCAGTTTGAATAGAATCACACTGGTTTGTGCAACTCCTAAATTACAGTCTGCTTTAAGGCATAGTCCCATTGCCTAGTCCTGCTTTGCTTTATGTTGTGCCATTCCGTACAAGTGAGTTTAGCAGCATCATTTTTAAATAAAGATTAAGGTATATTGCTGGTATATAGTTTAAAATATTGTAAATGAGTCGAGAAATTTTATTTTGGGTGAGACTCACCCAACAATAATTGTATGAGGCTATCCTCTATATTTCACAAGTGTGGTTGTGGGCCATTTACTAACATCAGATTAATTTTAAAAAAACAAAGAAGAAAACGGATTTTGTTATTGATGAGCATCCCACCCAACCCATATATTTAATAAATAAATAGCTAAATAGTATAAGAGAAATGGAAGGAAAGAAAAATGTGAAAGCCGTTTTCCTCCTTAATTACCTTATTTACTCATCACCGAGAAATTTTATTTTGGGTGAGACTCACCCAATAATAGTTGTACGAGGCCACCCTCTATATTTGACAAGTGTGGTGAGCCCATTTACTGATATTTGATTAATTTAAATAAAAAAAGAAGAAAATATTATTGATGTGGATCCCACCCCTACCCATATATTCAATAATTAAATAGCTTAATAGTACGAGAGAAATGGAGGGAAAGAAAAAACATGAAAGCCATTTTCCCTCCTTAATTACCTTATTTGCTCCTAAGATGTATCTGTCTTATTCTCCTTCTTCTTTTTTTCATCATCATAGTTTATATCTTTTTGAAATCATCTTAAGTTACCAAAGGCTTAAAAATGAATCTTTAGAAGTTTTTTCACTGATATAAATATGAAATATATTATACATAATTTATCAGTAAAATACTCCTCATTTGGTATAGAAATACAAAAATGTGGTAACTAGCATTGAGTACTTATGGATATTGATACATTTGCTACCATATTTAACCTGTACGAAAAATTGTATCATTATAGAAATATTGTTTACTATAAAATTTAAATAAGATCAATATAAATTTTCTCATTAAGAGGGGGTTTGGACTGACTTAATAGCTTGCCAATTTAGCTTAAAAGTACTTTATGGCTTGTTTTAGTATTTTACAAACCTAAAAAGTAATTTTAATTCAAATACTTTTAAGCTAAAATAATTCAAAACAAGCCAAAAGTTATAATTTGATCATCCTAACTTATTACTTTTTGGCTTAAATACACTTGAGATTTGGCAAAATAATTTAATATTTTTATCCTTATATTAAATTACTTTTCCTTCACTACAACACCCATGAAGGCTAAAGCCAATTCATTTCTATTGATTATAGAGAAGGTCGAAATTGATATACACAACACGATTGCTTCTCTAGTTTTCAGTTTTTGCAATTTGAATTTTCATGCATATTTCGCTTTAGGCCGTATATTGATTTGTTTGTCATTGTCTTCATTGATGATATTTTGATTTACTCGCGCAACAAGGAAGAGCACGAGCAGTATATGAGAGTGGTGCTTCAGACGTTGTGGGAACAAAAGCTATATGCTAAGTTCTCTAAATGTGAGTTTTGGCTAGAGTCTGTAGCATTTTGGGACATATTGTATCGGACGAGGGCATTAAAGTTGATCCCAAAAAGATTGAGATAGTTCAGAATTGGCATCGTCCCACTCCGGCGACTGAGATCAAGAGTTTTCTGGGTTTAGTAGGTTGTTATCGTCGGTTCGTGGAAGGTTTTTCATCTATTGCAGCACCTTCGACCAAATTAACCCAGAAGGGTGCTCCGTTCCGATGGTCCGATGATTGTGAGGTGAGCTTTCAGAAGCTCAAGACAATATTGACTACAACATCAGTGTTAGTATTGCCTTCCGATTTGGGAATGTATACAGTGTATTGTGACGCTTCACGCGTTGGCTTGGGTTGTGTATTGATGCAGGAAGGGCGAGTTATTGCATATGCTTCACGTCAGCTGAAACCCTACGAGAAGAATTATCCAGTGTATGATTTTGAGTTAGCTGCGATTGTTCACACTCTTAAGATTTGGAGGCTTTATCTTTATGGGGTGTCTTGTGAGGTTTACACTGATCATTGTAGTTTGCAGCATTTGTTCAAGTAGAGGGATCTAAATTTGAGACAGCGCATATGTCTTTAGTTACTAAAAGATTATGATATTATGATCCTGTATCATCCGGGTAAAGCAAATGTTGTTGCAGAGGCCTTGAGTAGAAAGGCGGAGAATATGGGTAGTTTGGCTTTCATTTCAGCAGAGGGGAGGCCATTAGCTTTGGATATTCAGTCCTTGGCTAACAGACTTGTGAGGCTGGATATTTCAGAGCCCAACCGAGTTCTTGCATGTGTTGTGGCCCAGTCTTCACTACTTGAGCTGATCAAGGCTCGCCAGTATGATGATCCACACTTAATGTTTCTTCGAGAAACGGTACTACGAGGTTTTGCCAAGGAAGTTACTATTGGCACGGATGATGTTCTGCGACTCCAGGATCGTCTATGTGTTTCTAATGTGGATGGACTGAGGAAAAAGATCATAGAGGAGGCACACAGTTCTCGGTATTTTATTTATCCAGGCGCTATGAAGATGTATCGTGACCTGAGGCAGCATTATTGGTGGCGACGAATGAAAAATGACATAGTTGAGTATGTACCTAGGTGTCTAAATTGCCAACAAGTTAACTATGAGCACCAAAGGCCAGGTGGCCTACTTCACCAGATGACTATACCGGAGTGGAAATAGGAACGCATTACTATAGACTTTGTAGTTGGGTTGCCGCGGACCTTACAGAAGTTTGATACAGTTTGGGTGATTGTTGATAGGTTGACCAACTCGACACACTTTATTCCTGATGTGACTACGTATACTTCAGAGAGGTTGGCCCAGATATATATACAAGAGATAGTTCGGTTGCACGGTGTACCAATTTCTCTCATATCACATAGAGGCCCTCAGTTTACTTCACATTTCTGGAGAGCAGTACAGAGTGAATTGGGGACCCGTGTAGAGCTTAGCACAACCTTTCATCCGCAGACCGACGGGCAGTCAGAGCGGACAATTCAGATTTTGGAGGATATGCTCAGGGCATGTGTGATTGACTTTGGAGGTCAGTGGGATCGTTTCTTGCCTTTGGCCGAGTTTGATTATAATAATAATTACCAATACAACATCGAGATGGCTCCATTTGAGGCTTTATATGGTCAGCGATGTCGTTCGCCCATCGGATGGTTTGAGCCTGGTGAGGCTAATTTATATGGTACTGATTTGGTGAAGGATGCCTTGGAAAAGGTAAAGTTGATTCAAGAGCAACTTCGTTCAGCACAATCCAGACAGAAGAGTTACGCGGATCAGAAAGCGCGTGACTTATCTTTTATGGTATGTGAAACAATTCTCTTGAAAGTTTCGCCGATGAAGGGAATCATGAGATTTGGGAAAAAAGGGAAATTTAGCCCAAGGTTTATAGGCCCATTTGAGGTGTTGAAACGAGTTGGGTAGGTTGCTTATGAGCTTGCCTTGCCTCCCAGTCTATCAGAAGTTCATCCGGTTTTCTATGTATCTATGCTCCGGAAGTATCACGCCGACCTATCACATGTGTTAAACTTCAGCACAGTTCAGCTAGATAATAGCTTGGGTTATGAAGAGGATCCAGTTGCCATTGTTGATAAACAGGTTCGCTAGTTGAGGTCCAAGAGGATTTCTGCAGTAAAGGTCCAATGGAAGGGCCAACCAGTCGAGGAAGCGACTTGGGAGGCCGAGGAAAACATGCGGAGCAGATATCCACACTTATTCAGCACTCCAGATACAATTCTAAACCCGTTCGAGGACGAATGTTTGTTTAAGAGGTGGATAATATAATGACCCAACCAGTCATTTTGACTTTTAGAACCCCGTTCCCCTAAATAAAACTCCATGTATGTACTTTTATTAATTTGTGACTTGCGGGGATGGTTGGTTCAGAATTTGGAAGTGATCGGGTTGAAATCGGAACAATTGGTTCCTTAGTTTGGCTTTAAAAGGCCAAATTTAACTTTGGTCAATATTGTGAGAAAACGACCCCGGAATCGGAATTTGACGGTTCCAATAGGTTAGTATGATGATTTCAGACTTGGGCGTATGTTCGAATCGGGTTTTGGATAACCCGGGAGCGTTTTAGCGCTTAATAGTGAAAATCAACTATTTGAAGGTTTAAAGTTCTTTAAATTTGGTTTGGAGTAGGTTTTGGAGTAATCGAGGTCCGTTTGAAATTGTGAGTTTGTCAATAGTTTTGTATGGTGATTTAAGACTTGCACGCAAAATTTGGTGTCATTCCGAGTAGTATAATTATATTTCGGCGCGTTCGGAGTAAGTTTGAAGAATTTGAAATTTCTAAGTTGAATCAATTTGGTTTGAGGTATGATTCTTAGTTTTGATGTTGTTTTACACGTTCCGAGAGTTCGATCGAGTCCGTTTTATGATTTCAAACTTGTTGGTATGTTCGGGAGGGCCTCCGATTGTTAACCGGATGAGGCTCAGATCAATTTTGGAATTTGGAGGAAGAACTGAAGTTTTCTGCTTCTGGTACGTTCGCACCTGCGCTTGGACAGCCGCAGGTGCGACCCTCGCAGATGCGTGTTTTTGTACGCAGAAGCGGAAAGGGAAGGGGCAATCGACCGCAGATGCGGATGTTTTTGCGCACCTATGAATGCGTAGGTGCGAGGCAATGCGTGCAAATGCGAGAGGCGGAAGTCAAGGGAAACTCGCACCTGGGAGGCTTTTTCGCAGGTGTGGAAGCCGTAGGTGCGGTACACCTCCGCTGGTGCGAAACCACTGCTTGGCAGAATGGTTAAAAATCGGGGCTTAGACAATTTTTAGCCCATTTGTTTCTCCATTTTCAGGAGATTTCAGAGCTTTTGAGAGGGGATTTCAACTAGCAACTTGAAGGTAAGTTAATGTTACACACTTTGAGTTAAATATATAGATTATGGGTAGATTATAATCGGTAAATCTTAGAAATCATAGGTTTAGATGAAAAAACCTAGATTTTTATAAAAAATGAGATTTTAACCACGAAAATGGTTATGGAATTTGATAGAAATTATATATTTGAGTTCTTGAGATTATGGGTAACGTTTTCCTCCGAAAATTTTTGGAATCCGGGCACGTGGGACCGGGGTGAATTTTAGAAATTTTACCATTTTGGATAGGGTAATTTATTTAATAGATGAATTTCAAATTATTGAACATGCATTAATTATTTTATATAAATTTTGTATAGTTTCGAATTTTTCGGCATCGAATTGAGGTCTTTACATGACATTTGATTGAAAAAGTGGACTTTGAGACAAGGTAAGTCTCTTGTCTAATCTTGTGAGGGGGAATTTACCCCATAGGTGATTAAATTAATAATTGTTATTAATTGTGGGGGGCTACGTACACACGAGGTGACGAGAGTCCGTGCGTAGCAACTATTTATGCTAAAGTCCGGGTAGTTTAGGACTCAAATCATGAATTACGTGTGTAAATAATATTCCTTATTTAATTTGAATTATTAGAATATATTGTGAATTTTTAGGGAAAGATATAAAAAAATGAAAATCTCATATACTTAATTTTCTGTTTAAATTAATTAATTATTAAAAGAAATTGTGCATCCTCTCGTATTAATCTATCAATGAATAAACTCTCATTCCGGGGGTACATAAGAAAATGTCCTCCTTTCTTGTGGAGAGGGCCGAATGCCTCGGCAGTATAGATGCATCTATGGATCGCGCCGCACGTCTCTCGGTAGTGTACACGACACTCTGAATCGGGCCGTACGACCTCAGCAGAAATCGTGCATAATAATAATAATAATTACACGATACCTTGATATTTTAAAATGCAGCTTGTGAATTTAATTAATAGATTGGAAATCGTTGCATTTGAAGGAATTTAATTATTTCTACTAGTTAAATAAAATGATTGTTAACTCTATGAATCATGTTGATTTAAATATTTCTATTTTTATTTTATTTATTATTATTGACCCTTAGTGAGTGTCAAAGTCGATCATCTCGTCTCTACCTCTTCGAGATTAGTCTTGATACTTACTAGGTACACGTTGTTTACGTACTCATGCTATATTTGCTGCACTTTTTGTACAAGACCTAAGACAGGTGCTATAGTTGGACCTATCAGCGCGCACCCACGATATCCAGAGGCTTAGTGGTGAGCTGCCCTTCTGAGCCATTCTGCAACAACCAGTGCCTCTTCCTGAATTTTTATTCTGTCTATTCTATTTCAGACAGTATTTGAATTTTTGTATAATCTACTAGATGCTCATACACTTGTGACACCAGGTCTTGGCATAAACACTAGTAGAATTTGTTTTTTGGATTTAATTATTTTCTTGGTTATTTTAATTTACCAGATCTTTTCACATTGTCTTGATTATTGCAAGTAAGAAGAGTTTAATTACTCGGTTAATTTTAAAGAATAGAATATGAGTTTAAATTACTGGATGGCTTGCCTAGCTGTAGTGTTGGGCGCCATCATGGCCTATAGGTGAAATTGGGTCGTGACAAATTCTATATGCTTTAAGCAATTTAAATCTTTCATGGAATGTCATATAAGTTAAGTCATATATGCCATATAAATAGAGTTTAGATGCATATCAAGTTTTCATGTCATGCTAGACATCTAAGATAGATAAATGTGATTGCACACACCATTGACTTTATACTTTCAAGTGTTTGAACTGCATGTCAAAAACTACATGTCTTCCATATGAAATCAATTCTACTTGAATTGTTTCTCCAACTTAATATCCTCATATATATATATATTTAGCATTATCATAGATGTAGTCAACGAACATTTTATATCGGTTCCAACCTCCATTTTTCATAAAGACATAATATAGAGATCTCTTCATTCATATTTTCAGGTACCTGAATCTCTCATGAGATTTTATTAAGTGTTATGTCATGTGATCTTCTAGATCACTTGCCTCCTTTATTTTGATTATTTTGATCATTTTCTCATCTTCTTTATTAAGAATTTAACTTGAAATCAATTTGTCTATACGCTTTAAGTGTACCATAGTCTTTGTCCTTCTAGGGCTTATTCTAATAGGAGCATTTGTAGTGAGAATTGTAATGATCCGACTTGTCATTTTAAGAATTAACGCCCCGTTCAGTGACTTAAGATCTCGAGAAGTTTCGCAATATATATTATGACCCGCGAGTGTGATCGAGTTTCATTTTCGGAAGATTCAGAATTAAACTAAAAGAACAATTCTCATTTTTGAAGCTTAAATGAAAAGAGTTGACCGGAGATTTGACTTTTTAGTTAACGAACCCAGAATGAAATTTTGATAATATAAAAAGCTTTGTATGATGATTTCGGACTTAAGCGTGTGTCCAAATTTGGATTTAGAAGTCCGTAGGACAATACGATGCATTTTGGCAAAAGTTGAAAAATAGAAGATTTTTGGAAAGTCCGATCGAAGGTTGAATTTTTGATAACGAGGTCGGATTTCGATTCCGAAAATTGAAATAGCTCCCTTACGTCATTTATGACTTGTGTGCAAAATTTGAAGTAATTCCAGACTGATTTGATACGTTTCGGCACAAAATATAGAAGTTAGAAGATTTGAAAACTCATAATTCGATTCGATGCGCGATTCATAATTTCGGTGTTGTTTGACATGGTTTGCAGTCTCGACTAAGTCCGTATTGTATTTTGGGACATGTTTGTATATTTGGTTAAAGTCCCGAGGGCCTCGGGTAGATTTCGGATGGTTAACGGATTGCTTTTTGGACTTGTTGAAGCTGCTGGATTTTCTGGGCAGCAACTAGTGCAATCGCACCTGCGAATTTGGTGCGCAGGTGCGCGTTGGCTCCTGCGAGATTTCTGGTCGCTTCTACGATGTATGAGGAAGTCCTGTTGCGTCGCTTCTGCGGAAAGGGGAGTGCAGGTGTGTGATCGCACTTGCGAAACATGGATCGCAGATGCGATGCGCAGCATTTTTGTCATCCGCTTCTACGAAAGCACAGATGCGAAAGGACCCTCGAAGGTGCGCAAACTGGGCTGAATGTTAAGGACCAAAAATGACCATTTCTCCATTTTCGTTTTGGAGTTTTGGAGCTCGGATTTGGACGATTCTGGAGGGATTTTTCACAAGCTTGGTTGGGGTAAGTATTCTATATCCTAAAGTGATTATATTTCATGAATCTATGGTTATATTCATCGTTTAATTCGAGTTTAATGGACAAAATGAGAATTTTTGTAAAAAGCTTTACAAAAACGGAAATTTAAGATTTGGAGGTCGAGTTGTTATCGGAATTAGATAAAATTGGTATGGTTGAACTCGTATCGGAATGGGTGTTCGGATTTCGTAAAAATTATGTTGGGTTCCGAGAGGCGGGCACCGCGTTGACTTTTTAGGATAAATTTCTAAGTTGATATTTTATTATCCAGAATTATTTTCGATGAATATTAATGAAGTTGTACAATAAATTTGGATAGATTTGAGCTGTCAGGAGGTCAATTTAAGCAAGACGGCGATTTTAGAATATCGGCATAACTTTAAAAAGGTAAGTATCTTGCCTAACCTTGAGTGGGGGAAATTTCCCTTAGGCATTGAGTCTTATGTGTAATTGGTATAATTAAAAATCATGTACGCGAAGTGACGAGTATGTACTTGGTTTATATTTTCAAATTACATTGGTTAAGATCCTTAGATGCCCTTATGCATTAAAATAGAAATTATTGGCACCTATTAAATCCTTTAATTGTCTTTCCTAAATCCTTGTTTTGTTGGATTTATTTTTATATGATGATTTGGTGTTATTGCCACCTTGATTTTTATGTGAAATATTATTTTGTTGAGTTGTTCACTTCCGGATATATTTGTGCACATTATGGCCGATCCATGGGCTCCTTATTGTGGAAAATAATGTATTGTTGAATTTGGTGGCGAGTTGTAATATTTGAGCACTTGATGCGCAATCTGTGATAAATTATAATATTTGAGCACTTGATGTTCCAATCTGTGATATGTTGTAATATTTGAGCACTTGATGTACAATCTGTGATAAATTATAATATTTGAGCACTTAATGTGCAAATCTGTGATATGTTGTAATATTTGAGCACTTGAGGTGCAATTTATGAGATGTGATATTGGCATGTTATATTGTTGGAAAGTTTTTGTTCCGGTGTTTACATGAGGTTTCTACCATGCTATTATTACTATTGATTTATGCACATGCGGCGTTATAAGGCGGGCTCTCTCTCTCTCTCTCTCTCTCTCTCTCTCTCTCTATATATATATATATATATATATATATATATGTGTGTGTGTGTGTGGGGGGGGGGGGGGGGGTTTGCGCATGTGGCGAGATAAGGTGGGAATATTATTATGTGCGTGTGGCGAGACAAGGCATGCATTTACTTTATTATTGCGCACGTGGAGAGACAAGGTGGGCTCTGTCGGGAATTGAATTGTGATGATTTGTGATAGCCTAGGGGCATTGTTGTTTTGTTACTTTGTTTTGCATTCCTTGTTGTTTTGTGTTGGCTTGGGATTTTTAGTACAAGACTCTAAAGATTTATATTCCTGATTTTTAATGATTTTCGATGACTGAGCTGTTTTAAATAAAAGAAGTTACTATTATATTTTAAATTAATAAGTTTTACATCTGAAGCAATAGATTATCTGATGTTTTATTTAAATTGAAATGTCATTATTATTTACACAAACTATTTCTAAAATAAATTCATTTCTTTGTTGAATTCTTACTTGGTTAAAAGAAAAAATTGCAATCTTACTTTATTGAAAATAAATTAAATCGTGCGGATCTTATGTATTGAAATATTTAGCACGAGAGTTGTTCGTGCGGTTGTGATTAGAGATATGGGTACGAGGTGCCGTGAGAATATAAAAGGGGATCGAGAACAGTATTTTATGATTATGCTATGAGATATTTATTTGGAAGAGTTTTATATTCGAAGGATACTTATTTGAAGAAATATATTTGGAGGGTATTTATTTGAAGAGATTATATGTGAAAGACTTGTTTAATTAGTTGTTCTTGAGTTTCTTATTCGTCTGAGTAATAATTATGGTGTTTTTGCTGCCTTACTGTTTATAGCACTAGTGGATTATTGTTGCTATCACTGCTATTTATTTTCGATTATTTTGGTACGGCATAGGTTATTTGACTAGTGAGTGTCTTAACTGTACCTCATCACTACTCTACTGAGGTTAGTCTTGATACTTACTGGATACCAACTGTGGTGTAATCATACTACACTTTTGCACATTTTTGTGCAGAGCCAGGTAATGTGGAGTCAGTTGATCGATCGCTAGCAGTACGGATCTTGCTGTGGAGACTCAAGGTAAACCTGTTGCTGCGTTCGCAGGCTTCGTAGTCAGATTCTGATATTGTACTTGCACTGTTTTATCTCTATTTCAAAACAATTGTATTTATAGGCTTTCTAGTAACTCAGTAGAGCTTATGACTTGTACTACCAGTTTTGGAAATTGTAAATTTTATAGAGGTTTCCATTTCAAAAATTGTTAGATGTTAATTAATTGTTGCTATTAAGAAAATGTTAGGCTTACCTAGTCCCTAAGACTAGGTGCCATCACGATACCCAATGGAGGAGAAATTGGGCCATAACAAGTTGGTATCAGAGCGCTAGGTTCATAGGTGCTACGAGTCATAAGCGAGTTTAGTAGAGTCTTCCGGATCGGTACAGAGACGTCTGTACTTATCTTCGAGAGGCTACATAACTGTTAGGAAATTTCCACTTCTTTCATTCCTGTCGTGCGAAATTTGTTGGATTTGGAATTTGAGCTCTTGTATCTCTATTCTCTCACTAATGGTGAGGACACGTGTTACCGGGTCAGCTGAGCAGGCACCCGCGCATGCTGCTAGGGGCTGAGGTAAAGGTTGAGGAAGGGCACGTGTCGCAGCTAGAGCACTTGTCAGGGCAGCAGTTGAGGAGTCACAAGTGGCTTTAGTTGGGGGACAGGCACCAGAGACACCTGTTGTCATCCCCGGAATTCAGGAGATCTTAGCACAGTTCCTGAACATGTTTGGTACATTAACTCAAGCGGGATTGATCTCTGTTTCTCCAAATATTTCACAGATTGGGGGAGGAGCTCAGACTCCTACCACCCGTACTCCAGAGCAGCAGGTTTATATTGGTCAGGTTCCGGGTATAGTACTGGTACAGCCTGTTATTCCAGTTCAGCCTGAGGTCAGGCCAGAGGCATCAAAAGAAGAACAAAAGAGACTTGAGGGGTTTAAGAGGTATAAACAACTTACTTTCAGTGGCACAGCTACATAGGATGCTCAGGGATTTCTAGAAAAGTGTCACCGTATTCACCGCCCCATGGGTATTGTAGAAGTGAGCGGAGTTGCCTTTACTACATTTCAGTTGTCAGGAGCAGCGTATCAATGGTGGAACGTGTATAAAGAAGGAAGACCAGCCGATGCCATACCATCAACTTGGGCTTAATTTCGGAGATATTTTTGAAAGAGTTTGTTTCACAAACTCTCCTGGATGCATGGCACACAGAGTTTGAATGGTTGCGTCAGGGCACCATGACGGTGTCAGAATATGCTATCAGGTTCAGTGAGTTAGCCCGCCATGCACCCATCTTGGTTCACACAGTTAGAGAGAGAGTCTGTAGATTCATTGAAGGGCTCGATTATGATTTAAAAATATGTATGGCTTGAGAGTTTCAGACTGACATTCCATTTCAGCAAGTAGTAGAGACTGCCAGGATGTTAGAACATGTTCGAATTGAGAAGAATGAGTCTAAGGAAGCCAAAAGGTCTCGGAATTCTAGAGGATTTAGTATATTCTACTCTGCGGTTATGACTCATCACGGCGGAGGCTCGGGCAGTCGGTCAACCTAGTTCGCAATTCAGAGTACCAAACTGCACAGTTCCCACAGCCACGTCAGCAAAGAGGTTGCTTCGAGTGTGAAGATACCAGCCATAGGGTGTGAGATTGTCCTAGACTCCGAACATGTGTGTCATAACGGAGTATTCAGGCTAGTAGTGGGCGCCCTAGAGGGGGTGGCCCAACCCATTGTTATATTTACTATGGTGTGGCTGAGGCCACTACACCAGATAGTGTCGTTACAGGTACGATCCCGATTTGTTATAAAAGGATATTTTTCCTTAATTTGATTCGGTTATGAATATTGAGGCGAGTCCTCCTATTATGCTCTACTTATGGGTGAGGTTCGTAATTTTTGTGACCCACTTATATGTTTATCCTTGTTGGGAGATTTGATGATGTTAGACCGTGTCTATCATTTTTATTTTTGTGCACCATTGAGGGCTATAAGTCCAAAAGTAATTTTATTATTCACTACAGTGAGTTTTGATGTAATTTCGGAATAATTGATTCCAATTATATGAATTAAATGCCCTACCGGTAAGAGGATTCATTATGCGTTGTGAAAACTGTTTACGAAATATATTGAAAAAAAAAGAAAGGAAATTAAAAATTTCAGTTGGCACAATGTGCAAAATACTTGTGATTCGGAGTTAAGGACGAGATCCTCGCATTTATATTTATTTATATATATATATATATATATATATATATATATATATATATATATATATATATATATGATGTGAAATATTTAAAACAGTCTACAAGTTACGGAAGAGGTTTATAAGGACGAGGTTCTTGTGGTAAAATTTTTTATGATTTTAAATTCTCCCTTTGTGAGATTAAATTTGTACTATAGTATAAATAGGGAGTCATGCCTATTAGGCTTATTTGATAATTTTTGTATATTTTTCTGTTCATATTTAGCCATTTTCGTGCTGTAAACATTGAGTTTTAGCCTATGAGGTGAGTGCCCAGGTGGCGTTAAATGTGACTCGTTAATCCGAGTAAGTAATTATGAGGCCTTCATGCCTCGCATGTTGCCATCAGTTTTGTGAAGAATTAGATATGAGATTTTGGTTAAGATGAGATTAATTGAGGATGCTGAAATTAATTATAAATATCTATTATGACCAGAGATGTGGTTATGGACATACGTATGATGTGTGCATAGGCATAATTTGCTACAGCCGGTTGAGACTAATACCGTGTGTTGATGTGAGGAATTTGAAATTTATTGGAGTGTAAGGAAATTTGACTTTAAAGCTTATAAGTATGAATAAAAAAAATAATCTCCACTGAGATGATGTTGTCAGACCCCTGTTAAATTTACGGAGATGTAGAATTACCCGTGAGCATGTGTGAAATAATGCACTCAGTAATTTAATATCATCAGAAAGATTCTTAGCACGTTCGAGGACGAACGTATGTTTAAGAGGGGGAGAACGTAACGACCCAACTTGTCGTTTTAAGAATTAACCCCCTGTTCAGTGACTTAAGGTCTCGAGAAGTTTCGCAATATGTATTATGACCCGCGGGTGTGGTCGAGTTTGATTTTCAGAAGATTCAGAATTAAATTAAAAGAACAATTCTCATTTTTGAAGCTTAAATGAAAAGAGTTGACCGGAGATTTAACTTTTTAGTAAACAACACGGAATAAAATTTTGATAATATCAATAGTTTCGTATGGTGATTTCGGACTTAGGTGTGTGTCCGGATTTGGATTTGAAAGTCCGTAGGACAATTCGACGCATTTTGGCAAAATTTGGAAAATAGAAGATTTTTGGAAAGTGTGACGAAGGTTGAATTTTTGATGACGAGGTCGGATTTTGATTCCGGAAATTGGAATAGCCCCGTTATGTCATTTATGACTTGTGTGAAAAATTTGAAGTCATTCTGGATTGATTTGACATGTTTCGGCGCAAAATATAGAAGTTGGAAGATTTGAAAACTCATAATTTGATTCGATGCATGATTCGTAATTTCGGCGTCGTTTGACGTGGTTTGAAGCCTCGACTAAGTCCATATTATATTTTGGGACATGTTGGTATATTTGTTAAAGTTCCGAGGGCCTTGAGTGGATTTCAGATAGTTAACGAATTGATTTTTGGGCTTGTTGAAGCTGTTGGATTTTCTGGGCAGCAATTGGTGCAATCGCACCTGTGAATTTTGGTGCGCAGGTGTGCGTTCACTCCTGCGAGATTTCTGGTCGCTTCTACGATGTATGGGGCAGTCCTGTTGCGTTGCTTCTGTGGAAAGGGGAGTGCAGGTGCGCGATCGCACCTGCAAAACATGGATCACAGATGCGATGCCCAGCATTTTTGTCGTCCGCTTCTGCGACGTTGATGCCACTTCTGCGAAAGTGCAGATGCAGAAAGACCCTCGTAGGTGCGCAAACTGGGAAGAATGTTAAGGACCAAAAATGGCCATTTCGATATTTTCCTTTTGTATTTTTGGAGCTCGGATTTGGGCGATTCTGGAGGGATTTTTCACAAGCTTGGTTGGGGTAAGTGTTCTATATCCTAAAGTGATTATATTTCATGAATCTATGGTTATATTCATCGTTTAATTCGAGTTTAATGGACAGAATGAGAATTTTTGTAAAAACTATTCAAAAATGAAAATTTAAGATTTGGAGATCGAGCTGTTATCGGAATTGGATAAAATTGGTATGGTTGAACTCGTATCAGAATGGGTGTTCAGATTTCGTGTAAATTATGTCGGGGTCCGAGAGGCGGGCCCCGCGTTGATTTTTTTTGACTTTTTAGGATAAATTTCTAAGTCGATATTTTATTAACCGGTATTGTTTCCGATGAATGTTAATTAAGTTGTACAATTAATTTGGATAGATTTTAGCTGTCCGTAGGTCAATTCAAGAAAGAAGGCGATTTTGAAATATCGGCATAACTTCAAAAAGGTAAGTATCTTGCCTAACCTTGAGTGGGAGAAATTCCCCTTAGGTATTGAGTCTTATGTGCAATTTGTGTAATTGAAAACTATGTACGTGAGGTGATGAGTACGTACTTGGTTTATATGTGCAAATTACATTGGTTAAGATCCTTAGATGCCCTTATGTATTAAAATGGAAATTATTGACACTTATTAAATCCTTTAATTGTCTTGCCTAAATTCTTATTTTTTTAGATTTGTTTTTATATGATTATTTGGTGTGATTGCCACCTTGATTTTTATGTGAAATATTATTTTGTTGAGTTGTTCACTCCCGGATATATTTGTTAAGATTTTGTGCATATTATGGTCGAGTCATGGGCTCCTTATTGTGAAAAATAATGTATTGTTGAATTTGGTGGCGAGTTGTAATATTTGAGCACTTGATGTGCAATATGTGTTAAATTATAATATTTGAGCACTTGATGTGCGAATCTGTGATATGTTATAATATTTGAGTACTTGATGTACAATCTGTGATAAATTATAATATTTGAGCACTTGATGTGCAAATCTGTGATATGTTGTAATATTTGAGCACTTGAGGTGAAATTTATGAGATGTGATATTGGCATGTTATATTGTTGGAAAATTTTTGTTCGAATGTTTGCACGAGGTTTCTGCAGTACTATTATTACTATTGATTTATGCGCGTGTGACGAGATAAGGTGGACATTTACTTTATTATTGTGCACTTGGCGAGACAAGGTGGGCTAGGTCGGGGATTGAATTATGATGATTTGTGATAGCCTGGGGACATTGTTATTTTGTTGCATATTTACTTTGGGACTACGAGGCGGTACCTCGGGAGATCCCCCTGTCTTGCATATTTACTTTGGGACTACGAGGTGGTACCTCGGGAGATCCTCATGTCTTGTATATTTACTTTTAGGACTACGAGACGGTATCTCGGGAGATCCTGTATTGAACATTTATATTTGGGACTACGAGACGGTATCTCGGGAGTACCCTTTGTTGACATCTATCTATGGTTGCACTTGTCTTTGGTTATTTTGTATTTTTGTGATAGGTCAATCCTTATGATCTGCCGTGATATATTATTTGATTTTTACTACGTATTTGTATTCCTTGTTATTTTGTGTTGGCATGGGCTTTTTAGTACGAGACTCTGAAGATTTATATTCCTGATTTTTACCGATTTTCGATGACTGAGTTGTTTTAAATAAAAGAAGTTACTATTATGTTTGAAATTAATAAGTTTTACATCCGAAGCAATAGATTATCTGATGTTTTATTTAAATTGAAATGTCATTTTTGTTTACTCAAACTATTTCTAAAATAAATTTATTTCTTTGTTGAATTCTTACTTGGTTAAAAGAAAAAATTGCAATCTTACTTTATTGAAAATAAATTAAATCGTGCGGATCTTATGTATTAAAATATTTGGCACGAGAGTTGTTCGTGCGGTTGTGATTAGAGATATGGGCACGAGGTATCTTGAGAATATAAAAGGGGATCGAGAACCATATTTTATAATTATGCTATGAGATATTTATTTGGAAGAGTTTTATATTCGAAGGATACTTATTTGAATAAATATATTTGGAGGGTATTTATTTGAAAAGATTATATGTGAAAGACTTGTTTAATTGATTATTCTTGTGTTTCTTATTCGTCTAACTAATAATTATGGTATTTTTGCTGCCTTACTGTTTATAGCACTAGTGGATTATTGTAGCTATCACTGCTATTTGTTTTAGATTATTTTGGTAAAGCACATGTTATTTGACTAGTGAGTGTCTTGACTGTACTTCGTCACTACTCCACTGACATTAGTCTTGATACTGTGATGACCCAAAATGTTATCTTTAAATTTAATAATTAATTATATGTTATAAGACCTCGAAAAGCACTATTTATCATTCCTCGACTTGCGTGTCCAATTCGTATAATTTTTTGGAAAGTGTTTATATGAAAATATTAAAAAAATATGAAATAGAGCCTTAAAACTCATCTGTGTTGACTTTGGTCAACATGTTAAGCAAACGGATCCGGATCAGTTTTTTGACAGTTCCGGTAGGTTCGTATCGTGATTTGGGACTTGGGCGTATGCCCGAAATTTTATTTGGATGTCCCTAGCTCAAGTTATGACCATTTAACAGAAACTAGAAAGTTAAAGGCTAAAGATTTCCAAGTTTGACCACAGAGTTGACTTTTTGATATCGGGGCTGGAATCCGATTCTGGAAATTTGAATAGCTCCGTTATGTCATTTATGATTTGTGTGCCAAATTTTAAGTCATTCTGGATTCATTTAACATGTTTCGGCACAAGATTTGTAAATTGAAAAGTTTGAAAACTTAAAAGTTCGAATCGAGGTGTGAATTGTAATTTCGATGTTGTTTGGGGTGATTTGAGACCCCGAGTAAGTCCGTGTTATATTTTAGAACTTGTTGGTATATTTGGTTGAGGTTCCGGGATCCTCGGGTGGATTCCGGATGGTTAACGGATCAAAATTTGGGCTTAAGAAAAAATCTGAAATTTTAGCCTTCTGGTGTAATCGCACCTGCGAATTTTAGATCGCAGATGTGAGCTCACAGAAGTGAGTTTTGCCTCGCAGAAGCGAAAGGGAAGGGGTTGGGCAGTGTGCGCAGGTGCAGAACTTTTGCCGCATCTGCAAAGCCGCAGAAGCGGCTTCTTGTCCTCAGAAGCGTCCTCAGAAGTGCCCCATCTTGTCCTCAGAAGCGCCCCATTTCCCGCAAAAGTGGAAACCGCAGATGCGGTCAAGCATCCGCAGATGCGTAAAGGCCTGGACAGAACCTATAAAATCGAAAGTTAGCCATTTTTACTCATTTTTAAGTTTTGAGTCTCAGATTTAAGCGATTCCAAGGAGATTTTTCACGTGTTTTGAATTGGGTAAGTGTTCTATAATCAAAAGTGATTATATTTCATAAATCCATGTCTATATGTATCATTTATTTCGGATTTAGATGGAAGAAATTGGAAGTTTTGTAAAACTTTCCAAAAATGAAAAATTAAGATTTGAAAGTCCATTTGACATCGGAATTTGGTAATTTTTATATGGTTGGACTCATCTCGAAACGGGTGTTCGGATTTCGTAAGTTTTTCCGAGATGTGAGACATGGGCCCCACTGATGATTTTTGAGATGAATTTCGGATTTTATTCCGGAAAATTAGTAAATTCACATGGAATTAATTCCTACGATTTGTATTGAGTATAGTGAATTATTTATGACTAGATTTGAAGATTTCTGACACGAATTCACGAGGAAAAGGTTTATTGGATTCTTGAATTTGGTTGCAAGCGAGGTAAGTGTTGTGGTTAACCTTGACTTGAGGGAGTAGGACTTATTTGTCTATTTGCTACATGATTTAATGTACGGGTACAACGTATATGTGAGGTGACGAGTACTTATACGTTGTGGTTGAGTCAAAGCATGCAGGAAAAATTTGTTTATTGTGAATAATTGTCTATTTAATCAAGATATTCCTGCTTAAGTTTATTATTTATTACTTGATCATTAGTCGTGATTATTATTCATTTAATTATTGTTGAATATTTTGGAAGGTGAAGTCGGTATTCTGGTATTGAATTGATTGATAAGTGTATATCCCCGCATTTAAATACTCTTCCGAATTTATATTATTATTTTGATAGTAAAGAAGAGCGTAAAAGCACGAAGGGTGATTCCATACTATTTTAATTATTCATAATATCATTGTCATGGTAAGGAAGAGTATAAAAGCACGAAGGGTGTTGCCGTGCCATTTGTGAGTGTAAAAGCACGAAGGGTGATGCCGTGTCATTTTCAGAGAGTGTAAAAGCATGAAGGGTGATGCCGTGCCAAATGAGAGTAAAAGAATGAAGGGTAGTGCCATGCCACTTTCATATTATCATTTTCTCATTTTACTATTGATGAATTAATTAGCTGCTAAGTGACACTTCTCCTGCTGAAATTATTATAACATTCCCTTTAGCATGTTCCCTCCCAAATGATAAATTATTATTTATTGTATTATTGTTACTTCGTATTTGTATATATTTGTACATGTTGACTATGTACGTGTCTTGTCATAGCCTCGTCACTACTTCGTCGAGATTAGGCTCGACACTTACCAGTACATGTGGTTGGTTGTACTGATACTACACTCTTCACCTCTTGTGCAGATTTTGGAGTTGGTCCCAGTAGCGCACCATAGATGTGCTTGGATTCAGCTATTCAGAAGAGACTTGAGGTATAACTGCACAACGTTCGCAGTTCTGAAGACCCTTTCTATTTTATCTCAGCTGTGTATTATCTTTCAAACAACTTGAATTTTATTCAGACCTTTATTTGTATTATCCTAGTAGTTTGTGCACTTGTGACACCAAATTCGGGGATGTATTTTTATAATTCGGTATTTATGGTCTTCTGCACTTTGTTTTAGTAATTTGACTTCTATTTAATTAAATTTTCTTTAAAATAGTTAAGATTATTTTAACGTTGGCTTGCCTAGCAAGTGAAATGTTAGGCGCCATCATGATCCTGAAGGTGGAAATTTTGGGTCGTGACAGATACTTACTGGGTACCATCTGCGGTGTACTCATACTACACTTCTGCTCATTTTTGTGCAGAGCCAGGTAATGTGGAGTTAGTTGACCGATCGCTAGCAGTATAGATCTTACTGTGGAGACTCAAGGTAAACCTGTTGCTGCGTTCGCAGGCTTCGGAGTCACCTTATGATATTGTACTTGCACTGTTTTATCTCTATTTCAAAACAGTTGTATTTATAGGCTTTCTAATAACTCAGTAGAGCTTATGACTTGTACTACCGGTTTTGGGAATTGTAACTTTTATAGAGATTTCCATTTCAAAAATTGTTAGATGTTAATTAATTATTGTTGTTATTAAAAAAATGTTAGGCTTACCTAGACCCTAAGACTAGGTGCCATCACGATACCCAATGGAGGAAAAATTGGGTCGTGACAAAAATATAATTACTTTCTTTAGGTCAGCAAATGCGTCTGGCATGCATTGCAGATGAATTATCATTTTATGAATTTCAAGTTCATATTATCTTATTCGAGGATCTAGATGTAGAAATGATAATTCATTCCACGTAACTATTTCTCAACTGTTTATCTTGTCTCCCCCTCATGTTAGGAAAAACTAACTTGCTTTCTCAATTTTGGAAACTCATCTTTGTGCATTATGGTGTTAATCAAAATATACACCGTACATCAATAATAATAAGATGAAATTATTTGGTTTCTGACCATGAAATACTTGTGAGGGGAGAATGTAATATACTTTCGTATATAACGTATATCAAACTAATATAAATAACTTTTTTCTCATAAGCAATAGTTTAACTATTAAGTGGAGGCACTCAATAAATCACTTTGTTAAACCAGCTGTGATGTAAATCAACTTATCAAGATGAACTATCTTGAATAAAAAATCTGGAATATGCTCTAAATTAAATTATTGAGCAAGTTATCTTGCAAATAACAGGTTGCGGGTTAATATTAATCGCACATGTAACCATCTCATAAATGCATCTTATGTGGTATACATGGCAGGTGAGTGAGCTCATATTCACCTTTGATATTTCTATCATTTATGGGATTCAATCTCAATTTTAGTTGGTATATTAATTAATGAAAACAAGCAACATAAGAGAATTTGTAAAGAACTTTCTAGTTCTTTAATACTTACCCATGTGAATTCTCTTTTAATTTTGCACATCATACTTAAATTGACATGGCTAAACCAATTATGCCAACTGAATAAATTATCCATATTGATAAACTTCAGCTTTACACCATGACGTGTGCAATTATCAATAAACTCCAAGTTTATTAGAATATGAGTTTTTATATCAATAAACTTCTACTTTATTTTGGAATTTTCTTTTTGTGTGTAGTACAAACTGGAGAATAAAACGTGTAGTATTTTTACATACATATTACCCCGTTGCAAGTTGTGGTAATAGAAGATATTAAATCTTTCCTTTATTTATAGTCTCAATATAATTAACCGCTTTCGCAAATACTTTAGAAACTAAATAAGTTTCTTTGAGACTTACTATGACACAATACCTTATTGGTAATCAATTGTGTTTCTCCAAAATAGTATAATTGTCTCTTCCAGAGTTCTCAATTAATTTTGTACTATCACATATTCATCAACATCCATATGGTGAATATCTCTTTCAAAGAGAAAGTTATACCATTATGGCCATGGTCAAAATTATATGCAAGATCTGTTTGTTGCATTATTGTTGTCCTTTAATAGTCACATTGCCAAAATATTTTGGTGTACAATAGGTACGTGACCAATGACCATTCATGTCATAATAATGACATTATTTTCTTATTTCCTCTCAAACCTCCTTCTAGAGGTGAGTATGGTATATTCACTACTACTAGCAACGTTTATATTCTTCAAATAATGAATATGTATTCATAAATCACATGTTGTCACATTCACATCATGAATGCACCAAAATCATCTATTTGTGCTTTATAAAATCCCATGTCAAATCGATGACATATTACTTTCACAGAGTGAATCATTATTTTAAGAATCCTTATTATTCTCATTACCACAATGATGACGATTATAATTTTGTCTATTACCATGTCCACATCCATTGATACCTTCAAAGTAATAATTTTGTCTTCTTTCAGACTTATCACATAATGCTATCATATTCTCTTAAGGGAATGAGAATGAAGTAAATTCAATGGGACGGGTTTCCACTTCTTTGCCCATAATCATACATGAATTTGATCATGGCAAGGCATAGCAATTTTTATCACTTCAGGTGGTTCTAATTTCTTACAACTCTATTAGAGCTATAATCAAAATTTATTGTCTTTTCTTGTATTTAAAATCAAATTATAGAATTTCAAGAATTTAAAAGAGAAAAATATGGTAAAATACTTACTTTAAATCCAGAATTTAATCATAAAGGAAGTTCATGGAACAATTGACAATCATTATGCTCAATTCTAAAGCTTCTACTTAATTGGTTTGAGTCTCGTGCTGATAACGTGTTATGAAACAATAAATGAAGAAAGGAGTATTGCAGGGAAAAGTAGAGAGAGAGAATTCTTATTGCTTTGGGATGATTTACAATAGAATAGAACCCTTCTATTTATAGGAAAATAGTGACTTAGCCACCAAGTAAAATCCCTAAAATATCTCTAAAATATAAACATTCACCTTAAATAAAACTCTATTTATAACATATTGTTATATATTTCGCAATTTGAAGATGAAGGCGTGCTAGAACTTGGATATGGAGTTGGAAATCAACAGTTATTTTCTTTATTGTATCAAAGTTTTGCTAAATTTATGCATTTTAGTTACAAAGTTAAGACAAATTATTATTACCATAGGTTATTGAAATAACTAAATAATTCAGAATGATTTTTACATTAATACACATGAGGAAATGGTGTTAAGAAACTTTTTTGTTTTGGGAGTTGTTCCAGAAAATATTTTAAAAGGCGGGGGCGTGAGACGAGACGTTTTACCTCTGACGAGGCGAGGCGTAAGCCCTGAGACATGCGGCGTAAATTCCACGAATCTTTAAATCTTACTAATTTCAAGAATTTTAATATAGTATAAAATAAAAAATAATTATAAAATTACATTAAAATCACAAAATTATAACAAATAATCTATTTAAAATATTTATAAATTATAATTCAACTATGAATAATACGAAAAGTATGACATATATCATAATATGCAAATTAGCTGCAACGTCGTTACAACTCAAACATCAAAAGTAATGCATTCGATGCGAAATCTTATATGTATCTCAAGGAGTAATGAATTTTGAAAGAATTTCGATATTATAATTTGATATGTTTTTTAAATACTCCTTTTATTTAATATGCTTTTGAAAGAGAATTTATGTAAAAATATAATTCACAATTTAAATATGATTATCTAGCATCATTTATTTTTACGTTTCAACAAGTTAATAAAGTAAGTAGTCTCAGAATGAATAACAAGATCAAAGTAAGCAATAAACTATAAAGAACAAGTCCCACCTGCATGCTTTAACCCGACAACAACACATAAGTACTCGTCACCTAACATATACGTTGTACCCAACATTTAAACATGTGGCAAATAGGAAAACAAGTCCTAATCTCTTGAGTCAAGGTTAACTCCGACACTTTCCTCACTCCAAAGGTCCACTCAAAGCTCAATCACAGCTTTGCCTTTTAAACGGGCCTCCAAACTAATAGAATCTAGCAAATTACCAACCAAACGATTCAAATTAAGCCTTAGGAACTACCAACGTGTCACGACCCGAAATTTCCACCTTCGGACCGTGATGGCGCCTAACATTTCACTTGCTAGGCAAGCCAACGTTAGAATAATATTATTCATTTTTAAAACAATTTTAAATTTATTAATAACAAGGAAACAAATGCGGAAGCAAATTTTGAAATATAGTGAAATAATCCATAAAAATAACGGTGTCTAAATACCAACCCAGAATTGGTGTCACATGTGCACGAGCTTCTAAAATAATACAAATATAGGTTTGAATAAAATAAAGTTATCTCGAAATAAACACAGCTAAAGTAAAATAGACGGGGACTTCAGAACTGCGGACGCCATGCAGTTATACCTCAAGTCTCCTCTGAATAGCTGAAATCCGAGCTCGTCTATGGCACGCCGCTGGGACCAACTCCGAAATCTGCACAAGAAGTGCAGAGTGTAGTATCAGTACAACCGACCCCATGTATCGGTAAGTGTTGAGCCTAACCTCGACGAAGTAGTGACGAGGCTAAGGCGGGTCACTTACATTACCTGTACGCAATATTAGTAACAACAACAATAATAGAAATAAATCAGGTAACTCATTTATAATAATTGAAGCCAACTCAGCAATCATAACCAATTATCATTTCCATCAATTCTATTGCAGCGTGCAACCCGCTCTCATAATATATTCCTTTAATCAAATATGTTGCGGCGTGCAACCCGATCCCCCCAATATATGTGTGTGTGTGTATATATATATATATATATATATATATATATATATATATATATATATATATATATATATATATATATATATATATATATATATATATGTGGACGTTTTAATAAGTTTGTTGCGGCGTGCAACCCGATCCTCCAATATATTCATTATAATTAATTCTGTTGCGACATGCAACCCACTCCTCCAACATATTCATTTACCAATTCTTATAGAAGAAATTTCCCCAATAAATGCAACAATTAATATAAAATTATAAGACAACAAGCATGCAATAACTCTAATTTAATCATGAAACAAACAATGACAAATAGCAAATTATTATGGAAATCAGGGAGAAATAGGTAGTTTAATATTTAATATGCTAAATTTCAAATAACAATTAAGACACACAATTCAAATAGCATGTAATAATTAATGCATGAATTCAAGAATTAATATTTGACAAAGAATATGAGAGAAATAATTATTATAATAATTAATTCATGATTTAAAATAATTTATAATTTTTCAAGTAAGCAGGCAAACAATTCATTTGACGACGTATAGACACTCGTCACCTTACCTATACGTCGTTCACATGCAATTCACATAACAATTAAATTAAGGGTTCTATTCCCTCAAGTCAAGGTTAACCACGATACTTACCTCGCTTTGCAAATTTCGATCAATTACTCAACCACAACTTTTTCTTTATAAATTTGTCTCCAAAAGCTTCAAATCTATTCACAAATAATTCGATATATTCAATACTAATTATAAGAATTAATTCCATATGAATTTACTAATTTTCCGGATAAACTCCGAAATTTATTAAAATATTCGGCAGTGGGACCCACGTTCCAAATCTCGGAAAAACTTATGAAATTCGAACACCCTTTTCGAGACGAGTCCAACCATATAAAAATTATCCAATTCCTATATCAAATGGACCTTCAAATCTAAATTTCTCGTTTTTGAAAGATTTTAGAAAAATCTGAATTTTCTTTCATAAATTCACGGATTCATGATATAAATGAGTATGAAATCATGAAGTATAATCAATATAGTATAAGGAACAATTACCCCAATGTTTTTCCGTGAAAATCGCCCAAAATCGCCTCTTGAGGTTTTAGGTTTTGAAGATTTGGGAAATGAATCAAAAATCCCGTCCAAAAGTCATTTTGTTCAGCTGCAGGTGTCGTAATTGCGACCTGAGCTTCGCAAATGCGAAGAAATACTCGCAATTGCGATGCCCTTCACAATCTCACTGCCTTCGCAAATGCGAAGATTATGTCGCATTTGCGATAAAAATATTGCAATTGCCATACCTGCTTGGTTCGCATTTGCGATGCCTGATCTCGCAATTGCGAGATTAGAGGCCTGCAACAGGTTCAGTTATACCACCAAAATTTTCTAAGTTTAAAATATCCCGTGGCCTATCCAAAACTCACCTGAGCTCCTTGGGACCTTATCCAAATATCCCAACAAGTCCCGTAACTTCATACGGACTTACTCGGGGGCTCAAATCACATCAAATAATATCGAAATTGCAATTCACACCTTGATTCAGACTTTGAGTTTTAAATTTTTCCATTTGCAAATCTCGTGCCAAAATATATTAAATGAATCCGGAATGACTTCAAATTTGGCACACAAGTCATAAATGATATAACAGAGCTGTTCGAATTCCCAGAATCGGATTCCGTCTCAGATATCAAAAAGTCAACTCCGTGGTCAAACTTGGAAATCTTTAGCTTTAAATTACTAATTTCCGTTAAATGGTCATAACTTGATCTAGGGACCTCCAAATTAAATTCCGGGCATACGCCCAAGTCCGAAATCATGATACGGAGCTATCAGAACTATCAAAACACTGATCCGGGTCCGTTTATTCAAAATGTTGACCAAAGTCAACTCAGTTGAGTTTTAAGGCTTTATTTCACATTTTAATCCATTTTTCACATGAAAATTTTCCGAAAAATCGTACGGACTGCGCACGCAAGTCAAGGAATGATAAATGGTGCTTTTCGAGGTCTTATAATACAGAATTACTTATTAATTTAAAGATGACATTTTAGGTCATTACATTCTCCACCTCTAAAACAAATGTTCGTCTTTGAACGAAGTTAGAAAAATACTTGAGCTGGAGAAAAGGTGTGGATATTTACTCCGCATGTCCGACTCGGACTCCCAGATAGATGCCTCTACTGGCTGATCTCTCCAGTGCACCCGAACTGAAGGATAACTCTTAGATCTCAACTGTCGGACCTACCGGGCTAGAATAGCCACCGGCTCCTCCTCGTAGATCAAATCTTTGTCCAATTGGACTGAGCTGAAATCTAACACATGGGACGGATCACCATGATATTTCTGGAGCATAGACACATGGAATATCGGATGAACTGCTGATAAACTAGGTGGTAATGCAAGCCTATAGGCTACTTCACCCACCCTTTCAAGAATTTCAAAGGGTCCGCTATACCTAGGGCTCAACTTGCCCTTCTTCCCGAACCTCATTACACCTTTCATAGGTGAAACCCGGAGCAATATTCTTTCTCCAACCATGAATGCAATATCACGAACTTTACGGTCGTCATAACCTTTTTGCCTAGACTGAGCTGTGCGAAGTCGATCCTGAATAATCTTGACCTTATCCAAGGCATCCTGTGCCAAATCGGTACCCAACAGCCGAGCCTCTCCCGGTTCAAACCAACCAACTGGCGATCGGCATCGCCTTCCGTATAATGCCTTATATGGATCCATCTGAATGCTCGACTGGTAGCTATTATTATAAGCAAACTCAGCAAGTGGCAAGAAATGATCCCAAGAACCTTCAAAGTCTATAACACGAGCGCAGAGCATATCTTCCAATATCTGAATAGTGCGCTCTAACTGTCCGTCTGTCTGTGGATGAAATGCTCTACTCAACTCCACCCGCATTCCTAACTCACGCTGTATAGCCCTCCAGAAATGTGAGGTAAACTGCGTACCTTGATTTGAAATAATAGACACGGACACACCGTGAATGCGGACAATCTCACAAATGTAAATTTCAGCTATCCTCTCTGAAGAATAGGTAACTGCCACTGGAATGAAATGTGCTAACTTGGTCAACCTGTCCACAATGACCTAAACTATGTCAAATTTTCTCTGAGTCTGTGGGAGCCAACAACAAAATCCATAGTGATACGCTCCCACTTCCACTCAGGAATTTCTAACTTCTGAAGCAAACCACCAGGTCTCTGATGCTCGTACTTAACTTGCTGACAATTCAGACACCGAGCTACGTATGCAACTATATCCTTTTTCATTCTCCTCCACCAATAATGTTGCCGCAAATCTTGATATATTTTGGCGGTACCTGGATAATAGAATACTTGGAACTGTGTGCTTCTTCAAGAATTAATTCACGAAGCCCATCCATATTAGGCGCACAAATACGACCCTACATTTGCAGAACCCCATCTTCCCCCACAACAACCTGTTTGGCATCACCGTGCCGCACTGTGTCCTTAAGGACAAGTAAGTGAGGATCATCATACTGCCTCTCTCTGATGCACTTATATAAAGAAGACCGAGCGACTGTGCAAGCTAGAACCCGTCTGGGTTCTGAAACATCTAACCTCACGAACTGATTAGCCAAAATCTGAACATCTGCAGCTAATGGCCTCTCACCAACCGGAATATAAGCAAGACTATCCATACTCATAACCTTTCTACTCAAAGCATCGGCCACCACATTGGCCTTTTCGGGGTGTTACAAAATGGTGATATTATAGTCTTTCAACAACTCCATCCATCTTCTCTGCCTCAAATTAAGATCTTTTTGTTTGAACAGATACTGAAGGCTACGATGATCAGTAAATACCTCACACGAGACACCGTAGAGGTAATGCCTCCAAATCTTCAGCGCATAAACAATGGCTGCCAATTCTAAGTCATGAACAGGATAATTCTTCTCGTGAACTTTCAACTGCCGCGACGCATATGCAATTACCTTGCCATTTTGCATTAATACTGTACCAAGCCCAATGTGATATACGTCACAATATACCGTATACGATCCTGAACCTGTGGGTAATACCAATACTAGTGCCGTAGTCAAAGCGGTCTTGAGCTTCTGAAAGCTCATCTCACACTTGTCTGACCATCTGAATGGGATATCCTTCTGGGTTAGTCTGGTCAATGGGCTTGCTATAGATGAAAACCCTTCCACGAACCGACGATAATAACCTGCTAAACCCAGGAAACTCCGGATCTCTTTAACTGAAGTAGGTCTAGGCCAATTCTGAACAACCTCAATCTTCTTAGGATCCACCTTTATGCCTTCTGCCGATACAACATGCCCCAAAAAGGCAACTGAGTCTAACCAAAGCTCACATTTTGAAAATTTGGCATATAACTGATTATTCTTCA
This sequence comes from Nicotiana tomentosiformis, assembly GCF_000390325.3. Taxonomy (NCBI): domain Eukaryota; kingdom Viridiplantae; phylum Streptophyta; class Magnoliopsida; order Solanales; family Solanaceae; genus Nicotiana; species Nicotiana tomentosiformis. Next base: position 38,392,699 of record NC_090813.1, on the reverse strand, counting down.
AGGTGTAAAGCACACTTCGAAGATGCTGCTCATGTTCCTCTCGACTACTGGAGTAAATTAAGATATCATCAATGAATGCAACCACAAAAGAATCCAAATAAGGGTTGAACACCCAATTCATCATATCCATAAATGTTGCTGGGGCATTTGTCAACCCAAATGACATCACTAGGAACTCGTAATTCCCATACTGAGTTCGAAAAGCTGTTTTAGGGACATCAGATGCCCAATCTTCAACTGATGGTAACCAGACCTCAAATCAATCTTCGAAAATACCTTGGCACCCTGAAGCTGATCAAATAAGTCATCAATTCTTGGCAGCGGATATTTGTTTTTGATAGTGGTCTTGTTCGCCAATAATCTATACACATCCGCATAGAGCCATCTTTCTTTTTTACAAATAATACTGGTGCACCCCAGGGTGAGACACTTGGTCTAATGAATCCCTGATCAAGCAAGTCTTGTAATTGCTCTTTCAATTCTTTCAACTCTGGTGGGGCCATACGGTATAGTGGAATAGAAATAGGTTGAGTGCTCGGAGCCAAATCAATACAGAAGTCAATATCACTGTCGGGTGGTATTCCCGGCAAATCTGCAGGAAATACTTCTGGAAATTCACAAACAACTGGTACTGAGTCCATATAAGGAACATCCGCACTCGAATCACGAATATAAGCCAAATAGGCTAGACACCCTTTCTCTACCATACGCCGAGCTTTCATATAAAAAAATAACCCTGCTGGCAGAATGACCAGGAGTTCCCTTCTACTCTAACCGAGGTAACCCCGGCATGGATAGAGTTACTGTCTTGGCATGATAATCCAATATAGCATGATAAGGTGACAACCAATCCATACCCAAGATGACATCAAAATCTACGATATCAAGAAGTAGAAGATCCACACTAGTCTCAAGATTACCAATAGTAATCACACACGAACAATAGACATGATCTACTACAACAGAGTCTCCCACCGGTGTAGATACACATACATAAGCACTCAGAGAATCACAAGGCACAACCAAATATGAAGCAAAATAGGAGGACACATAGGAATAAGTAGATCCAGGATCAAATAGAACTAAAGCATCTCTATGGAAAACTGGAATAACCTGTGATCACAGCATCAGATGACTCAGCCTCGGGCCTAGCTGGAAAAGCATAAAATCAGGGCTGGGCCCCACCACTCTAAATTGCATCCCTAGGACGGCCACTGACTGGCTGGCCTCTATTTCTAACAGTCTGACCTCCACATCTAATGGCCTGACCTCCACCTCTAATAGCCTGACATCCACCCCTAGCTGCCTGACCCCTACCTCTAGCTGGCTGAGCAGGCGGTGAAGCGATCGGTGCCGGTATGATGGCACGAGAATCTTGCCGAGATCTATTACTCACCAATCGAGGGCAATACCTCCTGATGTGACCAATGTTTCCATACTCATAACACCCATCTTGATGCCGTGGGTACTGAAGCTGACCCAAATGGGCCGGATAACCGTTGTAGTAACTCTGGAGTGGTGTTACACTGATAGGAGCTGAATGTGCACTGAATACTGGTTGCCCAGAGTAAGGCATAATATGACTGTGACTCCCTGAACCACCGGGAGATACATGAAGTGCTGAATGAAATTGTCTGGGAGGATGACCCCTAGCAAAATTACCCCTGCATCCAGACGAGGCACCACTGAAACCACTGAACTGACGAGGCCTCTTATCAGACCTTTTCCCTCTCTCCTATGCAAGAACCATCTCGATCCTCCTGGTGACATTAGCAGCCGCCTGAAAAGAAATCTCACTTTCGGTTTCCTTGGCCATCTGAAGTCTGATAGGGTGAGTGAGTCCCTCAATAAACCTCCTCACTCTCTCTCCCTCTGTAGGTAGTAAAAGGAGAGCATGACGGGCCAGATCCATAAAACGAGACTCATACTGAGTAACAGTCATACTGCCCTACTGTAGCCGCTCAAATTGCTTGCGGAATTCCTTTCTCAGTGTGATAGGGAGGAACTTCTCCAGAAATAGCTGAGAGAACTTCTCCCAGGTAAGTTCAGGTGATCCGACTGGCCGGGTCAATGTATAATCTCTCCACCATCTCTTGGAGGAACCCGTCATATGAAATATAGCAAAATCGACCCTATTGGTCTCAACTATACCCATGTTCCGCAGCACCTCATGGCAACATTCAAGATAATACTGTGGGTCCTCAGAAGGTGTACCACTGAAGTGAACTGGAAAGTGCTTGGTAAACTTATCCAGTCTCAATAAGGCCTCAAAATACATGGCGGGCCTATCACCGATCTGTGCCACAACAACTAGCTGAACTACCCCAACTGGAGGGGCTGCTGGAGCCTGATTCTGGGGAGCCATCTGCTCCGGAGCGGGAGTAGTGGGAGTTTTTGCTCCTCCCCCAGCCTGTGAGACGGCTGTTGCCACTAGAAATGTACCATTATGGGCTACGCCCTCCATAAGACTTACCATATGGACTAGAGCATCCTAAAGTACTGGAGTGGCTATGAATCCTTCCGAGACCTGAACTGGTCCAACTGGTACATTCTGAACTGGAACTTTCTCCTGAAGATCCACCTGAGGTTCTTTAACAGGTGCAGCTGCTCGAGCTTTGGACTGACCTCTACCTCGGCCTCGGCCTTGGCCTCTAACATGACCTCGACCTCGACCTCTACCCTTGGCCATAGTTGCTACCTGGGGTTCTGGTCCCTGTCCGGTTGTAGACGTAGTGCGTGTTGTCACCATTTGCGAGAAGACAAGAATAGAAGAATTCAATCGTTAGTGATAGAATAAAATCGCACGACAAAATAAGAAAGAAGTGATATTGTTCATAAACTTCATAGCCTCTATGAGATAAGTACAGATGTCTCTGTACCGATCCTTCAGACTCTACTAAGCTTGCTCGTGACTCGTGAGACCTATGTAACCTAGTGCTCTGATACCAACTGTCACGACCCGAAATTCCCACCTTCAGACCGTGATGGCTCCTAACATTTCACTTGCTAGGCGAGCCAACATTAGAATAATATTATCTATTTTTAAAACAATTTTAAATTCATTAATAACAAGGAAACAAATGCGGAAGCAAATTTTGAAATATAGTGAAATAATCCATAAAAATAATGGTGTCTAAATACCATCCCAAAATTGGTGTCGCAAGTGCACGAGCTTCTAGAATAATACAAATAAAGGTCTGAATAAAATAAAGTTATCTGGAAATAAACACACAGCTAAAGTAAAATAGACGGGGACTTCAAAACTGCGGACGCCATGCAGTTATACCTCAAGTCTCCTCTGAATAGCTGAAATCGAGCAAGTGTATGGCACGCCGCTGGGACCAACTCCGAAATCTGCACAAGAAGTGCAGAGTGTAGTATTAGTACAACTGACCCCATGTACTGGTAAGTGCTGAGCCTAACCTCGACGAAGTTGTGACGAGGCTAAGGCGGGTCACTTACATTACTTGTACGCAATATTAGTAACAACAGCAATAATAGAAATAAATCAGGTAACTCATTTATAACAATTGAAGCCAACTCAACACTCATAACCAATTATCATTTCCATCAATTCTGTTGCAGCGTGCAACCCACTCTCACAATATATTCACATTCAATTATGTTGCAGCGTGCAACCCGCTCTCACAATATATTTCGCTAATCAAATCTGTTGCGGCGTGCAACCCAATCCCTCAATATATATATATATATATATATATATATATATATATATATATATATATATATATATATATATATATATATATATATATATATATATATATATATATATGTGTGTGTGTGTGTGTGTGTGTGTGTGTGTGTGTGTGTGTTGACTTTTTAATAAGTCTGTTGCGGCGTGCAACCCGATCCTCCAATATAGACTTTTCATAAGTCTGTTGCGGCGTGCAACCCGATCCTCCAATATATTCATTATAATTAATTCTGTTATGGCGTGCAACCCGCTCCTCCAACATATTCATTTACCAATTCTTATAGAAGAAATTTTCCTAATAAATGCAACAATTAATATAAAATTATAAGACAACAAGCATACAATAACTATAATTTAATCATGAAACAAGCAATGACAAATAGAAGATTATTATGGAAATCAGGGAGAAAATAGGTAGTTTAATATTTATTATGCTAAATGTCAATAACAATTAAGATACATAATTCAAATAGCATGTAATAAGTAATGCAGGAATTCAAGAATTAATATTTGACAAAGAATAGGAGAGAAACAATTATTATAATAATTAATTCATGATTTAAAATAATTTATAATTTTTCAAGTAAGCGGAAAAATAATTAATTTGACGACGTATAGACACTCGTCACCTCGCCTATACGTCGTTCACATGCAATTCACATAAAAATTAAATTAAGGGGTCTATTCCCTCAAGTCAAGGTTAACCACGACACTTACCTCGCTTTGCAAATTCCGATCAATTACTCAACCATAGCTTGTCCTTTTAAATTTATCTCCAAAAGCTTCAAATCTATTCACAAATAATTCGATATATTCAATACTAATTATAGGAATTAATTCCATATGAATTTACTAATTTTTCGGCTAAAATCCGAAATTCATTAAAATATTTTGCAGTGGGACCCACGTCCCAAATCTCTGAAACACTTACGAAATCCGAACACCCATTCCGAGACAAGTCCAACAATATAAAAATTATCCAATTCCGATATCAAATGGACCTTCAAATCTAAATTTCTCGTTTTTGGAAGATTTTAGAAAAATCTGAATTTTCTTCCATAAATTCACGGATTTATGATATAAATGATTATGAAATCATAAAATATAATCAATATAAGATAAGGAACAGTTACCCTAATGATTTCCCGTGAAAATCACCCAAATTCGCCTCTTGAGGTTTTAGGTTATGAAGATTTGGGAAATGAATCAAAAATCCCGTCCAAAAGTCATTTTGTTCAGCTGCAGGTGTCGCAATTGTGACCTGAGCTTCGCAAATGCGAAGAAATACTCGCAGTTGCGATGCCCTTCATAATCCCACTGCCTTCGCAAATGCGAAGATTATGTCGCATTTGCGATAATTGGCCCTTCGCAATTGCGAAGATAAACTCGCAATTGCGAGGACTGCTGGCCTAGGCTTTCTTCGCAATAAAAATCCCGCAATTGCCATACCTGCTTGGTTTCGCATTTGCGAGATCAGAGGCCTGCAACAGGTTCAGTTATACCAGCAAAAGATTCTAAGTTTAAAACATCCTGTGGCCTATCTGAAACTCACCCGAGCCCCTCGGGACATTATCATATCCCATCAAGTCCCGTAACATCATACGGAGTTACTCAGAGTCTCAAATCATATCAAATATCATCGAAATTTCAATTCACACCTCGATTCGGACTTTGACTTTTAAACTTTTTCATTTGCAAATCTCATGCCAGAACATATTAAATGAATCCGGAATGACTTCAAATTTGGCACACAAGTCATAAATAACATAATAGAGCTGTTCAAATTTCCAGAGTCGGATTTCGGCTCCGATATCAAAAAGTCAACCCCGTGGTCAAACTTGAAAATCTTTAGCCTTTAAATTACTAGTTTCTGTTAAATGGTCATAACTTGAGCTAGGGACCTCTAAATTAAATTCCGGGCATACACCCAAGTCCGAAATCACGATACGGAGCTACCAGAACTATCAAAAAACTAATCCGGGTTCGTTTGCTCAAAATGTTGATCAAAGTTAACTCAGTTGAGTTTTAAGGCTCTATTTCACATTTTAATCCATTTTTCACAAGAAAACTTTCCGGAAAATCGTACGGACTGGCAAGTCGAGGAATGATAAATGGTGCTTTTCGAGGATGATAAATGAGACTCTGCCTTCACAAAAGCGGAATAGACAAGTTCGCAAATGCGAACTTTAACCTCGTAAATGCGAGTACCCCCTGCCTTACCATGGCTCGCAAATGCGATAGTCTATCCACAAATGCGAGCCAGATCTAGGAAATGCAAGATCTGCAGCAGACACGAGAAACAAAAATGCATCAGCTATGTTTTCTAAGTCCATTTCACTCGGTAGCCTATCCGAAACTCACCCCGAGCCTTCGGGGCTCCAAACCAAACATGCACACAAGTCTAAAAATATCATACGAACTTGCTCGCACGATCAAATCGCCAAAATAACACCTAGAACTATGAATCAGACATCAAATCAAATGAAATTTTCAAGGAAACTTTAAAACTTCTATTTTTACAACCGAACGTCTGAATCATGTCAAATCAACTACGTTTCTCACCAAATTTGACAGACAAGTCATAAATATAGTACTGGGCCTATACCGGGTTCCGAAACCAAAATACGGACCTGATATCCAAAAAGTCAAACATTGGTCAAACATTTCAAAATCATTAAGCTTTTAACTTCCAAATTTCAACAAAGCGTGATAACTCGGGCTAGGGACTTCCGAATTCGATTCCGGGCATACGCCCAAGTCCCAAATCACGATACGGACCCATCGGGACCATCAAAACACAAATCCGGGTCTGCTTGCTCAAAATGTTGACCGAAGTCAACTCAAATGGATTTTAAGTTTTCTCAGTTTTTAACATAAAAGCTTTCCGAAAAAACACTCGGACTGCGCATGTAAATTGAGGAAGGCTAAAATGGGGCAATTAAGGCTTCAAAGCATATAACTAGGTTCTCAAACATAAAATGACCTATCGGGTCAACACATTCTCCACCTCTAAAATAATCGTTCGTCCTCAAAAGGACATAGAAAAGTACCTGGGCTGGTAAAAAGTTGGGATATCTACACTGCATGTCCGACTCGGGCTCCCAAGTAGCTGCCTCGATGGGCTGACCTCTGCACTGTACTCGGACTGAAGGATAACTCTCCGACCTCAACTGATGAACCTGTTGGGCTAGAATAACAACCGACTCCTCCTGGAAAGTCAAATCCTTATCCAACTGGACAGAGCTAAAATCTAACACGTGGGACGTATCGCCGTGATACTTCCGGAGCATGAACACATGGAACACCGGATGAACTGCCTTCTTCCTGAACCTCATCACACCCTTCATGGGTTATACCCAAAGAAACACTCTCTCTCTGACCATGAATGCAACATCACGAACTCTACGGTTGTTATAACTCTTCTGCCTGGATTGAGCTGTGCGAAGTCGATCTTGAATAATCCTAACCTTATCCAAGGAATCCTGTACCAAATCTGTACCCAACAACCGAGTCTCCCTCTGCTCGAACCACCCAACTGGCGACCGGCACCGTCTACCGTATAATGCCTCATAAGGAGCCATCTGAATGCGCGACTGGTAGTTGTTGTTCTAAGAAAACTCCGCAAGTGGCAAGAACTGATCCCACGACCCTCCGAAGTCTATAACACATACGCGGAGCATATCCTCTAACATATGAATAGTGCACTCGGACTGTTCGTCCGTCTGAGGATGAAACATTGTTCTCAACTCAACCCGCGTGCCCAAATCACGCTGTACTTCTCTCCAGAAGTGCGAGGTGAATTGCGTACCTCGATCAGAAATGATAGACATGGGAATAACGTGAAGACGGACGATCTCACAGATAAAAATTTCTGCCAACCGCTATGAAGAATAGGTAACTGTCACCGAAATGAAATGAGCTGACTTGGTCAGCCTGTCCACAATGTCCCAAACTACGTCGAACTTTCTCTGAGTCTGTGGGAGTCCAACAACAAAATCCATAGTGATACGCTCCCACTTCCACTTGGGAATCTCTATCTTCTGAAGCAAACCACCAGATCTTTGATGCTCATACTTTACTTGCTGACAATTTAGACACCGAGCTACATAAGAAACTATATTGTTCTTCATCCTCTTCCACCAATAATGCTGCTGCAAGTCCTGATACATCTTGGCGGCACCCGGATGAATAGAATACCGGGAACTATGGGCCTCCTCAAGAATCAACTCACGAAGTCCATCCATATTAGGCACACAAACACGACTCTGCATCCTCAAAACTCCATCATCTCCAACAGTAACCTGCTTGGTACCACTGTGCCGCATTGTGTCCCTAAGGACCAACAAATGAGGGTCGTCATACTGCCGATCTCTGATGCGCTCAAACAAAGAAGACCGAGCGACTGTACAAGCTAGAACACGGTTGGGATCTGAAATATCCAATCTCACGAACTGATTGGCCAAGGTCTGAACATCTAATGCAAGCAGTCTCTCACCGACTAGAATTGTACGCAAGGCTGCCCATACTCACTGACTTTCTACTCAAGGCATCGGCCACCACATTGTCCTTCCCGGGATGATACAATATGGTGATATCATAGTGTTTGAATAGTTCCAACCACTTCCTCTACCTCAAATTGAGATCTTTTTGCTTGAACAAATACTGAAGGCTCTGATGATCCGTGAAAACCTCACACGACACGCCGTAAAGATAGTGCCTCCAAATCTTCAGCGCATGAACAATGGCTGCCAACTCTAGATCATGGACATAGTAATTCTTCTCATGAACCTTCAACTGCCGCGAAGCATATGCAATAACCCTGCCATCCTGCATCAATACTGCACCAAGTCCAGTACGAGATGCATCACAATATACCGTATAAGATCATGAACCTGTGGACAACACCAACACCGACGCTATAGTCAAAGCAGTCTTGAGCTTCTGAAAGCTCGCCTCACACTCATCTGACCATCTGAACGGGGCACCCTTATGGGTCAACCTGGTCAATGGGGATGCTATAGATGAAAAACCTCTACAAACCGACGGTAATAACCTGCCAATCCCAAGAAACTTCGGATCTCCGTGGCTGAAGTGGTCCTGGGCTAGTTTTGAACTGCCTCAGTCTTCTTAGGATCCACCTGAATGCCCTCTACTGATACAACGTGCCCCAAGAAGGTGACCGAGTCCAACCAAAACTCATATTTCAAAAACTTAGCATATAATTGGCTGTCTCTTAGAGTCTGAAGTATAATCCGAAGATGCTGCTCATGCTCCTCTCGACTGCGGGAGTAGATCAAGATATCATCAATAAATACAATCACAAAGGAATCCAGATAGGGCTTGAACACCCGGTTCATCAAATCCATAAATACTGCTGGGGCATATGTCAGCCCAAATGACATCACTAAAAACTCATAATACTCGTACCGAGTCCAAAAAGCTGTCTTAGGAACATTGGATGCCTTAATCCTCAACTGATAGTAGCCAGATCTCAAATTAATCTTCGAAAACACCTTGGCACCCTGAAACGGATCAAATAAGTCATCAATCCTCGGCAATGGATACTTGTTCTTGATAGTGACTCTGTTCAATTGCCGGTAATCTATGCACATCCTTACGATCCATCCTTCTTCTTCACAGAAAACACAGGCGCACCCCAGGGTAAGACACTAGGTCTAATAAAGCTCTTATCAAGCAAATCTTGCAACTGATCCTTCAACTCTTTCAACTCTGGCGGGGTCATACGGTATGGCAGGAAAAGAAATGGGCTGAGTGCCCGGAGCTAAATCAATACAAAAATCAATATCCTTGTCGGGTGGCATCCCCGCCAGGTCTGCAGGAAACACCTTTGGAAACTCACGGACAACTGGTACTGAATCCATGAAAGGAACCTCTACACTAGAATCGCGGACATAAGCCAAATAAGCTAGACACCCCTTCTCGACGATACGCCGAGCCTTCATGTAAGAGATAACCCTACTGGTAGAATGGCCAGGAGTCCCTCTCCACTCTAATCGAGGCAACCCCGGTAAGGCTAAGGTCACCGTCTTGGCATGACAATCCAATATAGGGTGATCAGGTGATAGCCAATCCATACCCAAGATAATATCAAAATCTACCATATCGAGAAGTAGAAGATCTACACTAGTCTCAAGACTTCCAATGATAACCACACACTAGCGATTAACACGATCTACAATAATAGCATATTCCACAGGTGTGTACACATACATAGGAGCACTCAAAGAATCACGAGGCACAACCAAATATGAAGCAAAATAGGATGACACATATGAGTAAGTATAACCTGGATCAAATAGAACTGAAGCATCTCTACTGCAAACTGAAAATGTACCTGTGATAACAGTGTCAGATGACTCAGCCTCAGGCCTAGTTGGATAAGTATAGCATAGGGGCTGGGCCCCATCACTCTGAACTACATCTCTAGGACGAGCCCTAGCTGGCTGGCCTCTACCTCTAGCGGCCTGATCTCTACCTCTAATGGCCTGACCACTGCCTCTAGCTACCTGACCCCTAATTCTAGCTGTCTGAACGGGCAGTGAAGCACCCGGTACCGGGACCATGGCACGAGAACGCTGATGCTGTGAACTGCTCGATGCACGAGGGCAAAATCTAGCAATATGCCTCGGATCACCACGAGTATAACAGGACCTCGGCTGATGTGACTGCTGACCTTGGAACTGACCCTGTCGACTTGAGTAACCACCCTAAAAACTCTGGAGCGGAGGTGCACTAATAGGAGCTGGTCGTGCACTGTAGGCTAGCTGGTGGGAATAAGGCATATGAGGGTCACGACCACCTGAAGCACCGTGGAATGCCTGGAGTATTGAATAAAATGGCCTAGGAGGATGGCCTCTACCAAAAGTACCCATGCCTCCAGAAGAAGCACCCCTAAACCCACCGGAATGACAAGGCCTCTTGTCAGACCCCTGACCTCCCCCTGTGCAAGAACTATCTCGACTCGCCTGGCAACATCGGCAGTCGTCTGAAAAGAAATCTCACTCCCGGTCTCCTTGGCCATCTGCAACTTGATATGCTGAGCAAGTCCCTCAATAAAACTTCTCACCCTCTCTCTCTCGGTAGGAAGTAGAAGAATAACATGACGGGCCAGATCTACTAAATGAGTCTCATACTGAGTGACGGACATACTGCCCTGTCGGAGACGCTCGAACTGCCTGCGATAATCCTCTCTCAGTGTGACAGGAATGAACTTCTGGAGAAATATCTGAGAGAACTGATCCCAAGTAAGAGCAGGTGACCCCGCTAGTTTGGTCAATACAAAATCCTTCCACCATCTCTTGGCAGAACCCGTCATCTGAAACACATCAAAATAGACCCCATTGGTCTCAACTATCCCCATGTTCCACAGAACCTCATGGAAGTGGTCAAGATAATCATGTGGGTCTTCAGAAGGTGCACCACTGAAGTGAACTGGGAAGATCTTGGTGAACTTGTCCAATCTCAATAAGCCCTCAGAAGACATAGCTGGCCCATCACCGTCTTGTGCCGCAATAACCGGTTGAACTACTCCCACTGGCTCAGCTGCTGGAGTCTGATACTGGAGAGCCATATGCTCCGGAGTGTGAGTAGCAGGAGTCTGTGCTCCTCCTCCAGTATGAGAGACGGCTGGTGCCATGGGAAATGTACTACTCTGGGCCACACTCTCCATAAGGCCCACCAAACGGACCAAGGCATCTTGAAGCAATGGGGTGGCCATGAACCCCTCCGGGACCTGAGATGGTCCGACAGGAATAGTCTGGGTTGGAACCTCCTCGTCAAACTCTACTTGAGGCTCCACTGTTGGTGCTGCTGCTCGAGCTCTGGGCTGAGCTCTGCCCCTTCCTCGGCCTCTGGCACGACCTCTGCCCCTCGTAGGACCTGCCAATGGGGGCTTTGGCTGTTGCTTAGCTGAAGATGCAGTACGTGTTCTCGCCCTCTACGAGAGAATAAGATTAGAAGAGTTCAATTAGCAATGAGAGAGAAAAATCGCACGATAGAGAAGAATGAAAGTGAAATATGTTCCTAAACTTTATAGCCTCTGGAAGATAAGTACAGAAGTCTCTTTACCGATCTTCCAGACTCTACTAAGCTTGCTCATGAATTGTGAGACCTAGGCAACCTAGTGCTCTAATACCAATTTGTCACGACCCGGAATTCCCACCTTCGGGACCGTGATGGCGCCTAACATTTCACTTACTAGGCAAGCCAATATTAGAGAACCGTTAAGTCAATTATTATTCAATTCAATAGACACGGTCAATTAAACCAAATTGAAATAAAACCGAGTGCGTAATAACATAAAGCCCATAATATCTGATACAATTTGGATTTGAAGTCACAACTCATGAGCTTCTAAGATTTTCTACAAACAGAGTCTGAAAGATACAGTAAAAATAGGGGAGATAGAAGGGTACTCCAAGGTCTATGCACGCCAGCAGATCTACCTTGAGTCTCCAATAAGCAAGTCTAAGCTGCTAAGCCTCATGATCAGCTAGGGCCGGTACCAAAATCTACACAAGAAGTGCAGAGTGTTGTATGAGTACAATCGACCCCATGTACTCGTAAGTGTCGAGCCTAACCTCGACTAAATAGTGACGAGGCTATGACAAGACACCCACATAATAAACCTGTGCAGATAACCGTATATGTACAAGAAAACAACAATAACAACTAAACATGTACTATTGGGAGGGGGACATGCTAAAGGGGCACAAGATATAAGAGATACAATGAAAATGATAACCAGAACAATCAACATGCTTTTAACCAGAGAAAACAACTAAACACAAAGAAGGAAATTTGTACGGCATCACCCTTCGTGCTTTTACTCTCAACCTCACAATATAAATCATTAGATATGGCATGACATTACCATGTATTAACTCTCATAACATGGCACGGCATCACCCTTCGTGCATTAACACTCACAATATGGCACGGCATCACCCTTCGTGCATTAACACTCAAAATATGGCACGGCATCACCCTTCGTGCATTAACACTCATAATATGGCACGACATCACCCTTCGTGCATTAACATTCATAATATGGCATGACATCACCCTTCGTGCATTAACACTCACAACATGGCATGACATCACCCTTCGTGCATTAACACTCTCCCTTACCACATAACAATGAACAACTAATAGCAGGGGGATAGAATCAATGTTAACCCCGACACTTACCTCACTCCAAAGGTCCACTCAAAGCTCAATCACAGCTTTGCCTTTCAAACGAGCCTCCGAACCAATGGAATCTAGGAAATTACCAACAAAACGATTCAAATTAAGCCTTAGGAAGTACCCACGATTGCAAAGGATTCAATTTAGGTTATTATTGAAAAAGTCAACAAAATTCAACTCCCGGGCTCGCTTGGTCCAAACCTGAAATTCAGACCAAAACCCGATTACCCATTCACCCCCGAGTCCGGTTATGTAATTTGTTTTGGAATCCGACCCAAATTTGAGGTCTAAATCCCAATTTTTACAAAATTCCCTAATTCTACCCAAACCCCCAATTTTCACCATGAAAATTCTAGATTTTAGGTTGAAATCTTATGAAATGTAATGAATGATTGAAAAAATATAGGTTAGAATCACTTACCAGTGAATTGGGGAAGCAAGGGTCTTGGAAAAATCGCCTCTGGGTTCTAGGTTTTGAAAATTTTAAAGAATGAGCAAAATTCCCGTCTAAGTCACGTTTTACCCAGCTGTAGATGTCGAAATTGTGATATCATGTTTGCAATTGTGAACATCGTAATTGCGAGGAAGAGTTCGCAATTGCGAACTCCTTCATAAATCCCAGTGATCGCAAATGCGATAAAACAACCACAAATGCGAACCCTGCAACCCTTGCAAATGCAGCCCTACCTTCGCAAATGTGAAGATTCTGAATACAATGTTGAGTCGCCTGCCTTCGCAAAAGGGGAATAGACAAGTTCGCAAATGCGAACTTTAGCCTCGCAAATTCGAGTACCCCCTGCCATACCCTGGCTCGCAAATGCGAGATCTGCACCAGACACGAGAAATAAAAATGCATCAGCTATGTTTTCTAAGTCCATTTCACTTCGTAGCCTATCCGAAACTCACCCGAGCCCTCGGGGCTCCAAACCAAACATGCACACAAGTCTAAAAATATTATACAAACTTGCTCGCGTGATCAAATTACCAAAATAACACCTAGAACTATGAATCAGACATCAAATCAAATGAAATATTTAAGAAAACTTTAAAACTTCTATTTTTACAACTGAACGTCTGAATCACGTCAAATCAACTCCGTTTCTCACCAAATTTGACAGACAAGTCATAAATATAGTATTGGGACTATACCGGGTTCCGAAATCAAAATACGGACCCGATATCCAAAAAGTCAAACATTGGTCAAACATTTCAAAATCATTAAGCCTTTAACTTCCAAATTGCAACAAAGCGCGATAACTCGGGCTAGGACTTCCGAATTCGATTCTAGGCATACGCCCATGTCCCAAATCACGATACGGACTCATCGGGACAGTCAAAATACAAATCCGGGTCCATTTGCTCAAAATGTTGACCAAAGTCAACTTGAATAATTTTTAAGGAAATAATTTCATATTGTCTCAGTTTTTAACATAAAAGCTTTCCGAAAAAATACTTGGACTGCACACGCAAATCGAGAAAGGCTAAAATAAGGTATTTAAGGCTTCAAAGCGCAGAACTAGAATCTAAAATATAAAATGACCTAGCGGGTCATCACACGTAAACGTGAAAAAAATAATATTTAGGAAAATAATTATAAAAACAATTATGGACTATTATATAATAAAGACATAACAAAAGTTAATAAATAAATACTTTTAAATGCAAGATTTCTTTAAAATTTACTATCATAGCAATCTTAGTGGATAACATGAAAAAAATTATATTTTAATTATGACATAAAATACTCTCAACTTAATGATTAATGATTAAGAAAAAAGTAATTTTGAATAGTTAATGATTTACAAAAAAAAACTTGAGGATTTACAATGTTAGTTACCAACAATTGCATAAAGTTCTATTAGGCGAGCCCAGTACACTGGGCATTGGGCGTGTCCGGGGCGTAATCCCCGACGACCGAGGCGTAAGCCTCACGGAACTAAGTCTCACGGAACTAAGCACCACACATAAGTCCAAGGGCATTTTACGAGTGCTCCGCAATTTGAGCAGTAATGTTTTACGATTCCCAATTCTTCCTTTTATGTTACACCTTATGTTTTCGTACGTGAAAGTACGCCATAAGTAAATTGATATAAGCTCGTAAATGAGATGTTACATCCTGTATTTTCGTATGTTAAAATTTCGTCGTAAGTTAATCGATGTAAGTTTGGAAATAAGATTATTTTGAGATTATAAGCATTATGTGATTTAAAACAAGTGATGAGTAAATTAGTAAAGGTGAGAAGATAAGCAAATCGAAGAAAACGAATTTTATCGAAGTTTGACATTTTGAGATAAAATACGGTCTAAGCTACAATACCCGTATTTATGGACTAGTGCCATACAAGATACCACATAACCATGATAGTAAGTCGTATAGAGTGTGTAAGGGGTGAGTAGTATTTTAAGTAATTTGAGATCATTCTTAATTATGTGGGTAATTAGTTAATTGAAGATTAACTAGTTAATTAAGGGATTGGTGGGTAATTAATTAAAAAATTTAGAAAAGATTAAACCCCCCACGTGGTAGCAAGCCACCCCAAGGTTCATGACTCTTAAGTCATTAGGAAAAAGTGGCAAATTAAAGGTATGTGGTTAAGCCACCACATAAAGTGGGGCCCACATCCATTCTAACATAAGACATCTCTAACTTAAAAGAGAGATGCATGTATCACATAAGTAATGATCTTCAACAATTCAACCCACTTATAAGACCTCTTTATCTTAAGTAACGTGAGAATTTTCATAACATCTTCAACAAATTCAACAAGATTTCATAGCAATTCAACAAGATTTCTTAGCATCTTAGCAATGTGAGATATTGCAATTTTAAGGGAGTATGGTGCAATCTTTCTCAAGAATATTATATGAATTTTTTCCTACTCTGATCCGTCGTCACGTGTTTTGTCGCAATTAACGTGTGTTAGATGGATTGTCAAGAGAATCGGCCCAGGTATGTTAAAGCAATCCCTTCTTTCATTTTGGCATGATCCAAATGATACAAACGAAACGAGCAAAATACGCAACTTTCATAAATGATTCTATTCATAGAAATACTAGGGGTGTCTATATTCTTGATTCCCCATGTGACATATTATTATATCCTCTGTTCATGGGTCTCAGAAAAAAAACGTATTTGATAAAGTTTATCCGAAAGGCATATTGATTTTATGATATTCCGAGAAATCTTATTAACGTATTTCTTATGCATTTCATGCATTTATACATGTACATTCACCCATGACATGATGGCATTATATACACGTATATTATATGTATATGGGATATGGGAAAAAGTTATGGCGTTATATATGCACCACCACTTGATCAACTGGTATACGTTGATGATTTGCCCACAGTGGTTGAGATGATATGATGGGATGCCCTCAGAGGGTAGATGATGTTATGAACGCATATAACTATGCATGGTATGACATTTATACGCATATTCATGGCATTGTAAATATTAAGTGATTCACAGAGCTATTCAGACATACATATTGAGTCTTTTACTCCATGTTTCTATCATGTCTATTATTTACTGATTTTTATTCCTACCATACTCGGTACATTATTTGTACTGACGTCCCTTTTTCCTGGGGACAATACATTTCATGTCCGCAGATCCCGATAAACATGTCAAGAGTCCTCCAAGTAGGCTATCAGGTCAGCGGAAGATTTTGGTGTGCTCCATCTGCTCCAGAGTTTCTTGTTTGGTCAGTATGATTTAGACGTGTATTGGTTGGTATGGTGGGGCCCTGTCCCGACCTTTATGATAAGTATGTACTCTTAGAGGCTTATAGACAGATGTCATGTATACGGATACTTGTATGGCCTTGTCGCCCTATGTTTTAAGTATATAATGGATCACATTAGCCTTATAGTCTCGTTTGTCACAGGTATGAGTTTCTATATCAGGTTGGGTAGTTCTATGTCGGGGATTCCCTCATATTTACTCTGTTTATCTCATGACACCACTTCTAGCCCACATACCTATGATGATGTAATAAGAAAGATACGTTACGTTGGTACTCGATTGAGTAAGGAACCGGGTGCCCGTCGCGGCCCATCGGTTTGGGTCGTGACAAAAGTGGTATCATAGGATTGTGTTGTGCACCACACTTATAAGCAGGAAGCTACAGGGCATATAGGATTGTCACTCTTTCTTCTTACTCTAGATCGCGTAGTAGATCTTAGTTGTAAGAACTCAATTTTCTAAACTCCATCTTATTTATATTAGGACGATGCCTATATCTAGAAAGACGGTTGGTAAGGGATTGAATGCGGCTATGGAAGAGTTGAGTCGGAGGAACACGATTTTGCATCATGCTTATGATGAGTAAGTGTAAGGTCTCCAGCAGATCATGTGAGTACTAAGATGTGTAAGCTTCTTGGTAAGGATCCCTAAGGCAAGAATATCTATCCACTTTTACGGTAAAAAGGAATAAGAGAATCAAAAGGTTGACACAAGTTTCAGGAAGTAAAAGAAGCAAGGTGAAGAAGGGTACGAGGTACCTAGTTAATGAAGATTAATAGTATTTACAATTCAAGCAGAGAAATATAAGCATTTTGAGTTACCGTCAATTGTAACAGAGGTATGTACAATCGGCCACACTTATCTCAGTTATGCCCTATGGGAACTAACAGATGTGGTTTAAGAGAAGTACGGGATATCAGGATCCAGGTGGGGTTAGAGTAACCCAAAATGGTGAATGGATTGTTTACATTAGTTGACATTTCCGAAGGATAGTGCAAATGTGCTAATAGATCTCCTTGTGAGACACCCAGATGGTGCACTCTAAAATAGTACAGCTAGATATGAGTACTACAAAGATAGGCATTGGAAGCCTAGAAGGGATAAATATCATCTTAGTGTGGCTCCCGTCCTTAGTAGATAAAGCATGTTAGCCAACCCGAAGAGCCATTGGATGGAGCTTGGGGAGCTAAAAGCAAAAAAATGTCTTGTTGAGATTTTCAGAATGAAGTGATAGACATAAATGTTAGCGGAAATAAGAAGAGAGTTAATAAAGCATTATGAGTAAGATGTGATATATGGATGGTAACGGTAGATAAAAAGAAATGACAGTATTACATAGTCTATAGACAAGGAAGGAAAATACGAGAGGTAACAGGCCTTGACGCAACAAAAGAGTATAGGTCATAAAGTCACATCCTTATTTCGAGAAATAAGTTTGTGACTCTAACGTGATTACCAGAAGGAAAAGTTAGACCCCAGAGTATTACAAATCAGTATGGACTGGTGAACAAGATAAACTAAACATGAATTAGGGACTGAGTGATTTGATAATAGTCGGTATTATGAGAATTTCAGATTACGTTCCAGCGATAATAGAATGGGCAACAAAAGAATATTCTTGAGAAATTCAGAGAAAGGTCATTCAGGAAGACGCTTCCCCAAAGCAAGCAATGTGAGCAAAGTTAATCTTAAGGGACTATATGTTCCAGTTATAATAAGTGTCACCCTCGCAATTAAGGAAATTTATTATCCTTGGTACAGAAGGATTACCGCAAGATGAGTAAGGTTCATCGATGATGTGAGAAGATGCCAAATATGAAGAGATAAAACATCTATAGGTAGATCGTCGTAGCGCTAAATCTTAGTACTCCCCTAAATGAGGGAATATGAAGTGATGTGGCATTAAGATAGAATTAAGTGGCTCTAGTAATTATGGATTGGTAAAGGAAGAATGCAATAAAAAATGAGAAAGGAATTATCTTGCACTTATCCAAATCCTACAAATATGCTACGATTCCAGAACATTATGCAAGCACGACATAAAGGAGAGGAAGTAAGGGTTTCTGCCTGAGATGTTTTTGATAAATAAGGAGCTAGTGCGAGACATAAGTTAAGACAAAGGAAATAACCCAGGAAAGGTTACGCAAAATATAGATACGAGAATGGACCAATGAGCAGTTAGTAGTTGATTCAAGAAGAGTCTAGTTATGGCTAGACAAGAGGATACTGACAAATCAATAGATCGTACAAGATAAAGATAGTGAACCCCAACATGGGGAATTCAGTCTTACAGATATGACATTGTGACCCTTGAGTAATATTCGAATAGGAGTTGGGGTAGTTAAAGGTATCGCATGAGGGTTACGGAAATAAAAGAGAGTGCCACTAGGAAGACAGTCAAAACATCAGTTCAGAAGCAACCCTACAGGCACAAAGGTGTGGAGGTAAATAACTACGGATAATTATAGGCGAGGAAGGATATCAAAATTCCATCGAGTAGACGATGTGATAAGCTCACAGCTTTACAAGAGTCAAAGAGTCCTCCCTAAGTACTTCAGTGAAAGACTAGCTGAGGAAATAAGGAAGAAGGCCTCAACCTAAACATAGTAACTTGAAGGAGAAATGGTCATGTACAAGCAGTCTCACTACAACATTGTATGCACTCCTTAAGAAAGTGGCACCTACCGTGGCTAATGAACGGAAAGTAAAATCAAAAGTAATATTCGATATCATATGAGTTGTATGAAGATTCCGGCATGCGTAGGAACTAAGATAAGCTAAGTATGCACGCAACAAGGGGGCAGAAAGACCAGGTAAAGTAATAGCTTACGTTTAAAGAAAGTTGAGAAAGAAGGAAAGGAATTATTCGATCAATAATCCAGAGTTAGTTACGTTCTGAACAAACTTAAGATTTCGGAGTATTACCCATGCAACATATATGTTGACAATCATACAGCCATAGAGGACTCCAGTATAGGTTAAAAGAAGGAATTGAGTCCAGGTCATAGACAAATGATTAAATTGTTAGAAGATTGTATCATGGATATTCCATAGCGCTCATGAAAGGATAAAGTAATGATTAATACCAGGAGCAGCAGATCGGAAGATAGCATAAGCCTACATAAAGACTAATCAGAAGGAAGAGGGAACTAAAGAGTTACATCAACCAAGTAAATAAGGAGTTTGAAAATTGGACCCGAAAAATTATAGAAAGCGTGGTTGAGAATATTGCAGAATCACTCTTAATATCAGAGGTACAATAGAGATAGTACAACAACCATATTCTATAATGGCTCTACAAGAAAGCCAGTTAAAAGAGTACCAGCCTCATAAGAAGTCAGTATGAATCTCCCACCGGATTGTGTATGCACCAGAGGTGAAAGTATTATAATAGAGCTTCAAGTCGTGGATGTGAATTATACCTATGTGGAAGGTAGGTCATGAAAGAGATAGAAGATGTGATGCGAGATTTTGAGGTAAGTAAGGTAAAGGTGAACAACGTACGAGATACTCAAATGCAGAAGGTTGCAAATAATCCATACTGCAAATAGAAGGTTAGAAGCACTGGGATTCAGTATCCAGGAATGGTAGCGGCGTCGTCAGTGCCATATCTTCCAGCCTATGGTTTCTAGGTATCGAGAGGCCTAGTCAAGGGAGTAAAGAAGAGTTAGAGACAATGTGATATCTCTCTTGACGTTCCAGAATAACATAAGGAGATCTATAGTGCAAGCAAGTTGAAGGAAAGTTGCAAGTAGTATAAATAGATATGTGTAGGTCGCAAGCTAAAGTATGGTGGAGCGACAAGGTTTTAGGAAGACAGGAGTAAGGATAAGAAAATGTGAGTGAGAAGGTGACGAGAATGGATAAGTTCTCGAGATTAAGCCCATGAAAACAAGAGAGTTGATGGGTTCTCTAAGTTATAGAAAGCTTAGTATAGCCTGAATGAACTCAAAAGAGTCTAAGACTAATAGCATTTAGAAGAGATGGAATGATGCCTTGGTAGTAGAATGAGGGTATAATTATAGTAGATAAAGAATGACGTTTGGGCCTTCGATTTTTGTAATGATTTGATTTCATGAATTGTACAGGATTAAAATACCCATATAAGGTGAATCACATTGGGATACTATGAAATACGGTTATGAAAGCATGGTATCGCCCCAGGTGGATCAGTCTGATCATTTCAGATGTTCCCCAATGAGACATGAGCCCTAGTGATTTCATAAAAGGTCAAGTTATCAATGGTAGATTATAGATCAATATTGAGGTGAATCAACAATGGATGGATAAAAGTTACAAAGTATGAGATGAGAATAGGCCATCACTCTTAAGATGAACAGTGATGAAGAAGCATTAAAGGACTTAGATTTATACATATGGACAAGCAACGAAAGTAACCTGGAGTTTGGTAGCAAACCTCAGTAATGATAAATCGAAGTAAGAGTTATGGTACAGTATGGCCTACCTAGATGTAGTAAAGTCATACGGATAAATAATCGGGTCTATGAAATAAGATATAGCAATATTCGTAAGTTCAACAAAGTACCGAGCCGAGAACTTCAGTGTACTTATAGATCCCCAGAGGGACATCTTATCAAGCTCTGTATATGTTTACAAAATGAGGCCTAGATATTGTCTAAAAGTTGGAGGAAAAAGGAGAGAAGAGTCGCATAGGCACATTTACAAGGTCATAATTGTACAGGTTGCATGATAAAAGGTAACAACAGTTACGAGATTGAAAGGATTCCGACCACAAGTCATGGTGTGAGAAAGAGGCCTAAAGGGGGGAATGCCCTGGCCCTTGGATTTATTCACAGAACAGTTGCCTAGATGGCAAGAAGAGTACTAAAGTATTTGCAAGAGCTATAGGTTATGATAATGATAAGTGCATCAGTCAACATTCGAGGACGAATGTTCCAAAGGGGGGAATGATGTTACACCCCATGTTTTCGTACGTGAAAGTACGCCATAAGTAAATTGATATAAGATTGGAAATGAGAAATGAGATGTTACATTCTGCATTTTCGTATGTTAAAGTTTCGTTGTAAGTTAATCGATGTAAGTTCGTAAATGAGATTATTTTGAGATTATAAGCATTATGCGATTTCAAACAAGTGATGAGTAAATTAGTAAAGGTCAGAGGGTAAGCAAATTGAAGAAAATAAATTTCGTCAAAGTTTGACATTTTTAGATAAAATACGGTCCAAGCTACAATACCCCGTATTTATGGACTAGTGTCATACAAGGTACCACATGACCATGATAGTAAGATGTATAGAGTGTGTTAGAGGTGAGTAGTATTTTAAGTAATTTGAGATAATTCTTAATTATGTGGGTAATTGGATAATTATTGGTTAATTGGAGATTAACTAGTTAATTAAGGGATTGGTGAGTAATTAATTAAAAAAATTGGATAAGATTTACCCCCCCCCCCCCACGTGGTAGTAAGCCACCCCAAGGTTCATGACTCTTAAGTCATTAGGAAAAGGTGGCAAATTAAAGGTATGTGGTTAAGCTACCACATAAAGTGGGGCCCACATCCATTCTAGCATAAGACATCTCTAACTTAAAAGAGAGATGCATGTATCACATAAGTAATGATCTTCAACAATTCAACCCACTTATAAGACCTCTCTATCTTAAGTAACGTGAGAATTTTCATAACATCTTCAACAAATTCAACAAGATTTCTTAGCATCTTAGCAACATGAGATATTGCAATTTTAAGGGAGTACGGTGCAATCTTTCTCAAGAATATCATACAGATTTTTTCCTACTCCGATCCGTCGTCACGTGTTTTGTCATAATTAACGTGTGTTAGAGGGATTGTCAAGAGAATCGGCCCATGTATGTTAAGGCAATCCCTTCTTTCTTTTTGGTATGATCCAAATGATACAAACGAAATGAGCAAAATACGCAACTTTCATAAATGACTCTATTCATAGAAATACTAGGGGTGTCTATATTTTTGATTCCCCATGTGACATATTATTATATCCTCTGTTCATAGGTCTCAGAAAAATACGTATTTGATAAAGTTTATCCGAAAGGCATATTGATTTTATGATATTCCGAGAAATCTTATTAACGTATTTCTTATGTATTTCATGCATTTATACATGTACATTCACCCATGAACAGATGGCATTATATACGCATATATTATATGTATATGGGATATGGGAAACGGTTATGGCGTTATATATGCACCCCCACCTGATCAGCTGGTGTACGTTGATGATTTGCCCACAGTGGCCGAGATGATATGATGGGATGCCCTCAGGGGCTTGATGATGTTATGAACGTATATAGCTATGCATTGTATGACATTTATACGCATATGCATGGCATTGTAAATATTAAATGATTCACAGAGCTATTCAAACATACATGTAGAGTCTTTTACTCCATGTTTCTCTCAGGTCTATTATTTACTTATTTTCATTCCTAACATACTCGGTACATTATTTGTACTGACGTCCCTTTTACTTGGAAACGATGCATTTCATGTTCGCAGATCCCGTTAGACAGGTCAATAATCCTCCAAGTAGGCTATCAGCTCAGCGGAAGATATTGGTGCGCTCCATTTGTTCCAGAGTTGCTTGTTTGGCCAGTATGATTTGGACGTGTATTGTTTGGTATGGTAGGGCCCTGTCCCGACCTTTATGATATTTAGAGGCTTGTAGACAGATGTCATGTATACAGATACTTGTATGGCCCTGTCTCCCTATGTTTTAAGTATATAATGGATCACATTGTCCTTATAGTCTCGTTTGTCACATGTATGAGTTTCTATATCAGGTTGGGTAGTTCTATATCAGGGATTCCCTCATGTTTACTCTGTTTATGTCATGACACCACTTCTGGCCCACATACCTATGATGATGTAATAAGAAAGATACGTTACGTTGGTAATCGGTTGAGTAAGGCACCATGTGCCCATCGCAGCCCATAGGTTTGGGTCATGACAAAAGTGGTATCAGAGCAGTTCTATCCTAGGGAGTCTACAAGTTATGTCTAGTAGAGTCTTTTTTATGGGTGTGTTGTGTACCACACTTATAAGTAGGAGGCTACATGGCATTTAGAATTGTCACTCTTTCTTCTTACTCTAGATCGTGTGGTAGAGATATGTTGTAAGAACTCAATTTTCTAAACTCCATCTTATTCATAATACGACGATGCCTTTATCTAGAAAGATGGTTGGTAAGGGATTGAATGCGGCTATGGAAGATTTGAGTCAAAGGAACTCAGTTTTGCATTATGCTTATAATAAGTAAATGTAAGGTCGCCAGCAGATCATGTGTGTACAAAGATGTGTAAGCTTCTTGATAAGGATCCTTAAGGCAAGAATATCTATCCACTTTTACTGTAAAAAGGAATAAGAGAATCGGAAGGTAGACACAAGTTTTGGTAAGTAAAAAATCAAGGTGAAGAAGGGTACGAGGTACCCAGTTAATGAAGATTAACAGTATTTACAATTCAAGCAGAGAAATATAAGAATTTTGAGTTACCTTCAATTGTAACAGAGGTATGTATAATCGGCCAAACCTATCTCACTTATGCCCTATGGGAACTAACAAATATGGTTTAAGAGAAGGACGGGATATCAGGATCCGGGTGGGGTTAGAGTAACCCAAAATGGTGAATGGATTGTTTGCATTAGTTGACATTTCTAAAGGATAGTGCAAATGTACTAATAGATCTCCTTGTGAGACACCTAGATAGTGCACTCAAAAATAGTACAGCTAGATATGAGTACTACACAGATAGGCACTGGAAGCCTGGAAGGGATAAATATTATCTTAGTGTGGCTCTCATCCCTAGTAGAGAAATAATGTTAGGCTACCCGAAGAGCCAGTGGATGGAGCAAGGGGAGCTAAAAGCAAAAGAATGTCTTGTTGAAGTTATCAGAATGGAGTGATAGACATAAATGTCAGCGTAAATAAGAAGAGAGTTAATAAAGCATTATGAGTAAGGTGTGATATGTGGATGGTAATGGTAGATCAAAATAAATGACAGTATTATAGAGTCTATAGACAAGGAAAGGAAAATACGAGAGGTAACAAGCCTTGAGTCAACAAAAGAGTATAGGTCATAAAGTCACATCCTCATTTCGAGAAATAAGTTTGTGACTCTAACGTGATTACCAAAAGGAAAAGTTAGAACCCAGAGTAATACAAATCAGTATGGACTGGTGAACAAGATAAACTAAACATGAATTAGGGATTGGGTGATTTGATAATAATCGGTATCATGAGAATTTCAGATTGCGTTCCGGCGATAATAAAATGGACAACAAAAGAATATTCATGAGAAATTCAGAGAAAGGTCATTCAGGAAGACGCTTCCCCAAAGCAAGCAATGTGAGCAAAGTTAAGCTTAAGGGACCGTATGTGCCAGTTCTACTAAGTGTCACCCTTGCGAGTAAGGAAATTTATTATCCTTGGTACAGAAGGATTACCGCAAGGCGAGTATGGGTCATCGGTGATGTGAGAAGATGCCAAATATGAAGAGATAAAACATCTATAGGTAGATCGTGGTAGTACTAAGTCTTAGTACTCCCCTAAAAGGGAAAATATAGAGTGATGTGGCATTTAATCAGAATTAAGCGGTTCTAGTAATTATGTATTGGTAAAGGAAGAATGCGATAAAAATGAAAAAGGAATGAGCTTGCACTTATCCAAATCCTACAGATACGCTACGATTCCAGAACATTATGCAAGCACGACGTCAAGGAGAGGAAGTAAGGGTTTCTGCCTGAGATGTTATTGATAAATAAGGAGCCAGTGCGAGATATAAGTTAATACAAAGGAAATAACCCAAGAAAGATTACGCGAAATATAGATATGTGAATGGACCAATGAGACGTTAGTAGTTGATTCAGGAAGAGTCTAGTTATTGCTAGACAAGAGGATACAGACAAATCAATAGATCATACAAGATAAACATAGTGAACTCCAACATGGGGAATTCAGTAGCACAGATATGACAACGTGACCATTGAGAAATATTCGAATAGAAGTTGGGGTAGTTAAAGGTACCGTATGAGGGTTATGGAAATAAAAGAGAGTGCCACTAGGAAGACAGTCAAAACATCAGTTCAGAAGCAATCCTACAGGCACAAGGGCGTGGAGGTAAATAACTACGGATAATTATAGGCGAGAAAGGACATCAAAATTTCGTCGAGTATACGATGTGATAAGCTCGCAGCTTTAGTTAATGTCACCTGGCTATTCACAAAAATCCAACCGGTTTTTCTTTATTTTGTTTTTTGGGTTTAATTTTAGTTATTTTGCTTGTCATGCAAATTACCTTTCAACCTTGTCTGGAAAAGACTATTACACCGTCTAAGCTAAAAGCCTTATTTTCTCCGATGCAAATACCATTACAACATCTAAGTTGGAGACTTTGTTTTTTTCGAGGCAAAGGCCATTACATCGTCAAAGCCAAAAAATTTATTTTGTCTAAAGCGAAGACCATTACACCGTCTAAGCTAATGACTTTATATTGTTTTAAGATTTAACTTTATTTTATCTGAGGCATAGACCATTACACCATCTAAGCCAAAGATTTTACTTTATCTTAGGCAAGGATCATTACACCGTCTAAGCTAAAGATTTATTCTCTGAAGCAAAGACCATTACACCGTTTGAGCCAAAGATTTTATTTTGTCTGAAGCGAAGACCATTACACCGTCTAAGCTAATGACTTTATCTTGTTTGAAGATTTAACTTCATTTTATCTGGGCATAGACCATTACACCGTCTAAGCCAAAGATTTTACTTTATCTAAGGCAAAGATCATTGCACCGTCTAAGCCAAAGATTTATTGTCTGAAGCGAAGACCATTATACCATATGAGTTAAATACTTCATTTTATTTGAAAACTTGACTTTCTTTATCTATGTCAAAGACCATTACATCGTCTAAGACAAAGACTTTTCTTTAATCTGAGGCAAAGACCATTACACCGTATGAGCCAAAGATTTATTTTCTCTGAAGCGAAGACCATTATACCGTCTAAGCTAAAGACTTCATTTTATTTGAGAATTTGACTTTCTTTATCTGTGGCAAAGACCATTATACCGTCCAATCCAAAGATTTTGCCTTTTCATGCTTGGTAGGATTAGTCTTGAGATATGACACATTATATTATGAATTTAATGCCATGAATATTACACTTCTAAGTTAAGTGCTAATAAATACTTTTATCTCTTTTCGCAGTCTAAACATGGTTTACTTCAAAGACTCAAGACTTTCTTCCTCTAATTCGCAATACCTTGTTATTTCCGACCATAAGGGAAGCAAAGTGGAGAAAAGGTTACCAGTTAATAGGCCACTAGTCAGCCAATATGTTGCAGCTTCATGGGTACCTTTAAGGGACCCACCTTATTTGGCAGACTGGACACTTGAATACAATAGCCGTCCTCCCAAGACATGGATGCTTTGTACCACTAATCATTATGCTTGGAATGTCGCGAGTACCTTACCATGCCTGGGGCGGCGAATTATTACAAGAAAACTTATTGGGGTGATGATTTGTCATTCGGCAGTGAATTTCATTACGTTCCTCGCTATTGGGAATGGGTAGAAGACGTCTTAAGCAGGTGTCATCTGACCCTGGAGGGCGCAAGAATTTTAACGTCTTCTATGCTTCACTCTTCACATATGGCCGTAATACAAATATTATGTAGGCGTTTTGTGAGGCATGGTGCCCTGTTACAAATACATTACTTACCTTTGCTGGAGAACTATCCATATCACTTTCGGATTTATATAAAATCGGTTGTCTGCCTATAACAGGATCTCCTTATGAGGAAGTTGTGCCAAATGTTGAAGAGCTTACAGGCATGTACGACAAACGGAGAAGGTTTCTTCCCTAAACTTGTGAGAATTTGTTTGACGTCTTCCATCAGCTTCGAGAGGGAGGTAGTAACGATTCGAAAGTTTCTGTGAAAAAATGGGTAGAATTCTGGTGCAGAAAGACAATGAAGTACCCTCATCCTCCATTAAGGAAAGAAAAGAAGTCTGCTCATTTGAAATCGACACACAATCCTACCGGGGTCATAGAGGAAATAGTTAATTGGTCGACTGTTAAAGAAGCCTTATTCCATAAGCTAGGAGTTATGGGTGACAAGAAAGACGAGACATACTTGGATGTTTTTCTATCTTGTTAGTTATGTATTTTTGTGCTCCTGTCAAAAGAAGGAGACTTCATTCGTCCTGGGACCTTTAAGATAGTGTGTCATCTTTCTTGTAAACGAAGAGTCAGCCTTGAAGTCCTGGTCTTAGCTAGCATATATAAGGGTTTGAATGTGATTTCAAAGTGCTCATTACTTGATCCTGCCCAAACTTGCTTTTCAGCTCGTTATGTGCATGGTTTGTCAGACTTCAAACATTTTAACTTTAGACTTGTCTGATTTTTAACTTCAGCTTTCCATCTTTTAAAGATAACAAATACGTCAGATTTATTTTTCATAAAATAAACTATACCTTTTTCGTGGAATCATCAATGAAGGTGATATAATAGCGTGAGCCTCCCAGAAAAGTTACAGGAGCTGGTCCTCACACATCTGTATGCACTAGTTCTAATCTTTTGGCGTCCTTCCCATCTTTGAGAAACTAACTCTCTTTTTGCCCATAAATGAAATATTCGCACAACCCTAATTTAACATGCTTGAGGTTTGACAACTTTTCTTTGGATGCCAACAACTTCCTTCCCATTACTTTAAGACTCATTTTCCGTATGCAAAGGGGATAATTGTTCCTTTTATGGCTGCATGTTCTGGTGAAGGCGCTGCTAGATATTTTGGGAAAGAGGAAGCAAGGAAGTGTATTCATAGTGGAGAAAATATCATTTGGACTTCGACAGTGCCCCGCAGATCTGATCCATACCACTACTATGACGATGGTAAGGCAGACGAGTTCGAGTTAAATTTCTTTATGAGTATTGTCTCGAATTATCTTTCTTTAAGGGACGGAATCAACTTTATTATTGAACCTTATAGCCCTCATCGATTTAGCCGTCAATTTATTTTTATCAAGGCACCCATGGTCGCTTGGAGCGATATTTTCATGAGGCCACATTCGAAGAAAGGTTAAGACTTGCACGAAGTTGTGTGGCGACTAGATCTAAGTCAAGGGCAGTATTTCCTCCTTTAGGGTCCAACATGAAGAAGTTTACATCGTCTAACTATAGATCTTTGTGGGAAAGGGCGCATAGAAGCCTTCTTGAAGACCACTTACAATTTTTGATGAATACTGTTGAGCCAATCACAAATACCCTTCAAGACCGTAATAAGGATGTCTTAGTGATTGATAAGCTTCCTGCTTTAAAGTCTAAGGTATTTGATATGCGTGCAGTCAATGGAACCATGCTACACAAAGAAGTTTGAAGACAAGAGATCCATGCTCCAGTTGACAAAAGTCTCATTCCATTCGATGTAGTCATTGATGCCTCTAACAAGCAACTATCCCAAGAGGAGAGTGACAGCAGCAAAGGAGATCAGTGTTGGAAAAAGAAAAGGCCTAACCCAAAAGGAGTTGTAGAGGTCCAAAGCGTTGATAGCCATACAAGAGCACTAACATCTCGGAACGAGAAGGTAAAAGTAAACATAAACTTTTCATTTTTGCTTAACCATGACCAAATGACTTTGCTAAAGTGTTCTTACATTTTTATTTTTTTATTTTTGCAGGCTAATAACATTGGAGCATTGCAATGAGGAAGGCAACAAGATAGTGGCGAGTTGTCACGACCCCAAATCTACTAGTTGTGATGGTACCTAACCCAACCTGCTAGGTAAGCCTACTAGTAACTATCCAATTCTAATGATATTAACAAGACAAATAAATAATAATAAATTTTCTGAATTTTATACATTTTCCAAGGATTGGTAGTACAAATCATGAGCTTTTAAGAATAGAATTTACAAAGCTAAAATGAAATAATACATCGTCTGTTTGAAAAGTACATAAACCGAGTTTTATAGATCTAAAGCTACCACGAACAAGGGGAAGCTTCAACCGAAATGCAGGCACATCTCCAGCTACCATCGAACATAGCAACATCAGCAGCCAACATCTCCACGCAAGGTGCAGAAGTGTAGTATGAGTACAACCGATCCCATGCACTCAGTAGTAACAAACCTAACCTTAGGTTGAAAGTAGTGATGAGCTAACATAAAGGTCGGATCCAACACCAATATTCCACAACAGTTCATAACAGCATAGTACAAGTAATAAAAGAGGTATCTAGAAATAAAATGCTCAGTTCGTTCACAGTTCTGAAAAAATAATGGGCATGCTTTTCAAGTATCTCAGTAAAAATCCAAATCTTTTACCAAAAATTCCAAAAACATACGAGTAAGTTTGAAAACTGTAATTTTCCCAAATATTCTTTCCACAATAAATAAGATGTTTCATTTTCTTTCCACATAACAAGTGAAAAATACCTCTCTATGCCCACATATCAATGTGTAAAAAAAAGTCATTAATGACGTGATACTATATAGCATGAGGAAAAGTGCATCTCTATGCCTGTATGTCATGTATGAATGCCAATGCCATGTATCTCAGAGATGAATCATGTACTCACACTCTCAGAGTACTCAATCTCACTGTATCGCATCCTCTCTCACTATGTTCAGTGCTCATCACACTCAATCACTCAGCGCTGTACAATAACCGATGTGGCATGCAACCCCAACCCATATATTTATATATAGTCGACTGCGCTCACTGGGGGTGTGCAGACTCCGGATGGGCTCCTTCAGCCCAAGTGCTATATCGCTGGGGTGTGTAGCCCAATCCCATAAAATATAATCCATATATTATTGCGGCGTGCAGCCCGATCCTATAAGGTATAATATAATATGATGCGGCGTGCAACTCGATCCCAAAATGTATACGATCCCAAAATGTATAATATAATATGCTGCGGCGTGCAGCCCTATCCCAAAATATCACTCTCACTCAGGCCCTCGGCCTCACTCAGTCATCACTCTCTCCAGTCTCACTCACGGGCTCACAATGTCATGAAAATAAGCCCGACAACAATGATATGATGTATCAATAACAACAACTGGGATTGAGATATGATATGAATGCATGAATATGATTGAGTACGAAATATCAATGAAATCAGTGAGATGACAGCAAGAAACGACCACTATGGGTCCTAACAACATCAGCATGAAGCCTAAACATGATATTTAGCATGATTGACAGCTCAATTACTTTATCGCGTGGTGAAAACACAAATATCAACAAACTAGGGCTACTATACATTGCCATGGAAGCAACAGAGTCCCAATTCACATGGTGCACGCCCACACGCCCGTCACCTAGCATGTGTGTCACCTAAATACCAATCACATAACACGTATTGCGGGGTTTCATACCCTCAGCACTAAGTTTAGAAGAGTTACTTACCTCAAACAAGCCAAATCCAACACCCAGGAAGCAAAACAATGCTCCAAAAAATGCAATCCCGCGCGTAACAACCTTCCGAACGGCTCGAAACTAGCCAAAAGCAACTCAAATACATCAAATAATGCCAAAAGAAACAAACCCAATTGAAAAAGGTCGAATCTTTAATAAATCCCAAAATTGACCAAAAGGTCAAACCCGGGCTCGTGCCTCGGTACCCGATAAAACTCAAAAAATCCGACAACCCATTCAATTACAAGTCCAGTCATACTACTTTCACTCAAATCCGACTCCGAATATGTTCAAAACTCAAAAATTAACTTTATGAAATTTTAGACAAAACCCCCCAAATTTCACTTTGAAATCATCAATCAAATGCCAAAAACGAAGATGAATTCTTGAAATATAACCAAAATCTAAGTATAGAAGGCTTACCCCAATCCATATGGTGAAAATAGCCTCCAAAAAGTGTCCAAATCCGAGCTCCCCAACTCAAAATATGACCAAATGAACAAACCTTCGATATTAAGTATTTTTGCCCAGTTTTTCTGCCAAATGATCCCAAAACTTATTTTTGATGCCTCCAATGGATTTCTTGTGAAATGGCAGTCAAGATAGGCTTTTGAATCACTCCATTTGACCTTATAATGAATGAGATATGTTGGTTTCAGTATTTGAAAATATGCAAATTTTTAAATACGAAGTCAGTGGCAATTTCGTAATTAATCTGAAAAGTCTGGCCATCCAATTCTTAGTAAAATGACCATAACATCTTCCCAAAATGTCCAAATTCGACGATTCTTTTTGACCATAACATCTTCGCAAAATGTCCAAATTCGACGATTTTTTTGCTACGGGTCCGTAATTATGATACGGATCTAATGATTCAATCAAAATTGAAATTAGAGATCATTATTCAATATGATATCATTTATGCTTGAAGAAACGACGTCGAAACATAAGAAAAACGAGCGCAATACAACCCAAACCTATCTGAAACTCACCCGAGCCCCTCGGGACCCCGTAAGAACATACAAAAAGTCCCATAACATAACACGGACTTAATCAAAGCCTCAAATCATGCATAACAACATCGAAACGATGAAACACACCTCAAATCAAACTTAATAAACTTTTGACTTCCAAAAACTCACGCCGAAATAAATCAAATCAACTCGGAATAAACTCAAATTTTGCACACAAGTCCTAATACATTATACGGAGATACTCGTGCCCCCAAACTACCGAGCGAAGTGCAAATGCTCAAAACAATCGATCGGGTCGTTACACGAGTCTATAGTAGGACCGAACCCACAAAAATCATCTTCCACAGCTATGGCAGACAAAGAGGCAACTTCTATTTTTTGTGATAGAATTAGGGCAAAGTTGGGCTTTGATTTACGTGAACGACCAACAATTGCAGCGTCAGTATTTGATGGAAAGAAGGTTGTCTTGGATATTCGAAAGGAGTTTATCTTGAAGCTTTGGACTTTGATCCAGCATAAACTGAAAGGTAGCGATGCAGACAAGGTCTCTGAGCTTGAAAAAAATACTAAATTGATCCTTGATGCAATGGATGGGGATGATATGGATATTTCCCCTTTGAGAAACCTACTGGAGTCCCTTTTTGAGCTTACTGTTGCATATAACAAGACACGATATGCTTTATCTGAGAAGGTTGAAGAAACTGCAATATCAGAGATTGAGGTACACCTTATAAATGCCATGATTGAAGAAGAAGAGAAGGCTATAAAAGTGTCATCTATCCGTCAGTCCCTAGTTACAGTGAAAGAGAAGATAGCGAAGCTTCGTGAAAAAGAGAGGAATTTAGAAGCCATTCTAGGAGTTGCCGAGAAAGAAGTTGAAGAAGACAAGTTAGGAGCCTCAACTGCTAGAAAGGAGTATGACCTTGTTGACTGCTGATGAGTTGGCCGATTTGGAGAAGAAGAAGAAATACTTGGAAGTTATGCTCAAGGATTTGGTCAACTACAAGTTGTGTTTAGATTAGGCTTTAAACGTTGTTTTATTTGTTTTTCCCTTTCTTCTTGCATTTGATTGTTTAGTAGATGTTCTCATCAGCAATAAAACTTCTTTCGTTTTACTTTATATTGCGTGTTCGTATTAGTGTTCCCTTTTGTTCTTTCTTTTTTTGTGTGTGTGCTTTAACGATCAAGACTTGGTAGTTTATCCACGGATTCTAAAGAAAACCCTCACTTTTCTTCTTATTAAAGTGACTGAACTTAGAATTAAAATTCTAAGTTTCCTATATATCTCTGTGAAGAGTATCAAGTATTTACGTAGTTCATAATAAGTGAGATTTTTTTTAATACTTTATGGATTTGAAGACTTGGTGGACTTGAAGACTGCAACTTTGAGACCTAGCGGGCTTGAACACTTCAAATTGATGATGTAACAAACTTGGCAAAATTAACTTTACATAAAATTGGAGACTTCAAATTGAATACTTAGCCTCTTATTAAAGAAACTACAATCACTCCATCAAAGACCTCAATTTGACATGGAAGGCTTTCCCTCATTGATCAATCAAGATAAGACAGAAAGTTCAATGAAAGAATACATGTACACCTAATTTTCAAGTGTCAATCCAGTGAATTATATTCCATCATGCCTCATTTGAATAATGCCTTGGGTAATA
Organism: Nicotiana tomentosiformis; assembly: GCF_000390325.3. Classification (NCBI taxonomy): domain Eukaryota; kingdom Viridiplantae; phylum Streptophyta; class Magnoliopsida; order Solanales; family Solanaceae; genus Nicotiana; species Nicotiana tomentosiformis. Next base: position 38,358,938 of record NC_090813.1, on the reverse strand, counting down.
TGTATTTTTGAATTCATATGACTGAACTTAGAATGAAACAAGCTGCCTACGTACCTCGGTGAAGAGGATCAAGTCATTCTGTAGTTCGAAATGGGTGGGTTTTTTCTTTAATGTCCTAACTTTTGCCTAGGTCGCCTCTTTCAAGATTTTTAACCTAGCAGACTCTTTTTTTTTTTATTTCCTAACTTTTGCCTAGGCCGCCTCTATCGAGGTTTTCAACCTAGCGGACTTTTATTTTTGGGATCGTGTACAGTTTATACTCTTGCGGGCCAGGAGTAACATGCAGTTTATGCTCATGAGTTAAGGAGCATATTATTTTTCTTCAAGGATAGTATCTCTTCATGAATTTCTCATTGATAGTGCCAATCCGAAAACCTTCTGAGTCAACTATCTTGTAAGCGCCACTTGAGTATACCTCTTATACAATATATGGTCCATCCTACTTAGCAGAGAATTTTCCCCCAGATCGACGAGAGGTAATAATAGGCCTTTTGACCACAAGAACATGGTCACCCACTTGGAAAGATCTAAGGTGCACCCTTTTGTTAAAAGATCGAGACAGGAGAGCTTGATAACATTCAAGGCTTTGTTGAGCTTCTATCCTTTTTTCATCAAGAGCTTCCAATTCTTCAAGGCGTAACCGAACATTTTCTTCATAAGTGAGTCCTTTTTGAATGGAAAGCCGCAATGATGGTATTTAACGCTCAAGTGGAAGGACTTCTTCAACTCCATAAACAAGTGAATAAGGATTCTTTTACGTTGGTGTGCGATATGTGGTCCTATATGCCCAAAGAGCTTCTTCCATTCTCTCATGTCAATCTCTCTTAGACTTAGAGACAACCTTTTCCAACAAGTTGCAGAGCGTCTTGTTAAATGCTTCAGCAAGTCCATTGGCAGCAGCATAATACATGAAGGAATTGCGTTGCTAGAAACCAAAAAGATCCAAATTTTATTCATCAACTTCTTATCAAATTGCTTACCATTGTCCGTCAATATATATCGAGGAATGCCAAAGCGATAGATAATATTGACTCAGATGAAGTTAGCCTTATTTCCCTTCTTTACTTCCTTAAGAGAAATATCTTTAGCCCACTTCTAGAAGTAATTAGTTGCAGCCAAAATGTATAAATGTCCACCGGAAGACTTTGGCAATGGGCCAACAACATCTAAGCCCCAAGCATCAAATGGCCAAGAGGCAACAGTTGGGTGCAATACTTCAGGTGGTTGATGTATGAAGTTAGCATGGAATTGACAAGATTTACACCTTCGAGCGTAATCTAAATAATCTTTCACCATGGTTGGCTAGTAATACCCCATTCTTTTTATGTGAAAATAAAGTTTTGGCCTAGATTGATGTGCTCCACATACTCAGAATGTGCTTCTTACATGGCTTGAAGGGATTCATCGGCCCCCAAACAACGTAAGAGCACTTCGTCAAATGATCTTCTGTAGAGTGTATCTTTGTAATAAAGAAAACGAGGGGCTATCCTTCAGATTTCAGTCTTCCTTCGGGGATTTTCTGGCAATATCCTATAACAAAGATAATCAATTAATGGTTGTTGCCAATCTTCAATTTCAACCTCAAAAGCGGAAGCAAGATGATCGACTTTACTTTCTTCTTCCTCATAGTCATTTTGTGGAGGAACTACCCATATTTGGAAAACAACGACTTGCGTTTGATCAGGAAAAGATAATGTAGAATCTAATGCTGCTAATGCATCAACTGTCTTGTTTTCCTTTCCCAGCACGTGTTGAATAGTTACCTTTCCAAGCTAACTTACCAGTCTCTTAGCATACTTATGATATGGAACCAACTCTAGCTTCTTGACCACATAACTATCCAAAAGCTGATTAATCACTAACTTTGAGTCTTCAAAAACTTGTAGTTGCAATTGTTTCATATCCACAGCTATTTTAAGCCAAGTATGAGTGCTTGATATTTAGCAACATTATTGGAGCACCGTTATGTCAGAGTGAAAGAATATGGCAAAACTTCTCCTTGAGAAGTGATAAACACTATTCTAGCTCCATCTCCTTCGCGATGTGCAGCGCCATCAAAATACATCTTCCAAGGAGGTTGAATTTCTATAACCATTGCATCTTCATCAGCAAATTCATCAAACAACTCCCAATCATCTAGAATCGGATCGTCAGTTAGGAAGTCTGCTAATGCTTGTCCTTTTAACGCCTTTTGAGGAACATACACAATTTCAAATTATTGAAATTGGAGGTACCACCTCGCTAATCGATCACTTAGGACAGGTTTAGACATGACAAACTTGATAGGATTCTCTTTTGAGACGAGTCGTACAACGTGAGCTTGGAAGTAATGCTTCAGCTTCTGAATAGAGAAGACAAGTGCCAAACATAAATTCTCAATAGGTGAATACTTGATCTCATTTGGCATCATCATCCTACTCAAGTAACAAAGTGCATTTTCTTTGCCTTCATTGTTTCCTTGAGCCAAAAGCGCTCCTACTGACCTTTCCTATGCTGAAATGTATAATATTAATGGCTTTCAAGGTATGGGGCTGCCAGTACTGGAGGTTTCATTACATAAGACTTAATGCTTTCAAAAGCATTTCTACAAGCTTGGTCCTATAAAAAAGGAACCCCTTTCTTCATGAGGCAACTAAATGGTTGGCATCTTCCAGCCAGATTCGAAATAAATCTTCTAAGATATGCCAACTTACCTTGTAAGATTTTTAATTCATGAATACCCTTAGGCTCGGGCATTATTAAGATAACATCTACCTTAGCTTGATCAATTTCAATACCTCGATGTCGAATAATAAAACAGAGGAACTTTCCAGAAGTAACCCCAAAGACGCACTTCAACGGATTCATTCTGAGTTGTTATCTTCGAAGCCGTTCGAATACCACCCTCAAATCTTGTAAGTGATAATCTCTCTTCCTTGACTTTACCACCAAGTCGTCAACATAACACTCCATGTTTTTGTGATGCATGTCATAAAAATATTTTGCATGGCACGTTGATATGTAGCACCAGCATGTTTCAAACCAAAAGGCATTACGTTGTAGCAGTATATACCTTTAGGGGTTCGAAAGGCAGTAAGTTCTTCATCCTTCGGTGCCATGCGAATTTGATTATATCCAGACGAACCATTCATGAAAGACATCACCTCATATCTAGTCTTGGCATCAATCATGAGCTCCGGGATAGGAAGAGGAAATTCATCCTTAGGACAAGTGTTATTTAGGTTCCTAAAGTCAACACAAACTTAGATTTGGCCATTCTTATTTATTACAGGGATGATGCTCAAAATCCATGTAGGATATTTAACTTCACAAACGAAACCAGCCTCAATAAGCTTGTTGACTTCGGCTTCAATCAAGGGAACCAGTTCAGGTGTGAAGAGACGTTGTGCTTGCTTTACGGGACGAGCACCTCGTTTGACAGCAAGATGATGAACAACCACCTTGGGGTCTAAACCTGACATTTATTTGTAGTTCTAAGAAAATACATCTTTGAACTCCTTAGGTAGCTCAATATATTTGCTCTCTTCATCACCAGTTAGAGAGGCACTTACATATGTGGGCTTTGGATCTTCAACATCTCCGAGAATGACTTCTTTTAGTGCATCAGCCGTTGTCTTCACCCCTTCTTCAAGCTTAGGTGGTGCATATTTAGCGTCTTCATCCTCTTGAGGATCAAAATCATTGAAAGATAAGTGATGACATACACAAATATCAAGGCATATTTCCTCGACTTCCATATAAGATGAAGCATTTTGTTCGTCATGAATGGTGATATGATATGATGACCCCACACTTTCTTCATCTTCCTCTCATTATTTAGTGTGGACTATAGTATGAACCTTTACTTTGAGGACCTCTCCGCACAAAACTACAAATTTGGTCTGTCGCCTCATTCTAGAAGGAATCAGACTTGGGTAGTTTGTGGTCAAAATCTCCTTTTTAGCGAAGGTAGTTGCTCCAATCCTTCTATTATTTCCATGATGCTTTTTTCCCTTATTTTGTGGTCCCAACCTTTAAAAGACTGAGGTCCTTGGTTTCGTAAGTCGATCAAACACAGAAGGCTTCTCATTAAGCATCGTAGACACTTCTTTAGCAGTAATGTAGTTATAACTTGCCCTTTTAATGGAGATACAAATTGGCGGGGGTTGTTTGTGACCCAAACCTTCACGTGATTGCTTCAGTGAGTACCCTTTCTCCATCATAATATTTTGAGTAGGGTTTGAAGCTTCAGGTAGGAGATTTCTCAACTTCGATGATTCATTGGGATCATATCCAGCTTTTGCTAACAACTTGTAGGCATTTGGGTCAAAGCCCTCATCTGTGCGGTTTGCAGGAAGTGCAATATTTAGAAGAGAATTGTTGTTTGATGATTTGACAAACCCTTTAAGAAACTTTGTAGATGACTTGATTGCATCAATTCGCTTGATAGGAAGGGTCGAGTCTCCTAACACATTACGTTGTAGTTCAAGAAAATGGATCTTCAACCTTCCTTGCTTTGGGATATAGCGAAGAACGGGAGTCACTCTCTTACTTGAAGATGCCTCATTCATCTTGTTCCTATCATAAAGCACCTGATCGTTTTCTACCGTAATCTTTGCCTTGCTAGTTGTTACATCAACCTTCTTTGCAACACTTTTGGTCAACATCACATCATCAACCTTAACCTCTTTTGAGACATAATTCTTTAAGTAGAATTTCGCATCGGCAAAGTATGATTCAGCCTCGGTAAAGGGCTTATCATCAACAACTATCTTCTTTTCGACCCCATCTTCACAGTACTTCAAGCATTAATGGTAGGTGGATGAAACCACTTTGTTCTCGTGTATCCATGGCCTTCCTAACAAGATATTATATGATATCTTTGCATCGATCACGTGCATCCATGCACTCGAACGTATATCTCCAATATTGATTTCTAATTTGATGGCCCCTATAGCTCTTTGCCCCCTGATTGAACCCTTGAATCATCAAACGACTTTCACATAGTTCATTCATCGGTATGCCAAGCTCTTTGATAGTACGAGTTGGGAGAATATTGTTGTCAGATCCATCATCGATCAAAATTCTACTTATTCTCTGTTCCCGTACAAAGCCAACCATAAATAAGGGACGATTATGGTGTGTTTCACCAAGAAAAAGATCATCATTAGTAAATGTGGTTTTTGCATCACAAATGTCCACTTCTTCAGAATTCTCGGTGAGTTTTTTAGACAGGGGAGGTGGCAGCAATGATGGATCTTCCTTCTTTGTTTCTTATTCATCTACCTTACAACATAAGGCCTTGATATATTCACAGGAAGCTTGCGAGCGTAACCAGCTTGGCAGGAATTCATCCAATGTCACTGGACGACGTAGCCTTTGATAGTGATTCTCCTCCATTTTTGTTTTCTTCCAATTCTTGTTTATCATTTCCCTTTTTGTGTCTTTTCACCAATTTCCCCCTAGTCAATTACTTACTTGACTCCCTTTGTGAACTTGTCTTGTAGTGTCTCCGCCGAGTCACAAGAATCCAACCTTCATCATCAGTTTAATCATCATGTGATTCATTTTCCTCTTGATATCTTTCCTCCACTATTAGTTTATACACTATAGGGAGAAGTAATGGTTTGCTCACATCGATAGGTTCAAAGTCACAAAATTTAATCATATTTGGTGATGATGCAATTTAGATGCCATCACATTCATGTACTTCGACAAAATTTCAAAGGACAATGGGACCAAGTGAACCAAAAATGAAAGAGACTTGATTCGAACTGTCTTTCTCATTCTCAAGCAAGATTTTTCCTTCAGCGGCCAAGTCCATGATTTTCTCCTTTAAGATAAAGCACTTTTCAATAGGGTGGCCAATCAACCGATGGTACTTGCAATAATTTGGATCATTAATCCTTCCAGCTTCGTCTAGCCACTTCATTTCGGGTAACTCAATAAGTTTCAACTCAAGGAGTTATTCAAAAATTGCTGGGACATCGGAGTCCAAGGATGGATATTCTTTCGCTTGCATTTCCTTCAGAGTTAACTTTCGGCCAACTTTATCCTGTAAGGACGTTGTCTTCACACTTTGCTTCTTACTCAATTTTGTAGTGACCTTTAATGGCGAGGAATTAACATTCATTGATTCCTTGCTCTCAGACTTCGGCACAAACTTACCTCCTTTCTTTATTTCTTGTTTATCCTTCACTTCGCGAGGTTCATAAACAGATGGCCGTTGATTTCCACTTGAAGACCTAGTTAAATCCATATCATAAGCACGTGCAGACAATTCTTCAAAAACCTTAGGCTTGATACCATGTAGGATGTAGTGAATTCCCCAATGCATTCCTTGGATACACATTTCTATTCCAAAAGCTTCACTAAGTCTGTCTTTGCAGTTGAGGCTTGCATTCGTCCATCGATTGATGAAATCAACGACTGGTTCATCATTTCATTGACATATGTTTGTGAGTTCAACCATACTTACAGTACGCCTTGTACTATAGAAGCGATTGAGAAATTCATGTTCAAGTTGCTTTCAGCTATCAATAAAACCATTCTCAAGATCAGTGTACCAATCAAAAGCATTTCCTTTTAAGGAACGAACAAATTGCTTGACAAGATAATCTCCATAGGTTCCCGCATTATTACAAGTTTCGACGAAGTGTGCAATGTGTTGCTTTGGATTTCCTTTACCATCAAATTGTTGAAATTTTGGGGGTTGATAACCTGTATGCATCTTCAAACTATCAATTCTCGCAGTGTATGGCTTCGCATATGCGAGAGAAGACTTGGCATTTGAAAAGGATCTTGCCCCCTTTGAGGATCCAAAATCAAAGATAGGAAATGATGTATACGACATTTAAAATTCTTGTTGCCCAGCAAGTTTGCTTTGTTCCTCGTGAATGGTCCTACGCTTTCCATAGTAGCATCTAACAAGTTTTCAACTTCAAAGGAAAACTTGGAATCTGTAGCAGTAGTGAGTTTGAAGTTGATCTTCTTAGCAGCCATTTCTATGTTCTTGAAATTTGGTAATTGAAGAGATGAGAGGTAGAGATCGTCCCACTGGGCGTTCCATAAATTTGTAACTACAAATTTTCGCATCGAGAAAAATAAATAATCAAGACTGAAAAATTGCATAACAAATGTAGTATTTGATTTCAATAAATAATGAGTGTTACAATCTCTATGGTATTCCTCTAATTCTTCAAGAATGTAAAGTATCTGAATGAGCTTGACTTTGATTTTGATTCAAGGGCTTGTAAAGCTTGGTCTTGAATCTCTTTCTTGAAGTTTTATTTAGATTTGATTACGAACAAGTAATTTGATCTTGAACGCCTTGGTATTTGATTTTCCTTCGTTCTTAATCTTGAACTTGTAGCTTGAGTGCTTGAACTTGTAGCTTGTAGAGAAATCTGCGGTGTTTGATCCACGAGCTCTCTGCTTGCTTCTTGTTATCACTTCTCATGTCTTCTACCTTTATGAAGACCTCTATTTATAGTTGTAGGGAGTTGTGTGGCTCCGCGATTTGATTGGTCCGTTTGAACTGACCAATACTATCTAGACACTTGGCATGACTTTATTGGCTCCTTTATTTGGTTTGGATTGCCATGTCACTTGACACGTCGCATGATTTTATTGGCTTATTCTTTTGACTTGGAATGTCACATTACTTGACACGTGGCATGAGTCTAGGCTTTAAGATGGGTTAATAGCCATTTGGACCTTGGGCTACTGAAGTGGGCTTATCATTTAATTTATAGTCCAATTAAATGGACTAACCCAACATATATATTGGATTTAAATAATTCGCCCAATTTACTAGCCACAATATTTGTTTGGGCTGCGGTCTTGAATTTAATATGGTACAAATTATTTTATGGATTTAAATCCAATAAAATTTAAAATCATAAGTATAATTTTGGCAAGCTAGCTTTTACAGTTTCTGCTTTGGTCAATTTTGGAACTACTGATCGTACTTGACAAAAATCACCTCCTAAATTATTACTTTTCCACCAAACGGTTCATCGATATCCAATATATCTCTAAAACTCTGGCAATTGTTTCGATCATTTGACGCTTAGCCAAAAGCGCTTCGTCTCATATTATCACTTTTGCTTTCATTATAAATTTGGCACTATTGCTCTACTTTGATATATTTGTGATGGTTATTTCAGATATTTGAAGATGTATATCAAATCTAGAGTGAGTTGTACGACCTCATAATAAAATCGTTGTTGGTACACCACTTGTTCTTATTGCAAATAATATCATGCCTCTTGATCTGATATTTGAAAGTAATGCATCACATAGGAATATTATTTCGATTCCGTCGGAGGCATCTACAAAGGATAATCCCGCTATACCAGAGTCGACTTTTTATAATAAAGTCTTGAAAGCTTATTCTTGTTCAAAATTTAGATTTGATTGTGCTTCATCAAACACGTGTATGACCTTCTTAGTATTATACTAATCTTTTTTACTTTGCGATCTTTTTTTTTAATCTCTAACACTCTTTTTATGAAATAAATTTATGTACCCTAAGATTTGTTAACTTGAAAAATAATTTTACTCATATGATGAATCTAAAAAATAATTTAATTGGATTCTCTTGCTAATTAATTAATTGAAAGATTTGATTATTTAGTTTTAACATAAAATATATTTTATTTTCTGTTGATTTAGATTCTTAATATTAATTCATCTCATGTTTGAATATTTAACCCTAATTATAATTTTATCCATCATAAATTTTATTTTTAAAGATTAAAATGATCGATCTGACATTCTACTTTTAGATCTTTATGTTTGCAAAATCATTAGTGGTATTGGCTCTTACCAATATTTTTCTTTCTTTTCTTACACAATTATATTCCTAAAAATTTCTTAGTTGCTCTTTAATAATTGGGTATATTTTTCTAAATTACACGAAAAATTAATTAAAAAAATATTATTTGAGTAGGCTAGCATTATGCAGTCGGTTAGCATTTCTTTTATGTTTTTCTTGGTATTGAATATTATGGTGTGGTAATATATTACAAATATTGAGGATTCTTATGAAATTGATTTTATTCAACCTTCTTACATATTTTTAATAAGAATTCAATAGAAAATATTGTATTAATTTTAAAATTTTAAATGTTAAAAAAATAAACATAGAAGTTATTGTAGCCTAAAATATAAATTATTACAGCTATGTCATTTCCCTATGAATTCTTCTGTTTAATATTTTAAGGCTATTTTGGTCTATCAATTATTCGTATTTTTATAATAATATAGGCTCTCCTGTTTCAAAATAGATTTGGACAATATAATATATTTTCAAATTAAATTAGTAATAGAAATTTTTTAAGAAGTATATCCTAAAATTAATAGGATTACATGGCTAAAAATATGTCAATATTCCAAAAGTAATTATACTAATAGAAAATCTAACATGTCCCTAAAGATATTAGGTTTACATGCTAACATGTAGTATTTCTATGCCCAAAAATAATTATACTTAAAGCATTCCTAAAGGTAATGAAGTATTATGTCCTAAAACTATTAGGATTACAAGGCTAATTTCTAGAAATCCGATTATGTCATTTTATTGTGAGTTATTATGCTTAATATTAAAATATTATTTTTGTAATCCAACATTTTATTCATACTTTTATAATAATATAGATAGATAGATTGATAGATATATGTGTATATACAATGAGGACCCCTTATATATTTGGGAAAACTGGATTTGGTGGATTGTGAAATTTCTTTTGCTTACCCATTTACCAGGGTTCGAAACCATCCAACAACTTACCTTTTGTTCTTTTCTTTTCTTTCTTTTTTTGGTTACTGTTTTTAAAAAAAAAAGATTCAAGGATACTTACTACTCCCATACTAGTCAATTAGTTTATTTTTATCTTTTATCTTTTCTGAATTAGTTTATTACTAGTACATAATAGTAAATTTATTTTATTCTTTTTCAATCCCTCCTCACTCTCTGCTTAGAACTTTTTCTTACTTTGAAAGCTTTATCTCCTATTTAGTGAGAGGAAAATTAAAAGAGGTAACTTACATAATTAAGCATGGTAAAAAAGTAAATATTGTTCTTACAAGAATGGGAGTGCAGTTGGATCCACACAATGGCTAATAAATTTACCTTTTGAAGATTGTAAAATATAAAATAACTTGAACAATTTCTTACGTGATTCCTTCATATGAAAATTCACAAGCGGCTTATAATTTTCTATGCATCAGCAAGATATACTTTCTTAAATTTAATTAGTGATACCTAAACATTTAACTCATATCTGATTAGCTAGAATTACATTGGGACATTCTGTTGGGAATAAATCCCCTACATAAATAATATTCAAGGTAATAAAAGAGAAATAATAAAGTAGCACCGAGATGCGGTAATTAACAAGAATAAAATAGTGACAACGACACCAAGATTTTTACATGGAAAACCCTTTTGAATAAGGGAAAAAATCATGGCCCCGAGACGAGCAACTGATACCACTATAGCAAGGAATTTTATACTTTGTAGGTCCGAGTAAAATACTCCAAAGACCACTACAACACTCAAAACAAATAACCCTCTTTTGATATTCTTACCTCACTACAATATCGCTCACTCTCTATTTTTCTCATAGACTATTTTTTTATACCTTGTCTTTGAAACCTCACTCTTTCTTTCTCTCTTTGTTGGTATTTAGAAGTGAGAGCTAAAGTTCTCATTTTATAGCCGAAGCCTCACTCTCTAAAGCCTACCATATTTGACAATTTGTACATATTTTTTCTTCTTTTTCTTCAATGTTGACAATTCAACAAAGTTGGCTACCTAACCAAAGAAATTCAACAAAGTTGACTACCAAACTAAAAAAATTCAACAAAGTTGACTACCAAATCAAAGAAATTTTCCTTAGGCACATGCCTATTACTTTGGCTTTTGAATGAGATGGACCCATTCAATCTTCCCCTCCAGTCTCATTCATCTAGAGGATGTAGCATTGTCTTCTAGTTTGAGTGCATGCCACAAGTTCTTTGCATAGCTCGAACTTGTCTCTTGGTACCACCTTGGTCAACATATCAGTAGGATTTTCACTCGTGTGAATCTTTTTTACCTGTAAAGATTCGTTCTCTCCCTGCTCACGAATACAATGATATCTCACATCTATATTCTTTGTTTTTGCATGGTACATGGAATTCTTACTCAAGTCTATTGCACTTTAATTGTCACAATAGACAACATACTCCTTTTGATGCAATTTCATCTCTTGAAGAAACCGCTTGAGCCATACCATCTCCTTGCTAGCTTCTGTAGCGGCAATGTACTTTGCTTCAGTTGTTGAAAGTGCAACATACTTCTGCAATTTAGACTGCCATGATATAGCTCCCCCTGAAAAAAGTAAATAGATATCCAGTATTGGATTTTCTATTATCAGTATTACTGGCCATATCAGCATCCGTGTAACCCTTCAAGATTAGATCAGATCCTCCAAAACACAAGCAATCTCCTACAGTACCTCTTAGGTACCTGAGTATCCACTTGATTGTTTTCCAATGTTTCTTTCTAGGATTTTCAAGGAATCTGCTGATAACACCAACTGCATGAGCAATATCAGGTCTGGTGCATACCATTGCATACACCAAGCTTCTGTCTGCTGAAGAATAAGGAACTCTAGTCATGTTCTCTTTCTTCTCCACTGTTGTAGGATACATCTTCTTGCTCAACTTTAGATGACGAGCAAGAGGTATGCTGACAGGCTTAGCATTCTTCATATTGAAGCGTTCCAGTATACGTTCAATGTACTTCTCCTAAGACAGCCACAACTTCCTGCTTGTTCACTCTCGAACTATCTTCATACCGAGAATTTATTGTGTTGGGCCCAAGTCCTTCATATCAAATAACTTGGACAAATCTCCATTCAACTTTGAGATTAACCTCTTGTTTTTTCATACAATTAACATGTCATCCACATACAACAACAAAATTATAAAGTTGTTGTCAGAAAATCTTTTGAAGTATACACATGGATCAGAATATGTCTTTGTGTAAGTTTGACTTTTCATGAATGAGTCAAACTTCTTATACCACTGCCTTGGTGCTTGCTTCAACTCATAAAGACTCTTATTCACTTTGCACACCATGTGTTTTCTTTCAGCTACTTCAAATCCTTCTAGCTGCTCCATATAGAACTCCTCTTCCAAATCTCCGTGAAGAAATGCAGTTTTCACGTCCAACTGCTCCACTTCAAGATCTAGGCTAGCTGCTAAACTTAAGATTACTCGAATATAAGTCATTTTGACAACAGGTGAGAAAATTTCATTAAAATTAATACCTTTTTTCTGTTCGAAGCCTTTAACCACCAATCGAGCTTTGTATCTGACCAACTTGCTATTTCCATCTTTCTTGAGCTTAAAGACCCACTTGCATTTGAGTGGTATTTTTCCCTTTGAAAGTTCAACCAGCTTGTACGTGTCATTTTTTCTATAGAGATTCCATCTCCTCTTGCATAGCTTTCATCCACTGGTTCTTTTCTAGATGGGACAACACCTCCTTAAGACTTTCTGGCTCCCCTTCATCACTGATGAGGACATACTCTGTGGAATGGTATTTGCATGACTCTACCCTTGGCCTCTTTGATCTCCTCATAGATTGAGGTTGTTCTTCTTCCTGAGTGGGGTACTCCACTTGCTCGACATCATCATCAAGTTTCTCCCCCTGCTTAATAACCTCACCAGGTTGCTCTCCCTGCTCGGCAACCTCGTCGGTCGTACTTTCTGTACTTGTGGGATTGTTATAAGTAGAAGGAATAGTAACAAGGTTAGGAATTATACCATTCTTGGCCTTCTCTGCCATATCATTAGCAGTTCCAACTTCACTTTCTCGGAAGACTACATCTCTGCTTCTGATGACCTTCTTCTTTACAGGATCCCACAATATGTATCCGAACTCTTCATCTCCGTATCCGATGAATATACATGAAACAAATTTATCATCTAGCTTTGTTCTCTGCTCCTTTGGTACATGCGCAAAAGCTCTGCAACCGAACATCTTCAAATGCAAGTAGGACACCTCCGTGTTGGTCCAAACTCTCTCTGGGATGGCAAACGCCAATGGAACTGATGGACTCCTATTGATCAGGTAACACGCTGTCTGAACTGCATCACCCCAGAATGATTTAGGTAGTTTAGCCATTCTGAGCATGCTTCTCACCTTCTCCATTATGGTGCAGTTCATCCTTTCGGCTACGCCATTGTGTTGTGGGGTTCCAGGAACTGTATTTTCATGTCTGATCCCATGAATCGAACAGTACTCTTCAAATTCCCTTGAAGTGTACTCACCTCCATTGTCACTTCGGAGACGCTTTAGCTTTTGGCCTGTCTCCCTTTCCACCATAGCATGAAACTTCTGAAAAACTTGAAACACCTGATCTTTGGTTTTCAAAATATAAACCCATAATTTTAGTGAAGCATCATCAATAAAAGTAACAAAATATTTTTTACCGCCCATCGATTCAATTTTTATTGGACCACAAATATCAGAATATACCAAATCAAGTATATTCAATTTATTTTCAGATGATGTCTGAAATGAGACTCTATGCTGCTTACCAAATAAACAGTAGTCACAAGGTTTTACCGTTGTACCTTTGGCATAATAAATGAGTGATTTCTTGGCAAGAATCTGCAATCCTTTCTCGCTCATATGACCCATTTTTTTTGTGCCACAAATCTGCAAAAATCTCATCTTGTGCCGTGTTCGATTCACCTTAGCATATTTCTGTATTTGTCCTGTACAACATGCCATGAGCAGCTCCCTTTGCAATCACCAATGATCCCTTGGTGATTCTCCACTTTTGATTTGCAAAATAGTTCTCGTATCCATCTCGGTCTAAAGCAATTCCCTAGATAAAGTTCATCCGCAAATCAGGTACATGTCACACGTCCTTCAGAACCAATGTACATCCGACATTTGTCTTAATACAAATGTCACCAATCCCTGCAATCTTTGAGTAACTTGTGTTACCCATTCTCACAAGGCCTAAATCACTTGCTACATATCTGCAAAAAAGATCTCTTACCGATGTGGTATGGTAAGATGCTGCTATATCAACCACCCATTTCGACTCTGGACCTGATAAGTGCATGCATTCCTCTTCCTCGTTTATATAAAGGACAACATTATCATTGGTTTGCACCATGGCGGTTGTGTTGTCGTCATTCTTCTGACCACTAGTTTCATCTTTGCCTTTCCTTGGATTTGGACAATCTCTTTTGAAGTGACCTGGTTGATCACAATTTTAGCAATTTCTAGCTCTTGATTTGGATCGGTTCTTAGACTTCCCACGAGCTCCGGATCTACCATAGTTGCTCGAACTCCTTTGATAACTCTTGCCTCTACCTTCTGTGATGAGAGCATGTCCTTGATTTTCAGGCTTCTTTCTCATTTTCTCATTGAGTAGAAGAGCCAATGTGACATTTATCAACTCAATGGTAGTCTTAAGGATGGTTGTTGCCAGATTATCGTATGAAGATGGCAATATGAATTTATCTTCTTCCTCAATTTTCACTCCGAGATTAGTGAGCTGCGTGATTAGTCCATTAAACATATTTAAATGTGATAAAAAATTCATACCTTCATCCATGTGTAGGGCGTGTAGCTGCTTCTTCAGGTACAATTTAGTTGTTAGCGTTTTGGACATGTATAGGCTTTCCAAACTTGTCCAAATGCCACGTGTGGTGTCTTCATCAATGATGTTATTTACCATATCATCTAATACGTGCAACCTGATTGCACTAGCAGCCCTTTCATATAAGTCAGCCCAATCCTCAACTTTCATGGTATCAGGCATTTTGGCATCAGCATCTAGTACCTTGTGTAATCCTTGTTGGATGAGTAGATCTCTTATCTTTCTTTGCCATGTTGAGAAACCGCTATCTCCGTTAAATTTTGCTACCTCGTAATTTACTCCGGATATTTTTATTTTTTACTGAATATAGTACTACCGACAGTGAATAGTATTTTTTTGAACGAGCAGAACCTGTGCTCTGATACTAGTTGTTGGGAATAAATCCCCTACAGAAATAATATTCAAGGTAATAAAAGCAGAATAATAAAGTAGAATCGAGATACGGTAATTAACAAGAATAAAATAATGACAACGACACCAAGATTTTTACATGAAAAACCCTTTTGAATTAGAGAAAAACCCGCGACCCCGAGACGAGCAACTGATATCACTATAGCAAGGAATTTTACACTTTGTAGGTCCGAGTAAAATATTCCAAAAATCACTACAATACTCAAAAGAAATAACCTTCTTTTGATATTCCCACCTCACAACAATATCGATCACTCTCTATTTTTCTCACATACTATTTTTTTATACCTTGTCTGTGAAACCTCACTCTTTCTTTCTCTCTTTGTTGGTGTTTAGAAATGAGAGTTGAAACTCTCCTTTTATAGTCTAAGCCTCACTCTCTAAAGCCTACTATATTTGACAATTTGCACACACTTTTCCTTCTTTTTCTTCAATGTTGAAAATTCAACAAAGTTGATGACCTAACCAAAGAAATTCAACAAAGTTGGCTACCAAACTAAAGAAATTCAACAAAGTTGATTACCAAATCAAAGAAATTTTCCTTAGGCACATGCATATTACTTTGGCTTTTGAATGAGATGGACCCTTCACATTCTATATAAGAATTTACATATTACAGTTTAAATTTTTGCAAAGTTTACATAGTAATGCGTCGAGTTCAAGTATGAGCGGATGATATATATATATTTTTATATTAGTATCAAATTAATAATATGCGGCAAAATTAAATTTGTCGTTGTTGATGTGTTATCATAATTATTACGTTTTCAAAGAGTTGTTTGTCAAACTTTATTACTAGTAATTTTATATCTAAAAGTGATGGTGCCCCTCACTTAAATTTTGGATCTGTCTGTACTCCAAGAGATCATGACTCCTGAGTTCTGTCCAAACAACTAGACAAAGTGAGTAGGGTCGTTCTCCAAACAACTAGACAAAGTGACTAGGGTCGTTCTGTCCAAAACAACTTGCACCATAATCAGGCTCAAGTGCGGAGAAAACAATATCATTATTTAAACATAGTTGCATCAAAAGATTCTTGAGACTAGCACACATTGAAAAAGTAAAATTTTCAGGTGAAAGTGAAACTTCCCGCTACCCTGCAAGCCCCGCATATACGGAGCTATCTTATTGTATTTCTTTCCTATGTTGTGCCAAACACATACTGTACTATTAACCACTGAAAATCTAGGACGTGATTTGAAGATCGTCTTAAACTATGGACGACTTGAAAAGTCTCTGTTAACAGAAACGGTTTTTTTAAGCACGACTGAGTCATCAAATAGCAGACTTGGATTAAATAATTCCATGCTTCTGGAGCATTAATTGATGGTTTGACTAAGAGCCCTTTTGGACATAAAAAAAATCACTTTTCCAAAATTTGAAAAACTTCAAAAATTATTTTTCAAAATTTTCACTCAAATCACTCACAAAACTTCAAAAACAATCCAAAATAATATTCATGTCCAAACACAACTCTAATTTTCAAATACAATTTTCACTTTAAATTTTTTTTCGTTTTTAAAAAAAAAAATATTTTACAATTATTATGTCCAAAACGCTCACTAAATGCAGTGAACTATTATATGTACAGCAAATGAAAGGGACTATGGATAGAAGACATGGAAGCAGCTAACACGTAGAACTTATAAGTTGGTATTTACAGTCCAATTGAAATCACAGTTGCAGCATATATCTGTAGCTAATTTTTACAAATTTAAACAAGGCTGAATACATGGAAGAGCAGTTGCTGGAAAATGGAAAGAACAGCAGATGGATAATAACAAGGGAATGGGATACTTATTATGAAGAACTGAAAAAGTTGACTAGTATTGCAGCACCAATGGTGGCAGTTTCTGTATTGCAGTATCTATTGCAAGTTGTATCGGTGATGATGGTGGGACATCTTGACCAGATTTCCCTGTCAAGTGTTGCTATTGCTACTTCTATAACCAATGTTACCGGTTTCTCTCTTCTTGTAAGTCCTCTATCATTGTGATTTTTATATCTCTAGACTTACCAGTAATTTTAACCTAACACATGGTCATCAAATCAGTGATCACCTGAACTTCTTAATTGGTCATGAAATACAAGAATGACAACAACTAAGTCCCAATTTCAAGTAAGTTAGGGTGCCATATGAATCCTGACCATGTTGCTCCATTAAACTTATCCTAGACCAATATTATACAAAAATAATAGTAAAAAAGAAAATGCACCTGAAATTTTCTATATTTTCTACTGAATTTCTGTCAGGATTAAAAGACTCCCGGAAAACATAAAACCTAAAGTAAATGTATTAACATGAGTAAACTATATTCCCAACTAATTGGTATCACTTATATAGATACTTTCTTTCAATTCTGCTCTATTTTTCACTAAGTTTGCCAGTATTGCAAGAGATTGTAGATCTTTCAAGACAATTTTCATCTCATATGATTTTAAGTCTACCTTGTTCCCTTTTAGCACCTCCACTCACCGACGCCTATATACCTGTGCATTTGAAGGTTTACATAGGATATGACCAAACCTTCTCAAACAATCTTCTCTCATTTTATCCTCAATGTATATTCCTAAGTAATTTCATTGGTCATGAAATATTGTTGTAGATTCTTATGTTGTTTGAGTGGTTGAATTCTGCAAATATGCTAGTCAGGGTTGGTTGGTGGTTTGGAGACACTGTGTGGGCAAGCATACGGGGCACAACAATGGCAGAAAGTCGGTACTTATACTTATAGTGCAGTAATATCTTTGCTTCTTGTGTGCATACCAATCAGTATCCTGTGGCTATTCATGGACAAGCTGCTTATTTTAATGGGACAAGACCCTGCAATTTCAGTTGAAGCTTCAAAGTACTCTATGTGGCTTATCCCTGCACTCTTTGGAGGTGCAATTCTTAGGCCACTATTCAGATATTTGCAGATTCAAAGTTTGATTCTTCCGATGCTCCTAAGCGCCTTTCTGGTTTTATGTCTCCACATATCTCTGTGCTGGCTTTTCATATTTCATTTGGGACTAGGAAAATCAGGTGCAGCTATAGCCTTTAGTTTTTCAATCTGGACTTTTGTAGCATTGCTTGTGTCTTACATCAAACGATCGAGCTCTTGTGAGAGGACTCGGACTCCTCTGAATAAAGAGGCTTTCCTTGCTATTGGGCAATTCTTCCGTTATGCAACTCCATCTGCTTTAATGGTTTGGTAAGTAAGAGTACTGCTTTTGCATAGCACATTTGTCGATTACTTTATCTTGATCTGTTGTTGTGACAATGGCAATTATTATAGCCTCAAATGGTGGTCACTTGAGGTGCTTATTTTGCTATCTGGCCTTTTACCAAATCCAAAACTCGAAACTTCAGTACTATCAATATGGTACGTGTGCACCATTATATTTCATTATAACCTCTATTATGATAGATTCGTAGTTTATAATAGTACTGATCCCTCATATTTTCTGCAATCAGCTTAACGATCTCAGCATTGCATTTTTCTATACCATTTGGATTGGGAGCTGGCGCGAGGTCAGTTCAATATTCATGCCTTTGGTAAAACTTTAAAAAAACATAGTAACAAATATGCATCAATGTCATGTCTTTGTAACTAAAATTTCTGGCTCGAGTATAGCACGCGGGTTTCGAATGAATTGGGATCTGCGAATCCTCAGAAGGCTCTAGTGGCAGTTAGAGTTGCAATGTTTCTTGCAGTTGCAGAGACATTAGTGGTGAGCACAGTAACATTCTTATGCCGCCGAGTTCTGGGTAAAGCCTATAGCAATGATCAGCAAGTGGTGGATTATGTTGCTGCAATTACCCCTTTCCTGTGTTTATCAATCATCACAGATAGCTTACAAGCAGTCATCTCAGGCAAGTCTTTTACTATATCTTTCGATGGTCGTTAAGTAGGCGTTTGGATAATATTTAGCTGAAATCTGAAAAGGAGTATTTGAAATTAAGTCGGAAAAAATATAGTCTAATAATGAAATATTACTCCGTATGTTGATGTGGTATAGTTTTTTGGCTATGTTGGAAATAAACAGGAATAGCAAGGGGAAGTGGATGGCAGATTATTGGGGCATATGTGAATCTTGGAGCATTCTATTTGGTTGGAATCCCAGTTTCTGCCATATTATGTTTTCTTATACATTTGAGAGCAAAGGGCCTTTGGATTGGACTTTTGGTTGGTTCTGCAATACAAGCAACTACTCTTTCCTCCATACTAAGTTTCATTGATTGGCAAAAGCAGGTCCAATTTTCTTTGTTTCTCCAAATTTTCATTTCATCCTTAGCCTAATTTAATTACTTATTATCTCTTGTTTCAATTATTGTGATGAAATTTTGCAGGCGATAAAGGCTAAGAAGAGGATATCAGAAAGGAGATCATCAGAAGAGAATGAATAGAGGAGGCTAATTCAAAGAAGAAATAGAAATATAGAGGGCCACATTGGCTTAAAATTAATGTTCACTTGGTTGACAGCACGTTTAGGTTCTATTTATTGCTATTGGCTACGAAATCAAATATTATTAGCTGCAAATCTAGGGTGTTCGCCGGTCGGTACGGTACGGTATTTAGATATTTCGGTTCGGCATTTTCGATATTCGGTATATTAAAATACTATATCAATATCGTACCTAATTAAATTCGGTATGGTTCGATTTTTTTCCTTTCGGTTTCGATTTATTCGGTTCGGTAACTAGTATATAGAGTCAGAGACTATAATATTCTTAATTAAAGTACTCAAAAGTACAAAACTAAAAATGTTTGTTGACAAAAATTTTGTCCAAAACCAGCAAATATCAACCCAGAGAGAGAAAACTATATATAAAGGAATAAATTTGATCATTAGAAATGTCTTGTTACTTGCTTAGAGTTAATTGATGAACTTAGAGAATAAAGAAAAGAAAAATTTTAGATTTTTTTATATTTATGTTATAATTAATAATATGTGTATTGTGCAATATAATATATATTTCGGTACGATATCGATATTTTGATTTTTCATTTTAAAATACTAAATACCATACCTAATACCATTTTTTTTTTAAAATTAAACCAAATACTATACCGAATAACAAAATATCGAATACCAAATACAAAAAATTTCGGCTTCGATACAGTAATTCGATATTTACCAAATTATGCGCTGTCTATGCAAATCCCATTCTTTATATATTTTCCCAATTTCAGAAAGTAATTAATGCATGAGGGTGCACCTACAAAAGGGATATAATGGCAGACTTTGGATCTGGTTTCAAGTTTGACTACTTAGGATGGATAGAATTTATTTATTTTTTATCAGTACAAATAAACTCTGCCCATACTAAGTATCCCATTAGTATCCCTTAGTATGAGCAGAGTTTATGAAACAAAGTAGCATCTGTTCCTTAGAATATTTAATAAGTTCATTACATATGTTTACCCTAAAAACGGATAATAATTCAATTTATAACTGATTTTAAGGATACATGAATTAATTTAATACAAACGATAAATTACATTAGATTAAACACATAAAGGACATGATAAATTATCAAACCAATCAAGAAGGGTGATCCTGGACTTACTAACAGCTTAATGGAATACATGCCTTCGAATCCGAGCTCACGTTACTGATGATTTGATGAACAAAAGTGAGAGCTTTGAATAACAGAGAAAATAAGAGTATATTATCTTGATGTGCGTGTTACAATGTCCCTAATGAATAATCAGACCCCCCTTTATATAGTAGGGGAGTTTTACTCTAAGTACAATTTCATAAAAGGTAAAACTCTTTCGTTTAACTAATCACCAGTTCTCTACCGATATGTGCCGAGATCCACGCCGTTATATCCATACAATCGCGGACATCACGGCCTTTTGCTGGTTGTGCTCGATTGTCTGGTAATGCTCTCTGAGGCTTTTGGGATTCGAACCGGACCTGGGGGTCATGGTCCCGATACTCCCGAGGGCGGATGTTTTGCCCGGACCTCGGACCAAGGGGCTCCTTGCCTCGATTCTGGTTCCTTGCCTTTACGTCTCTTACTCCGTTTACTTCATCGAAAACTAAGGCGTCCCACGGGCTTGGTTTCACCCGTATACAGATAGTCCCCTCGTTTTTCGGAGAATAAGTTTACACAAACGACGAGAAACGACATGAGCACCTTGATTCCTTCTTCAATACGCCGTGACAGAAACGACAAAGAATTCGAAATGTCCCATCAGTCGCGTCATAATGACTCGTGTCGGCCATTGGCAGACCGTCCCTGGACACGAAACGGCGCAAAACCTCTATAAATACTCCTCTCCTTCGTTCATTATTTACTTTTTGACCAAACTTCTACCTTCGTACCATCAGGACATTACTGCCTCTCTTCATACCCCAGCATTTTTACCTTTGTTCTTCAAGATATTTCAGCAAATTGCAAGTTTTCATTTATTTTCTACCCAAACCAGCACGCTTGATTTTCTCAGCAAGCTTTTACCCTTCATCTCCCAATATTCCTTCTCACTTCTTATAATTTTTTTCTAGATAACAATGGCAAATACTTCCAAGACTGTTCCCCTAAAATTTGCTTCTTTTTCTTCTTCACGGCCGACCACCGAAGTCGAGGAGACCGCTCCCAATGTGGTTGACTTCGAGAGAACCGTTCCGGGCACGTCTACCGATGAACCGACAGCCGAGCCTCCCTTGAAAATGTTCGTCCTTGGGGGATGTTCGATCGCGGATGACTTTAAGGTCGAAAAACCTTCATCGGTGCAAGGTCGATGCGAGGCGATATCTAGGTACATTTGCTCTATCACCGAGGCCTTCCTTCATGCGGTTCGTAAGGACTGCGGCTGGGCGGATAAGGACATAGTAATCCCTGGGCCCAATGACGACATTAATGACCATGTGGAGGGGTATCTGAGTATTTACACTTACCCCTTCACACTGGGACGATGGACCCGGTTATTCTGGACTTTCGTAGGAGGTATGAAGTGTGCCTCGGTCAGATCCACCCATTGTTGTGAAGGATCGTAATCCTCCTCCTATTCTTTGTGAACAAAATTGACTCCTGCTTGTTCACCCTCGATCATCTACTCCGCTAGGCCAAGAAAGCATAATTTTTAAGCATCGAAGAAGACCGAGATCGGGGCTGGCAGGGATACTTTGTCCGGGTGAGGACCGCACACTTGATCCCTGCCGATTTCAGGCCATTCCCCGAGAAGTAGAATTTATCATGTAAGCATAACTTTCTTTTAAATGTCGATTTTATGTTTTAACTCCCTTTTTCTCATCGATATTTGTTGTGGTGCATCCCTTGCTCGAGTTCCAAACGCCATTCCTCGGCTCAAGGAGTGGATCGAAGGCATTTGCTCGCAGATGCCTTATTTTGAGCCCTCATGGCGCAAACTCTCGAAGGGTCGCTGGGAGACCCGTTCCCATAGTAAGATTTCTTTCCCGAATAAGTAACATTAGGCTCCCTTTTTCAGCACCATGTTCTCATTCCCTCTCTTTTCTTTTTGCAGGATTGCCTAAGACCATTAAGCTTAGGCCTTTAGTAGGGGCGAAAACCTATCCGTCGATCCTTCCGCTTTGGGGCAACCCGAGGCTGCAGCAAGAGAGAAGAAGAGAAAGAGGGCTCTGAGTTCCCCAAGAAGAGTCCAAGGAGAAGGTTGGCTTGTAAGCCAAAGGAGAGTTATAGCTCCCGAGCGCCTGACTCGGACTCACTTTTTCGGCTCAAGGACGAGCGTGAGGAAGGTGATGTTTTTGTGGCCTGTGAGCCGTCCTTCCCCAAAGAGCGGGGTGGCAGCCAAGGGGGAAACAACAGAGGCTGATCCGCCTCAGGTTTAGGAGGCCGATGTAGATGTGAGGGTCGAGACCTCTCGAGACGCCGGCTCCGCTCCTCCAATTGTCATAGAAATTTTGGGGTCGCCTTCGTTCATCGAGTCTATGTTCGACGAAGCCCTAGCAACGAATGAGCGATCCAACAAAGGGGCCCATGGTATGGAAGATCCCCTCCGTTCCTTTTTTGAAGGTGTGGACTCAACCGCCCTGGAAGACTTCTCCGGGTTGGGTGATTTAGAGGCACTGAGGAAAGCGGTGGGCTAAACTCGAGCCCAAAATTAATCAACCAATTCCTCGCCCCGAGCATGGATCCCGGCCGAAAGCAGTCAATAATAATCACCGTCCTGAAGGATGCTCGGGTTCTTTCCGCCCCCGTTGGAGTAGCAAGATATCTCTGGTGCCTAGTAACCAAAGAAGACCATGCGAAAATGAACGAAGTGGATACGTCGTGCTTGTTTAACGAAGCACAACAGGCGCTGAACCAGGTAAGGCATCATTATACTCTTTCATCTTCGTATTTAGTTTTTGATATCTCTCATACT
Source organism: Nicotiana tomentosiformis (assembly GCF_000390325.3). NCBI lineage: Eukaryota > Viridiplantae > Streptophyta > Magnoliopsida > Solanales > Solanaceae > Nicotiana > Nicotiana tomentosiformis. The sequence continues at coordinate 38,335,534 of NC_090813.1, read as the reverse complement.
TTTTCTTTTTCTTATATTTTTGTAGGCCTCGGTACTTCATCATGAAAGTTTTCTTCGGTACCGGGCTGAGGTTAACCAGCTCGAGGCTGAGGTCAAGGAGCTTGCTGAGAAGAGGGACATGTATAAGCTTCTCAGCAAGCAACATGAAGAAGAAGTCAAGATTCTCCGGGCTGAGTTGGATACGGCTCAGAAGGAGCATGCTGACCTGGTGGAACAAGTAATGTTTTTTTTAAGTTAGTTATGACAAGTTAGACATTGGGACTAATGGCCAAACCTCGTAGGTCCAATAGAAGGTTGACAGGATCGACCAACTCTGAGCCGAGATGAACGAGGTCAAGGCCATGGCTGATGGGTGGAAAGGAAAAATGGACCGATTGGCTTCAGAGAAGGAGACTACCCGGGAGTAGCTGGCATCGGTAGAGGTCCAACTACGAGTTGCGAGAGAGAAGGCCGAAGCACAGGCTCAACTAATCGAAGACCTCCAGTCTCAACTCGGCTCGGCCATTATTGAACGCGATACCATTGGCAAAGAGCTCGAAACAATGAAGTCTGTGTCGGAAATAACAAGGGTTAATTCTGAAGAGATGGTGGCCCAGTACATGGCTGATGCCGAGGCAGCCGAAGACCGCCTGAAAGTTATTGTTGAGTACATGAAGTGGCTATCCCGAAAAGAGGCTCTCGAGGAGGTCCATGCCCGGGGTTTCGACCTGTCGCCCAAGATCGAAGATACGAAAAGGCTCTAGGCCGAGGCCAAGAAGATGGCTGACCTCGAGGGTGAGGAAGGCTCCGAGGGCTCCGGCAAACCCGAGGATGGAGAAGACCCCAACAGCTCCGGTGACGAGGCGGGTTCTAGTAAAGATCAGGCTTAGGTGCCTTATGGATTTTTCTTTGTTTTTGCAATTTATTCATTTTGTTGAGGCCGTTATCGTTGGACGTTGTAAAAGGCTTTTATTGCAATATATATAAGGCTTTTTGCTCTTTAGAAATTTTTGAGTTCATTTCTTTTGGCTTCCCTTTTATGATTGCAAAGATTTCAAATGTTGTAGCATGGAATAAAATGTAGAAATAATGTCTTGTTCGGAGGTTCGAACAAGATTCGTTCTCGATGTATATGTTTTTTGAAACTTGTGGGGGGCTCAGTATGACTGGAAGCTTTTCCCGAAGTGCTTGTTTAGATGTTTTTAGATTATAGTTTTGTCGAGGGTAGCCTTTGAACCGGTTTGGAATATTTTATGGCCTTATGTTTTGATAACGGGCTTCGAACGTCTCCGGACCGTTTCTAGGGTGGTCGTAGCCTTTTAAGTTCAGGTAGTGCTTAATAGGCTTTGTACCTCTAGGCTTCGATATCCGAGCCATCCGAACTTGCATTTGATGACATTCCTCGAGTGGGGATGGCCATAAACTTTTAAGTTTAGGCACTGCATAATAGGATTCTATGCCTCCGGGTTTCGATAGCCCGAGCCGTCCAATTTTGCCTTGGACGACTGATAAGTGGGGATTTTGACTACTTATTTGCGCCTTTTAACTTTCGTTTTAGTTCAAAAATGCTTAAAGGTATTCCCGAAAACTAATGAAATATGCTTACTTGTAGGAGTATTGGAAAATAAGCCAAAGTGATGAAATTCAACTCAAGAAGGAATGATTTTGAACAAGGACAAAAATCAAGCAAAAAGGGCTAAAGTGCGGACCGCAAAATTCTGTCTGCAGCCGCAGAACAAGAAGAAAATTTGACAGTGTTGCAATGGCAAATGCGGACCGCACTATAATTGTGCGGCCGCAGAAATCAAATGTGCGACCGCACCCAAAATTGTGCGATCCGCAGAACTCAAGAAGTGCGGTCGTAGTTTAGAATTATGCGGTCGCAGAAACCACTCCTGTCATGAGCTGCAGCAAAATGCGGACCGCATATATAATTGTGCGGCTGTAGAACCTCCTAAAGGGTAATTTTGTCCGAAAATTCTAGCTTTGTATAAATAGATTACTTTCACGAAATTAGGTCAAGTTTTGAATATATGAAAGTTGGTAGCCATTTTTCTTTACTGTTTTAGAAAATTTTATTATAGCTTATCAATTTTACATTGGATTTTCATCTATTTTTCATTAAATATGAGTTTAATCTTCTCTTCTTCTTTATTTTCTTCATCACCCACTATGAGTAGCTAAATTCCTAGTGTGGGTACCTAATGGGTATTTGATTTAGAGCTTATTTATGGTTGGGTGTATAATATTTAGCCTAGTTCTTGCTATAATTGTAGAATTAATGGTTGTAAACATTGATTCGAGCCTATTTGACTTAGTCTCTACTTGAGAAAGAGAGACTTAGTCTAGGAAAACTTGGCTAACAAGAGTTTTGGATGAAATCAAGAGATTGATAGTCCCAATTAAAGGGTTAAATCTAGAGATAGTAAAATCCGACTTGAGAAATTTGTCAACTGTTTAGTTAAATACCAATTTGGACTTGAGAAAGCCAAATTGGGCAATACATCTCTTACCGAGAGGTATTGAGTAGGTATTTGAGTGTTCTATAATACACCCTGACCAACGAAACTCGCTCTAAAGCCCACAACACCTAGGTGGAAGTCACAGCCTTAGATCTTTTACATACTTGAAAAACAACTCCAAAAATATTATTCTCTAGATTTACATTTGCAAACCGTAGCATAATTTAGAAGTAGAATCAAAACACAGTTTGTGGAAGTGCATCTTAGACACTTTACGTGCTTAGTTCGAATATATACCTAATCCCATCTACGCTCCATATGGATTCGATCTCGACTCCTAGTTGGGTATTATTATTGCAATCGACCGCTTCACAACCCCAATTTGAGGTGTGAATTGGGCGAGATCAATTTTTGGCGCCGTTGCCGGGGAGTGTAAAAACGGATTTAGCTATCTATTTGGTTTTGTGTGTGAATTATCTTCTTTTCCTTCCGTGTTACTAATCTTTTTGGTGAAACAATTGTAGGTGAAACAATGGCTCTCAACAACAATGATCCTCTCGGAAACATGCATTTGGGGGATGTGGACGTGGAAGATGACCAAGTTGAAGAGGTTCCTCCTGAACCTTAAGCAAATAGACGAGGCCGACCGCCTCAAGACAACGTTCCCGTTCTACCCCCACCTCCACCAAGAGCGGCTCCTCACCGGGTGTTACCGGATGAAGGGTATGCAAGTGCCATAGTCCCGCCCCGTATTAGGGCGGGCAACTTTCAAATCACAAATGTTATGCTCACATTGCTAAAGCAACGAGGATTCTTCACCGAGGCTCCGAATCAAAATGCGTACAAACACTTGAAAGGGTTTGTGGACACTTGCTGGGGGAGTAAGCATACCAACGTCTCCGGGGATGCACTAAGGTTTAGGCTATTTCCTTTCTCTCTACGGGGGAAATCCTTAGATTGATTAGAAAGGTTGCCGAACCATTCCATCCATACATGGGATTAATTGGATGAGAAATTTATTTCCAAGTTCTTTTCTCCCGGGCATATGGCTACCCTTAGAGACAAGATTCTAGCATTAAATCAAGAACCCAATGAGCCTTTGCATAAGATATGGGAGAGGTACCGAACTATGGTGAAAGAGTGCCCGGACAATGACATGACGGAGGCTATGATTCAACAAACTTTCTATAGGGGGATCAATACTACCAATCAATGTGTGGTCAACCAACTTGCCGGTGGAAATTTCATGAGAACACCATATGCCGAAGCTTGTGAGATATTAGATGAAATGATAGATATTTCATCGGCATGGCAAAGTAGAGCAAATGTTCCTCAAGGTGATCAAAATGTGATTCACCTACATAAAGAATTGCATGATCATGGGCAAGGAATTGCCGAGTTGACCACTACAATGAATCAATTAGCCAAAGCTCAACTTCAACAAGTTCAAGGTCCTAAGCAAGTAAATTCAATGGAGGGTGTCAATATGATGGTATACAAGAGAAGGCAAAAGGTTCAACAAGTGCAAAACCATGCGAAACAATATATGCAAGAAGATAGTGGGTTTGACCATGATGAATCTTACAATTACCAAGAGGAGGAAATACAATATGCGAACAACTTCCAAGGGCAAAGAAACAACTCTCAAGGCCCGAATCAACAACAATGGCGACCTCATGGTAATCAAGGGAATTGGAACAATCAAAACTATCAAGGAAATTGGAATTATCAAAATAACCAAGGCAATTGGAGTGGCAATAGTCAAGGATATTGGGGAGGCAACAACCAAGGGGGATGGAACAATAACCAAGGAAATCGGGGGTCGGGATTTCAAAGGCCCCTGATGTATCAACAACCAAGCAACCCACCTCTTTATCCTTCCCAGGGTCTAAGCTCTTCCAACAATGCGATGGGGAGAATTGAGAATATGTTTAAACAAATGATGGAGAATAATGCTGACTCTGATGCTCAACTAGCCTCTCGCAATACTTCAATTCGCAATTTGGAAGTTAAATTGGGGCAAATCTCCCAAGCTTGGAACACTCGTCCTAAGGGGGCACTACCAAGTGACACGATGGTGAACCCGAAGGGTGGGAACAATACGGGACATGCCATGGCCGTGACTACCATGAGTGAAAAAGGTGGGGATGCAACCACCTCAAGCCAAAGAAGAATTGGGGATGATGAACAAGTGATTCAAGAAGATGAGATTCCAAACAATATGGTGCAAGCAAATGACGAAGTGAGAATTGATATTGATGAAAATATGGAGGAGACGCAAGAAGAAGTGAACCCGTCTAGGGAACACATTGTTGACATATCGGAACCGGTAGTGACAAAGGCTAAGGCACCAATGCCAAGGCCTCCTCCTTCATACCCTCAAAGTCTTGCCAAGCAAAATGGCGAGAACCAATTCAAAAAGTTCATTGACATGATCAAGAGCTTATCTATTAATGTGCCATTGGTTGAGGCTTTGGAGCAAATGCCCGGATATGCAAAGTTCATGAAGGATTTGGTGACAAAGAAGAGGTCGATGAATTGTGAGACTATAAAGATGACACATCAAGTGAGCACAATTGTGCACTCAATAGCTCCTAAATTGGAAGATACCGGCGCTTTCACAATCCCCTACACCATTGGAAGCACCGAATTTTCCAAAGATCTTTGTGATCTAGGGGCGAGTATCAACTTGATGCCCTACTCGATTTTCAAAACAATCGGGATTGGGAAACCAAGACCTACTTCTATGAGGCTACAAATGGCGCATCGTACTATGAAGAGACCATTGGGAATTATTAATGATGTGTTGGTTCGAGTTGATAAGTTCATCCTCCCGGCGTACTTTGTGATTCTTGATTGTGAAGTGGACTATGAGGTGCCTATTATTTTGGGTAGACCTTTCCTTGCTACGGGGAAGGCACTTGTTGAAGTGGAAGCCGGCGAGCTCACCTTCTGAGTAGGTGATGAAAATGTGGTTTTCCATGTGTGCAAATCTATGAGGCAACGAATAGCAATGAAGTTTGTTCGTTTGTGGACTTAGTGACCGAGGTGAATGTTGATGATGCTAGTGCCATGATGAATGTTGATGATACTTTGGAGGCCGTATTTCTTAATCATGATGATGAGAAGAAGGATGGCTATGTGGAATGTGTGAATGCATTGCAAGGAATGGGGTTGTACACTTATGAACCTCGCAAATTGTCCTTAGATCTTGAAAACTAGAAGACTCCTCCAACAAAGCCCTCAATCGAGGAGCCTCCCACTTTGGAGTTAAAGCCATTGCCTCCACATCTCAGGTATGAATTCCTTGGCCCGTGTTCTACTTTACCGGTTATTCTTTCCTCTTGTTTGACTAACGTACAGGTAGACTCTACTTTGGCGGTGCTACAAAAGAGGAAGAAAGCTATCGGATGGACATTGGCGGATATTCGAGGTATAAGCCCCGCCTTTTGCATGCACAAGATTATTTTGTAGGAGGATGCCAAACCCTCCGTTGAACATCAAAGAAGACTGAATGAAGCAATGCAAGAGGTGGTAAAGAAGGAGATCATAAAGTGGTTGGATGCCAGGGTTGTTTAGCCCATTTTTGATAGCTCGTGGACCTCTCCGGTGCAATGTGTCCCAAAGAAAGGGGGCATAACTGTGGTCACCAATGACAAAAACGAGTTGATTCCTACAAGAACGGTGACCGGGTGGAGAGTGTGTATGGACTATCGCAAGATCAACAAAGTCATAAGGAAAGATCATTTCCTTCTTCCCTTCCTTGATCAAATGCTTGATAGGTTGGCCGGCCGTGCTTTCTATTGTTTCCTTGATGGATATTCCGGCTACAATCAAATTCTTATTTCTCCGGAGGACCAAGAGAAGACTACTTTCACACTCTCGCGGATTCCATTTGGGTTATGCAATGCACCAGCAACTTTTCAACGGTGTATGATAGCTATCTTCACTAACATGGTGGAGGATTTTCTTGAGATCTTCATGGATGACTTTTCTGTGGTTGGGAATTCCTTTGATGATTGCTTGAAAAACTTGGATAAGGTCTTGGCAAGATGTGAGGAGACAAACTTGGTGCTCAACTGGGAGAAGTGTCACTTCATGGTCGAGGAAGGCATTGTCCTTGGCCACAAAATTTCAAAGAATGGTATTGAGGTCGACAAGGCAAAAATAGAGGTGATTTCTAAACTCCCACCCCCTACATCCGTGAAGGGAGTGAGGAGCTTCTTGGGTCATGCGGGATTCTATCGTCGTTTCATCAAGGATTTTTCCAAAATGGTGAACCCTTTGTGTAAGCTTTTGGAGAAGGATGCCAAATTCCATTTCAATGAGGATTGCACGAAGGCATTTGAATTGCTCAAGTTCAAATTGACTACTACTCCTATTATCACCGCATCAGATTGGAGTTTTCCTTTTGAGCTCATGTGTGACGCAAGTGATGTGGTGGTCGGAGCAGTTTTGGGGCAACGTATCAGCAAAATCTTCCATATGGTATACTATTCTAGTAAGACCATGAACGATGCCCAAGTCAATTACACGGTGACCGAAAAAGAGCTCCTTGCTATTGTCTTTGCTATGGAGAAGTTCTGCCCGTACTTGATGGGTACAAAGGTGATTGTCCACATCTATCATGTGACGCTTTGGTACTTAATGAGCAAAAAGGATTCAAAGGCGAGGTTAATGTGGTGGGTGTTTTTATCGCAAGAGTTCGATCTCGAAACCCAAGACCGCAAAGGCAGTGAAAACCAAGTGGCGAACCACTTGTCTCTCTTGGAGGAGGAGGGAAGGCCACATGACAGCCTTGATATTAACGACTCCTTCCCCGACGAGCATCTTCTAGCCATTTCAATGACCGAGATGCCATGGTTCGCTGACTTAGCAAATTATCTTGTGAGTGGTATTGTACCGAATGAGTTCTCTTCAAACCAAAGGAAGAAGCTCAAATGGGATTGCTTTGATTATTATTGGGATGAACCGTTTCTCTTCTGAATTTGTACCGATGGTGTGATTCGACGATGTGTGCCGGAGGAAGAACAAGTAGAAATTCTTGAGGCTTGCCACTCTTCACCATATGGTGGTCACCATGGTGGAGCAAGAACAACGGCAAAAGTATTGAGTTATGGATTCTATTGGCCTACCCTCTACAAAGACGCTAGTGATCTAGTCAAGCGTTGTGATGAATGTCAAAGGGCCGGTGGTATTTCTAAGAAAAATGAGATGCCCCTCACCACCATCTTGGAAATTAATATTTTTGATGTGTGGGGTATTGATTTCATGGGACCGTTCGTAAGATCTTGTGGGAACACGTACATTTTGGTAGTTGTGGACTATGTGTCAAAGTGGACTGATGTCGTTGCTCTACCCAACAACGAAGCTCGAAGTGTGGTGGTATTTTTGAAAAAGAACATCTTTACAAGATTTGGTACTCCAAGGGCCATTATAAGTGATGCGGATCGCATTTTTGCATCAAAGATTTTGATACTTTACCCACCAAGTATGGTGTCACTCACAAAGTCACGACCCCCTATCACCCTCAAGCAAGCGGACAAGTGGAAGTCTCCAACCGGGAGATCAAGAGTATTTTGTCAAAAACAGTGAATGCCAACCAGACGGATTGGTCGAAGAAAATTGATGATTCTCTATGGGCTAATAGGATGACTTACAAAACACCGATTGGGATGTCTCCATACTGGATGGTGTTCGAGAAAACTTGTCACCTTTCGGTGGAACTCGAGCACAAGGTTATATGGGCTTTGAAGAAGCTAAATCTTGAGTGGGATGTCGCCTCCAACTTATGAGTGGCAAAATTGAATGAGCTAGATGAATTTCGGTAACATGCATATACAAATTTTTCCTTATACAAGGAGAAGATGAAGTACTTCCATGACAAGTACATCCGGAACAAGGAGTTCAAAGAAGGTGATCTTGTGTTATTGTTCAATTCTCGGTTACGGATGTTTTCGGGAAAATTAAAGTCTAAGTGGAGTGGTCCGTTTGAGGTTGTGAAGGTGACACCGTTTGGTGCATTAGACTTGAATTATAAAAATAATGAAGTGTTTAGAGTCAATGGTCACCGGATGATGCATTATCTTGGAAAAGTTGATGATGTCCACGTTGTGGCATTGATTTATTTCAAGTGATAAATGGTAATCTGCGTCGTGCCACGACACTAAATCAGGTGCTTCTTCGGAGACAACCCATGTTTCTTTTTATTCTTCTTTTTTAATTTTTTAGATAGGTTTTGTTTTGTGCTAACTAGTTTTGAAGTGAATTGCAGGAATGAGTGTGCTTTGCAGGAACTATGCTCGAAAAATGGTGAAGTGTTGAAAAAGTGTAGACCGCACAATCTTGCATGCCACAACAGAAACGAGTCTGCGACCGCATAATATTTTGTGCGGCCGCACAACTGGAGACCAAAAAATGCAACTCTCTGAAGTTTTAAAATTGCAGAGAATTGGCCAATCTGCGGCCGCACTTGAAATTGTGCGGTCCGCATAAATATCTGCGACCACACCCAATTTTATACGGACCGCAGATCTTCAAAGGGACCAGGTAAAGAGTGCATACTGCACACAAAATTGTGCGGCCGCACTCAGATGTATAGTTTCAAACAATAAATAGGCCCTCATCTCACTGTTCCAAACTTTACACACCTTGAACTCTTGGCACCTAAGAAAGCACAGTGCACAAAATTTGTTTCAAACATCACACTCATTTCATCGTCCTAGATTCTCCCATGCATCCTGTATCACTGGTATGTTCAATTCGTGTTTAAACATTTTCCAAATTTTCTTAGTTTTTGTTATTAATTAGTATAGTTATTTTTAGGCCCAAATGTTAGATGATTCACCATGTGTGCTTAAAATTGTGTGGGTAATTTCATTTGTACTCATTGGGGGTTGGGTAAATCTTATATCATATATAATTTACCAATAACATGTCTAAATTGTGCAAACAATTGAAAAACCTAAGTTCAATGTCGTCTAATTTTGAATTGTGCAGCCGCACATGAAATTGTGCGGTCCGCAGATCCTTAGTTTTAGGGCAAGTCTGTGCATTCAATATGGGGACCGCACTCAAAATTGTGCGGTCCACAAAAAAAGATCGGTGGCCGTAGAAACTTTTGTGCGACAGCAGATCCAAACTTCAGAGAACTGGTATTACTGGGCGACAGTTTCTATTGAAGGATTTGGATAGATTCAATCTGAATGTGGCTAGACATTTTCAGGAAAGAAAAGGGTGGAAGTGGTTCACGAAAAGTGTATTGGATGCCAAGGAGCACTTAGTCTGGGAGTTCTATGCCAATGTGGCACACATCAAGAAGGGGACTAAGGTGACTAAGGTGCGGAACTTGAAAGTACGATTTGATCAGAGCACCATGAACATGTATTTGGGGCTTCAGGATATGGAGCCAGTGCAGTATTTAGAGAAGTTCACACTGGGTGATGAAGCTCGCCCTTGGTTAGCAGAGATCTTGGCGGCCCCAGTACCACCACCACCATGGATCATAGCGGGGGTTCCCATTGCAAGAGCTACCCTCAACTTTGAAGCAAAAGGGTGGCAAACATTTGTGTGCAGCCGCATAGACCCGAGCCATAATGAGAACAATCTTCCGATCCCTCCGGCAGTATTGGTGGCATCTATCATGGTCGGGTACCCAATCAATGTGGGTTCCATCATGTCGGCCAACATGTCAGTAGTTGTCAGATAGGGTGAGAGCTCATACCCGTATCCTAACACCCTCACGGAGTATCTCACAGATGCGGGGGTGGAGCCTAGGAGCTTTGATACGAAGGTTTGGGCTAAGAAGCCTTTCTCCTGGTATTCTATGAAGGACCGAAGGAACCCGATGAGCAAGGGTAAGTCGACTACTACCGTAGGCCAAACTGATGAGCCGTCGGTGGTAGTTACAGATTCTGCTGCTATGCCTTCTACAGCTTCCATGCCTTCCACAACAGCCGGGCCTTCCACTGAGACAACTGCCATGCCACCACCTCCATCTTCAGGGCCATCAGCATCAGTATCAGTGCCTTCTTCCTCCACTTATCCACTCACTGCGCTGTGAGTCTCCCAGACACTAGCGAGTCTCAACAACTGGTTGTAAACCTTTACTGCAAAGTTGTCCGACCTATCCAGTGCTGTTGCAGCACAGTCTTTTGCCCCAGCACCCCAAGTTCCTCCATCAGTGGAGGAAATATTAAAGAAGATCTTGGACAATTAGAATACCATCATGGATACATTGGTGGCACATGGGGGAGCTATTGAGGAGTTGGGTAAATAGGTGAAGAAGATGAGGAAATCACAGGCCTCAAGAAAATCAGTGGACAAGTTGAGAAAAGAGGTGACCAAGATAGCAACAGCTGGTGATCTTCCATTTGACTTACTGACGAAGACAGATCCATCAGTACCAGCAGACCCAGCAGCACCATAAGCACCAATGGCACCAGCTGGCCAGTCTGAGGAGCCAGACCTCGCTACCCACACTGCTGAGGAGGTGTTACAGATGTTCACCAACCCCGCTACTCCCCGAGCAGAGGATGATGAGATCCAGTTGGAGGAGCCTGAGGGTGGTGATACTGCTATGGACACTGAGACCACATAGAGAATCCTTTCTACTCTTTTCCCTCCTTATTTTGATTTTTGTTAAGCATTGAGGACAATGCTTATTCTTATTCAGGGGGGTGATCTATTTTGATTTGATATGACATTTGACATTGGCCTGTAATAACTATAATACTCTCTTTTTATTTTTATTTTCATTATGTATATATTTTTCTCTCTCTATTGATGTATATATTCTCTTGCCCTTTCTAGGTTTGTATATTCATTTTTGCTTTCACTAGTTACTTCATAGCTTTTTGTTGATTTGGTAGCTTCTTTTTATGTTTAAGTGATCAATAAGCCTTTGGTTTTCTTAATGCCACAATTCTTTCCAAAGTGGTTTTTGTGTGAACCGGGTGGCTCTTCCCAACGATGGATGGCGTGACAACCTTCTTAAGGGATTGAGTTTGTTTTTGATGATTAAGTAAAAACAGTAGTAATAATGAATAAAAGGGTCAAGCATGCTTCACTTGGTACCAACACACTTAACTACACGCTTATGGTTAAAACAAGTTCTTGGAAAGAAATGGCTCTAGTTAGTGATCTTGTGACTCTTGTGTTGACTTAGGAAATCATCGAGTGGTTTGGTTGAACCATTAGCGATTTTCAAACATGAATATGGTTGTTGTGGGGCCTCGCCTCTATCCTCTTTAACAATCCAGTTGTGTGAGAGGTGAGATGTTTTGTTACAAGTCCAAGTACCTGTGCATATGGTCTAGAACTTGCCCCGAATGTGTTTCTAGGCGAAATTCTAAGTTTCGCTTGGCTTGAGAAGTGATTGTAGGCTCTCCTTGACCCGTTTTGAAATTTTTCATGACTCACCAATGATGTTATCCATATTCAGCCCTTTTGAGCCTAAAGCCTTTCTCATTTGATAACCATGTTACAAGCCTCTCTTGGCACCCGAGCTTTCCTTAACACTCATGAGAAGCAATTGGCGAAAATATAAGTTTGGGGGAGAGAAGAGGAATTTGAAAGTGGTATCAAGGTACAAAAAGAGAAAAGAAATGAGGAAAAGGCAAGCTAAAGAAATGAAGAAAAAGAAAGAACAAAAGAAAAACACAGAAAGAAAGTGAATAAATTTAAGAGTTGAAGGGATTCAAAGAAAAGCAAAAGTGCAAAGCATGGAGAAAACAAAGAAGGAGAAAATGAAAATCATGATCAAGAAAGAGTGATTTCAAGTCTCTCTAGTTCCCCTAAGGAGTAAGAAAATGAATCAGAGAGCCGGCAAAGCATGAGCCAAAAAAAGAAAATGGAGTGCTTAAGGAAAGATGAACCCGTTCTATTCCAACATTTCCTACCTTAGTCCAAAAGCCTTCATTACATGCCAAAATTTCCCTACCTGATTTCAAGCCGAGTGAGCTTACATTAGTGGTGATTTACATGAGGGGCAAACATATGGTACTTAGAGCCGTACTTGTGACATTCTTTTGAGAGTGATGAGTGAACTTTTTATAAATCATTGAATTGAGTGCTACATTATTAAGTGAGATGAGCTAACGGAGAGTATAGGAGGAGGAGTTTGGGATCCACAGTGACCTACATAAAAGTGCGAACTTCCTTGATGAGTAAAGTCATCTCTTGATGCTCAAGTGTCACATTAGAGCTATTTGTGCTTTAACCTTCAAAACATTGCCTTGTTGATGATTCATGAGTGTGTGGGCAATTGTTTGTTCCAATTGATGTATGTTTGATTCACCTTAGCTTAGCTAGAATAGCTCTTTTCCTATGGAGGTGGGAATTAACTTATTTGCTTGAGAACAAACAAAAGCTTAAGTTTTGGGGAGTTGATAAGTGGGGACTTTGACTACTTATTTGTGCCTTTTAACTTTTGTTTTAGTTCAAAAATGCTTAAATGTATTCCCAAAAACTGATGAAATATGCTTACTTGCAGGAGTATTGGAAAATGAGCCAAAATGATGAAATTCAACTCAAGAAGGATTTGACAGTGCTGCAATGCAAAGTGCGGACCACACAATAATTATGCGGCCGATGAAGTCAAGGTTCAGAGAGTTGGAAATTCAAGACAATCAAGATCTGTTAACCGCACTATAATTGTGCGGCCGCAGAAATCAAATGTGCAGCCGCACCCAGAATTGTGCGGTCCACAGAACTCAAGAAGTGCGGCCGCAATTCAGAATTGTGCAGCCGCAGAAAATACTCCTGTAAAGAGCTGCAGCAAAGTGCGGACCGCACACAGAATTGTGCGGCCGCAGAACCTCCTAAAGGGCAATTTTGTCCGAAAATTCCAGCTTTGTATAAATAGACTACTTTCACGAAATTAGGTCAAGTTTTGAATATCTGAAAGTTTGTAGCTGTTTTTCTTTACTGTTTTAGGAAACATTATTATAGCTTTTCAATTTAACATTGGACTTTCATCTATTTGTCATTAAATATGAGTTTAATCTTCTCTTCTTCTTTATTTTCTTCACCACCCACTATGAGTAGCTAAATTTCTAGCTAGGGTTGTGACCCTACCCTAGTGTGGGTACCGAATAGGCATTTGATTTAGGACTTTTTTATGATTGGGTGTGTAATATTTAGCCTAATTCTTGCTATAATTATAGAATTAATGGTTGCAAACATTCATTCAAGCCTATTTGACTTAGTCTCTACTTGAGAAAGAGAGACTTAGTCTAGGAAAACTTGGCTAACAAGAGTTTGGGATGAAATCAAGAGATTGATAGTCCCAATTAAAGAATTAAACCTAGAGATAGTAAAACCCGACTTGAGCAATTTGTCAATTGTTTAGTTCAATACCCATTTGTACTTGAGAAAGCCAAATTGGGCAAAACCACTCTCTTACTGAGAGGGATTGAGTGGGTATTTGAGTGTTGATTGCTATAATACACTCCGACCAACGAAAATCGCTCTAAAGCCCACAACCCGTTAGGCAAACACCTAACTGAAAGTCACAGCCCTAGATCTTTTACATACTTGAAAAAACAACTCCAAAAATATTATTCTCTAGATTTACATTTGCAAACCGTAACATAATTTAGAAGTAGAATCAAAACACAGTTTGTGGAAGTGCATCTTTGACACTTTACGTGCTTAGTCCGAATATATACATAATCCCATCTATGCTCCTTGTGGATTCGATACTGACTCCTAGTTGGGTATTATTATTGCAATCGACTGCTTCACAATCCCAATTTGAGGTGTGACTTGGGCGAGATCAACGACAGTCCCCAAGTAGGGGTGATCTCTTGGATCTGGATAGAGATGGCCCTTGGCCTCGATATCCTTAAGGAAAAAATATAATAGTCTTAAGTGGAAAAATGTGTCTACAAGGTAGAAACTTTCTTTTATTTATGTGCGCAATATTCAAGATTGTAAGTATGTACAAGCTTCGTGTTATGGATTAGGTGGTCTACGCGGGCAAGGTTCACTTGACCATTTGGACCTTACAATAAATCCTATCCACCGAGCCCAGACTATTCAAGAACAAAGTTTCCTTCCTTGCTAAAATCATTACCCGAGGGTGATGGCCCTTAGTATTCGAGGTCGATAATAGAGAGGGCTTGGACAATGTTGATGCAACCATCGATTCCGATTCATAACCGGTATTTGATTCTAAGTTAGCACGATCCATTATTGCCATGTTAAAAACCTTGCCAAAAAACCCATTTGGGATAAAACCGGTTCAAGGGAAAAAGAGTGCAACGCGTGCTTTCAGGCCTAACAACTGCATCATTCTTTGGATGTTGCCTGCAAGTGTTAGTCCAATTCTCAATATATGTAAAGAAAAGAATGAATGGGGTTGTACCTCAGTAATAGTATCGTTTTAAGTGGGTCACGTTCCAGTTCTTTAGCAGTTGCTCTCCATTCCCTGCTTCGAGTTTGTATGAACCTTTACCGGTAATCTCGATAATTCGATATGGACCTTCCCAATTCGGTCCCAGCTTCCCTTCTTTTGGGTTCTAGGTGTTCAGTGTCACCTTTCTTAACACCAAATCCCTGTATTGAAGTGTCAGATGTTGGCTCTCCAGTTGAAATACCTTTCGATCCGTTATTTTAGGGTAGCTAATCGAACAAGGGCGGCCTCGCGCCTCTCGTCCAATAGTTCCAGGCTCGTGCTCATGGCCTCACCATTTGACTCTTCAGTCACATATCAGAACATGAAACTCGGTTCTCCTACCTTGACCGTATTAGCGCTTTGGCGTCGTAGACCAACGAGAATGGTGTGGCTCTGGTACTAGATTTTGAGGTCGTACCGTATGCCCACAGGATTCTGGGAAAAATTTCCTTCCATTTTTCTTTGGCGTCGGTCAATCTCTTCTTAAAGTTTTGGAGTATGGTCTTGTTTGTACACTCTGCCTACATGTTCCCACTAGGGTGATAGAGTGTTGATAGGATCCTTTTGATCTTATGGTCCTCGAAAATTTTGTTCACCTTATTGCCGATGAACTGCTTCCCGTTGTGACATACGATCTCGGGCGGCATTCCGAATCGACATATTATATGGTCCCACATAAAATCAATAACTTCTTTCTCCCTGACTTTCTCAAATACATGAGCTTCAACCCATTTAGAAAAATAGTCAGTCATAAATAATATAAATTGAGCCTTACCGGGTGCCCATGGTAGGGGACCTACGATGTCCATTCCCCATTTCATGAATGGCCAAGGTGACAAGACTGAATGCAACATCTCCCCGGGCTGGTGGATCATCGGTGCGCGCCTTTGACAACCGTCGCATCTCCGTATGAACTCCTTAGCATCTTTATCCATATCGATCTAGTAATAGCCGGATATGATAATTTTATGAACCAACGATTCATCCCCTGAGTTGTCTCCATAGGTGCCTTCGTGAACTTCCCTAAAAACGTATTTGGTGTCTTCCAGCCAGAGACATATGACGAGTGGGCCATCGAATGTTCTTTTGAATAGGGTGTTATCTTCGGACAAGCCGAACCTGGCCACCTTTGTGCGTAGAGCTCTTGATTATTTAGGATCCGAAGGTAGCTTCCCGGTCTGCATGTAATCTATATATTGTTTTCGCCAGCCCCAGGTTAAGCTTGTCGCGTTTATATCGACTTGGCCTTCTTACACTACCAATTTCATGAGTTGTACGACCTTTCTCGAGTTGAACTCATCGTCATCAACAAATGACCCCAAGTTATCTAGAGCAGCGGCTTTGCTGTTTGATCCCGGGGTACATGTTGTAGGGTCCACTCCTTGAATCAATGTAGCGTTACGTGTAGTTTATCTAGGTATCTTCGCATTTATTCCTATTTCACATCGAACATCCCATTGACTTGATTCACTACAAGGAGGGAATTGCATTTACCTTCGATCACTTCGGTCCCCAAGCTTTTAGCCAATTCGAGACCTGCAATCATGGCCTCATACTCGGCCTCATTGTTAGTCAATTTCACAATTCTAATAGATTATCTAATTACGTTACCCGCGGGTGGATTTAACACGATGCCAAGCCCAGACCCTTTTGCGTTTATGGCATTGTCACTAAAGAGGTTACAAATTCCCTAGGAAGTCCCCGAGTTCAACAATAATTCCCTTTAGACTTCAGGTATTAGGGCCGGCGTAAAGTCACCGTGAAGTCTACCAAAATTTGGGATTTGATGGCGGTTCGGGGTCGATATTCGATATCGTACCCACTAATTACCACTGCCCATTTGGCCAATCGTCTCGGGTTTATGCATTATGTTTCTTAATGGGTAAGTAGTTACAACACATATGGGATGGCATTGAAAATACGGCTTTAACTTTTGGGAGGCGCTTAGCAAAGCGAGCGCCAATTTTTCCAGGTGAGGATACCTAGTTTCGGCCTCACCTAGAGTCCTGCTAACATAATAGATAGGAAATTGCGTACCTTCCTCTTCCCGGACTAGGACTCCACTTACCGCTATCTCGAATACCGCTAAGTACAGGTACAATTGTTTGTCTGCCTTCGGAGTATAAAGCAAAAGCGGGCTCAAAAAGTACCGTTTGAGTTCTTCCAAAGCTTGTTGGCACTCCGGGGTCCACGAGAAGTTATTCTTCTTCTTTAATAATGAGAAGAACTTGTGGCTCTTATCGGAGGACCTTGAAATGAACCGGGCCAAGGCGTCTATGCGCCCGTTAGCCTTTGAATGGTCTTGACATTGTCCATGATGGTGATGTCTTCTATGGCTTTGATCTTGTCGGGATTGATCTCGATTCCTCGGTTGGACACCATAAATCCAAGGAACTTTCAGGATCTAAACTCGAATGCGCATTTCTCCGGGTTCAACTTCATATTGTATTTTTTAAGTATGTTAAAGTTTTCCTGCAAATGTTCCAGATGGTCCTCTGCTCGCAGGGACTTTACTAACATGCTGTCAATGTAAACCTCCATCGATTTTTGTCATGACCCGAAATTTCCACCTCCGGGACCGTGATGGCGCCTAACATTTCACTTGCTAGGCAAGCATGTTAGAATAATCTTAACCATTTTAATTTTTAAAAATTAGATTAAACGGAAGTCAATTACTGAAATAAAGTGCGGAAGACCATAACTACCAAATCATCAAAATACATCCCCGAATTTGGTGTTACAAGTGCACGAGCTACTAGAATCATACAAATAAAGGTCTGAATAAAATTCAAGCTTTTTGAAAGATAATACACAGCTATGATAAGATAGAAGGGGACATCAGAACTGCGAACGTTGTACAGTTATACCTCAAGTCGCCTCTGGGTAGCTGAATCCGAGCAAGTCTATGGTACGTCGTTGGGACCAACTCCAAAATCAACACAAGAAGTGCAGAGTGTAGTATGAGTACAACCGACCTCATGTACTCCGTAAGTGTCAAGCCTAACTTCGACGAAATAGTGACGAGGCTATGAGAAGACACGTACGTAAACAACCTCTACAAGCATATACAAATATGAAGCAACAATAACACAATAACTAACAATTATAAATTTGGGAGGGAACATGGGAAGGGGAATAATATAATAATTTTTGAAGGAGAAGTGTCACGTAGCAGCCAATTAACTCATCAACAAAAAAATGAGAAGCTAATAATATGAAAATTGCACGGCACCACCCTTCATGCCTTTACTCTCATTCTTCCCATAAATTTATAAATAAATAATAAGATTGGCATGGCATAACCCTTCATGCTTTAACTATCTTTTGGCACGACATCACCCTTCGTGCTTTAACTTACTTCTGGAATGGCATCACCCTTCGTGCTTTAACTCTCTTTGAAAATGGCACGACATCACCCTACATGCTTTTACACTCTTTCTCATCATGGCAAGGATAATATAAATAATATAAATGGCACGGCATCACCCTTTATGCTTTTACACTCTTCCTTACCATGAAAATAATAATATAAATTCGAAAGAGTATTTAAATGCGGGGATATATACTTATCAATCAATTCAATACCAGAATACCGACCTCACCTTTCAAAATATTCAACAATAATTAAATTAGCAATAATCTCATGAAAAATGATCACATAAACAATTATAACTTAAGCAGGAATATCTTAATTAAATAGGCAATTATTCACAATAACCAAATTTCACCCGCATGTTTTGACTCAACCAAGACGCATAAGTACTCAACCAAAAAGGCAAGTGAGTCTAACCAAAAATCGCATTTTGAAAATTTGGCATATAACTGATTATTCTTCAGAGTCTGAAGCACAATCCGAAGATGTTGCTCATGCTCCTCTTGATGGCTGGAGTAAATCAAGATATCATCAATGAATATAACCATAAAAGAATCCAAATAGGGCTTGAATACCTGGTTTATTAAATCCATAAATGTTGCTGGGGCATTTGTTTGCCCAAATGACATCACAAGGAATTCGTAATGCCTATATCGAGTCCGAA
The DNA here is from genome assembly GCF_000390325.3 of Nicotiana tomentosiformis. NCBI lineage: Eukaryota > Viridiplantae > Streptophyta > Magnoliopsida > Solanales > Solanaceae > Nicotiana > Nicotiana tomentosiformis. The sequence goes on along the minus strand of NC_090813.1, from coordinate 38,316,659 downwards.
AAGCTGTTTTAGGGACATCGAATGCCCTAATATTCAACTGATGGTAACCAAACCTCAAATCAATCTTTGAAAACACCTTGGCACCCTGAAGTTGATCGAATAAGTCATTAATTCTTGGGAATGGATACTTGTTCTTGATAGTAGCCTTGTTCAACTGTCGATAATCTATACACATCCACATTGAACCATCTTTTTTCTTTACAAATAACACTGGTGCACCCCAAGGCGAGACGCTAGGTCTAATGAATCCCTGATCAAGTAAGTATTGTAACTGCTCCTTCAATTCCTTCAACTCCTATGGGGCCATACGGTATGGTGGAATAGAAATGGGTTGGGTGCTCGTAGCCAAATCAATATAGAAGTCAATATCTATGTCGGGTGGCATCCCCGGTAAATCTACAGGAAATACATCTGGAAATGCACGGACAACAGGGACCGAATCCATAGAAGGAATGTCTGTACTAGAATCGCAAATATGATCCAAATAAGCTAGACAACCCTTCTCGATCATACGTCGAGCCTTCACATAAGAGATAACCCTGCTGGTAGAGTGGCCAGGAATCCATTTCCACTGTAATTGAGGCAATCCCAGCATAGTTAAGGTCACCTTTTTGGCGTGACAATCCAATATAGCATGATAAGATGACAACCAATTCATTTCCAATATAACATCAAAATCTACCATATCAATAAGTAGGAGATCCACGCTGGTCTCAAGACTCCCAATAGTAACCATACACAAATGATAGACATGATCTACCAAAACAGAATCTCTCACCGGTGTGGACACATATACGGAAGCACTCAGAGAATCACGAGTCACAACCAGATATGAAGCAAAATATGAGGACACGTAGGAATAAGTAAATCCTGGATAAAATAGAACTGAAGCATCTCTATGGAAAACTGGAACAATACCTGTGATCATGGCATCAGATGACTCGGCCTCAGGCCTAGCTGGAAAAGCATAAAATCGGGGTTGGGCCCCACCACTCTAAATCGCGTCCCTGGGATGACCACTAACTAGCAAGCCTCCACCTCTAACGACCTGACCTCCACCTCTAGCTGTCTGACCCCTGCCCCTAGCTGGCTGGGCGGGTGGAGCAACAGTTGGTGCTGGAATCATAGCACGAGAAACCTGTTGCTGCATGTTTCCCTGAGACATGGGGCAAAATCTAGCAATGTGCCTCGGATCACCACAAGTATAACAGGATCTCGGCTGTTGTGACTGCTAACCCTGGAACTGGCCATGTCGACCTGTATAACAACCCTGATGACTCCGGATCAGAGGTGCACTAATAAGAGCTGGTGGTGCACTATATGCTAGCTGGTCAGAATGAGGCATATGAGGGTCGTGACCACCTAAAGCACTATGGGATGCCTGGACCACTGAATGAAACGGCCTGGGAGGATGGCCTATACCAAAATTACCTCTTCCTCTAGACGAGGCACCACTAAACCCACCGAACTGATGAGGCCTCTTATCAGACCCATGTCCTCTCTCTTGTGCAAGAACCATCTCGATCCTCCTAGAAACATTAGCAGCCTCCTGAAAGGGAATCTCACTTTCGGTCTCCTTGGCCATCTGAAGCCTGATAGGGTGAGTGAGTCCATCAATAAACCTACTCACTCTCTCTCCCTCAGTAGGAAGTAAAAAGAGAGCATGATAGGTTAGATCTACAAAATGTGTCTCATACTGAGTAACAATCATACTGCCCTACTGGAGATGCTCAAATTGCCTGCGGTAATCCTCTCTCAAATAGGGAGGAACTTCTCTAGAAATAGCCGTGAGAAATTCTCCCAAGTCAATGCAGGCGACCCAGCTGGTCTGGTCAACATAAAATCTCTCCACCACCTCTTAGCGAAACCCATCATCTGAAATACAACAAAATCAACCACATTGGTCTCAACTATACCCATGTTCCGCAATACCTCATGGCAGCGGTCAAGATAATCCTGTGGGTCCTCAAAAGCTATACCACTGAAGTAAACTGGAAAGAGCTTAGTAAATTTGTCCAACCTCAATAAAGCCTAAGAAGACATGGCAGGCCTATCACCAGCCTGTGCCACAACAACTGGCTGAACTACCCCAAATGGTGGGGCTGCTGGAGCCTGATACTGGGGAGCCATCTACTCCGGAGCGGGAGTAGTGGGAGACTGTGCTCCTTCCCCAGCTTGTGAGACGGCAAATGTACCATTCTGGGCCACGCCCTCCATAAGACTCACCTAACAGACTAGAGCGTCCTGAAGCACTAGAGTATCTATGAATCCTTCCGGGACCTAAACTGGTCCAATGAGTACAGTCTGAGCTGGAACCTTTGCTTCCAAATCCACCCGAGGTTCTACAATAGGTGCTGCAGCTCGAGCTCTAGACTGGGCTCTACCTCGGCCTCTGCCCCTAGTCGTAGATTCCACCTGAGGCTCTGGTCCTTGTCTGTCGGTAGATGTATTACGTGTTCTCTCCATCTACGAGAGAATAAGAATAGAATGGTTCAATCATCGATGATAGAATAAAATCGCACGACTGAATAAGAAAGAAGTGATATTGTTCCTAAACTTCATAGCCTATGGAAGATAAGTACAGACGTCTCCGTACTGATCCTTCAGACTTTACTAAGCTTGCTCATGACTCGTGAGACCTAAGTAACCTAGTGTTCTGATACCAACTTGTCATGATCATAAATTCCCACCTTCGGGACCGTGATGGCGCCTAACATTTCACTTGCTAAGCAAGCCAACGTTAGAATAATCTTAACCATTTTTTTTAACAAATTAGATTAAATGGAAGTCAATTATTGAAATAAAGTGCGGAAGACCATAACTACCAAATCATCAAAATACATCCCCGAATCCGGTGTCACAAGTGCACGAGCTACTAGAATAATACAAATAAAGGTCTAAATATAATTCAAGCTGTTTGAAAGATAATACACAGCTAAGAGAAGATAGAAAGGGACTTCAGAACTACGGACGATGTGCAGTTATACCTCAAATCTCCTCTAGATAGCTGAATCCGAGAAAGTTTATGGTACGCCGCTGGGACCAACTCCAAAATCTGCACAAGAAGTGCAGAGTGTAGTATGAGTACAACCAACCCCATGTACTCCGTAAGTGTCGAGCCTAACCTCGACGAAGTAGTGGCGAGGCTATGATAAGACACGTACTTAAACAGCCTCTACAAGCATATACAAATACGAAGCAACAATAACACAATAATTAACAATTATAAATTTGGGAGGGAACATGCGAAGGGGAATAATATAATAATTTCAGCAGGAGAAGTATCACATAGCAGCCAATTAACTCATCAACAATAAAATGAGCAGCTAATAATATAAAAATGTCACGGTACCACCCTTCGTGCTTTTACTCTCATTCTTCCCATAAATATATAAATAAATAATAAGATTGATACGGCATCACCCTTCGTGCTTTAACTCTCTTCTGACACGTCATCACCCTTCATGCTTTAACTCACATCTGGCACGGCATCACCCTTCGTGCTTTAACTCTCTTTGAAAATGGAATGGCATCACTCTTCGTGCTTTTACACTCTTTCTCATCATGGCAAGGATAATATAAATAATATAAATTTCACGGCATCACCCTTCATGCTTTTACACTCTTCTTTACCAGGAAAATAATAATATAAATTTGGAAGAGTATTTAAATGCGGAGATATATACTTATCAATCAATTCAATACCAGAATACCGACCTCACCTTCCAAAATATTCAACAATAATTAAACTAGAAATAATCTCATAAAAAATGATCACATAAACAATAATAACTTAAGCAGAAATATCTTAATTAAATAGGCAATTATTCACAATAACCAAATTCCACCCGCATGCTTTGACTCAACTACAATGCATACGTACTCGTCACCTCACATATACGTTGTACCCGCACATTAAATCACGTAGCAAATAGACAAATAAATCCTACTCTCTCAAGTCAAGGTTAACCACGACACTTACCTCGATTTGCAACCAACTCAAGATTCCAATACACCTTTGCCTCGCGAATTAGTATCTGAAAGCTTCAAATCTAGTCACAAACAATTCAATATACTCAACATGATTCGTAGGAATTAATTCCACATGGAATTTCTAATTTTTTGAATTAAATTTCAAAATTCATCTAAAAAATCAACAGTGGGGCCCACATCTCGAATCTCAAAAAACTTATGAAATTCGAACACCCGTTCCGAGACGATTCCAACCATACAAAAATTATAAAATTTCGATGTCAAATGGACCTTCAAATCCTAAATTTTTGTTTTTGAAAAGTTTTACAAAATTCCAATTTCTTCCATCTAAATCCGAAATAAACGATGAATATTAATATGGATTTATGAAATATAATAACTTTCGGGTATAGAACACTTACCCAAGTCGAAGTCGTGAAAGACCCCTTTGGAATTGCCCAAATCCGAGACTCAAAACTCAAAAATGAGTAAAAATGGCTAACTCCCGATTTTATGGGTTCTGCCCAGGCTTTTGTGCATCCGCAAACACAAGTGCCGCATCTGCGAGCTCGCATTTGCGAGAAAAATCTCGCATCTGTGAAATGGCTTGCCAAGCTGGTGTCCGCATATGCGAAAATTGGGCCGCATTTGCGGCTGCGCAAAAGCCCATGAAGGAGACGCAGAAGCGGTACCTTCCACATTTGCGATCGTCAAGCCGCAGAAGCGGTGGTCGCATCTGCGACCATTTTCTCACAGAAGCGAGTAGGCTGCCCAGTCTCCGAATTCGCAGGAGCGACGAGACTCACCATAGAAACGGGTCCGCACCTGCGCTCCTAAAGTCGCAGGTGCGAAACACCAGAACCAGACCTGCAAATATTTACACAAATGATCCGAAACACGTCCGAAACTCACCCGAGCCCCTCGGTACCTCGTCCAAATATCCCAACAAGTCCCATAACATAATACGGAATTACTCAAGGTCTCATATCACGTCAAACAACACTAAAATAACAATTCACACCTCGATTCGGACTTATGAGTTTCAAACTTTTAAATTTACAAAACTTGTGCTGAAATGTATTAAGTTAATCCGGAATGACTTCAAATTTGGCTCACAAGTCATAAATGACATAAAGTAACTATTCCACCTTTAAGAATCGAAATCCGAGCCTGATATCAACACAAGTCAATTTGTGGTCAAACTTTGAAATCTTTAAGCCTTTAAGCTTCTAGTTTTCGTCGAATGACGATAATTCAATCTAGGACTTCTGAATTAAATTCCGAGTTTACACCCAAGTCTCAAATCACGATACGGACCTACCGGAACTGTCAAAACACGGATCCGGATCCGTTTGCTCAAAACATTAACCGAAGTCAACTCAAATGCGTTTTAAGCACTATTTCATATTTTAATCAATTTTTTACATAAAAACTTTTCAGAAAAATTTACGGACTGTGCACGCAAGTCGAGGAATGCTAAAAGGTGCTATTCGAGGTCTCAGAACACAAAAATAAATATTAAATTTAAAGATGACCTTTCGGGTCATCATAATTTTTCCTATTTGTTCTTCGACCATCCGGTTTACTAGGCGTTGGTAAGTGGCACCGGCATTCTTTAACCCGAAATACATTACATTATAATAATAGGTTCTGTATTTACTGATGAAGGAAGTTTTTTTCTGATTGCCCGGGTCCATTCGAATTTTGTTATACCCGGAATAGGCATCGAGAAGCTGAGGATCTCGTGGCCGGCCGTCGCATCGATCATGCAATCGATGTTGGGTAGAAAGAGTCCTTAGGGCATGCCTTGTTCAGGTCTTTGTTATACTACACATATTCTTAATTTATTTCCCTTTTTAGGGACTACTACTACATTTTCTCAACAATCTGGGTACTTAACTTCCCGAATATAACCTATTTTAAGGAGTTTAGATACCTCATCTTTGATGAATGCATGCTTGACTTCGGACTGGGGTCTCCTCTTCTATTTAACCGGGTGAAACTTCATATCCAAGCTCAGCTTGTGAGTAGTTATTTCTGGCAGGATCCCTGTCATGTCCAGATGGGACCAAGCGAAACAATCTATGTTAGCTATAAGGAATTCAATAAGTTTTTTCCTGAGCTCGGGACTTAACCTCGTGCCCAAGTATACTTTCTAATCGGGAAGGTGCTCGATCAATATGACTTGCTCCAGCTCCTCGACTATTGACTTGGTGGCATCGGAATCGTCAGGGGCTATGAAAGACCTGGGAACTCCATAGTCTTCATCCTCGCCCGTCCCCTGCTTTTCTGGTTCGGTTCGGGCTGGTATCGGTGATTGCTATTTGGTTTCTTCCTTGGTGACCAAACTCGGTTTCTTTCATGTCGAGAGTGTGGATATCGAGACCACCTCATCAACCACGAAAATCTTTTTGCGGTCGGCTGCTCTCCATAAACTGTTTTAACTCCTCCAGGTGTGGGGAATTTTAACGCCTGGTGTAATGTCTAGGGTACTGCCCTTATGTTGTGAATCCATGGCCTCCCGAATAGATCATTGTATCTGATATCTCATTCGATCACGTAGAACTTTATTTCCTGAATGGTTCCGGTGGTGTTCACCGGTAGGGTTATCTCCCCTCTAGTGGTCGAGCTACCTGGATCAATTAACACACGCTTAACTCGAGATCTATTTATGAGTACAGATATTACCAGTGCGTCATTGTACCCGTCCAGTGTCTGACCCCTGCCCCTAGCTGGCTGGGCGGGTGGAGGAACAATTGGTGTTGGAATCATAGCACGAGAACCTTGTTGCTGCATGTTTCCCTGAGACATGGGGCAAAATCTAGCAATGTGCCTCGGATCACCACAAGTATAACAGGATCTCGGCTGTTGTGACTGCTGACCATGGAACTGGCCATGTCGACCTGTATAACAACCCTGATGACTCTGGATCGGAGGTGCACTAATAAGAGCTGGTGGTGCACTGTAAGCTAGCTGGTAGGAATGAGGCATTTGAGGGTCGTGACCACCTAAAGCATTATGGGATGCCTGGAGAACTGAATGAAACATCCTAGGAGGATGGCCTATACCAAAATTACCTCTGCCTCCAGACAATGCACCACTAAACCCACCGAACTAATGAGGCCTCTTATCAGACCCCTGTCCTCTCTCTTGTGCAAGAACCATCTCGATCCTCCTAGCAACATTAGCAGCCGCCTGAAAGGGAATCTCACTTCCGATCTCCTTGGCCATCTGAAGCCTGATAGGGTGAGTGAGTCCATAAATAAACCTCCTCACTCTCTCTCCCTCAGTAGGAAGTAAAAGGAGAGCATGACAGGCTAGATCCACAAAATGTGTCTCGTACTGAGTAACAATCATACTGCCCTGCTGGAGACGCTCAAATTGCCTGCGGTAATCCCCTCTCAAATAGGGAGCAACTTCTCTAGAAATAGCCGTGAGAACTTCTCCGAAGTCAGTGCAGGTGATCCAGCTGGTCTGGTCAACATAAAATCTCTCCACCACCTCTTGGCGAAACCCATCATCTGAAATACAACAAAATCAACCCCATTGGTCTCAACTATACCCATGTTCCGTAACACCTCATGGCAGCGGTCAAGATAATCCTGTGGGTCCTCAAAATTTATACCACTGAAGTAAACTGGAAAGAGCTTAGTAAACTTGTCCAACCTCAATAAAGCCTCAGAAGACATGGCAGGCCTATCACCGGCCTGTGCCGCAACAACTGGCCGAACTACCCCAACTGGTGGGGCTGTTGGAGCCTAATACTGGGGAGCCATCTACTCCGGAGTGGAAGTAGTGGGAGTTTGTTCTCCTTTCCCAGCTTGTGAGATGGCTGGTGCCACTGGAAATGTACCATTCTGGGCCACGCTCTCCAAAAGACTCACCAAACATACTAAAGCGTCCTGAAGCACTAGAGTATCTATGAATCCTTCTGGGACCTAAACTGGTCCAACGGGTACAGTCTGAGCTGGAACCTCCGCTTCCAAATCCACCCGAGGTTCTACAATAGGTGTTGCATCTCGAGCTCTAGACTGAGCTCTACCTCGGCCTCGGCCTCTGCCCCTAGTCGTAGATTCCATCTGGGAGTCTGGTCCTTGTCCGTCGGTAGATGTATTATGTGTTCTCTCCATCTACGAGAGAATAAGAATAGAATGGTTCTATCATCGATGATAGAATAAAATCACACGACTGAATAAGAAAGAAGTGATATTGTTCCTAAACTTCATAGCCTATGGAAGATAAGTACAGACGTCTTCGTACTTATCCTTCAGACTTTACTAAGCTTGCTCATGACTCGTGAGACCTAAGTAACCTAGTGCTCTAATACCAATTTGTCACGATCATAAATTCCCACCTTCGGGACCGTGATGGCGCCTAATATTTCACTTGCTAGGCAAGCCAACGTTAGAATAATCTTAACCATTTTTTTTAACAAATTAGATTAAATGGAAGTCAATTATTGAAATAAAGTGCGTAAGACCATAACAACCGAATCATCAAAATACATCCCCGAATCCGGTGTTACAAGTGCACGAGCTACTAGAATAATACAAATAAAGGTCTAAATATAATTCAAGTTGTTTGAAAAATATAGCTAGGTGAAGATAGAAAGGGACTTCAGAACTACGGACGATGTGCAGTTATACCTCAAGTCTCCTCTAGATAACTGAATCCGAGAAAGTCTATGGTACGCCGTTGGGATCAACTCCAAAATCTGCACAAAAAGTGCAGAGTGTAGTATGAGTACAACCGACCCCATGTACTCCGTAAGTGTCGAGCCTAACCTCGACGAAGTAATGACGAGACTATGATAAGACATGCACTTAAACAGCCTCTACAAGCATATACAAATACGAAGCAACAATAACACAATAATTAACAATTATAAATTTGGGAGGGAACATGCGAAGGTGAATAATATAATAATTTCAGCAGGAGAAGTATCACGTAGCAGCCAATTAACTCATCAACAATAAAATGAGCAGCTAATAATATAAAAATGTCACGGTACCACCCTTCGTGCTTTTACTCTCATTCTTCCCATAAATATATAAATAAATAATAAGATAGGCACGGCATCACCCTTCGTGCTTTAACTCTCTTCTGGTACGTCATCACCCTTCATGCTTTAACTCACATCTGGCACGGCATCACCCTTCGTGCTTTAACTCTATTTGAAAATGGAACGGCATCACCCTTCATGTTTTTTCACTCTTTCTCATCATGGCAAGGATAATATAAATAATATAAATTTTACGGCATCACCCTTTATGCTTTTACACTCTTCCTTACCATGAAAATAATAATATAATTTCGGAAGAGTATTTAAATGCGGGGATATATACTTATCAATCAATTCAATACCAGAATACCGACCTCACCTTCCAAAATATTCAACAATAATTAAACTAGAAATAATCTCATGAAAAATGATCACATAAACAATAATAACTTAAGCAGGAATATCTTAATTAAATAGGCAATTATTCACAATAACCAAATTCCACCCGCATGCTTTGACTCAACTACAATGCATACGTACTCGTCACCTCACATATATGTTGTACTCGCACATTAAATCACGTAGCAAATAGACAAATAAGTCCTACTCTCTCAAGTCAAGGTTAACCACGACACTTACCTCGATTTGCAACCAACTCAAGATTCCAATATACCTTTGCCTCGCGAATTAGTGTCTGAAAGCTTCAAATCTAGTCACAAACAATTCAATATACTCAACACGATTCGTAGGAATTAATTCCACACGGAATTTCTAATTTTTTGAATTATATTTCGAAATTCATCTAAAAAATCAACAGTGGGACCCACATCTCGGATCTCGGAAATCTTACGAAATCCGAACACCCGTTCCGAGATGATTCCAATCATACAAAAATTATCAAATTTCGATGTCAAATGGACCTTCAAATCCTAAATTTTTGTTTTTGAAAAGTTTTACAAAATTCTAATTTCTTCCATCTAAATCCAAAATAAATGATGAATATAAAAATAAATTTATGAAATATAATCACTTTCGGGTATAGAATACTTACCCAAGTCAAAGTCATGAAAAACCCCTTTGGAATTACCCAAATCCGAGACTCAAAACTCAAAAATGAGTAAAAATGGCTAACTCTTGATTTTATGGGTTCTGCCCAGACTTTTGTGCATCCGCAGACACAAGTGCCGCATCTGCGAGCTTGTATTTGCAAGAAAAATCTCGCATCTGCGAAATGGCTTGCCAAGCTGGTGTCCGCATCTGTGAAAATTGGGCCGCATTTGCGGCTGCGCAGAAGCAGTACCTTCCGCATTTGCGATCGTCAAGCCGCAGAAGCGGTGATCGCATCTGCGACCATTTTTTCACAGAAGTGAGTAGGCTGCCCAGGCTCCAAATTCGCAGGAGCAACGAGACTCACCGTAGAAACGGGTCCTAACCTGCGCTCCTAAATTCGCAGGTGCGAAACACCAGAACCAGACCTGCAAATATTTACACAAATGATCCGAAACACGTCTGAAACTCACCCGAGCCCTTCGTGACCTCGTTCAAATATTCCAACAAGTCCCATAACATAATACGGACTTACTCGAGGTCTCATATCACGTCAAACAACACAAAAATTACAATTCACACCTCGATTCGGACTTATGAGTTTCAAACTTTTAAATTTACAAAACTTGTGCTGAAATGTATTAAGCGAATCTGGAATGACTTCAAATTTGGCTCACAAGTCATAAATGACATAAAGTAACTATTCCAACTTTCGGAATCGAAATCTGAGGCTGATATGAACACAAGTCAATTTGTGGTCAAACTTTGAAATCTTTAAGCCTTTAAGCTTCTAGTTTTTGTCAAATGGCGATAATTCAATCTAGGACTTCTGAATTAAATTCCGAGTTTACGCCCAAGTCTCAAATCACGATACGGACCTACCAGAACTGTCAAAACATGGATCCGGATCCGTTTGCTCAAACCATTAATCGAAGTTAACTCAAATGAGTTTTAAGCACTATTTCACATTTTAATCAATTTTTCACATAAAACCTTTTTAGAAAAATTTACGGACTGTGCACGCAAGTCGAGGAATGCTGAAAGGTGCTATTCAAGGTCTCAAAATACAAAAATAAATATTAAATTTAAAGATGACCTTTCGGGTCATCACAATTTTTCCTATTTGTTCTTTGACCATCCGGTTTACTAGGCGTTGGTTAGTGGCACCGGCGTTCTTTAACCCAAAAGACAATACATTATAACAATAGGTTCTGTATTTAGTGATGAAGGAAGTTTTTTTCTGATTGCTCGGGTCCATCCGGATTTTATTATACCCGGAATAGGCATCAAGAAAGCTGAGGATCTCGTGGCCGGTCGTCGCATCGATCATGCGATCGATGTTGGGTAGAAAGAGTCCTTAGGGAATGCCTTGTTCAGGTCTTTGTTATTCTACACATATTCTTAATTTATTTCCCTTTTTAGGGACTACTACTACGTTTTCTCACCAATCCGGGTACTTAACTTCCCGAATATAACCTATTTTAAGGAGTTTAGATACCTCGTCTTTGATTAATGCATGCTTGACTTCGGACTGGGGTCTCCTCTTCTATTTAACCAGGTGAAACTTCATATCCAAGCTCAGCTTGTGAGTAGTTATTTCTGGCGGGATCCCTGTCATGTCAAAATGGGACCAAGCGAAACAATCTATGTTAGCTATAAGGAATTCAATGAGTTTTTTCCTGAGCTCGGGACTTAACCTTGTGCCCAAGTATATCTTCCAATCGGGAAGGTGCTCGATCAATATGACTTGCTCCAGCTCCTCGACTGCTGACTTTGTGGCATCGGAATCGTCAGGGGCTATGAAAGACCTGGGAACTCCGTAGTCATCATCCTCGCCCGTCCCCTGCTTTTCTGGTTCGGTTCGGGCTGGTATCGGTAATTGCTATTTGGTTTCTTCCTTGGTGACCGAAATCGGTTTCTTTCATGTCGAGAGTATGGATATCGGGACCACTTCATCAACCACAAAAATCTTTTTGCGGTCGACTGCTCTCCATAAACTGTTTTAACTCCTCCCGGTGTGGGGAATTTTAACGCCTAGTGTAATGTCGAGGGTACTGCCCTTATGTTGTGAATCCATGGCCTCCCGAATAAAGCATTGTATCTCATATCTCATTCGATCACGTAGAACTTTGTTTCCTGAATGGTTACGGCGGTGTTCACTGGTAGGGTTATCTCCCCTCTAGTGGTCGAGCTACCTGAATCAATTAACACACGTTTAATTCGAGATCTATTTATGAGTACAGATATTACCAGTGCGTCATTTTGTGGATGCACGATGCCTTCAGCATCCTCGACATTGAAAGATACGGTTCCTTCTGGAACATAATCTCGAGTCCATTTTTCCCTTGAGATGGACACTTTGGTACGCATTAACATCATCCTCTGGGGGACGTCAACCCCACCAATGATCATGTAAATGATGTGCCGAGGTTTCTCTTGCTTGATCTTCTTGTTGGAGTCCTTATTCCTAAAGTGATGTTTGTCTCGATCACTCAAAAAATTTTGGAGGTGTCCGTTGTTTAATAACCAGGCTACTTCCTCTCTCAATTGTCGGCAGTGTTCGGTTCTGTGGCCGTGAGTGCCATGATATTTACACATTAGGTTGGGGTCCCTTTGGGAAGGATCGGATTGTAATGGTCGAGGCCACTTAGTATCTTTGATGCGTCCGATGGCTGATACGATGGCAGCAATATTGATGTTGAAGTTGTACTCCGATAAGCTTGGTGCTTCCTTAGACTCGATGGGTATGTCAAAACCTCTTTTGCTCATGAGTCCCTAGTTATTCTAACCTTGATCGCTCCTTCTTTCACTTCTCACAGTGTTACGTACGAACCCATGGCCTCTTCGATCTCCATTGTACGGTTGATACCAGTCTCTATTCGATCTTGGTTCACGATCAATGTCTCTCGGATCTGTCACCAGATCCGACGGGATAAACAGACCTGGAAGGGGCCCCGAGCTGATCGTCTTCGACCCTAATTTTTGATTGGTGCCGGTTATGGACGTCGGCCCAGGTTACTACCGGGTATTCTATCATATTTTGCTTCAACTACTATGAAGCCAATGAACTTCGGGGATTGAGTCCTTGGGTGAAGGCCTGCACGTCCCAATCATCTGAGACCAAAGGTAGGTCCATCCGTTCCATTTGAAACCTCGATACGAATTCCCTAAGCATCTCGTTATCTCTTTGTTTTACCTTGAAAAGGTCTAATTTTCTGGTCTCGACCTTTATGGGGACGACGTGTGCTTTTACAAAGGCATCTGCAAGCATAGCAAACGAGTAAATAGAATTAGGGGTAAGTTGTGATACCATATCATAGCTCCTTTCGACAAGGTTTCTCTAAACGTTTTCAACAGAACGGATTCAATTTCATCATCTTCCTAGTCATTTCCTTTGATGGCGCACGTATAAGAGGTCATATGTTCATTGGGATCAGTTGTCCCATTATACTTCGGAATTTCAGGCATACGAAACTTCTTTGGGATCGGCTTCGGAGCTGCGCTTAGAGGGAAAGGTTTTTGGATAAATGTTTTGGAATCTAGGCCCTTAAGTATCGGTGGTGCTTCCGGGATTTGGTCGACCCTCGAGTTATAGGTCTCCACTTTTGTTTCGTTGGATTCGATTTTCTTTTCTCCCGATTCCACCCGTTTTGTCAGTTCCTCAAGCATCTTTATTATCAAGGGGTTGGTCCCGAGTTCTGCTTCACCCAGCCTTTCTGTGGCCGATTCAGTTCTGCGTGCATTTTCTCAGGACGATTTGGGCTCAACTCTACTGGGGTCTCGGCTTTGGTTCTACAACTGGGCTATCGCTTCCTGTTAAGCCTGTTACATTTCGAAGATCACGCGCAAGTTGATCCTGTCACCTTCGTCATTGCGCGTACTCCGGGCTATCGATCGGGCTCCCCCGTGAATGTTGTTTTCGGGGTCACTAGGCAAGTCTACTTCGATAGCCACGTGTGAGTTAGCATCGATTGGATCAAGGACCGGGACTCCGTTGGGGTCAGCAGTGGGAACCTCGTTGCTGGGTACCACGTTGTTGTTTTCTCCATGGTGGCTGGACTCGACATCCACGTGCAAATGGGTAGATTGGGAGTTCAACATTTTTAATCTGACATGAAATTAAAAGCTCAAAGAACAAGTGTAATATAGAGTGTGTTATGGAAATTTGTATCAAATTGCCACTATTATCCTTAGCCCCACGGTGAGCGCCAAACTGTTTACCCTTAAAATGAATAACAATTAAATTTTTAAATGATTTTAAGGATACGTGGATTAATTCAATACAAATGATAAATTGCATTAGATTAAACAGATAAAGAACGTGATAAATTATCAAACCAATCAAGAGGGGTGATCCTAGACTTAGTAACAGCTTAATAGAATGTCTGCCTTCAAACCCGGGCTCACGTTACTAATGATTTGATGAACAAAAGTGAGAGCTTTGAATAAGAGAGAAAATAAGAGTATATTGCCTTGATGTGCGTGTTACAATGTCCCTAATGAATAATCAGACCCCCTCCCCCCATATAGTAGGGGAGTTTTACCCTAAGTACAATTTCATAAAAGGTAAAAATCTTTCGTTTAACTAATCACCGGTTCTCTGCCGATATGTGTCGAGATCCACGCCGTGATATCCGGCCGGTCGCAAACACCATGGCCTTATGTTGGTCGTGATCGATTGTCTGGTAATGCTCTCCGAGGCTTTTGTGGTTCGAACCGGACCTGGGGGTCATGGCCCCGATACTTCCGAGGGCGGGTGTTTTGCCTGGACCCCGGACCAAGGGGCTCCTTGCCTCGATTTCGGTTCCTTGCCTTTACGTTTCTTGCTCCGTTTACTTCATCGGAAACTGAGGCGTTCCATGGGCTCGGTTTCACCCGTATACAACCTATACATATTGAATTTTATTTTTGGTTCCTAATTAAGTCCCAAATTCTGATTTAGTCCTGCCCTTGATCTGTTAATTCCAATCCCAACATGATGTTTGAGGTGTAATTTGCTAGGATCAAAACAATCAGATGTCATGCGGAAGCTAGTAAGGCAAATCTTGAACGACGATAATTAGACAACAAAAGAGAAATATATCAAAAGAGACACAAACATTTAACGTGGCGATCAATTTACCTACGTCCATAGATGGAGATGAACAATCTATTATATAAAAGAGAGTATATAATATAGAGAGTATACATTATCGAGAGAATAACCTCACAAAGAGATAAATACAAATGGTAGGCTAACATTTATCCCGAAATAATTATCTATTGGAATACATATGCAACGATGGGTGTTCCATTTTCATTCCATGCACTTATTATCGTGACTACATGGGCTTCATGTACATTTTAGGTTGCTATTCAAAAATATAATAAAATAAAGCCGTATTTTTATACTACTCACTGATAACCATATATAGAGTAAAGTTTGGTCAGTTTAATAACCTCTGTCGGAAAATTATTCTCTATATATATAAAAACTTATATTAAGTATATATGTCAAGAATTATTATTATACATATACAGAGGCTTAGCCACCCTGTATCAAGGGTGGTCAAGCGCACACCCTTCGACGAAAACTTATACTGCATATATAAGTTAAATACTATTTTAAATGGTTATATATTATATTTTAAATACCCTTAACATAATTGAGTGCCAGCGTTCTTGGTGTTCAAAGTAATGTGTTGTTCATGGGTTCCGCTAATTTTATTTGCCAAAACTAAACAGAGACCACCATGTGGTCTATTTGATTCTTTTTCAATCCAAAAAATTCCTAAATAAAAACTCTTAAAAATTAAAATTTTAGTAGAAATAAACAATTATTCTTAAACGTAATTTTGTATCTAAAAGTTATTTCTTAAATAAATTTCATAATTTAAAAGGTCAAACTTTACAAATATTTCACAGCTCTCTACAAATTATAAATCCTCTCGACTCTCTTTCCTTTGGTTTATGCTTTCTTTTATTAGTAAAATTTCTAATGTTGTCTTTTTGTTATTTTAATTTTAATTTTTAAATTATAGTTTTGTTAAAAGTTTTTTTTTTTGTTTAGCTAAATGTTGCGTAGTTTAATCTAAAAAGAATTGGTATATCATTCATCGACAAAATTATTATTAACTTGTTTAAAATATGAATATTCTTGACGAAATTTCTGACTATATCACTTTACATATATATTTAATCTTGAACACCCTTAGTCACGTCAAGCATGGAATTGCCGAAAAAAGGGGATTACAAGGTTGTGTATTCAGTGGAAACACAATTCGATGTCTTAAGGAGGAGAATTACAAATTGATAAATAACCCACACGTCTCCACTCTTTTTTATTTTTGTTTTGTCACAATTTGGAGAATATAATCTTTTTTTTTTTTATAAACTGGATATATTAATATCATTAAAGGCGTCACAAAATTACATCAGTAAGGGAATGTGAGTTCCTTGAGTAGTAGCATTAACAGAAAATGTATCAATATTACAAATATTAATTTTCCTTTTAAAAACAGTTCTTAAGATGTTTGCCCACACTGCTTCGTTAGCAAATACCGGAGGAACTGCCAAAACCTGTGTTCTTTCAAAGCTTCCCTTCTTAGCTCCTTCCTTTGCGAGGAGATCCGCCACTTGGTTCTATTCCTTGTAGTTATGCCATATGGCTGGATTCCCCAGTTGCTCCATCATTGACCTGCAATCATAGATTATGGGGTTGTGTGTCAATGCCTCGATCCAAAACCCACTATAGGTCGTGATGACGCCCAACGTCGCCATTAGGCAAATAAACGGTTAATTACCAACTTAATTGTTTATTTTATTATTTTTAAAATTATGAATCTTATTAGATAGAGAGATCGATGCATCAAAAATCGTACATATTTATGATTTAAGTAAAATATAAATTAGAAGTGTCTCAATGGTAAGCAAAATCATAAACAAATTCTAGAACACCCCAAAACCCGGTGTCACAAGTGCATGAGCATCTACTAGTAAGTAATATAACAAAACATAATTTGTTTGGAATACAAGGTAGATATGATAAAGTAAATAATTGTGATGGAAACTTTGTGTGCTGCGAATCGTGGCGTGGAATACAGCTCACCATAGAGTCCCTTCAGTAGTTGTGCCTCCGCGCCCAAGCGACCACCAAATGAACATGTCAAATCCTGCACATTTAGTGCAGAAGTGCAGCATGAGTATGTAAATCAACGTATACCCAGTAAGTATCTAGCCTAACCCCGAAGAGATAGTGATGAGGGTCGACATTGACACTTACTAGTGGTCCAACAAATCAAATATAATAAAGTAGGCAAATATGAAACATGGTAGGTAACAATGAGTACAAGCAAAGGCAAATAATACGGTCTACAGTTGAACAGTAAACACAAAATCCTCAAACACGATACCTCTCAAATGGAGTACGTAATGGTCAACACCAAATCAACGGTCATATCTCAAATTTGGTAATTTCATGAATACGCGGATTTCTTATTAAGTATTTCGCACGATTCTGCCGAGGCAAGCGGCCCGATCCCATAAGAGTGGTTTTATAGAAATATCGAGGTGAACGGCCCGATATCATAAGAATATGATACATGATACTGTCGAGGCGAATGGCCCGTTCCCATAAGAGTGTAGTACTACCGAGGCGAACGGCCGGATCCCATAAGAGTGTGTTATATAGTACTGCCAAGGCGAACGACCTGATCCCATAAGAGTATTTCATGAAATTGCTGAGGCGAACGGCCCGATCCCATTAGAATATTAAGCTTTTACAGATCTTTGACTCCACTTACGAATATACATGTGAGTTATGAGATTCAAGAAAACTTTCTGATGGATACGCACAATGCGGACGAAATCAGTAAGGGAAGTACAATTTCTACGGCTGAACAAGTAGCTTGTCAAGTATCTAAAATAGCGAGTCCATTACTTTACGCGAGTCTAGTCTCGGGTCATAATGCGAATTAAATCAATTGAACAGTCAAAAGTAACGCAAATAATACAATTAAAGCACGACGTGAGTCTAAGTCTATCTGGACATAATAAGGAATTCTAGCATACGTACGGACACTCGTCGCCTCATATGTGCGTAGCTCCCACAACATGTAGCACATAATAAATATAACACCTATGGGATAATTTTTTCCTCATAAAGTTAGACAGAAGACTTACCTCGCTTCGAAATCCGATAACCGGCTTTAACGCCTTTCTAACACCTCAAATCGATGCCAAACGATCCGAAACTAGTCAAATAACGTGCAAACCAATCAAAATATACTCCAATATTCGTAATTTAACAATTAGAAATAAATTCTCAACTCCTCAAGAAAATTCAACCCCCGGGCCCACGTGTGTGGATTATGAAAATACCCATAACTTATATAGTTTATATTCCGAAAATTTTCCAATTTTGTCTATGAATTGACCCTCAAATCAAGGATTTACCATCTCATAACTTTGGGGCTCAAACCCCCAATTTCTACAATCTAAAACGGATAAAAATGATAACCAACGAAAATAATCATGAAAAATATCAAAATAAAGGTCATATATTTACCCCCTTGTTGAGCCCGGTGATACGAGAACAACTCCGTAAATAGCATCTCAAACGGAGCTCTAGAACTCAAGATATGCTCAAAATACTAAAATGATCGGTCTGTCCATTTAAAATACTGTCCACGCGATTTTTGTTCTTCACCTTCGCGGGACACCTTCGTGTTCGCGAAGAGAAATTTTTTGCGTTGACCGGTCAACCCAAATTTCCTTCTTCGCATTCACGGGACCTCCCTCGCGTTCGCGAAGAACAAAGTCCGCACCAAAAACCAACAATCATTCCCGACACATAAATGGGCATAACTCTCTCATACGACCTCAGAATTCGATGATTATTATCGCTATGATTCTGTAATTACGATACGGATCTAATGAATCAATCAAATCACAAATCAAAGGTAGTTGTCTCAATATTATACCCTTTATATCCAAAGAAACGACTTTTAAACATCAAATAGAGTGCGATACAACCCAAACACATCTGAAACATACCCGAGACCCCCGGGACCCCGTCCAATTACACAAACCAGTCTCAAAACATAACACAAACCTTATCGAAACCTCAAATCATACCAAACAACATCAAAACTATGAATCAACGATCAAATCCTCCTTTTAACTTTCAAACATTCAATCTTCGTTGAACGCATCCGAATTACACTTAAACATTTCGGAATGATGCCAAATTTTACATACGAGTCATAAATCGTGATATGAACCTATTCCAAGGCTCATAACCCCAAACAAACATCTATAATACCAAAGTCCATTTCAAACCAAACTTAGAAAATTTTAAAACCTTCAAATTGCCAACTTTCCATAATAAGTGCTGAAATGCTCCCGGACCACCCGATACTCAACTCGAATATACTTCCAAGTCTGAAATCATCATACAAACCTATTGAAACCTTCAAATCTCAATTCTGAGGTCGTTTACTAAAAATTCAAACATTGGTCAACTTTTCCAACTTAAAGCTTCCGAATTGAGAATTTTTCATCCGAATCAACTCCGAACTTCCTGAAATTCAATTCTGAACACGCGTACAAGTCATAGAACATGAAGTGAAGATACTCAAAGCCTCAACCATCGAATGACATTCTAAAGCTCAAAATAATTGATCGGGTCGTTACAGTCAAGTTACCATTTCTTATCATGGTTATTACCTCTATGGAGTCTCTATCTATCACTAGGGGAGAAAGCATTTGATCAATAACAATTCTTAAGCCCTGCCATAGAGCTTGAAGCTTAGCTCTAATGCTATTTGTGTGGGGTATCCCTTTCATGTAGACAATAACCCAATCACCTCTATTGTGCCTAAAGACACATCATATTTCCCCTTGCCCAGTTAAAGCACAAGCAACCCCATTAATGTTAAGCTTGAGAGTCCTAGCCTCTGGTGGTTGCCACTTGAGGTGGAGGGTAACTTTTTCAAGATTTAGTTTTTGACTAGTAGTTACATGACAGTACTCAATTGCCATAGCAATTGTTTGGTGGATAGAGGTGTGGGTCTTTATTTTCTCAAACATATTGGTATTTCTAGTTTTCCGAATGCTCCAAAAACAGAAGGGGAGTAGCATTTTCCAATCAATACAAGAATTAAAGTGGATATGTTGGAGCATGTGCCAAGTATCCTCCCAGTTTTGCATAGTGAAGGCAGTAGGTGGGATGACATGATTGTTAGTGCTAGTCATTACCAGGTTGAGCCAAAATACCTTGTCATTAGGGCACTCAAAGAAAACTTGGTTAATATCTTCCTCGTGTACTCCACAGTAGGAAGTCTATTCTGATGTATCAGCCATGTGAAGAACTTGATCTTATTTGGAACCTTTAGATTCCATATCCAGTCATAGAGGTCTTCTTGACCAGGATTGCTGGTGAAGTTAGAGGCAATGAAATTCTCGGCTGACCTAGAGGAGAACATCCCAGTGGGTGTGAGTTTCTAGATTAGTTTATCATTGGCCCTTGCATTAAGATGGATGAAAGTACTTTGGATAATGGTAGAGATCTCATGGGGAATGGGGTATCTGATTGAGTTGAGGTCCCATATCCCATTATAGTGCACATTATTGACTTTCCTGTTCAAGTCAGTCAATTTCCAAGACCTCTTAGGATAGAGCTAAGAGGTTGCAAATTGGTAACTAATTGTCCTCCAGAAAGTTGATCATGTCCCCTTTGTAGGCAATCCACCTGGAGGCTTTAATGCACAAGTTCCAACCCTCTTCAATGCATTGCCAGACCCTAGTCTTGGGCTTTCTTGTATTACTAGTCCCACTACAATGCTTACTCATGAGCACTCTAGCCCAGATGAAATTGGTGTTATTGTACATTCTTCATGCTAGGCTAGTATGACAAGTTTTATTCTTTATGTGTGCTTGTTGCAAACCCAGACCCCCCATATTCTTTGGTTTTGTGATTGTGTCCTATTTTACCATGTGAAGTTTCCTTTTTTCAGCAGTAGTACCCCAGATAAAATTTCTTTGAACTTTATCACTCTAGTTGGTTATTTTAAAGGGCAGCTTAATGTATTGCATTGCATGGCTGGGGATGCTACTCATATTAGCTTTAGATAGAGTAGTACGGTCAACCATGTTGAGGAATTTTATTTTCCAACCTGCCAGCTTGGTGTTAAGGTTGTCTAAGTTGAATTGAAAGTCACTACTTTTGGGCCTTTTGTGAAAAATGAGAAAGTCATGGTATTTCCCAAAGGATGAGCCAGCTTGATGCCCAGGATTAAGCTGCATTGACTAGCCCATTCCTCTTTATAGTTAGCCGAGAAAAAGACCTTAGACTTAAAGAAGTTGACCTTCTTACCAGAGGTATTGTTAAATTCCCCTAGTGCACTTAAAATAACATGACAGTTCTTATTGTTTGCCCTAGAAAATAGAGTGAGATCATCAGCAAAAAATAAGTGAGAGATCTTAGGCCCACTCCCGCTGATGTTGATTGGGAACCAGGAGTTATTCCTAACAACCTCTTCTATATTCCTAGAGAGCCTCTCCATGTAAATGATAAAAATGTAGGGGGAAATAGGGTTCCCCTGCCTAATACCCCTAGTTGGGTTGAAAAAAATTAGTCTGGTCTCTATTAACCAGGACAAAGATGGAACTGGTGGTGATGCAAGACTTAATCAGAGTGATTAGTCTACTTGGAAAATTAAAGAAGAGTCTCTGATGAATGACCATTCCAACATATCAAATGCTTTCTCTATGTCTGCTTTTAACACCATGTTAGCATTTTTTTTCCTTCATCTTTTGAAAGTGATTTATGTATTCCTAAACCACTTTGGCATTATCACCAGCTCTTCTGTTGGATAAGAAACTGGCTTGAGTTGGACCAATGATTTTGTTAAGGACATGCTTGATTCTGTTGACAATGATCTTAATAACTAGCTTATACATGGTGTTGCACAGTCCTATAGGTCTGAAGTTTATCAGCATAGTAACATTAGGGCATTTGGAGATTAGGTAGAGGTAGGTTCTGTTAACCTCAGAGGGCATGACACCAGATGAAAACACTGACATGCAGTAATAATTTATCTGGTTGGATAGAATATCCCAATGCTTCTAATAGAAGAAAGGATGAAGCTCATCTGGACCGGGAGCCTTCATAGGTTTAAAAGAGTTTAGGGCACATTTAATTTCAGACAACCTCAAGGGGGGAATCCAAGGTTTCTTTGTCACTGTTATCGAGGACATGAGGTCTTTCTTCACTATTCGAGGGATTCCTAGTGGAGTGATGATGTTCAGAGGTGAAAATATTGGAAAAGTACTTGAGGATGGCTTCTTTATGGGTGAGATTCTTGGATTAGGTTTCCTACATCATCTTTCAAACATAGGATTTTGTTCCTCCTTCTTCTGTTAAGTGTTGAAGTATGGAAAAAACTGGTGTTGGCATCTCCCTCACTCAGCCGGTTAATCCTAGATTTGAGGTTCCAGAAGTCCTCTTTATTCTTAAGGATAACATTAAACTCATGCTACTGGTTAGCTTCTAAACTTTGGAGAAAGGTGCTAAAAGGGTATTCATTGGATTTTTGAATGCCATTTAATCTAGCAAGGATATGCCTTTTCTTGTGAAATATTTGTCAAAAACATGTTTATTCAAGAAGGTCACCATACTTTTGAGGATCTCAGTTGCCCTATGGATGTTATACTCAATAGAGAAACTATCTTGCATAATAGGGAGAAATTCAGGGTGGTTACCACCACATAGATTCAAATCTAAAGGGTATGTTATGCCTAGTGTGTTGGTTACTCAAGATGTTGAGGAGAAGGGGGCAATGATCAGAGTGAGTCCTAGGCAGATGAGTCACTGTGGTTCAGGGAATATTTCTATCCAAGTATTAGTTGCAAGACATCTATCAGGTCTTCCTAAGATCGGGTCTTGCCTCCTAGCATATCTTTTATTGGTCCAGGTGTATTTAGAGCCTTTGAACCCCAGGTCCACTAGCTTACATTGATTAAGACAATGCCAGAATCTATTACTTCTATTGAAATTGAAGCAGTTTCCACCCAACTTTTTTATAGCTTTCAGGATTTCATTAAAATCTCTCCCAACTAGCCAGCTACCCCTATATACAGATGTTAAGTCTTCTAGGAGCTCCCAAAGTCTATTCATATCAGCCACGCAATTACAAGCATATATAGTAGAGAAGAGTCATTTTGAAGAAGAGGAAATTACCTGCACCATAGCATGAATCCCTTGAGGTGTGGTGGAAACCTCCTCGAGCTTGAGCAAGTCATCCTTCCACATTAGCACAATGACACCAGATTGGCCAATAGAGGGAGTTTGTAATTGTGCGTCAAACTGAAGCTCAACAGTTAGGTGCTTGTGATCTGCCATCCTAGTTTCAAGCAGGACCAGCAGAGCAGGGTTGTGAAGCTTAATCATGGAGGCACAGTGTCTATGAAACTCATCACTATTAGTACCCCTAGCATTCCATATTATGAAATTCATCAACAATGAATTTTGAGAGGGGGGACCTTTCTCTTGGTTCCCTTCCCCTTTCCCACATGGATTGGCTTCATCACACTCAACATGGGATTTAGGGATACTGTTGAGTTCTATGAGTTTGGAGATAAGGGCACTCGGAGATCGATTATGCAGCTTGTTAGCTTTCTGGGGCACAGAGTAATAAGCATTTCTCTCAAGAGCTCTTTGAACTCTATTTTAAGTGGTTCTTGCATGAGAAAGGCTTTTGTTTTTGGGACACCTCGCTTTTCTATAAGGTTCTACATATCCACATTGGATTCCCTAAGATAACTCAGGATGTTGTTGGGTCCCCTGCTTAGTTGGTTGAAGGGAGATACTGGATAGGAGGATGGAGGAGGTACTTGCACTACTGGTGGCCATTGGGTGATGTTGGGTGATGAGGTTAGTGTTTCTAGGTTCATCAGGGGAAAAAAGGGCATGGACTGACAGAGGTGGCCCATGAGGCTGTTGATCTCCTCCATAGACAATGGTTGATGTCCCAATGTACTGTGCTTAAAGCGGTGTGGACATCCACAGCTGGTGTCCAAAGTTTGCCAACCCTTGGTGGAGAAGCTGCCTCACTAACCCAGCTAAGTAGCGAGGGTCCTGGACGATGATTTTCATGGGTACTGACCCCACCATCATCTATAATTTTTGGCTGCTCCCCTGTAATGCTAGTTCCAGCCAGGAATTTGACGTGTGTTCTGGTAGTAGTGGCGTGGAGGAAATCATTAGTGGAGAGATGATTGTGGGTTAGGTGTTTGAGTTCGAGTTTTCCATTGTTGTTCTCAGCTTCGTGGAATCCTCTAGATGAGGGTTTAGAAGAATGGATCATATTTTGGGAATTATGACTATAAGTCATCTCTTCTTCGTTGGGAGCTGTGTCTGAAGATTTTACTTGTGCAGTCAATCTTGAAGGATTGACAAACAAAGTCTTCTCACCGGTAACAATGGGCAATTGATGTGTAACAGGTAATCGATTACCTCTAGTGGAGGTGACACATACGAAGGAGAGTGGGGGGTAGGTTATGTGTGAGTGGAGGGGGATCAATTTTTTGATCCCTTGGTAGGGTGGCCCACTTTCAAGTGGGTTTGGGCTGTCAGAGGATTTCCTTAAGAGACTGTGATATTCTTTTCTTTTGTAAGAGTACCCGATTTAGGGGGTACAGAGTGAAGTCTACTGAGGGTATCTTTTTTCCCATCTTTAGTATCAATTTTAGGATTGTGGGTGTCACGTAGTTTCCCCAAACAAGCATCTCTTAGAGGTGGGTTAGGTAGATGCCTTTTATTGCCAGAAAGATTGGTGTGCGGTGGGTGGGGTGGGCTACTCAGGCCTAATTGCTGAGTTAGGCTAATAAGTTTCTGGGCCTCATTAGGCCTTGAGAAGATGTCAGAGCCTCCTGACCGCCCTTTTGGCCCAACTGGTTTTCCGGGTCATTCTCAATGTGGCCCAAGTTAATAAAATCCACGACGGATATATGATTCAGGGCAAGGAACGCACCTGACGCCGGATTGAACCGCTTTACCTACGTTTGTGTAGCTTATGTCGTTGTTCCCTTATGTTGTCGTTGTGTATGATTGTTTTTTCTAAATGGGACGGTCTTCCATTGGGCATCACTGTTCAGCACTGCTTCTTCTCCAGTTGGGTTATATTTATATTAAGGTCTGGGTTGGTGTTTTGGTCTATGGGTTTGGTCTTAAACGAGCACGATCTTAATGTGTACCCAATTCGCCCACAGGCCTTGCAAAGGATCCCCTCTCCCTCATACAGTATAGACTGGTTATGGGTACATATGTTGCAGTAGTAATTAGGATTTCTAGGGTACTTGAACACAAATCCTAGTGTATCCGCCCCTTAGGGTGGATGAGGTGCAGGTGTCAATCTTTAGTAGATTTCTGATTCTGTTGCCGACTTGTTTGAGTATAGCTTTATCGTAGAATTCCGTCGGCAACTGGGGTAGCCTGGTCGTAGAAACGAGGTTTGCCTCTAAGAGGATTTCCTTGAACGAGTTCTTTGGGGCATATCTTCCTCCATATCCCGTTGGTGGGGTACAAGGAGGATATCAGGAGGTTCTTGTTGAATTTGAATTGTGGGGTCATTTGCCCGTGGTGGGCCTGTAGATATTTTGGGATTTATGTGGGTTAGTGGGAGTTAGAGAGAGGATAGTCTTTCTCTCTCTATGTTGTTTATTTCCCAAAGATACATAATCTTCTCATTAGGAAGAATGTTGTATATTTCATCTTCCATAAAAATAAAAATAGATAATCCAACTTTCGGGTATGTGTTCGAACGCAAAAGTTGGTGTAATAAGCCATCTAGGACATATAAAAAGAGAAATTTTCATAATTACTTATGGATTTATAAAATATTTCATAATCTACAACTAATAATAAAATAACTTATTCTACAATAAAGGTATAAAAATATACTCTACAAATACACTAAATTTCCTATTAAAGGGAAAACATATTCCATAATCAGCTCCTAAAGTTTCTCCATTTTATTAATTATTGATGACAATTATAACAATATCTCTCATAACCACGTTGATACATTAAAAAAATCTCATGTTACTCTATCTGTGCGAAAATTAATCAATCAAATTAAGAAGACCCAAAAGTTTATGGGATACTTTGAAGGAATCATTATCCAAAGAAAACCCCAAAAGAAAAAATACAGTAATACATTTTATATATATATATATATATATATATATATATATATATATATATATATATATATATATATAATACTGGTATAGAGTGTGGAGGTATTTCGTACACGTGACGATGTATAATATATTTTTAAAAATATTTTATTTCCAGTTCAATGTTTGTATATTATATATTAATATACATATATTATATAGTATATATAATATACAATAATACATTGTATAAAAACTTGGGGGAAATAAATACATTTTGCTGATGGAAATATAAAGAAGAAGCAAACTTGGGGAAACAAATATAATGTATATATTTTTAAATGTATATTATAAAATGTATATATTATTAAAATATACAATAACACAATATACAGTATATATAATATAAAATAATACATTGTCAATTAAAATTTGGGAAAGCAAACACTTTCAGCTGCAAAATTCCCAAGCCTTTAGTGATTTTTGGATGGTTTACGGGTGTTCTAAGGGAGAAAAAAAATAAAAATCTTCTATAATTTAAAATTGAAAGGGCATGTTTCTTTTGAGAGTGAATATGCTTTGATTGTTTTAATAACTAATACACGGATGGTTGAGACATTATAGGAGTTTAAAAAAATAGATATTGTGTAACTGACCACTTAACAAATTGTTTGTACCATTATCCCATGTTCAGGGGAGAAATTTTAGGAGTTTATGAACTTAGGAATTTAATTAAAAAGTTAAAAAAATTGTAATAAATTGTATTTGTGAAATTTTCTAAAAGTGATTGTAACTTTTGCAAATAACTGTTAAAGAAGTTGTAATCTGTGTAAATTCCTCTCATAGAAACCCCGAAAGACAAGTTAGTGGTAGCCATGCATGAAATGTATATTACCTAAAAAAGAAGTATGAAATAATGCACAGTAGCATTATTTAATTAAAATAATCCAAGTGCTGGTTAGAATCCTTATATATAATATCTTGTGTGTTTGGTAGAAAAGAAATATTTTCTGAATAATTCTTTTCGTATTTTTTATTTTAAAAGAAAATATTTACTGAAATTAGTGAAAAATACTTCCCTGCTAATACAAGTGAAGTCATTTTCTGGGATAAAAATTATTAGGCGTGCGACTAAAGTCTTATATCAGTAGTTGAAAAGATTGAGAACCTACATATAAGGTGTAGAGATCTCTTAAGATCAACTTTAGGTCGTGCGAGAAATTATTTACATTCGGTAGCCGAAAAAGTATATAAAATTTGTATAATTTTTATTTATAATATACATAATCTATGTGTGTCTATATATAAAAGAATACATTTTTAGGCTATTATTTTGAGAGCGGCTATACAATATCATTTTTCTCAACTCTTAATGGTATTAGGCCTTTTGAGAAAACCGTGTTGGCTTGACCCAAAGAGGACAATATCACACCATGTTAATTGTTAAGAGTATCATTGGGTTATTTTAGCCCAACAATTGGAATTAGAGCCAGGTTCAGCGGGATGAGTATGGTGATGGCAGAGTAGAGTGATGGTGCGGGACTCGATTTGCTTACTCTTACAAGCTTGGAGATGCACACATAAAAAGAAGTTAGTTGCGGGCTTTGGCTCACATAAATACTCTAACGATGTGAGTGACACATAGTGAATCTCGAAAATTGACCCGTGAATTATAGTAATGGACTTCCTTACGCTTATGAGCCTGGACACGCGCACATAAAAAGAAGCTAGCACATGGAACTGGTTCGAGGGGAAAACCTGTGGATCGTGGTAGTTGGCCACGTGAAACTTAGTTTGACAGGAAATTTTTTGGGTGTGAATAAATTCACATTGGTAGCTGAAAAGATTGGGAGACTACGTATAAGGTGTAGAAATCTCTTAATTGTCTGATGCGTTTTAGGGAAAACCGTGTGGGCGAGGCCTTTCGGAGAAAACTGTAAACTTAATCAAAAGCGGACAATATCACACCATATTAAAAGTTTTATCGGTCATTTTTGCCCAACAAAAATAGAGGCGCTAGACACCCCGCCTCGCTTTCTGCCGTATTTACCAATCAGTCAACAGAAAGCAGCATGATCCATGGAGTTTATTTCATGGAATTGACTGCAGTCATGCCTTTATCAATGTCTGTCAAAGTACCAATTTCCACATTCGACATGCCTTCTTTTGTTTTTTTATTGGGTCATGGACATGCCTTTTTCATTGTCTGCATAAAAATCTTGTTATATCAAAAAACTGTTTTCTTTTCTCGTCATTTGTAGGCGTTTGTTTGAAAATCTTGCGTTTTTCTTAGAGTTCTTTTTGCCAAAAAAGTTTTTAAAAAAGCGTTTCTCACTCACCATCAAAACATTAGAAAATAAGTAAGTCAATCACTTATTTAATGATGGCAACGGAACATGTATATTTTTTGACCTTTGAAAATGGTTTCTTGCATGTCATAATGGTAGTCAATTGGGAATCAAAGAAAAGACAAATGGGGTTGCTAGTACAGCTAAAATTGTATAGCAAATCGATAAGTAATGACAAAAAAGATAACCTAAGAGAAAACATTTATAATATGTATATCTGCTAAGCAAGCAAGCATCTTTCTCTGTCCTACAACAATATCATATACTCACGGCTAGTGGTGTCAAAAATAATTTTGTTTTAAAAATAGTTATCCATTAGAAAATGAGTTGGATAATGAACTTTTTAAAAACGGGTCAAATATGGATAAAAATCATATTATCTACTTAGAAAATGGATAGCCAATGAATAAATAATGGGTTTAACTTTTACATATGCAAAGCCACAAATTGGAGGTTCCTCAAGTTTAGGAGACTAGGAATTCTCTCAAAAGTGATCAAATTCAAGAAGTCATGAATAATATGGATATCCATATTATCCGCCGGTTAACTCATTTTTTATTCGTATTAAATATGGGTCGGGCGTCGGATAATTTATCGAGAGAAATTCATTTGTAGCCACTCGGTGAAAACTAATGTCAACTGGTAGCCACAAAATAAGGTATACAATTTATAGCCCAAAAATAATTATAAGGGCTAGCAAGTGAAACCTAGAAACCAACGAGAAACTCTTGGCTCCTAAATGCAACCATAATAGCGGCTAGCCAAACCTCTAGCCTAATATTCTTTTAAAATTAATGTTAGTAGTTAAAAATTTTAAAATCTCGCCAAATCACACCCAAAATCCTTCATATCTAGTGAAATCCCCGAAAAAACTATCCTTTCAGCCCCAAAATTCCATCAAACCCAATTGTCTTCTCCATAACCACCAAACTTCTTCCTATTATACACAAATTATAATCCCCTTTTTAACTTTTACAAAGAATTTTAAATTTTTAATGATCCAATTTAGAAAAATATATTATTACATAAGAAAAAATACTCATGATATAAGAAGAAGAAGAAGAAGAAGAAGAAGAAGAAAAAGAAGAAGAAGGTGATGTACAGGTTGTACACGTACTATACGTTTTTTATACATCGTTGAACAATATATTTTTTATACACTTAAAATACACAACAGCTCGGAATACACTAAGAATACATTGTGAAACTCAGAAAATATTATATATAAAACTTTTATATATTGTTTAACTGTAAATATACATCTTATATACATATATAACGGTTTATATACAATTTTTATACAAAAATATAATTGCACAATATGTATCAATCATGTATAAATTATGTATATAATTTGTATATAGTATATATAAATATTATATAGTATACATACATAATATATACATAATATATACATATTGTGTAGTATATATACACTATATAATCATGTAACGCTTTGAATATACAAACACGTTAAGAATACACTCAATATACACAAAGTGCATTGTCAAACTTAGGATACAATGTATATACAACTTTTATACATAGCATAATAATAATAATATATATATATATATATATATATATATATATATATCAAACAAAATTACATATAAGTATCGTCCAGCTTCCTTATTAAACCCAGACCCACCATCAACACTCATTGTAAAAGATATTCACTCACAAAATACCATTATGACAAGAAGAAGAAGCAGCAGCAGCAACCGCCCGAATGAAAACAAAACCAGTCGATCTACCATAAAATCCCATATCCTCACAAAAATTATAATAACAACCAATAAAACACCAACAGAAATACACAGAGCTTGACTAGAAAATTTCATCTCTTCTACTGCCACTCTAATATCATTACCGTAGTATTAATCGAATAAATTCTTTTAAGATTTAAATTGAATTTTTGGCAACTTTTCTATCTACTCAAAAGAAGCTTTTCCATATAAAATGCAAAATAAAAAGAAAGAAATCTAGATCTTAAGTGAGAAATACAAAGAAAGAAAATGAACGAGAAAAAGACAAAAAAAGAAATGTGAGTAATTTCTACGGGTGAGTGGATTCTAGAAGATAAAAAAGTATTCTTGAGAAATGGGATAAAAGAGATAAAGTTAGGTTGAAAAACGTGTATAATAAATAATAATATTTTTAGGAGCATGTGATGTTGTATGGATATGGAGATACGAGAGATTTTAGTTCGGTAATAATTATGGTGATGACTATGATTTGATATTAAATTTGTTCCACCGGACATTTTGGGTAAAGTACAAAATTTTAGGCTATTAAATTTTTTAGCGGTCGTGCAGTTTTATTTTCTCTAATTTATCCATTTTTGCATCATATGTTTTCGACCCGCCCATATCCGCTCCGACCCACCCGTTTTGCCACCCAAGCCGTCTTTCTAATTGTGCATACTATTATATTTAAGGGTCATCGCCTGTGGAAGTGGCAATAAGTAGAACTATCATGACAGAGGAGTTGCCACAGAGCTTGAAAGAAAAGAAATGGCAGATAAACTGGGATGCTGTATCCCAAGAACTGAAGAAGACGAGTCGCATTATGGCTCCAATGGTAGCAGTTACAGTGCTTCAGTACCTCTTGCAATTTGTATCAGTTGTTATGGTGGGACATCTTGGACAGTTAGCGCTCTCTAGCGTTGCCATTGCCACTTCTCTAACTAATGTCACTGGTTTCAGCCTACTTGTAAGTCCTCTCTCTGCATCTTACTGTTCTTTACTCATGTTTGTTGAGTGTCAAGAGAATCAGTTATTGTCTCGTTATATGATTTTGGCCAATACTCACCTCATAAGCGCTTCAGTGCCAAATTAATCCAGAGTTTGAAGCTGGAAGGTTCAACTTTCACGATTCTTACTACTGAATCTATCACACTTTTGAAATTTTAGGTTGAAAATTTAGTCTTCGATGATATTTAGTAAATTTCACATTATCACACACACACATATATATAATATAGGGTTCAATTGAACCCAATGAAATGAGCTCCATCCACCTCTAGCTATCTTTTGCATTGAGTCTATCTTATTAACATGGTATCACAACCATATCTATCCCTATTCTTAATCTACACAATGTCTGGCCCCTCATATTATATCGTCCACATTCGAGATGTGTAGGCCTGGGCGTGGAGGTGTTGTAGTCTAACATTTGTTGAAGAAACACTGTTGACTCTTTATGTGGTCTTGGACAATCCTCACCTCATAAGCTAGTTTTTCGGATTGAGTTAGTACCAAGATCTATTTTTACTTCACGTTCATGCATGAAACCATATTGATTGACTGAGGTTTGTGAATATGAAACAGTCAGGGCTGGTTGGTGGTTTGGAGACACTATGTGGACAAGCATACGGAGCTCAACAATACCATAAACTCAGCACATATACCTACACTGCTATAATTTCTCTGTTTCTTGTATGCATACCAATATGTGTATTGTGGTTCTTCATGGACAAATTGCTTATATTGATGGGACAAGATCATTCAATCTCAGTGGAAGCGCAGAAGTATTCAATGTGGGTAATCCCTGCTTTATTTGGTGGTGCAATTTCTAAACCGCTAGTTAGATACATGCAGACACAGAGTTTGATTCTTCCCATGCTGTTATCTTCCTTTGGTGTTCTATGCTTCCACTTGCCCATAAGCTGGGCTTTGATATTTAAGTTGGAGCGAGGAAACATAGGAGCTGCTATAGCCTTCAGCATATCCAGTTGGTTGTATGTGCTATTTCTTGCATTTTATGTCAAATATTCAAGCTCCTGTGAGAAGACTCGAGCGCCTTTCTCCATGGATGCATTCCTTGGTATCGGACAATTCTTCCGTTTGGCTGTTCCTTCTGCTGTGATGGTTTGGTAAATATTCGTCTTCTTGAATGAATCCCTCATGCCTGATGATCATTTGGATGAAGTCATTTATTTATGTGTTTTCATTTCAATGACTCATAACCTCCAATATGGCAACACCCTTATTGTAGCCTAAAATGGTGGTCACTTGAGGTGCTTACTCTGCTATCAGGCCTTTTACCAAATCCAACACTTGAGACATCAGTGATGTCAATATGGTACCATACTCTAATCCACAACCATTTCACATTGGTCATGAATTCCAGAGAATTTTCAATAGAAATGCTTCTAATATCTCATTTGTTCACACTCATGCAGCTTAACAATTTCCACATTACACTTCACTATACCATATGGCTTTGGAGCTGCTGCAAGGTTTGACTCAATAACTATCAAATATATCCATCAGTAGCTAAAACTCATACAAATTCTTACTCCATTACTTGTTGTCTTAATTCGATTTTAAAGTACTCGTATTTCAAATGAATTGGGAGCTGGAAATCCTCAAAAGGCTCGACTCGCAGTTCAGTTAGTAATGTTTCTTGCAGTCATAGAGACAGTAGTATTAAGCACAAGTCTATTCGGAAGCAGGCGTGTATTAGGGAAAGCCTTCAGCAATGACAAGCAAGTGGTGGATTATATAGCTGAAATGACTCCTTTTCTATGTCTGTCCATTATCACAGATAGCTTACAAGCAGTCATCTCTGGTTAGTTTCCAAGCATCCATCTTTTGATGTGTCATATTTACTAGCAAAGCTCTAACGTGGCGGGTAAAATTCAGTGACTATGCGTAAGATTAACCCTGATATATTCCTGAAAAGAATTTGCACTACACTTCGACTAAGATTTTGTTGTTAAACACAAATACAGGTATAGCAAGAGGAAGCGGGTGGCAGCATATTGGGGCATATATAAATCTAGGGGCATTTTATTTGGTAGCAATCCCCTTAGCAGTGGTGTTGGGGTTCGTACTACATTTGAAAGCAAAGGGTCTTTGGATTGGAATAGTGGTTGGTTCTACTGTACAAACAATCATTCTATCTATTGTTACAAGTTTCACAGATTGGGAAAAGCAGGTTCATTCTTTTTACCTTTTTTTAGTGTTTTCACAGTTTCGTCATTTCTTTTTTCTGTATTTCTAATAATTGAAAATTTTGGAATGGACTGTGCAGGCAAAGAAGGCAAGAGAAAGGATACACGAAGGAAGATCTTAGATTGTAGCGTAGCTGCAAATCCCATACTTTATATTATCCAAATTTTAGAAAGTAATCAATGTATGAAATTGCACTTGCAAAAGGATATGATGAGAGCCTTTGGATCTGTTTTCATGTTTGACTACTTAGTGTAGGCAGAGTTTATGAAAGAAAGAACGAAGCATTTGTTCTAAAAAATACTTAACAAGTTCACTATTTATAATAAAACTT
This sequence comes from Nicotiana tomentosiformis, assembly GCF_000390325.3. NCBI lineage: Eukaryota > Viridiplantae > Streptophyta > Magnoliopsida > Solanales > Solanaceae > Nicotiana > Nicotiana tomentosiformis. Next base: position 38,282,840 of record NC_090813.1, on the reverse strand, counting down.
CAATTTTGGTTCCTAATTAGGTCCCAAATTCGGATTTAGTCCTGAACTTGTTGTGTTAATTCCAATCGCATCCGGATGTTTGAGGTATAAGATATAGACTTGTAATTGGTTGATTTTCATCCAGATTCCTTTAAAAAAAATAATACTGGTTAGAATAATACCACTTAAAAGGCAAGTATGGAATTACCAAGAAAAACAGGGAGCTGTTCAAGGTTCCAAGGAGTGAATTTGGTGGGAACACAATTCCATGTCTTAAGGAGGTGAACTACAAGTTGATAATTTGCCCGCAGGGAGTAAAGAAAGTTCTCTTCATATATTTTTTTGATATACAATTTAGATTATATGATCTTCCCTGTAAGAAGAAATGAAGAATGTTATATATTTTTGTTTACCCGAAAAACGGATAACAATTAAATTTATACGCGATTCTAAGGATACATGATATAATTTGGCACAAATTGACAATATATATATATATACACTAGTATTGAAATTAACTGTAAAAGAAATAAATACAAATCAAATGAATCAATTAGCCTTGACCCTCAAGTTCGATCACCCTCGAACCAAATGAAGATTCCGCTAGTATATGATCAGAGTAACAAAATAATGAAGCTAAAAAAAAGTTAGTGTATTGCTTTGTATGGCATAAATGATCAGACCCCCTTTATATATTAGGGAAATCATACTCTCAATATAATCCTAAAAATAGTAAAGAATTTCATGATAAATTAATTAATTGGCCTCTCCTTGATATGCGCCGGGATTTTCACCGAGATTCTTACCCAATTGCGGATATTCCGGCTTTTTTGTTTTTTGGCTCGATCTTGATCTTGGCCGATCTCGATCTTGGTCGATCTTGATCTTGATCGGTCTCTGGGTCACGAGCTCGGCAACCTAACTTCGCATCATGGCTCGATATTATACGAGGTTGAACCTTGGTCTATCATGTTCCAGTCTCGATTAGTCATACGAAGGGCAAGCTCAGTTTTGACCGTATACAGATAGTCCCCTCGTTTCTCAGAAAGAATATGGCGAGAAACGATATGAATTTTCGAACTTTGACACGATAGGTAATGACGTTAGCGACGAGCCCGATTATAACGTATGGGACGAAACGTCCCGTCGGTCCAGTTACCAAGGCATTAAATGCATGTCAGTTGCTGGTCGGCCATTACCGATTTCGAACCGTCGCCAGCAACCTATAAGAACCCTATCTTTTCTCATTCAAACTTTACACTCAAAGCTCTTTCTACTCTTGCTTTTTCTTTAGAAAATCCCTTTACTTCATAATTTTCACACCCAAATTTCTAGAACTCTAATTAAACCGCATACCATCCTAATTTTCTTTTCCCTTGTTCATCAATAGCGAAAACCTCCAAAACTGTGTCGCAAAAAGAGGACGCTTCTTCATCACGACCCGCTGGTGGTGAGGATGCGGCAGAGCCCCACCCTGAGGAATTCGTTCCGGTAGGGTGCCCAACCGTCATCGACTTTAAGGTCGAAAAAGCCTCCTCGATACCGGGCCGATGTAAGGCCCCGTAAAAATTTTACAAAAGAAAATAATGTTTCGTGGTACCGAATTGGTTTTACGTGTTGAGGATTATAGAAATTCTTCGCGGCTCAGACTTTTTGGGTTGAACAATGCACTGGAAAGTACAGAAAAGGTTTTGGCAGCGAAATGCATTTCTGCGGTCCATTATGCGATCGCAGAATCACTCTGCGGGGCGCATAATGGCCGTATAAGTGAGACAGGAGAGGGTCAGTTTGGATGCAATTCTGCGGTCAACTATGCGGCTGCATAACTGTTCTGCGGTTCATTATGCGACCGCAGAACAGGTATGCATAGTGACCGTAGACATAGATAGGTGTTTGCCGGTGCTAGACACCAATTATGCGGCCGATATGCAATTCGCATGTCGGTTATGCGAGCGCAGACCTTGTTCCGGAGCTCCATTTTTGGGTTTTTAAAACTCAACCCTGCTTCGTTACATACACGCTTTGGACCATTTTTGAGCTAAAATCTGACATTTTAGAGTGAGAGAGGGTGCCCTAGAGTGAGAAGGTGTTCTTCGATAATTGTTCTTCAATTATTGCTCAAATTTTGGAAGATTAAGAAGGGAAACTAGCTAGGTCTTCATCCTAGAGGTAAGATTCTACACCCTAACCCCTAATTTTGAAATTATCTGAAAATGGGTAATTAGCAAGATAATTTTTGGGCATGAGAGTTATTTATTTTACATGCATGTGATATCAAGGGGTGTATGAAGATTGTTAAACTAAGCATGGTAAAGATTGAGTTGTGGGATGATGGAATCCTCCATAAAAGGACCTTGAAATATTATGCACACCTAGTGTTTGATAAAATGCTCAAATGAGCTAGAACCATGATCATCTTCCTAATTTTGGTTCAATTTGTTATATTTCTAAAATAGATTGAAGTTGCTAAGAATTCCGGAACATTTTATAGTTTAAGGAAGCTCCATTGAGGTATGTTGGCTAAACCCTTCCTTAAGAATTGGAATTCCCATTATCCTCGTAGGTTCCAAGATATTGATTACAAATCGAGTATTCCGATAAGTTTTGTGATAAGGATATATGTTCAATTCGTGTTTCAAATGCTCTTATCATATTGCATTATAAACTGAGGATATGTTCCAAACTATGGATTGTGTATCCACATGTTATAATTTCAAGTCATGATTTATGTGAAAGTTATTATGCCAAGTTGTATAGAGATTGTGATTGTAATACACCTCCACCCGCATATATTGGTGTAAGGCGGCATGACCACTTTGTGTAGGGATTATGCTATTGTGGGACTGCACCTCCACCCGCATACATTGGGGTGAGGCGGTACGACCGCTTTGTGTATAGTTTTGGTATTGTTGCAGCACCACCACCCACATATATATATTTAGGTGAGGCGGCATAGCCATTTTGTGTTGGTATTGGTATTGTTGATGCATTTTCACCCGCATACATTGGGGTGAGGCGGCATAGCCGCTTTGTGTAGGTTCTTGGTACTGTGGTTATACCTACACTCGCATACATTGGGGTGAGGCGGCAGGGCCGCTTGAGCAGAGTTGTGGCATTGTGCTTACACCTCCACCTGCATACATTGGGTGAGGCGGCGGGGCCGCTTTATATAAAGATGGTTATAGAGGATCTCATCTTAAATTCTATAAATATTATTGATAGCTCTTAATATGCTTGATCTAGTTTAAACGTTTATCTATATTATTCTATTGCCGCACTGGTTCATCATATTCATTTTTGTATTTCTGAATTCTTAAATTGGTGTTTAATTTTCATACTAGTACTATTCGACGGTACTAACGTCCCTTTTGTCGAGGGCGTTGCATCTTTAAATCGATGCAAGTTGTTCCACAACAGGAGATATTGATCAGTGATAGTAGTACACCTTCTTCCCAGCCGACTTGCTGAGCCCCACTTTACCCCGGGGTCATGTATCTTTTGTATACTGTTTGAGGTATAGCGGGGCCTTGTTACCGGCATTATCAGTGTACTCTTCTTTATCTATAGAGGCTCCGTAGACATGGTGTGGGTTGTGTATTGGTGTTGGGAAAGTCAAACTATGTTATGTTGTGGTTGTATTTCTTGTCTATTTGAGACTTTAAAAATGATAAAACTTATGGTAAGAAATTGGTAGTTGCAGGCATGACCACTTTATTGTTTGATTAATGAAAACATATATTCTCTTTATTCATGAATGAGTTTGGTAGAAGGAAATCTAATAGGCTTGCTCGGCCGGGTTCACTCGGTTGAGCGTCGGCCGCGCTCCTCGGTTTTGGGGCGTGACAAACTTGGTATCATAGTCAGGTTTTAAAGTGTCCTAGGATGTCTCGGAGTCGTGTCTAGTAGAGTCCTTATTATCGGTATGTTGTTGACCATATCTATAATTAGGATTCTACATGGGTATTTAGGAATAATACCCTTCTTTCATGTTCTTGATCGTGCGATAAAGCTGGTTATAATATTGTTCCTCCTTTAACTCATGCGTTGCTCTAATTTTCAGTACATGGCACCTAAGAAGAAGGCAAGAACTGGCCAAAAAGCCAATGTCACCCTAGGAGTGACAATTGACCCTATAATTGATGATGCGGGTGAGCACCCGAGGAGTGAGAATATTCCTCCAGTTACGACACTGCATGACTCTACTACAACTGATCAGACCGCACATGACCCTACACCTATAGAAGGTGCAACGGTTCCTCCAACTGATATTCCAGTTCCACCTCCAGCTCCAGCTTCCGATTCTGGGGTGTCTGATGTTGATCTTAGGGGCGCCATACAAATGTTGACACAGATAGTGGCTTCTCAGGCCCAGAGATCGAGTGTTGGGCCTACTTCTTCCAGTCATCCAGGGGAACCTTCTAGTTCCAAGGTGAACAAGTTTCTTCAGTTAGATCCTCCAGTGTTTACGGGTACTGATCCCGATAAGGACCCCCAGAACTTCATTGATGAGATGCACAAAACTCTCCGGGTTATGCATGCTACAGAGACGGAGGGAGTAGAGTTGGTCCCCTACAGCCTGAAAGGGGTGGCCTATTCTTGGTTTGAGTTGTGGGAGGAATCCCGTGAGGAGGGAAGCCCTCTGGCAAGGTGGAGCGGGTTCACAGATGCCTTTATGGATCATTTCTTGCCTGCCAAAACTAAGGCAGCCCGTGCCGCGAAGTTTGAAAGCCTGAAGCAGGGTAGTATGAATGTGTGGGAGTATCATATGAAGTTTGCGTGCCTGTACAAATATGCTATTCACATGCTACCCACTATAGAGGCTAGAGTGTGTCGGTTTGTACAGGGCCTTAGCCCTTTGGTTATGAATGAGTCTGCTACAGTTGCCTTGAATTCTGATATGAACTATGGTAAGATGGTGGCATTTGCTCAAACCACAGAGACACGTAAATTGAAGAATAGAATGGAGCGTCAGAGTAGCAGCAAGGCCCGGTCTACGGGTAACTTTGGTGGTTCTTCCGGTGGTGGCGGTGGTAGGTCGGCATTCAGAGGAGGGTCATCAGGACCATCCCAATCATTCGCCCAATATTCGATGGGTGCACAGTCATCTGGACCCAGTCAGGGCAACAGGGGACCCCATCAACAGGGTCGGCCCAACAGAAGGTTTCAGCAGCGGAGGCTTTCATGCCCTAAGTGTGGGAGGATGCACTTTGGGTCCTGCTTCATGGACCTACCAGTATGCTATGGGTGTGGTGTGAGGGGTCACATTCAGAGAGATTGCCGCTCGTCCCGCCGAAATATGGGCAGAGGTGCGGCACAACCAACTAATTCTGCAGCTACTACATCCACAACACCTCCAGCTCGAGGCACCCCAACACCCTCAGGGCGTGGTGCAGCTAGGGGTGGTGCACAGAATTCGGGAGGACCCAGCAGATTTTATGCTATGCCGAGGTATCGAGAATCAGAGGCTTCTCCAGATGTTATCACATGTATATTGTCTGTCCAATCCCATGATGTATATGCTCTTATTAATCCCGGTTCCACTTTGTCATATGTCACTCCTTATATTGCTATGGAATTTAGGATAGAACCAGAATAACTTCATGAGTCGTTCTCTCTATCTACTCTGGTTGGTGAGTTTATTTTGGCCGCTCGGGTTTATAAGGATTGTGTTGTCATGTTGTGTGGTCGTGACACCATGGCCGATCTCATTGAATCGGGGATGGTCGATTTTGATGTGATAATGGGGATGGATTGGCTTTATTCATGTTTTTCCAAGCTTGATTGCCGAACCAGAACTGTTAGGTTCGAATTTCCAAATGAGTCAGTTATTGAGTGGAAGGGTGATGATGTAGTGCCGAAGGGTAGGTTTATTTCTTACCTTAAGGCCACGAAAATGATCAACAAGGGGTGTATTTACCATTTGGTCCGGGTTACGGACACCGATGTTGAGGCACCTACGCTTGAGTCCGTGCCTATTGTGAATGAATTTTCGGGAGTCTTTTCGGATGAACTCCCTGGGAGCCCACCAGACAGGAATATTAATTTTGGGATTGATGTGATGCTAGACACGCATCCTATATCTATTCCACCCCACAGAATGGCACCGGCAGAATTGAAGGAGCTAAAAGAACAATTGAGAGATTTGTTAGAAAAGGGTTTTATCCGTCCAAGTGTGTCGCCTTGGGGCGTACCGGTCCTTTTTGTAAGAAAGAAAGATGGGTCACTGAGAATGTGTATTGACTATCGACAGCTTAATAAGGTCACAATCAAGAATAAGTATCCACTGCCAAGGATAGATGATGTGTTTGATCAATTGCAAGGTGCCAGGTACTTTTTCAAGATTGATTTAAGATTCGGGCATCACCAATTGAAGATTGGGGAGCGGGATATTCCGAAAGCAGCTTTTAGAACCCGGTATGGGCATTTTGAATTTCTGGTAATGTCTTTTGGGCTAACAAATGCCCCAACAACTTTCATGGATCTTATGAATCGAGTCTTCAAGCTTTTTCTTGACTCCTTTGTGATAGTGTTTATTGACGATATTTTTGTATATTCACACAATTGAGAGGACCATGCCGGTCACCTCAGGGCAGTGTTACAGACTCTGTATCAACACCAGTTGTACGCAAAATTTTTGAAATGTGAATTTTGGCTCGAGTATGTCACATTCTTGGGTCATGTTGTCTCTACTGAGGGGATTAAGGTTGATCCTCAGAAAATTACAGCTCTAAATAATTGGCTGAGGCCTACAACTCCAACAGAGATTCGCAGTTTCTTAGGCTTAGCTGTATATTACAGAAAGTTTGTGGAGGGTTTTTTTACTCTTGCCTCTCCATTGACTAAATTGACGCAGAAGGAAATTAAGTTCCAATAGTCAGATGCTTGTGAAAAAAGTTTCCAGGAATTGAAAGCAAGATTGACTACGACACCGGTGTTGACTCTACTAGAGGGTATAGATGGATTTGTGGTATATTGTGATGCTTCAAGAATCGGGCTTGGATGTGTATTAATGCAACATGGAAAGGTTATAGCTTATGCTTCTAGGCAACTCAAGAACCATGAAAAGAACTATCCAACACATGATTTAGAACTTGCGGCAGTGGTATTTGCATTGAAAAAGTGGCGTCATTATTTATATAGGGTCCATGTGGATATATTCACAGACCATAAGAGCCTTCAATATATTTTCAAGCAGAAGGAATTGAATCTGAGGCAGAGAAGATGGCTTGAGTTACTCAAGGACTACGACATTCATATTCTATATCATCCGGGAAAGGCCAATGTTGTGGCAGATGCTCTTAGCCGGAAATTCATGGGTAGTTTGGCTCACTTGGAGGCATATCAAAGACCTTTGGCCAAAGAAATTCATCGATTGGTTAGTTTGGGAGTTCGCCTTACGGACTCTAGTGAAGGAGGGGTAATTGTGCAAAATATGGCCGAATCATTGCTTATAGTGGAAGTCAAAGAGAAGCAATACAATGATCCATTGTTGGTGCAATTGAAAGAGGGTATTCATAAACATAAGACCATGGCCTTTTCTCTTGGCATGGATGATGGCACACTAAGGTACCAAAGGCGGTTGTGTGTTCCAAACGTGGATGGTCTCTGTGAAAGAATTATGACTGAAGCTCACACTTTTAGGTATTCCGTGCACCCAGGTTCTACAAAAATGTATCATGACCTTAAGGAAGTCTATTGGTGGAATGATATGAAGAGGAATGTGGCGAATTTTGTGGCAAGATGTCCGAATTATCAGCAAGTGAAGGCCGAACACCAACGGCCAGGTGGGTTGACACAGAACATAGAAACTCCAATGTGGAAGTAAGAAATGATTAACATGAACTTTGTGGTAGGATTACCGCGCACTCCGCGCAAGTTTGACTCAATTTGGGTGATTGTGGATCGACTCACGAAGTCAGCACACTTTTTGCCGGTTAAGTCTACCGACACAGTAGAGCAGTATGCTCAGTTGTATATCAAAAAAATAGACAGGTTGCATGACACCCCAATTTCCATCATTTCTGATCGGGGAGCACAATTCACTGCTAATTTTTGGAAGAAATTTCAACAAGGTTTGGGTACTCAGGTGAATCTTAGTACAACCTTTCACCCGCAGAGGGACGGGAAGGCAGAGTGGACTATTCAGACGCTTGAGGATATGTTGCACGCTTGTGTTCTAGACTTTAAAGGTAGCTGGGATGATCATTTACCACTCATATAATTTGCCTACAACAATAGCTATCACACTAGCATTCAAATGGCACCGTTCGAGGCTTTATATGGTAGAAGATGTAGATCTCCAATTGGGTGGTTCGAAATTAGTGAAGCAGAGTTGATAAGACCAGACCTCGTGCATCAGGCCATGGAAAAAGTTAAAATCATTAAGAAGCGATTGAAAACTGCTCAGAGTCCTTAGAAGTCTTATTCGGATATTCGTCGTACGGATCTAGAGTTCAAAGAAGATGATTGGGTATTCTTGAAAGTTTCCCCCATGAAAGGTGTAACGCGATTTGGTAAGAAAGGGAAATTGAGTCCGAGGTATGTCGACCATACAGAATCATTCAGAGGATCAGTGAGGTGGCGTACAAGCTTGATCTACCACCTGAGATGTCATTAGTGCACCCGGTACATGTGTCTATGTTGAAAAAGGTAGTTGGAGATCCATCAGCTATTGTACCGGTTGAGGTTAATGAAGAACTGTCATATAAAGAAATTTCAGTTGCCATTCTTGATAGGCAAGTTCAAAAGTTGAGGAATAAAGAAATTATCTCTATGAAGGTATTGTGGCGAAACCAGCACGTTGAAAAGGCTACTTGGGAGGCCGAGGAAGAAATGAAAAAGAAATATCCTTACTTGTTTGTATAAACTATGTAACCTTGTTATAAAACTGTCGCCTATGGATTCTTGTATCATTTGTTCAGTTATTGTAAAGGTGTTCCTTTCTTAATATATTGCTTGTGAGGCCACAGTTGGTATTGTTTTGTGTTATGTTACGTCGCTGGGTTACGTATATGTTGTTAGGATATTTTTCTGGGGCTCTCTGACAGGTGGATAGGCTCAGTTATAGGGGAAACTCTGGCAAATTATTTTTGAAAATTTAGGGAGTTAGTCAAATTTAGGGTTGTTAGTGTGTGGTATGAAAAGCTGAGTTGCTTGAGATACTACTAACAGATTTTGACCCTCATTCGAGGACGAATGATTCTAAGTGGGGGAGACGTAAAATTTTTGTAAAAGAAAATGATGTTTCGGGGTGCCGAATTGGTTTTACGTGTTGAGGATTATAGAAATACTTTGTAGCTCGGACATTTTGGATTGAACAATGCACTGAAAAGTAAAAAAAAAAATTGGCAGCGAAATGCATTTTTGCGGTCCATTATGCGACCGCAGAATCACTCTGCGGGGCGCATAATGGTCGTATAAGTGAGGCAGGAGAGGGTCAGTTTGGATGCAATTCTGCGGTCAACTATGCGGCTGCATAACTGTTCTGCGGTTCATTATGCGACCGTAGAACAGGTATGCATAGTGACCGTAGACATAGATAGGTGTTTGCCGGTGCTGGACACCAATTATGCGGCCGATATGCAATTCGCATATCGGTTATGCGATCGCAGACCTTGTTCCGGAGCTCCATTTTTGGGTTTTTAAAACTCAACCCTGCTTCGTTAAATACACGCTTTGGACCATTTTTGAGCTAAAATCTGATATTTTAGAGTGAGAGAGGGTGCCCTAGAGTGAGAAGGTGTTCTTCAATTCTTGCTCAAATTTTGGAAGATTAAGAAGGGAAACTAGCTAGGTCTTCATCCTAGAGGTAAGATTTTACACCCTAACCCCTAATTTTGAAATTATCTAAAAATGGGTAATTAGCAAGATAATTTTTGGGCATGAGAGTTATTTATTTTACATGCATGTGATATCAAGGGGTGTATGAAGATTGTTGAACTAAGCATGGTAAAGATTAGGTTGTGGGATGATGGAATCCTAAATAAAAGGACCTTGAAACATTATGCACACCTAGTGTTTGATAAAATGCTCAAATGAGCTAGAACCATGATCATCTTCCTAATTTTGGTTCAATTTGTTATATTTCTAAAATAGATTGAAGTTGCTAAGAATTCCGGAACATTTTATAGTTTAAGGAAGCTCCATTGAGGTATGTTGGCTAAACCTTTCCTTAAGAATTGGAATTCCCATTATCCTCGTAGGTTCCAAGATATTGATTACAAATCGAGTATTCCGATAAGTTTTGTGATAAGGATATATGTTCAATTCGTTTTTCAAATGCTCTTATCATATTGCATTATAAACTGAGAATGTGTTCCAAACTATGGATTGTGTATCCACATGTTATAATTTCAAGTCATGATTTATGTGAAAGTTATTATGTCAAGTTGTATAGAGATTGTGATTGTGATACACCTCCACCCGCATATATTGGGTGAGGCGGCATGACCACTTTGTGTAGGGATTATGGTATTGTGGGATTGCACCTCCACCCGCATACATTGGGGTGAGGCGGTACGACCGCTTTGTGTATAGTTTTGGTATTGTTGCGGCACCACCACCCACATATATATATTTGGGTGAGGCGGCATAGCTATTTTGTGTTGGTATTGGTATTGTTGATGCATTTTCACCCGCATACATTGGGGTGAGGCGGCATAGCCGCTTTGTATAGGTTCTTGGTACTGTGGTTATACCTATACCCGCATACATTGGGGTGAGGCGGCAGGGCCGCTTGAGTAGAGTTGTGGCATTGTGCTTACACCTCCACCTGCATACATTGGGTGAGGTGGCGGGGCCACTTTATGTAAAGATGGTTACAGAGGATCTCATCTTAAATCCTATAAATGTTATTGATAGCTCTTAATAAGCTTGCTCTAGTTTAAACGGTTATCTATATTATTCTGTTGTCGCACTAGTTCATCATATTCATCTTGTATTTCTTAATTCTTAAATTGGTGTTTAGTTTTCATACTAGTACTATTCAATGGTACTAACATCCCTTTTGCCTGGGGCGCTGCATCTTTAAATGGATGCAGGTGGTTCCATAGTAGGAGATATTGATCAGTGATAGCAGTACACCTTTTTCCCAGCTGACTTGGTGAGCCCCACTTCACCCCGGGGTCATGCATCTTTTGTTCTTCTGTATTCTATTTGAGATATAGTCGGGGCCTTGTTGTCGGCATTATCAGTGTACTTTTATTTATCTATAGAGGCTCTGTAGATATGGTGTGGGTTGTGTATTGGTGCTGGGAAAGTCAAACTATGTTATGTTGTGGTTGTATTTCTTGTCCATTCGAGACTTTAAAAATGATGAAACTTATGGTAAGAAATTAGTAGTTGCAAACATGACCACTTTATTGTTTGATTAATGAAACACATATATTCTCTTTATTCATGAATGAGTTGGGTAGAAGGAAATTTAATAGGCGTGCTCGGCCGGTTCACTCGGTTGAGCACCGATCGCGCTCCTCGATTTTAGGGCGTGACAGCCGATGTGAGCCGATCTCGAGGTACATGTGTTCTATCACCGAGAAAATCCTCGATAAAGTTAAAAAGGAATGCAACTGGGGCAAAAAGCATGTGGTAGTCCAATCGCCTGAGGAATCGATTACTACCCACGTGGAGGGGTTCCAAAGTGTTTACACTTACCCCTTCACGTTGGGTCCCTTAGACCCTGTCATCGTCACCTTCAGCAAGAGATACATCGTGGCCCTCGGCCAGATCTATCCATCCTTTTGGAGAATAATGATTCTCCTCCGATTATTCACAAGAAAAATCGAGGGGTGTCTTTTCACCATCGATCACCTTATGCGCCTTTACTTTTCATTTTCTTTCCTTATCTACTTTTTTGGTGTTACAGCTATGGCCCAGATGCCGGAACCGATTCTGGAACTCAAGCAATGGGTCGAGGGCCTGGTGTTGCAGAGACCATACTCCGAGCGTGCTTGGATGGAGTTATCAAAGGGTCGATGGGAGGCTCGCAATCATGGTAAGTTTCTCTCTTAGAACGGTTATCGTTTTATCTTTTTCTTTTGCTTACTCCCCTTTTTTCCTTTGTAGGCCTCGGGAAGGATGTTGTAATGATGCCCCTATCTGGTGACAAAGAAGTCCTTCCATCTGCTCTGAATCTGGCCAAAGAGAAGAAGATAAAAAGGGCTTCGAGTTCCCCGGGCTCGGAAAAGAAAACACCAACGAGAAAGTCTCGCAAGCCCAAAGAGGACACCGCTGCTATGCCTTCGGACTTGATCCGCCGATTAAGGGATGAGCCCGAAGAAGTAAAAGGGGAAGATAATTCCAAACTAGTGGCCCATGTGTGGGCTAATGTTTTGATACAAAAGCCCTCCGAATCAGCGGAGGTTGATGAGGGAGCTTTGGCCAAAGTTCCTGAACCAGAAAGAGTTGAGGCCACTCCGTCCCAAACTGAGATAGTCCAGAGAGAGACCGGGGACGAGGCTTCCCGGGCAGAGGAAGATATCCCGAGAGACGAGCTCAGACTGATCGATATTTTTGGATCCCCTCAGGTTTCGGACGCTATGATCTGTGAGGCCAATATGTTAGAAGGTCGCTCTTACGAGGGTCTTCAGGGGGCGACTGATATCCATGACTTCTTTGATGGGTTTGAGTCCGTTGCCTCGGAGGATGTCACCGGGTTTGGTAGTTTATCGGTACCGAAGAAAGTACCATCATCGGACATTATCGGGTCTTCATCGAGCCTAAAACTGGTGGACCGATTCCCGACCCTAAGTGTTAACCCCGGCCGCGGGTGAAATATAGTGCTTTCTGTCCCGGAGGATGCCCGGGCTTTCTCTCCCCCCGTGGGGATTGCTAGCTACCTTAGATCCTTGGTAACCGAGGAAGATCAAGACGTGATGAACGCGGTGGGAATCGCTTGCTTGTTTAATGAGGCCCAGCATGCTCTGAATCGGGTAACTTCTGGGTCTCTCATTGTTTTTTTTTTTTGGAGTTATAGATAATTTTAACATCTTCTTCCTTACTTGCAGGCTTTGATGTTGTATTATGAGGCTTTCCTTCGAATCCCGAGGAGCACAAGACTGAGGTTCGGTACCTCACTGAGAAAAATGATACTTACAAGCTTCTTAGTGACAATCTTCAAGCCGATTTAGTGACGGCTCGGGATGAGCATGCCGAGATGGCCGAGCAGGTATTCTGAGTTCTTCACGATAGTGAAGATGAATTGGAGATAACTACTAATGATCCAATTCTACAGGTCGGGCAGAGGCTCTAACAAATTGGACGGCTCCAGACGAAGGTAGATGCGATACAGGCCAAGGCGGAAGAATTCAAAAAGAACATGGATATCCTAGCCTCGAAATAGGAAACCGTTCAAGAAAAATTGGAGTCGGCCGAGACCCAGCTCCAAGATGCAAAAGAGAAGGCCTCGGTGCAGGTTGAGAATATTAAGGAGCTTCAATCTCAGTTGGATTTGGACGTTTCTGATAAAGCAAGCTTGTCCAACGAACTCGAAGTGGCCAAATTTGAGGTGGTCGTGGCCAATACAAAAGCTAATGCTAAAGTGGCCCATTTTAGGGTCGACGTCAGGGCCATCCAGGTCAAGGCCAAGGGCATGGTGGATCATTCAAAATGGCAAGCTCGAAGGGAAGCCCTCGAGGGAGTTCATGCCCAGGGTTTCGATATTATGACTGAGATTGAAAATGCCAAAGCAGAGGAAGCTAGGGCTCGGAAGCTGGCCTTCCCTAAGGAAGACTCCTAGAGCTCAAGTGAATCCGAAGATAGAGAAAATCCCAAGGATAGAGATGCAACCTCCGATGAAGACCAAGCTACTTAGAACTTTTTGTTTATTTTTTCCTTTTTTTTCTGAGGCCTTTTTTGTCCGTTGTAAATTTTTGTGTTAGGACAATTTGGTCTTTGTAAAAAACTATTGTATATGAATATAAGGCTTTTCTTTCCCTTTCGGCTCTCATATTTTTCCTTTGCTTTGTTATTTGTATTTACAAAGATTGAAATGCCTTAGTATGAAACAATAAGGTTGTGTTTGAGGGTTCGAACAACCCTTGCCTTTACTGCCTTTCTGGTTTAAGGCGTTATTGGGGTTCGATGTTTACCAAAGCTTTTCTCCGAAAATATCTTAAGTTTGAGACTTTGCAGAGGGTAGCCTTTAGAATCGGTTGTGAAAGATTTATCTATTTCGAAGGACTATTTTTGTTATGGATTTCGGATGTCTCTGAGCCGTGTTAAATTGGTCTTAGCCTTTTAGTTCGGGTAGCTACCCATTGGGCTTGTTTTCCCATTTTATATGGGCTTGCCTGAGATAATAGTTCCCGGATGGGGTGGCTGTGACCTTTAGAAATCGGGGCATTTCCTATTAGTTCTTTCGCTTCGGAGGCCCGATGACTTGGGTTGTTTGAGTCGGACGGTAGTCCCCAAGTAAGGGAGAGATTGTTCGTATTCCAGTTAAGTATTACCCTTGGGCTCGTTATTTTCGGAAGTATGAAGCTCTTTAAGAGATGTAAAGAGAAAAGATAAAAAAGAAAAAAAATTTAAAGTATAAGATGTTTCTAAGGAAGGTACTTGTCTTTATTCTCGATCGAAGCAGGGCTCACAGGGCTCGAGCAATCTACGTGGGCATGATTCGTTTTGACCGTTTGACCCTTACAATAAATCCTATCTATCAAGATCCTCCCTTTATGAAGTAGTTTCCTCACTAGAGTTGATATTCGAAGATAACGCATATCCGAGGGTAGCCCCCCAGTATTCGAGGTTGATTGCAAAGGAACCTCGGATATTATTGAATGGATCTTCGATGCCGATTCATAATCGGGCTTGATTCTATGTTAGCACGATTCATCGTTGCCTAGTCAAAAACCTCACGAAAAAACCCATTTGGGACAAAATCAGTCTGAGGGAAAAAGAGTGCAACACGTGATTTTAGACCTAAAGACTTTGTGTTATTTGCTGAAACATCCATCGTTGTTTCTTGTTGACCACCTGCAAGTGTTAATCTGAAATAGAAAAGGGATGGAAAAAAGGGGCGTACCTTAGCAGTAGTACCGTTTTAGGTGAGATATGTTCTAATTGCTCGGTAGTTGTTCCCTATTCATCGTTCCGAGCTTGTAGGACCCTTTTCCGGTGATCTCGAGAATTTGGTATGGTCCTTCCCAATTCGGGCTCAATTTCCCTTCATTGGGATTTCGGGTGTTGAGGGTGACTTTTCTTAGCAATAAGTCCCCGATGTTAAAATATCGAAGATTGGCTCTTCGATTGTAGTATCTCTCGATCTGTTGCTTTTGGGTGGCCAGTCGGATGAGGGCTGTTTCGCGCCTTTCATCCAATAGTTTTAGGCTTGTATTCATGGCCTCGTCATTTGATTCCTTTGTTACATATACGGATCGGATACTTGGCTCTCTGACTTCGACCGATATTAGAGCTTCGGCGCCATAAACTAGTGAGAATGGGGTAGCCCCTGTACTGGACTTCGAGGTTGTGCGGTATGCCCAGAGAACTCCGGGTAGAATTTCCTTCCACTTTCCTTTGGCGTCGGTTAGCCTCTTCTTAAGATTTTGGATGATGGTTTTGTTGGTCGATTCAGCTTGCCCGTTCCCGCTGGGATGATAAGGTGTCGATAGGATTCTTTTGATCTTGTGATCCTCAAGAAATTTGGTTACTTTGCTGCCGATGAACTGTTTTCCGTTATCACACACAATTTCGGATGGCATCCCGAATCAACATATGATGTGATCCCAAATGAAGTCGATGACTTCCTTTTCCATAACTTTCTCGAAGGCCTGTGCTTCAACCCACTTAGAAAAATAATCAGTCATAAATAAAATAAATTAAGCTTTACTTGGTGCCCATGGAAGAGGACCAACGATGACCATTCCCCACTTCATGAATGGCCATGGTGACAAGACCGAATGGAGCAGTTCTCCGGGTTGGTGAATCATTGGTGCATGCCTTTGGCATTTGTCACATTTTCGAACAAACTCTTTTGCATCTTTTTCCATATCGATCCAGTAATAACCGACTCTGATTACCTTTTAAACCAATGATTTGGCACCGGAGTGATTTCTGCAAGTACCCTTGTGAACTTCCCTCAGAACATACTCGGTGTCTCCTGGTCCTAGACATATTGCTAATAGACCATCGAACATTCTTCTTAACAAGGTTCCATCTTCGGACAAGGTGAATCGTGCTGCCTTTGTGCGCAGGGCCCTCGATTCTTTCGGATATGAAGGAAGCTTTCTGGTTTTCAAATACTCCATGTATTTATTTCTCCAATCCCAGGTCAAGCTTGTGGAATTTATTTCAGCGTGGCCTTCTTCGACTACTGACCTCATGCGTTGCACGACGACCCTCGAATTGAGCTTCTTGTCCTCGACCGATGACCCTAAGTTTGCAAGGGCATCAACCTCACTATTCTGATCTCGAGGCACATGTTGCAAAGTCGACTCCTTAAATCGGTGCAAAGTTACTTGTAACTTATCTAGGTATCTTTGCATTCGTTCTTCCCTAACTTCGAAGGTTCTGTTAACCTGATTCACCATGAGGAGGGAGTCGCATTTGGCTTCGATCACCTCCGCTCCCAAGCCTTTGGCTAGTTCGAAACCTGCAATCATGGCCTCATATTTGGCCTTGTTGTTAGTCAATTTCACAGTTCTAATAGATTGTCTAACCACGTTGCATGTGGGTGGTTTTAGTACGATGTCGAGTCCGGACCATTTTGCGTTCGAGACATCGTCCGTGAAGAGGATCCAGATTCCTGAAGACGTACCGAGTTTATTAACAGTTCTCTTTCGACCTCGGTACTAGGGTCGGCGTGAAGTCAGCTACTAAGTCTGCCAAAATTTGAGACTTAATGGTTGTTTAGGGTCGTTATTCAATATCATACCCACTGATTTCTACGACCCATTTGGCCAACCATCCCGAAATCTTGGGTTTATGCAAAATATTTTGAAGTGGATAAGTTGTTGCAACACGTATGGGATGACATTGAAAGTATGGTTTTAGTTTCCTAGTGGCGCTTATCAAAGCGAGCGCCAATTTTTCTAGGTGGGGATACCTACATTCGGCCTCACCTAAGGTCCATCTAAAATAATAAATAGGAAATTGCGTACCTCGTTCATCTCGGACTACGACTCCGCTTAACGCTACCTCTGATACTGCCAAATACAAGTAAAGCTATTCGTTTTCCCTTGGCGTGTGAAGCAACGGAGAGCTCGATAAGTACCGTTTAAGCTCTTCCAAGGCCTGCTGGAATTCCGGGGTCCATGTGAAGTTATTTTTCTTCTTTAGCAACGAGAAAAATCGGTGGCCCTTATCGGAGGACCTCGAGATGATCGCTCCAGGGTGACCATACGCCCGGTTAACCTATGTACGGCCTTTACACTGTCTACTACCGTGATGCCATCAAAAACTTTGATCTTGTCGGGATTAATCTCGATTCCTCGATTGGACACCATGAATCCGAGAAATTTGCCTGACCCGACCCCGAATGCGCATTTTTCCGGGTTCTGGTTCATGTTGTATTTCTTCACTATACTGAGAGTTTTCTGCAAGTGCTTCAAATGGTCCTCTATTCGTAGGGACTTAACTAGCATGTCATCAATGTAAACTTTCATAGATTTCCCTATTTGTTCTTCGAACATCCGATTTACTAGGCGTTGATAAGTGGCACCAACATTTTTTAATCCAAATGGCATTACATTATAGCAGTAGGTACCATATTTAGTGATGAACGAGGTATTTTCCTGATCATCTTGGTTTGTCCGTATTTGGTTGTACCCGAAATAGGCATCGAGAAAACTGAGGATCTCGTGGCCGGCCGTGGCGTCGCTCATGCGATCGATATTAGGCAAAGGAAAAGAATCCTTGGGGCATGCTTTATTTAGATAGGAATCCTTGGGGCATGCTTTATTTAGATTTTTGTAATCTACACACATTCTAAGTTTGTTTCCTTTCTTAGAGACTACTACTACGTTTACTAACCATTCAGGGTATTTTACTTCACGGATGGACCCTATTTTAAGAATCTTGGTTACCTCGTCTTCTTTTTTGCTTCACCGGACGGAACTTCGGATCCAAGCTTAGTTTATGGGTGGTGATTTCCGGTGGGATTCCTGTCATATCGAGATGGGACCAAGTGAAACAATCCATGTTAGCTATAAGAAATTGAATAAGCTTTTTCTTGAGCTCGGGATTTAACCTCGTGCCTAGGTACACCTTTCGTTCAGGCAGATGTTCGATTAGTATAATTTTCTCCAGCTCTTCTACCGTTGATTTGGTAGCGTCAGAGTCATTGGGGATTATGAAGGATCGAGGGATCCTATAATCATCATCTTCGTCAGTCCCCTGCTTCTCTAGTTGGGTCGAGGCTGGCGTTTGTGATTGCTATTTGGCCTCTTATTTTCCCTTCGAATTTGACCCCTTCGTCGATGAGAGTTTTGATATCGGAATCACTTCGTCAACGACAAATATTTATTTTGCAGCGGGGTGCTCCCCGTAGACTGTTTTGATTCCCTCTGGTTTTGGGAATTTTAGAACTTGGTGAAGGGTCGAGGGCATTGTTCTTATGTTGTGGATCTATGGCCTCCCGAATAGGGCGTTATACCTCATGTCGCTCTCGATCACATGGAACTTCGTCTCTTAGATGGCCCCGATCATGTTTACTGGCAAAGTTATCTCGTCCTTAGTGGTTTCACATGCCATGTTGAATCTGTTTAGCAGTCGGGCCGCGGGCACGACTTGGTCTTGTAGATCGAGTTGTTCTACGACCCTCGATCGAATGATGTTAGCCGAACTACCTGGATCAATTAATACACATTTAACTTGAGTCCTATTCATGAGTACATATATTATCAGTGCATCATTATGGGGTTGTATGATTCCTTCTACGTTTTTGTCGTTGAAGGACAAGGTTCCTTTCGGTATGCAATTCTGATCACGAGATCGCATTTCCCTTGTGATCGACACCTTAGTGCTTTTTAACACTAGCCCTTGGGGAACATCGATCCCTCTGACAATCATGTGAATAATGTGTTGCAGTTCTTCTTGCTCATTTTTTCTGTTGAACTCCCTGTTTTGGAAATGATTCTTGGCCTGATCTCTTAAAAACTCCTGAAGGTGCCCTTCATTGAATAACTAGACTACTTTTTCTCTCAACTGTCTGCAATCTTCCGTTCTGTGGCCATGGGTGCCATGATACTTGCATACTTGATTGGGATTCCTCTGGACTGGATCGGTCTGCAGGGGTTGGGGACATTTAGTATCTTTGATGCGTCCGATAGCCGATACGATGACGAATGCATCAACATTGAAGTTATATTTTAATAATCACGCTGCTTTCTTAGGTCCGGTATGCCTGTCGAAACCATTCTTGCTCATGAGCCCTCGAGAGCTCTGGCCTCGATCATTTCTCCTTACATCTCGTGAGAAGTTTTGCCCTAGCTTGTTGCCCCTACGATCTCTATTATGCGGCTGGTATCGATTCCTGTTCGACTTTGGTTCTCGATCAACGTACCTTTTGGTAACGGACCCAGAAGGAGCCCCCAACTGGTCCTCTTCGAGTCTCATCTTCGATTGATATCGATTATGTACAGTCGGGTACTCAATCAAGTTCTGCTTCAACTGTTGTGAAGCCACTGAGCTTCATTCATTTAGTCCTTGAGTGAAAGCTTGAACGACCCAATTATCGGCGACCGGTGGTAGATCCATTCGTTCCATTTGGAATCGAGACACAAACTCTCTGAGCATCTGGTTATCTTTCTGCTTTACTTTGAAAAGGCCCGACTTTCTAGTCTCGACCTTTATGGCTCCGACGTGTGCTTTTATAAAAGAATCTGCAAGCATGTTAAAAGAATCGATAGAGTTAGGTGGTAAATTATGGTACCATATCATTGCTCCCTTTGACAGGGTATTCCCAAATTTCTTTAGTAACACGGATTCGATCTCGTTGTCCTCTAGATCATTCTATTTAATGGCACACGTGTAAGAGGTGACATGCTCGTTGGGGTCAGTCGTTCCATTATACTTAGGAATCTCGGGCATGCGAAACTTCTTGGGGATCAGTTTGGGAGTCGCACTCAGGGGGAAGGGATTTTGTACGAACCTTTTGGAATCCAAACCCTTCAATATTGGTGGTGCCTCTGGGATCTAATCAACCCTGGAGTTAAAAGTTTCCACCTTTTTGTTGTTTGATTTGATCTTCTTTTCCCCTGACATCCGATGTCGATATGCAGGGGCAGTAATCGAGAGTTCGTAATTTTTAGCCCGAAATCAAAGACACTTCATAGAGCAAGTGTAAAATTGTGTGTTTTGTAGAGATTTGTATCAAATAACCACTGTTATCCTTAGCCCCACGATTGGCGCCAAACTGTTTGCCCGAAAAAGGGATAACAATTGAATTTATACGCGGCTCTAAGGATACGTGATATAACTTGGCACAAATTAAGAATATATATATATTGAAATTAACTTTAAAGAAATAAATGCAAACCAAATGAATCAATTAGCCTTGGCCCTCAAGTTCGATCACTCTCGAACCAAATAAAGATTTCGCTAGTATATGATCAGAGTAACAAAATAATGAAGCTAAAAAAATGCAGTGTATTGCTTTGTATAGCATAAATAATGTCCCCCTCTACAAATGATCAGACCCCTTTATATAGTAGGGAAGTCCTACTCTCAATATAATCCTAAAAATAGTAAGGAATCCATGATAGGTTAATTAATTGGCCTCTCCTTGATATGCGCAGGGATTTTCGCCGAGTTTCTCGCCCAATTATGGATATTCCGGCTTTTTTGTTTTTTGGATCGATCTTGGCCGATGTCGATCTTGATCGGTCTCTATTTTGCTCGATCTCGATCTTGACCGATCTTGATCTTGATCGGTCTCTATTTTGCTCGATTTCAATCTTGGCCGATCTTGATGTTGATCGATCTCTGGATCACGAGCTTGGCAACTTAACTTCGCATCATGATTCGATAATATACGTGGTTGAACCTTGGTCTATCATATTTTAGTTACATAGGCAAACTCAATTTTGACAGTATACAATTTCATATTTCATAAATATAAAAGTAGATAATTCAACTTTGGCGTCTTTGTTTGAACGCAGAAATGGGTGCAACAAGCTAACAAAGACATTAAAGAAGACAAGACAAGCCAACAAGGACATAAAAAAAACCTTGAAAAAGGACACGTTGGGGGTAGCAATATACAAAATATCGTTAAATAATTCTTATACCTAGCCAAGTGGTTAGGATCCTTATAATTTAATGGTAAAAACAACATATATTGGCTTTGAAAGATGGTTTCTTGTAGGTCATACTAATAGTCAAGTGGCAGCCTTTAAATAGTCCAGACCGAACAAAAGACAAATGGGAATTTGCTTATACAGCTGTATAGCAGATAACATAAATAATGGCAAAAAAGGTAACCCCGAGAAAATATATTTAACAAGTATCCGACAAAGTAAGCAAGCATCTTTCTGTCACGTGTTAGGAACAGCATATATAGAATTAGTACTAATTGTGCATTGGTTCTTCGTCTGTTGGAAGTGGCAACAAGTAGAACTATCATGGTAGAGGAGTTGCCACAGAGCTTGAAAGAAAAGAAATGGCAGATAAATTGGGATGCTGTATCTCAAGAACTGAAGAAGACGAGTCGTTTTATGGCTCCAATGGTAGCGGTCACAGTGTTTCAGTACCTGTTGCAAGTTGTATCAGTCATGATGGTGGGACATCTTGGAGAGTTAGCGCTGTCTAGTGTTGCCATCGCCACTTCTTTAACTAATGTCACCGGTTTCAGTCTACTTGTAAGTCCTCTCTACATATTAATGTTCCATAGGCATTATTGTCTCACGTTGAGGAAATTGTCTCTTTATATGATTTTGGAGAATTTGAGTTAGAATCAATTTCCTGATGTCAGATCTCCGCGAAGGGGTTCAAGAAAAAAAAAGGTTCGTACCTAGTGGGAATTGAATCTACCACCTTTCAATGATTTTGAACCCTTGACCACTCAGCTACACTTTTGGGCTGTGTCAAGGGTTCAAAACTTTGAGCTACACTCTTGGGTTGTGTCAAGGGTTCAAAACTTAATATATAGTGGTAAAAAACAGATTTTGCCTTTATATATACCGTGTAATTTTTAGGCGATGGACCCCTTCCGCCCCCCTAAATCCGCCCCTGGGTGTAAGATTTCCGAAGGAATGGAATATTGTCGAGCTAACTTTTGAGGTTGAATTGGTCCAAAGTCTTTTTTTATGTTCTTAAAATCAAATTGATGTACTGAGGTTTGTGAACTTGGAACAGACAGGGCTGGTTGGTGGTATGGAAACACTATGTGGACAAGCATACGGAGCTCAACAATACCATAAACTCAGTACATATACCTACACTGCTATAATTTCTCTGTTTCTAGTATGCATACCAATCTGTGTGTTGTGGTGCTTCATGGACAAATTGCTTATATTGACGGGACAAGATCATTCAATCTCAGTGGAAGCGCGCAAGTATTCATTATGGGTAATCCCTGCTATTTTTGGTGGTGCAATTTCTAAACCACTATCTAGATACTTGCAGGCACAAAGTTTGATTCTTCCCATGCTTTTATCTTCCTTTGCTGTTCTATGCTTCCACTTGCCCATAAGCTGGGCTTTGATATTTAAGTTGGAGCTAGGAAACATAGGAGCTGCTATAGCCTTCAGTATATCCTCTTGGTTGTATGTGCTATTTCTTGCATCTTATGTCAAACTGTCAAGCTCCTGTGAGAAAACTCGAGCGCCTTTCTCCATGGAAGCCTTCCTTTGTATTAGACAATTCTTCCGTTTGGCTGTCCCTTCTGCTGTGATGGTGTGGTAAATATTCGTCTTCCTGAATGAATGATCAATTGGATGAAGTATTTATTTGTTTGTTGTTTTCTCAATGACTCTTATTTTTCATTATGGTTCAACTTATTGTAGCCTAAAATGGTGGTCATTTGAGGTGCTTGCTTTGGTATCAGGCCTTTTACCAAATCCAAAGCTCGAGACATCAGTGATGTCAATATGGTACCGTATTATGATTCACAATTCCTATTCCTTTGGGAGTGTTATTTTAATAAAAATGGTTCTAATATCTCATTTTGTTCACACTCAGCATAACAATTTCTCAATTACACTTCAGTATACCATATGGCTTTGGAGCTGCTGCAAGGTTTGACTCTATTAGTATCAAATATGTCCATCAGTAGCGAAAACTCATACGAAATAATCTTACTCCAGTTCTCTTGTTGTCTTAATTTTATTTTATAGTACTCGTGTTTCAAATGAATTGGGAGCTGGGAATCCTCAAAAGGCTCGAATGGCAGTTCAGGTAGTAATGTTTCTTACAGTCGTAGAGACATTAGTGTTCAACACAAGTCTGTTCGGGAGCAGGCATGTGTTGGGAAAAGCATTCAGCAATGAGAAGCAGGTGGTGGATTATATAGCTGCAATGACTCCTTTTCTTTGCCTGTCCATTGTCACAGACAGCCTGCAGATAGTCATCACTGGTTAGTTCCATAGCATCTAGCAGTTCATTTTACTTTACCTATTATAGCCGTAAAGTCATAAAGCTATTTTTTGTATCATTATAGTAATGAATTCTTAGAAAATACAAATTACTGGAATGTCAAACACATCACTCTCCACATCAACCCTTTGCCACTCTGTTAATTAATTCCATGTCAAAAAGTAAAAAGAATGGATATCAACTGTGTAAAACTTTCCATCTTTTGTGTATGTCATATTAACTGGTAACTCGCGTGATATTATATTTTCTGAAAAGAAGTTTGCATTGCACTTGGAGTAAGATTACTTTTCTAACAAAAAACAGGTATAGCAAGGGGAAGTGGGTGGCAGCATATTGGGGCATATATAAATCTAGTGGTATTTTATGTGATAGCAATTCCTTTAGCAGTGGTGTTGGGATTTGTTCTACATTTGAAAGCAAAGGGGCTTTGGATTGGAATAGTGGTTGGTTGTGCTATACAATCGATCGTTCTATCTATTGTTACAGGTTTCACAGACTGGGAAAAACAGGTTTACACTCTTTTTACTTTTCTGAAAGTCTTTTCATAGTTTCCTCGTTTCTTTTCTTATAAAATTTGGGGAATGGACTATGCAGGCAAAGAAGGCAAGAGAAAGGGTACACGAAGGAAGATCTTAGGAAGACAAGAGATAAAGAATTATGCCTTTGTATAACATAATGGGATCATTTCCTTTGCAGTGGCTACTTTTCAAGTCTTTACGCTAATTATTGTACGTCTGAATTGAAAGTGTTTGTAAGAGAATCTGTTTCATCCACCAGCTCTTTCAAGAATTTTTAGAGAGAGATTTTTGTGTCCTTTGAATTTCGAACACTTCGATGGAATTCTTTTTTACACGTGCCACTTCGTGAGTGATGCGTGTGTATGTGTTAAAGGCGTTCGAATTTAGGGGTATAGTATGTTAAATTCTGTAAAGAATGTGCAATGGGCATATGGTGTTCTCTGCCTTTTTCTTTTTGTGGTACACTAATATGAGAGTACTTACATTGACGTAAGGGTGAAGCTTCCCCATGGATCATCTCATGTTTCATTCAACTGTAGGACTTAATTTTTTTATTAAAATTATCGGATAAAAAACACCGTACGAAATCACTGAAATATTGAAGTCAACTTGAATTTGCACATATGATGATCAGTTTAAGGACTGCTCATGAGATTGAAGTGCAGCTGTGTATAGAAGTAAGTGTGAAGCTTCTGCTCACGTATGTCAAGTTCCATTCAACCATAGTACTTGATCAAAACAATGATAGAATAAAGAACTCTATACGTGATCCATCCGGCGTAGTCTCTTAAAAATTGCCAGAAGTCAACTAGAATTTGCATATATGGAATTAAAAACTGTTCTGTGACAAAGACGACAAGCTTATAAAATTCCACGAAAATTAAAGATCCTAAATATAGGCTGATCAAATTTATCAAGAATATCTTTCCTGAGGTCTCCCCTGTCAAATTTCCTCAAGCTTATAACGTTCTGGTGCGAGCTATCATATCGTTGAGCATTTAAAGATTGGTGTTTTAACCATTAAAGAAGGTGTTGCTCGAGGAAATGGGAAGGGCTCTGCTGCCATTGAATAATGAGATCAGCAAAAAGGCAGTGTTTAAAGAAGTGAGTCGCATAGCAATTCCAATGATAGTGGTGCATTTGTGTCAATTCCTGTTGCGCTATGCACCAATGGTTATGTTAGGTCACTTAAGTGAACTCTCCTTCTCAAGTGCCTCCATCGCCACATCTTACTGCAATGTTACTGGCTTCGCTATCCTTGTAAGTTCCTTATATATTTTTGTTCTGAACATTCTGTAATTTGTCCCTTCTACTACACCTTAAGTTCAAGCATTGATGAACAGTTTAAGAAAGATTATTAGTTATAGAATTCTAGTACGATCAATCCACACAGAGAAATATGCATGCTCTCAAATTTCTGGTTTTAGACTTACATTTTTGCTTTGATATTACGTATATGCTAAAAATGCTTTATCCCAACTACCAAGCAAGTACTCCATCCATCCAACAAAAATTTGCCCAGAAATAAGTTCAAATGTCAAACGGGGATTTGGCCAAAGTCAACTGGCCTAAGCTTCTAGATCTTTACATGACAAACTATATAAAAACTAACTATGGTTAGTTGGAATACTTATGCTTTTCTAAATTGTGCATAAGCTTATATGAAGATAAGTTAGACTACGAAAAGTCACAATAAGAGAGAAGAATGTTCAAGCACTAACATGTAAAATTTGTCTCACCTCAGGTGACTTAAGAGCTAATAAAAATAACTGACTACAGTAAGTGTGGGTTTATGTTCTAAAAAATTAAATGATGTATGTAATATACTAGCTACAACCATAGTGTATAAACTTATAAACTTATCTGTTCTGATTTTAGACTTACCTCCAAAATGTGAATGTATTTTATCACTATTTATCTCGAGATTGCTTGAGGTACTTAAGCCGTTTGAATCTGAATTTGGAATACAGTTTGGACTGGCAACTGGGTCGATAACTTTATGTGGACAGGCCTATGGAGCAAGGCAATATCAAAAAGTTGGCACTATTACTTGTGCTGCCATTATATTTCTATTATTCGCGTGTCTGCCAGTTTCTCTTATATGGATCTTCACTGGCAAATTGCTTTTATGGATTGGCCAAGACCCATTAATCTCTGTTGAAGCTGGAAAGTACTCGATTTATCTCATCCCAACTCTCGTTCCTTATGCTATTCTTCAGTCACTTGTTTGCTACTTTCAGACTCAGAGTTTGATAATTCCAATGGTATGGACCTCAGTAGCATCTCTATGCTTTAATGTACCAATCAGTTGGGCTTTAGTATTCAAATATGAGTTAGGGGCCAGTGGTGCAGCTATGGCGATTGGTTCATCATATTGGTTGAACGTGATTTTACTTGTGATTTACTTAAAGTATTCGTCAACTTGTCAAAAGACACGTCCCTTTTTCTCAAAGGATGTTTTCCTTGTTATGCCGGAGTTCTTCCAATTTGCTATTCCGTCTGCTGCAATGGTCTGGTAATTTAACTATCAGATTTCTAAGTCTGGACTATGGAAAACTTATATCTTCCATATATGTTGTTAATGATATCTTATTTAAGGCTTAATTTATTACTTACAAATGTAGTTTGAAATGGTGGGCAACAGAACTAATTCTGCTGTTTTGTGGATTGCTGCCAAATCCACAACTAGAGACTTCTGTCCAATCTATTTGGTATGCATCTCTGCTAACTTTCATATTTCGTTTTTATGACAAGAACTGATAAATTAAATTTCTTTGGATGCAGCCTTACAACTACTTCATTACATTACTTCATACCATGTTCCTTCAGTGCTGCTGCAAGGTTTTCTCTTCCAACATACTTCCTAACAATGACTTTTTTGGTTTGACGATTAGTATGGTACGATATGGCATTCTTAAATTAACTCATTACCATTTTGTACGTAGCACTCGGATTTCAAATGAGTTGGGAGCTGGGAATCCAAAAGCAGTTAGAATTTCTATTTATGTAGTCTTCGCTCTAGCAACTGTAGAGTTCCTTCTGGCAAGTGCGATTATTTTTTGGTTGCGTAATGTATGGGGATTGGCTTTCACACATGAAGAAGAAGTGGTCAATCTTATCGAAGAACTTACTCCTCTTCTCTGCCTCTCCATCATCCTGGATAGCATAATAACATTATTAGCCGGAGTTGCAAGAGGAAGTGGTTGGCAACATATAGTGGCCTATGTGAATTTAGGAGCATATTACCTGATTGGAATTCCTGCCTCTTTGTTAATGGGATTTGTTTTGAATTGGAAAGAGAAGGGCCTCTGGAGTGGATTAATCATGGGGTCTGTAGTACAAGCTATTCTTTTTTTTATAAAATTTCCCAGCTGTCTAGGGAGTTGTATTAATTGGAACAAGTGTACAAGAGGGGGACTAGACCTTACCTCAAAAATACAACAATAGGATAAAAACTTTATACTATAAAAATCAGGGTAGTGGTGGGTAAGAATAACCATACCCTGCGAATCGATAAGAATTGGCCTTGTCGAACCTTGATCTTAAGCTTGGCATCTGCCATTTATCCAATTGGTAAAATCCTATGGCTCCTCTGGGAAGTTGCAGAGCAGAAGATATAGAGAAGCTTCATTACCTTTACTTGCATGCTTTGCTAAGTAATCTGCCACATAATTGGCCTCCCTAAAGCAGTGGGTGAACTTGACATTAGTATGTTTCAACTTCTGCGAAGTTACATCAACTATCCTCTTCATTTTGTAGTTGTTGGTAGTCTCCTTTTTGAGCATACTTATAACAATTAGAGAATGCATCTCCAAAGCAAAGTTCGTGTATCCATTATGCAGGCACCAATTGATACCAAACTCGGCAGCTATAGCTTCAGAGACATTGTTACTGCTACAGGTGATTGGGCAGGAGAAGGCCATGATACATTCCCCACTTTCATCTCTTAGAATACCCCGTATTCCAGCCTTGCCGGTTTGAATGATATAGCTACCATCCGTGTTCAATTTGAGAGTACCTATTTCAGGTTTTTGCCAGCATTCAACAATACACTTTGGGATAGGCTGCATTCTCATCATTTTATCACACAGGTTGATCCATGGTAATGTCAGGTTGCAATTAGGGAACTCCTTATAGTTCAACTAATTTGTTGTTCCATTCTGAAAAACTTAAACCTTTTTCGATCACCATACTTGCAAGCACAATTTTCCTTCCAAATCTCCCAGCAAATTATAAATGGAAGTGCCTGCAAAACAAATTTATGAATTGTATTAGTAGCTTTACATTGCCAGGTAAAGCTATTCTGCTTTCTGTTGTCACTTATCTCACAGACTGGGGAAAACAGGTACTGGTTCTTTTAGTTTCTGAGTTCATGTTAGCAATGGATACGACTGATTTGCAAATCTTATTCTCATTCTCACCTTTCCTTGTCATGAAAAAAGAAATCCTCTGAGGTTCTCAAATCAAAAGATTACAGTTGATCTGGAAATCTTCTTCTCACTTCCACATTTTCCTAGTAGAAAAAAGATAAAACTGGTTCTATAAATAGATATGCTTTCACAATTTAAGATGGCTTACTTTTGGTATTAAACATTTTAGGCCAAGGAAGCAAGAGAAAGGTTGTTTTGATGGGAAAGTTCCTCTGAATTCAATTGATGCATGAGGACAGATGAGACTACACGCGTGAACAATCTATTCCGGGGCCCAACATGGGGGCCTGGAGATTACATGTTTGATGGACACCTTAACTAAAGCCAAATAATATTTATAAGTAGTGGTGTATATGAACCGGATTAGTTCGATTTTTATTAAAATCAAACCAAACAATTTATATCGATTCGGATTGGTTCGGTTTTATCGAATTTTTTGGAATTTTTTTATTACATGAATAATATGTCTATCTTACTTTGTTAAACTTTTTTTTAAGTAAATATATGTTTAATAAAAATTAAAAAAATTGACAAACATATGATCTATTAAAATATTCTTATGGGAGAATTATCTTAGTAACAC
The DNA here is from genome assembly GCF_000390325.3 of Nicotiana tomentosiformis. Lineage (NCBI taxonomy): Eukaryota > Viridiplantae > Streptophyta > Magnoliopsida > Solanales > Solanaceae > Nicotiana > Nicotiana tomentosiformis. The sequence goes on along the minus strand of NC_090813.1, from coordinate 38,253,801 downwards.
GTGATAGTTAATTTCTAAGTTATCTGACAATAAATTTTCGTTGATGTACACTTTCAAAGTTAACCGAATTTAATAATTAAACATAAAAATCAATATGATACCTAAATAATGATATGTTCTATTTAATTTTCAATTATCGAAATATCACTTCAAATTCGAAAAAGATATAACAATATAATAGATCTTGTCATATGAATATGGAAAAACAAAGTGATTGACGCATTTCAATAACATTTGAGAAAAAAATATCATACAACACATTATTTAAAGTTAATAAAAATAAAGTACTTCATATTCTATATAATATTACATCTCATAAGAGAATTTCAAATATTTTTAGATATCTTTTAAAGAAAATTCTATATAAAGTTTTAAAAGTATATATAAAAATTATATATCTATATGTCGGTTTGGTTCGGATTTTTTTTATTTAATACCAAATCAAATCAAACCAAACCTCATCGGGTTTTTTAATCGGTTTGATTTGACTTTTCGATTTGGTGCGGTTTTCCGGTTCGGTTTGTACACCCCTATTTATGCATATGAGATTACAGGTTGTAAATCTAATATGTACTCCCTCCGTTTCAATTTATGTGAACCCATTTGATTGGGCACGAAGTTTAAGAAAAGAGAGAAGATTTTTGAACTTGTGATGTAAAATGAGGCACATATATTTTGTGTGGCTATAAATCATTGCATAAAAGTAAATTGTTTTCAAATAAGGAAAGAGGTCATTCTTTTTGACACGGACTAAAAAGGAAATAAGTTCACATAAATTGAAACGGAGGGAGTAGTACACAAAACCGTGTAAATGGATAAATACAATTAATCAAATAATTATATCCATCAAGGACCAAACTGATAATCATTTCCGTTGGAACAATAAGAACATAGCTTAAATTGGCTTGATGGTTTTTTCGAAGCATGTTTTGCTTGAGCAATGATATGTTTTGTAGCTGAAGTATCTTTTACTCGTAGCTGTAAATTACAAAATTATAATTAGATGTTTTCAACCTTTGCTTTTCGTTTCATAAAGACCAAAATAATTAATTACAATAACTTTCTAGTTTATTAGTAATTGAGGCCTATACCATTACCATCTTTATAATAAAATGGGCGTTTCTGTTTCTTCTTTGAGTATCCTTCCACCTATAAACTCTTAATTATCTCAGTGATCAACCATCCAGATACTTCGCTTTACAATAACTAAAAGAGTGTTGAGGTCCTTGAGGAGTGTGAGAAGAACTTTCATACATTAGTTCGCATAAATAAGACCAAGAATCTGCCCTTGGAATAAATTTCACTTGTGCGTTGAATACTGCTGGTGTTGGGTGTTGTATTCCCCCAATAATTTTTCTTAACACAGATATTGTTTGCTTTGAGCCGGATCACGAGGTTTTCTCCCAAAAAACCGCGCACCAGCAAAAATGTCCCAATATATTATATGTTTTGCTTCTTTTTCCTATCAACGTTGAATGTATGACTTTTTTGGAACACAACAATCTTCCCATCACAGGTAAAAGGATTTTTGCAAATGAACTGTGATTTTTAATACTTCTTATATAGTTTTTTATACTGTCAAAATCAAGTCTGCTCTCGTATGACTAATCGAAATTGGAATATGATGGTCCAAGGTTCATCATTGTAATATCGAGCCATGATAGGAAGTTAGATTGTCGAGCTCGAGCCCCAGAGACCGATCAATATCGAGCCCCAGAGACCGATCAATATCGAGATCGGCCAAGATCGAGATCAAGTCAAGGTCGAGCTCGAGACCCAAAGACTGGTCAAGATTGAGATCGGCCAAGATCGAGATCGAGCTAAGAAACAAAAAAGCCATTATAGCCGTATTAGGGGAGAGAATCTCGATGGAAATTACGGCTTGAATCAAGGAAGAGTTAATTAATTAATCTATCATGGGATCCCCATTATGTATTTTTAATTATATCCAAAATGAGATTTCCCCACTATATTAAGAGTGGTTATCATTTGTAATATGACACATTGATTGATACACACATTCATTCTAAGATATAGAGGAAAGAGAGCAAATACTATCCTTTTTGGCTTTTGATATTTAATCATACTGCTTCTTTTTACTAATCGTACTTCACTCAATTTGGAGGTGATTAAACTTAAAGGCTTAGGCCAACTAGTTCATTCGATTTGCATCCATTTCTTTTATAACTAATTTCGATAATTATTTACATATCTTTTTCAATTTGTATCAATTTATATCACGTATCCTTAGAACTACGTATAAATTCAACTATATCCGTTTTTCGGGTAAACAATTTGGCGTCCACCGTGGGGCTAAGGATAATAGTGGTTATTTGGTACGAATCTCTATAAAACGCACTATTTTACCCTTGCTCTTGGAAGTATCTTTGATTTCAGGTTAAAAATGACGAACTCTCAATTAATGGCCCTACCTATCGACAACGAAGCTGGCCATCAAGATGAGAAAAACAACCTGACGCCCGGGGATGAAAGGCCACTCGTTGAACCCCTTGGGACTCGGGCCGTAGATCCAATTGACGTTAATTCACATGTGGCCATTGAGGCGAACCAACATTCCGACCCCCGAAAACAACATTCATGGTGGAACTCGATCTGTAGTTCGAAAAACCCAAAATGTTGGACAAGACGGGATCAACTTGCACATGATTTTCGAAATGTTGCAAGCTCAACGGGTAGTGATAGCTCAGTTGCAGAACCAAACCCACGCACCGAGCAGGCCCGATCCCGGTCCACCCCAAGAAGTCACCCACAGAACGGAGCCAACTATAGTAAGGTCAAATGAACAAGAATCGGGGACTAACCCCGAAATTATAAAGATGCTCGAGGAACTGACAAAACGGATAGAGTCAGGAGAAAAGAGGATTGAAGCAAACGACAAAAAAGTAGAAACTTATAACTCCAGGGTTGATCAAATCCCGGGGGCACCACCAATATTAAAGGGTTTGGATTCCAAAAAGTTCGTACAAAAGCCCTTCCCCCCGAGCACAGCTTCCAAACCGATCCCCAAGAAGTTTCGCATGCCCGAAATTCCTAAATATAATGGAACGACCGACCCCAACGAACATGTCACCTCTTACACATGTGCCATAAAAGGGAACGATCTAGAGGACGACGAGATCGAATCCGTATTATTAAAGAAATTCGGGGAAACCCTGTCAAAGGGAGCAATGATATAGCATCATAATTTACTGCCTAACTCTATTGATTCTTTGGCCATGCTTGCAGATTCTTTTGTAAAAGCATACGCCGGAGCCATAAAGGTCGAGACCAGGAAGTCGGACCTTTTTAAGGTAAGGCAAAAAGATAACGAGATGCTAAGAGAGTTCATATCTCGTTTCCAAATGGAATGAATGGATCTACCACCGGTTACGGACGATTGGGCCATTCAAGCTTTAACCCAAGGACTGAACGAACGAAGCTCAATGGCTTCAAGGCAGTTGAAGCAGAACTTGATTGAGTACCCGGCTGTTACCTGGGTCGATGTACACAATCGATATCAATTGAAGATTAGAGTCGAGGATGACCATTTGGGTTTTGGGTCCGTTATTAAAAGGGACATCGACCGAGAACCAAGGTCGAACAGGGACCGATACCGGCCGTATAATGGAGAATAGGGGTAGCAAACCAGGATGTAACTCCGTATGAAGCGAAAGGAGAAGTGATCGAGGCCAAGGGTCTCGAGGGCTGATGAACAAGAATGGTTTTGACGGGCATACCGGACCTAAGGAAGCACCGCGGTTATCAGAGTATAACTTTAACATTGATGCATCTGCCATCGTGTCGGCTATCGGACGCATCAAAGATATTAAATGGCCTCGACCTCTGCAGTCCGATCCAGCCCAGAGAAATCCCAATCAAATATGCAAGTATCATGGCACCCATGGCCACAGAACAGAAGATTGCAGGCAGTAGAGAGAGGAGGTTGCCCGGTTATTCAATGAAAGGCACCTTCGAGAGTTTTTAAGTGACCGGGCCAAGAATCATTCAAAAATAGAGAGTCCAATAGACAAAACGAATAAGAAGAGCCACAACACATTATCCACACGATCATCGGAGGGATCGTTCCCCCCCAGGGGCCAGTGCTTAAACGCACTAAGATGTCGATTGTAAGAGAGAAGCGATCTCAAGCTCAAGATTACGTACCTAAAGGAACCTTGTCTTTTAATGACGAAGACGCAGAAGGAATCATGCAGCCCCATAACGATGCACTGGTAATATCTGTACTTATGAATAAAACTCAAGTTAAGCGGGTGTTAATTGATCCAGATAGTTCGGCCAACATCATTCGATCGAGGGTCGTAGAGCAACTCGGTCTATAGGACCAGGTCATGCCCGTAACCCTGGTACTAAACGGATTCAATATGGCATGTGAAACTACTAAGGGCGAGATAATTCTTCCAGTAAATGTGGCTGGGACCATTCAAGAAACGAATTTCCACGTGATCGAGGGAGACATGATGTATAACGCCATGTTCAGAAGGCCGTGGATCCACAACATGAGAGCAGTACCCTCGACCCTTTACCGGGTTCTAAAATTCCCAACACTAGAGGAAATCAAAACAATCTACGAAGAGCAACCTGCCACAAAGGAAATGTTTGTCGTCGATGAAGTAATTCCGATATCAACACTCTCATCGACAAAGGGATCAAATTCGAAGGAAAAACGGGATACCAAATAGCAATCACAAACATCGGCCTCGACCCAACTAGGGAAGCAGAAGATTGACGAAGATGATGATTATGGGATCCCACAATCCTTCATAGTCCCCGATGATTCCGATGCTACCAAATCAAAGGTCGAAGAACTGGACCAAATCACGCAAATCAAATGTCTGCCCGAACGAAAGGTATACCTGGGCACGGGGTTAAGTCCCGAGCTTAGGGAAAAGCTTATTCAATTTCTTATAGCTAACATGGATTGTTTCTCTTGGTTCCATCTTGACATGACAGAGATCCCATCGGAAATCACCACTCATAAACTAAGCTTGGATTCGAAATTCCACCCGGTGAAGCAAAAAAAAAGGCCCCAGTCCGAGGTCAAACATGCCTTCATCAAGGACGAGGTAACCAAACTTCTCAAAATAGGATCCATTCGAGAAGTAAAGTAACCCGAATGGTTAGCAAACGTGGTGGTAGTCCCTAAGAAGGGAAACAAACTTAGAATGTGTATAGATTATAAAGACATAAATAAAGCATGCCCCAAGGATTCTTTTCCTTTGCCTAATATCGATCGTATGATCGATGCCACGACCGGCCACGAGATTCTCAGTTTTCTCGATGCCTACTCCGGATACAACCAGATACAGATGAACCCGGAGGATCAAGAAAAGACCTCGTTTATCACTAAGTATGGTACCTACTGTTATAACATAATGCCATTTGGTCTAAAAACTACTGGTGCAACTTATCAACGCCTAGTAAACCGAATGTTTGAAGAATAAATAGGAAAATTAATGGAAGTTTATATTGATGATATGTTAGTTAAGTCCCTGCGAGCAGAGGACCATTTAAAGTATTTGCAGGAAACTTTTGATATACTGAGGGAATACAATATGAAGCTCAACCCCGAAAAATGTGCATTCGGGTTGGCTTAGGCAAGTTTTTTGGTTTCATGGTGTCCAATTGAGGGATCGAGATCAACCCCGATAAAATCAAAGCTATAAAGGATATCACAGTAGTGGATAATGTAAAGGCCGTGCAGAGGCTAACGGGACGGATAGCCGCCCTAGGGCGATTCATTTCGAGATTCTCAGATAGGAGCCACTGATTTTTCTCACTACTTAAGAAGAAGAGCAACTTTGCATGGACTCCGGAATGCCAGCAGACCTTGAAGGAACTAAAACGGTATTTATCAAGCTCGCCGCTGCTTCATACCCCGAAAGTGGATGAACAACTTTACCTGTACTTAGCTGTCTCGGAGATAGCAGTAAGTGGAGTCCTGGTCCGAGAAGAACAAGGTATGTAATTCCCTATTTATTATGTCAGTCGGTCCTTAGGTGAGGCCGAAATTTGATATCCACACTTAGAAAAATTAGCGCTTGCTTTAATAAGCGCCTATAGGAAACTAAAACCGTATTTCCAATGTCATCCGATATGTGTTGTAACAACTTATCCTCCTCGAAATATTTTACACAAACCCGAGCTTTCGGGTCGATTGGCCAAATGGGCCATAGAAATCAGTGGGTACTATATTGAGTATCGACTCCGAACCGCCATCAAATCTCAAATCTTGGTGGACTTTGTGGCTGATTTTATACCGGCCTTCATACCCGATGTTGAAAAAGAACTACTAATAAAATCAGGTACATCCTCGTGAGTCTGGACCCTATTTACGGACGGTGCTTCAAACGCGAAGGGGTGCGGACTAGGCATCGTACTAAAATCACCCACAGTTAATGTAGTTAGACAGTCTATCAGAACTACAAAATTAACTAACAATAAGGCCGAGTATGAGGCCATGATTGCAGGTCTTGAACTAGCTAGAAGCTTGGGAGCAGAGGTCATAGAGGCTAAGAGTAATTCCCTCCTCGTGGTAAACCAAGTTAGCGGGACTTTTGAAGTTCGAGAAGACCGAATCTAGAGGTACATGGATAAACTACAGGTGACTCTACATCGATTTAAGGAATGGACCTTGCAACATGTACCTCGAGAACAGAACAACGAGGCCGACGCTCTTGCAAATTTAGGTTCATCAGTCGAAGACGACGAACTCAACTCGGGGACTGTCGTACAAATCATGAAATCAGTAATCGAAGAAGGTCATGCCTAGATAAACTCCATAAGTTTAACCTGGGATTGGAGAAACAAATACATAGAATACTTAAAGAACGGAAAGCTTCCATCAAATCCAAAAGAATCGAGAGCTCTGCGCACAAAGGCAGCACGGTTCACCTTGTCCGAAGACAGAACACTATTTAGAAGGACCTTCGATGGACCATTGGCAATATGTTTGGGACTGGGAGATACCGACTACATCCTACGGAAAATTCATGAGGTTACTTGTGGAAATCATTCCGATGCCGATTCACTGGTCCTCAAAGTAATCAGAGCAGGGTATTATTGGACCGATATGGGCAAGGATGCAAGGGAGTTCATTCGAAAATGCGACAAATGCCAAAGGCATGCGCCTATGATTCATCAACCCGGGGAACTACTCCACTCGGTCCTATCCCCATGGCTCTTCATGAAATGGGGAATGGACATCGTTGGCCCTCTCCCATCGGCCCCAGGTAAGGCTCAATGTATTTTATTTATGACTGATTATTTCTCTAAATGGGTTGAAGCACAAGCTTTCGAGAAAGTCGGAGAAAAAGATGTCATAGACTTCATTTGGTACCACATCATATGTCGATTCAGGATGCCATCTGATATTGTATGTGACAATGGAAAATAATTCATCGGCAGCAAAGTAACTAAATTTCTCGAGGATCACAAGATCAAAAGGATCCTATCAACACCTTATTATCCCATCGGGAACGGACAAACCGAATTGACCAACAAAACCATCATCCAAAACCTTAAGAAGAGATTGACCGAAGCTAAAGGAAAATGGAGAGAAATACTACCCGAGGTCCTATGGGCATATCTCATAACATCGAAATCTAGTACTGGAGCAACACCGTTCTCGTTGGTTTATAGCACCGAAGCTCTGATCCCGGTCGAGGTCGGAAAAACTAGCATCAGGTTTTTATATGCAACAGAGGAGTCGAATAATGAGACCATGAATACGAGCCTAGAATTGTTGGACGAAAGACGAGAAGCCGCTCTCGTCCGATTGGCCGCCCAAATACAGCAGATCGAAAGGTACTACAATTGAAGAACCAATCTTTGACATTTTAACATCGGGGACTTGGTGCTGAGAAAAGTCACCCTCAACACCCGAAATCTGAATGAAGGGAAACTGGGTCCAAATTGGGAAGGACCGTATCAGGTTCTCGAAATCATCGGAAAAGGATCCTACAAGCTCGGCATGATAAACGACAAACAACTACCGAGCAACTGGAATGTATCGCACCTAAAATGATACTACTACTAAGGTACGACCCATCCCAGCTTCATTTATATTTCAAAATTAATCCTTGCAGGTGTTCGACCAGAAATACCGATGGATTCTTCAACACGAAGCCTTTAGGTCAGCAAGAACGCGTTGTACTCTTTTTTTCTTACACCGATTTTGTCCCAAATGGGTTTTCCGGCGAGGTTTTTAATGAGGCAACCATTGATCGTGCTAAACTTTGAACAATTCAACAGTATCCGAGGCCTCTTTACAATTAACCTCGAATACTGGGGGGCATTACCCTCGAATATCAAGTTTGATGCGAGGAAGTTACTTAGAAAGTTACTTCATGACAACAGGGTCTCGATAGGAAAACTTGTAAGGGCCAAACGGTCAAACGAACCATGCCCGCGTAGTTTGCTCGAGCCCTGGCGCAAAACATGTACACATGCATAATGATTTACAAAGAGAAGTATTCTTCTTTACCGAACTAAAGAGGGATTTTTATAGGCCACCGCCACCCCACTCGGGGACTGACACTTCGGAAGCTTTTCTACTTCATATTCTCGACCTATTATGTAAACAGGCCCAAGGGCCAAGCATGACCGGAGTTCGAATAATTAACCCTACAAATTGGGGACTACCGTCCGAAAAATCAACAAGATTGAATTATATAAACTCCGAAGATCATAAGACCTCTTAGGCAACCCTCGATTTTATAGGCCACGGCCACGGCCACCCCACTCGGGAACTAACACTTCGGGCAAGCTCAAAGTAAAACGGGAAAATAAGCCCAAGAGGCAAATCCCGAACTAAAGAGACTACGACCGAATTAACACAGATCGGAGACGTCCGAATTCCGTAGCAAAACAGGCCATCGAAATCTTTCATAAACCGGTTTAAAAGGCTACCCCCGGCAAAATCATAAAAGGCTTCGATAAATACCGAAGCCTCAAAAACTCTAATGAGTACAAAATTGTTCGAACTCTCGAACAATTCCTTATTTCATGCCAAGGCATTACAAGTTTCGCAAATACAAATGATAAGAAACTCTTTCAAGCAGAAAAGGGGACAAAGCCTTAAACAATCTTTTTACAAAAGCCTAAGGGCTGTCTTTTATTCGAGTTCGAGAGACCGTCCTCACTCAGATAAAAAACCTAAGGGTTACCTTACTTCAAGTTCGAGCAAGCATTCACTCGACCATAAAGTCTAAGGACTATACTAATTCAGTTCCAATCAAATTTTTTAAACCTCGGATCTTAGAATACAACTTCATAATTTTATAAGGCGGAAAGAAAGAAAGTTTTATATATATGTGTCAAAAATCATTTACAAGGGCAGCATGGCCTGATCAAGTTTTTCTACAAAAAACTAAAACGGTCTTAAAAGAAACACAAAAAATACTAAAGGACTTAGTCCTCTCCGGGAGAAGCATCTTCGCCCTCGAGGCCTCCTTCACCTTCAGATCCGCTCATACTCCGGGTATCATCATCATCAGAAAAGGTCAACACTCTGGCTTCGGCTTCAAGCTCATTAGCATTCTCGATCTGTTGTGAGATCGAAGCCACAAACATGGATCTCCTCGAGAGTATCCCTCTGAGACTGGCATTCAGCATGCTCGACAACCCAGTTTGCTCGAGCTTGAGAAGCCTCGACAAACTCCTTTGCTCGAACCTGAGCAGCTTCAGCATCGGACCGGTAGACGACCACCATTGCATCAGCATTAGCCGTGGCTATTTCGACCTCCGATTTGGACTCTGCAAGTTCTGTGGCCAGTCTCTCTCGATCAAAGGTTGTTGAGCCCAACCAAGACTGGAACTCCTCGATTTTCTTGGCTTGCACCAAGGCTTTCTCTTTCAAGATTCGGAGTTGGGTCTCAGCCGAGGCTAGTTGAGCCCGGGCAGCCTCCTTTTCTGAGGCAAGGCAGTCCATGTTCTTTTTCCACTCCTCGACCTCCACTTTCACTGCGTCCACTTCAACACGAAGCTTCGTGATCACATCGAGCTTTTGCTGGACCTGTGGGACCAAATTATTAGCCATCACGCCCGAGTCAGTGTCCTTCTCCTTCTCCATCTCTCTGCTCACTGAGAAGCTTGAAGGCATCTCTCTCCTTAGTAAACCCTCAGATTTCGGCTTCGTATCGGCTCAGCTCCCCTCGGGATCGGAGAGACACCTCGTGATGAAGCACAGAGGCTTACAAAAATGGAAAGAAGGAATTATACAAGGAAAGAAAAATACAAGTATGAAAATTGACAAAGAGAAAATGAACTTACCCGATTCAGGGCATGTTGAGCTTCGTTGAAAAGACAAGAAACTCCCACCTCGCCTGAGCTCTTCTTCAGAGCCTCCAAGTTACTCATACCGATGATATCTTCTACCCCGAAAAACTAACCACGGAAAGGATCTTCCTCTCTGTGGGCCCCCTCCCCGTAACAAGTCTCCACAGCTTGAGAGTCACGTATCATCGACTGGGAAAATGAAGGAAACGAGGGGGAATCCCCGATCTCTATTACCCAAGTAGGTTTTTTGGGGCACCGCCTCCCTCTCGACGAGCTTCAAGCCCAGTTTCTGCTTCGGCATCCACCTCCTCTTCAATGGTCTTTTCACCCCGAGGTAAAGTATCTTCGATTCCCCTCGGCTCGGGAACTTGGGTCGGAGTCTCCTCTTCGACCTCATCGAGCCTAGATGGAGCAGTATCGACTCCCACCGGTTCCAAAGTCTTCTAGATATTGGTGCTAGCTCGTGCACGGGCTACCAGCCCAGAATCACCTTCTTCATCATCTTCTTCTTTTTCTTCATCCCTTAGTCTTTGGACCGACTCCATAGTTAGTGGGATTGTGTTCCCCTTGGGTTTACGGGCTGCTTTTTTCTTGGGTTTTTGACCCTCGGAGTTTGAGGCCCTTTTTCTCTTAATCACCTTCGCCGGTTTCAAGATAGGTGGTAAAGCTTCTTCATCACCGGACGGGGGTCTCATAGCCGCATCCTTTCCGAGTCCTACAAAAGGAGAAAGTAAATAAACTCATTCTTGAGAAAATGCTCGAATGATAGACAAATCGGTAAGCCAAGAAAAAGGCCTACCATGAGTACGAGCCTCCCACCGACCCTTTGACAAATTGTGCCACGCGCGCTCGGCATATGTTGATGTCGAAACCAGGCTCCTCACCCAGTTCTCAAGGTAGGGAATCGCTCCCGGCATCCAAGCAACGGCTGCATCGAGAAAAAAACTGATGAGAAAGGATGAAGAAGTAAAAACAGCAAACGAAAATTAAAGACAGGATCATACTTACGTTTCATATTCCATTTATCAGGAAATGGCATACTCTCAGTCGGGATTAGGTCCGAGGTCTTCACCCGAACGAACCGGCCCATCCAGCCCCAATCTTTGTCTTCATCTATACTCGAGGTGAACGCCTTGGTGGCCCGGCATTGAAACTTTATCAACCCACCTCGATAAAGTCGAGGGTTGTATAATCTTACGAGGTAGTCGAGGGTGAAGGGGAGCCAATCAATTATACTCACGAAGAAATGGAGCAGTATCACGATCCTCTAGAAAGAAGGGTGAATTTGGCCGAGGTTCACCTAGAATTTCTTGCAGAAATCGATGATGACCAGATCGAGGGGACCCACCGTGAAAGGATAAGTGTAAACACTCAGGTACCCTTCCACGTGGGTAGTGATCGCTTCCTCCAGTGCCGGTATCACAACCTCTTTATTTTTTCAATTGCAATCTTTCTTCACCAGATCAAGAAGGCTTTGGGATATCGAGCATATATATCTCGATACCAGCTCGCATCGACCAGCAACCGATGAGGGTTTCTCGACCTTAAAATCGGAATCAATAACACACCTCCCGGGAATAAGTTCCTTAAGGCGTGGCTCCACCACTGGTTTCTCGCCGGCTGGCCGAGATGAGGAAGCAACCTCTTTTTGGGGAATGGTTTTAGATATTTTTGCCATTTAGTTTTTGTGAACAAAGGAGAATGGAGATTGAAGTATTTTGTGTTTTAAAAAGAACAAGCAAAGAAATTTCAAAACCTGGAAATAGGGAGCTCTGGAGAAGGCAAAAAACTATGAACATGGGAATGAAAAAGATTTAAACGTAAAAGTTTGGAATGATGAAGAAAGGAACTATTTATTGGTTTCACAACGACGGTTCAAAACTGGTAGTGGCCGACCATCGTCTGACGCGCATTTAATGCCTTGATAACTGGACCGACGGGACGTTTGACGCATACGTCACAATATATGCTAAGATTTTCTCAATCAACAAGATGTTACGATCGACGTGCAATAAAATAATTGTGTGAATTTAGAAGTTGATTCTCCTATTTTAAAAATAAATTTGCATATATACAAATTTGGTTACCCGAAAAACGAATAGAGTTGATAGTATATATTTAAGGCGTGACACTCGAAGTAACTAAATAACTAGAGGTGCCATGGTCGCGGACTCATTTTTTCAACCATGACACCCAAGATCGAGACGCACTAATGGCCATTCAATTTTGTTTCTCCTCTTGGCGCTCTTCCTTTTTCCATTTTTCCCAATTCTTCTATTTTTCTTATTTTCTTTTATTTTCTTCATCTTTGTACAATCCCATTTTTATTGTACTTTTAAATTATTTATTTCCTTTTATTTTCTTTTTCTATACCTCAAAATTTTTATTTGAATATGATTTTAATCATATTTCTTTTTTATCATCTAATGTGAGTTTTCCCTTGAGGTCAAATAAAGTACCAAACATCTTCGATTTGATTATCGTGTATTTAATTATGCACCAAAATTTTTGTGGAACGAAAAAATATTTTAAAATCGATCTGAACCGAATTAATTCAAGCAAGGGCGAACCGACCAAATGTATACTATAATTCAATTTTCTTGGCTAGTGATAGATTTGCATCTGTAATATACTAGAATTTGTAATAGAATTTGAGAAGAAGACAATGAGAAAGAATAGAATTTCTTTATTGATATGTAATAGAATTAGAAATGTTACAATGTTTCTTCTACCATAGAGCTACATTTACACCATGGATAACCTGAAAGAAGGAGAAGAGAAAGAGGTTAGAGGTGAGAAGAGAGAGAGAGATAGGTTGAGAGAGAAATTAGTTAGGAAGTTGTAACTGAAATTTACCAGAAATTGCCTACTGTTTCCTTCCCTCCTCTGCGTATTAATACTCCTCACTAAGCTACTTGTGGACTGAATTACTTGTGGGCTAATTTTTAATTGGGCCTGCTCTAGTCTATTTCCGTTGGCCCAATAGCGATAGAGACCAAATTGAACCCAATACTTAGCTTGATCCACTTTTGATATAAGACCTCAATATAGAAATAAGACCCCACTATAGGAATATCCGCCTACTTTCCTAATTCATTCCTTTCAGACATTACAATCCCTACCTCTCTAAGAACGACCTTGTCCTCAAGGTCTTTGTTGAGCAACAAAGTCAGGAAATCTGCTTTTGATATAGCTCCAATCTTCCCATGTAGCATCCTCTTCCCTTAAATTTGCCCATTGAACCAGAACTTTCACCCCCATACCATTATTTTCCTTCACCATGCGTCGTTGAAGGATTGCAACAGGTTGAATCAAGATTCGTCCTTCGCCATCACAAATTGGTGGTTGTAGTTGTGGAGTAATGGATGGACCAACACGTTTCTTCAACTGGGAGATATGAAAAACAGGATGCAGCTGAGACCTTTCAGGAAGCTCTAGTCGATAAGCCAGTGTTCCGATTCTTTGCATGACCTTGTAAGGTCCATAAAAATGAGCACATAACTTGACATTTCTTCTGACATCGATGGAAGATTGTCGATATGGCTGTAGTTTAAGGTAGACTAGATCTCTAACCATCAATATTCGTTCAGATCTTAACTTGTCAGCATAGAACTTCATTCTAGATTGAGCCTATGTCAAGTTGTCTCTTAGAGATTGCAGCATCTGTTGTCTCTGAGCTAGGCACTCTCGTGCTGACTGATGACCAGTATGTGGTAAGGACCTCAGTGGAAGTTGTGGAGGAGCATACCCATAGAGTGCCTGAAAAGGTATAGTCTTGAGGGAGTTGTGCTAGTTGGTGTTATACCACCATACCGCTAAGTGTAACCATTTTCCCCACTGCTTAGGATTATTGAAGACCATAGCTCTCAAATAGGTTTCCATGCACCTATTGAGTCTCTCTGTCTGTCCATCAGATTGAGGGTGGTAAGCAGTGCTTTTGTTGAGCTTAGTGCCCAATGCTTTAAAGAGATGTTGCTAGAAATGGCTGGTGGAAACAGCATCTCTATCAGATACAATAGTCTTTGGTAATCCATGTAACCTGTAGATTTCCCTGAGAAATAATTCTGATACATCTTGAGCTGTATAGGGGTGTTTGAGTGCCAGGAAGTGCCCATACTTGGTAAATCTGTCCACTACTACCAAGACTGTATTTTTGTGCCCAGAAATGGGTAAACCTTCTACAAAGTCCAATGATATGTCTTGCCAAGCCTATGTGGGTATAGGGAGGGGTTGTAGAAGCCCAGGTGGGTGAATGTGTTCTGATTTAACTCTTTGACACACATCACACCCACTTACCCATTTGCAAATCTCCGTCTTCATGTTTGGCCAATAGAACACATACTGTATTCTCCTATAGGTTCCCTGTTGACCTGAGTGCACTCCAATAGGTGACTGGTGCAAGGCCTCTAAAATCTTGGTTTTCAAAGTAGTGCTTCTCCCAATGTATATCTTATGTTTATACCTTATAACTCCTTGCTGCAATGAATAATCTGGGTTGCTGGAGAGAGAAATTGATAGTTCACTGAGTAGTTGTAAGTCTAAGGGGTCAGATTCATAGCTATCACAGACTTCTTCAATCCATGTAGCCTAAGTGGTGGAATGGGCTAAGAGGGTAGAGTCATCTTCATGTCTTCTGGATAAAGCATTTGCCACCTTATTTTCTACCCCTTTTTTATATTGCACCTCATAGTCCAATCCCAAAAGTTTTGTCAATCCCTTTTGTTGTAATGCTGTGGTTACCTTCTACTCTAGTAAGTACTTTAAACTCTGATGGTCTGTCTTAACAATGAAATGCCCTCCTTGCAAGTAGTGTCTCCACTTTTCTATGGCTGATAGCATAGCCATATATTCTTTCTCATAAGTAGAAAGTCCTCTGTGTTTAAGGGCAAGAGCCTTGCTAAAATAAGCTATAGGCCTGCCAAATTGCATCAATATAGCTCTTATCCCAGTGGAGCATGCATCAGTCTCCATTACAAAAGGTTTAGTGAAGTCAGCTAGAGCCAAAACTGGAACTGTTGCCATAGCTTCCTTCAGTTGCTGAAAAGCCAATTCTGCTTCTTTATTCCATTGAAATGCATTCTTTTTTAGTAGGTGTGTTAGGGGTTTGCTAATTACCCCATAGGACTTAACAAACCTCCTATAGTAGCATGTGAGCCCTAGAAATCCTCTGAGGGCCTTGATAGATTTTGGCACAGGCCATGACAACATAGCTTCAATTTTAGCAGGATCAGTAGCTACCCCTCTCCCTGAAATAATATGTCCTAGATATTCCACCTTGTCCTGCCCAAATGAACATTTGGACAATTTGGCATAAAGCTGCTCTTTCTGTAGAACTTCTAGCACTGGTCTAAGATGAAGTGCATGAGTTTCTAATGTAGGACTGTAGATTAATATATCACCAAATAACACCAACACAAACTTCCTCAGAAAAGGTTTGAAAACATGGTTCATTAGGCTTTGGAAAGTGGCAGGTGCATTGGTCAAGCCAAAGGGCATGACCTTGAACTCATAATGTCTTAAATGAGTTCTGAATGCAGTTTTAAAAATATCACCCTCACTCATTCTGATCTGATGATAACCAGCTCTCAAGTCAATCTTTGAATAGATGCAAGATCCATTAAGTTCATCCATTAAATCATCTACCAAAGGTATAGAACATTTGTCCTTAATTGTCATCTTATTAAGCTCTTTGTAGTCAATGCAAAATCTCCAACTACCATCTTTCTTTTTAACTAAAAGTACTGGTGAAGAGAATGGGGGAATGACTAGGCTGGATAATTCCATTTGTCAACATTTCATTAACTTGCTTCTCTATTTCATTCTTTTGAAAATAGTTATATCTATAGGGTCTAATACTTACTGGTGCTGCATTAGGCTTGAGGGGAATGGAGTGATCATGGTCCCTCCTTGGTGGTAAGGTCTTTGGCTCTGCAAACACCTTGGGAAAGCCCTGGAGCACTAATCTGATCTCTTCAGGTAATTCTGCTGTAACTTTTACTTCCTTAGCTGAGATTGAAAATAAATGTGCCCAAATCACTTGACCCTTTTTCAACAATTGTTTAACCCCAGAAGCAGTCATGGCCTGTAGTTGGCCTTCTTCAGAAAACCCCTTCAATTCCACTCTTTTACCATTGACACTCACTTGGAGTCTATAGCCAATAAAGTCAAATAAGACTGGATTGTGTTTCCTCATCCAGTCTATTCCCAACACCATGTCACACCCTCCAACATCCAACAACCTGAGTTTGTGCTCAAATTCAATTCCATGTATCTTCCATTTGAATGAAGGACATGAATGATAACTCATCAGATGACTGCCATTAGCTGCAGTAACCCTCATAGGTGCATCTTCCTTAATTACACACCCCAACTGTTTTGCAGAACTACTAACCACAAAACTATGAGTGCTACCACTATCAGCTTCTGCTTGCCATACATCCCTTTCAACTTGATGGTATTAGAGGTTATAGTTCCTGATAAGGCATTGAGGCTTATGGCCTCATAAATTATCTCCCCTTGATCATTTTCAACTTCTTCTATTTCTTCTATTCTTTGACTTTCCTCTACTGTATCCTGATCAGTAGTACCATGCAAGATGTTCAACTGCTTATCCTTGCATTGATGACCTGGGAAGTACTTCTCTCCACATCTATACCATTCACCCCTGGCTTTTCTTGCTTCAAACAACTTATTACCAGAGATGTTGGAATTAGAATAACTCTCTTTTTGTATATTCCCAGATGTTCTACCCCCTGCTGCTCCAATGTATGCATTGTACTGAGTTGACTGCCTTCCTGCACCCCCTCTATTCTTTCTACTTATTGAATCCAACAATTCTTCCTTATGTCTAGCCTTTTCTATAGCTTGACTTAGGGAAAATGGATCAAGCATTTTGACTATATGCCTGATTTCTTCCTTAAGGCCTTCAATGAAAAATCCTAGAAAGAATTCTTCCGGAATGGTTGGGTGTTTAATTAGTACCCAAGCCTTCAAATCTTCAAACTTCTCTAAATATTCAATCACAGTTCCTTTTTGCTCAATTCTCTTAAAATTTTCTATTAGATTTAGATGACTATTATCAGAATCATTAAATCTTTTACAAATTTCATCAACAAAATCTGGCCATCTCACCATACCTCTACTCAATTGATAAGAGAAAAACCAAGACTCAGTCCTCCCATTTAAGTGAAGAACTGCAGTGTCTAATTTTTGTTGTGGGTCAATTATACGATTATAATGGAAATACCTTTCACATTTTCGCAGCCAAGATCTGGGATCTCCCTCTTCGAAGTAAGGGCAGTCCACCTTAGCAGCAATATTGTTCGAGTAGAATTTTCCAGTTGAATTCTCCTGTGGCTCCATCATTCTCATTCTGCTGCTCGATCCATCCAATTGATGAGCCTCAGTTGGAGCACTACCAAGGATTTCATCCTTGTTCACGAACAACTTTGTCCATCATGATATCAATTTTGTGGTTTAGATCATCCATTTTGGAATCAGTAGAATCTAATTTCTTATTTGTTTCTGCCATGTAACTGTGCAACTGGGTCTCCAGTTTTTTGACATTTTTCTCTGTGGATTTTGCTCGAGTTTCTGGGACTGTCATAGTGCCAGGATTCTGCTCTGATACCAATTGTAATATACTAGAATTTGTAATAGAATTTGAGAAGAAGACAATGAGAAAGAATAGAATTTCTTTATTGATATGTAATAGAATTGGAAATGTTACAATGTTTCTTCTACCATAGAGCTACATTTACACCATGGATAACCTGAAAGAAGGAGAAGAGAAAGAGGTTAGAGGTGAGAAGAGAGAGAGATAGGTTGAGAGAGAAATTAGTTAGGAAGTTATAACTGAAATTTACCAGAAATTGCCTACTGTTTCCTCCCCTTACCAGAAATTTACCAAAAAGACTTAATCAAATTGTTTACCCGAAAAATTGGATAACGTTAAATTTAGATATGGTTCTAAGGGTATGCAAATTTCTTTGATACAAAATGACAATACAGGTATTGTTTGCTATGAAATGGGAATGATGGACGGGAAGACTGAAAAATATTAGAAGAACAAGCACAATGAAATCTTAATGTATCTTGGAGGACCCTTGTCTATTACAGTCTGTCTCCCTTTTTATAGTAGAGGGTCACTACTTTATCTATAACAACATAATAAAATAATACATATAATGGAGAACCCATGATAGTTTGTCTCTCTCTTGATTCTCGCCAAGATTCTCTCTCTTGGTGCGGTTGTAACGGCTCTTGTCTACGAGCTTGGCACTGACTCGAGCTTGGTGCTAGATCGAATCCCCAGTATTAGTTCGAGCTCGGTTCTGCCTTGGAGCATCGAATAAGGCCTGTGTCGATCGGCGTTGTCCCGTAGTCCGATTCGGACACGGGCTTGATAATGATATCGAGTTTTGCCGTTGATTGGTCTTATAACTCGAAGCTCGACGTCTCTACTTCGGAATTCGTCCGAGCTCGCCATGTGGATACCCTTCGATTGAAACGTCATTGTCTCGACCGGTCTTTATGACTGAGAATCAATTTTGACCGTACACAGATAGTCCCCTCGTTTCTCGGAAAGGATGTGGCGAGGAACGATATGATTTCCCTGCGGCTGGATCAAATTTATGCCGACGTTTCTATCGAACTCGATCTCGATGTATGTGATAGTTGTCCCATCAGCTCAGTTTTATCGAGGCATTTAATGTGTGTCAGACGGTGGTCGGCCACCGCTGATACCGAATCGTCAAGCCTTAGTCTATAAATAGTCTTTCCACACAACTTTTACCACTTTTGCGCCTTCTCTTCTTCCAAACTTTCCTATTTATCCTCTCTACTTCCCTGCTACGGGGCCGTCCATACCAGAATTTTGGTGCTGTCTATTTCTTCCTTTGCACTCTTTCCTTTCATATCAATGGCGAAAACTTCCAAAACCGTACCTCAGAAGGAAAAAGCCTCTTCCCCACGGTCGTCTGATGATAAGGCGTCGGTGGAGCCGTCAGTTCATGACTATGTTCCTGGCCCGTGCATTTTGAAAATTGATTTTAAGGTGGAGAACCCTTCCTCCGTTCCGGGTCGATGCGAACACGTATCGATGTATACATGCTCTATAATGGAGGATCACCTCGAGGCCGTCCGAAAAGACTACAACTGGGGTTCCGAGGTCGTGTTGCAAATTCCGTCTTCCGATGAGGATGTTACCACTTACGTAGAGGGGTTTTTAAGTGTTTACACTTATCCCTTCACACTGGGACCCGTCGACCCGGTGATTATTGATTTCTGCAAAAGGTATCAAGTCACCCTTGGCCAAATCCATCCCTCTTTATGGCGTATAGTGATCTTATTGCGCTTCTTCTCTATCAAAGCCGGGGGTTGGATTTTTCTCTGAACCACCTCATACGACTGTATCGGCCTCAGATCTTTCGAGGACTAATCAGACTTCATCGTCGGGCATCGAAGGCATTGATGTCGAGCATCAATGAAGACAAGGATCGAGGTTGGATGGGTCGTTATATCCGAGTGAGGACCCGTGATCTCATTCCGAAGGAGAAGATGTCGTTCCCTGAAGAATGCAATTTTGACCGTAAGTAATTTTTGTTCACTTTTCAGGTGCTTTTTCGATATTTTCTGATGTCCTTCCCTGATGTTCAGCTGTCCCTTGGATGCCACAAGCGGTGCCCGACCTCGAGGACTGGGTTCAAAAGTTGGCCTCGACCTCCTCTTACGCCGAGCGCGCTTGGAGTGATTTGGCAAAAGGCAGATGGGAGGCCAAGAACCATGGTGAGGTTTGCTTCTTGTTTCCTTCGAAGTATTCTTTGCATTCTATTCGTTACCGATTTCCTCTTGTGCAGGCGTAACCAGGGATGCCGCTTTAAGGCCTTCGAGCGGCGAAGAAGGAAACAAGTCCCTGGTCCCTAAACAGGGGGAAGATAAGAAGCGAAAAGCTTCCTCTCGGTCAGAGGACCCCAAGCCCAAAACTCGCAGGGTGAAGAGAAAAACAATTGCCCTTTCGATTGACTCGGTCCAACGACTGAGAGAAGAAGAAGAAGAAAATAGCTCCTCGGCTTTGGTAGTCCGGTCTACGGAGGCCATCGAGGTTGCCAGAGCTCCCGAGCCGATGGCGGCTGTGCTTGTCGGGGTTGTTTTCGAAGACTAGAATCTCGACCGGAGTACTCCGAGCGATTTGCTCGGGGCTATGACAATGGGTGATTCGCCTTCTCTTCCATCTTTTTCTGAGGAGGCGCTGAAGGAAGCTCGAGAATTGAAGACTCCCGATATCGGCGCAGGCTCTGGTGCAGGGGATCCTTTTAGGGATTGTTTTACTGGAGTCGACGATGGTTCCGATATCGGTGACGCTTCTCTTTTATTAGAGGAGGCTCATCGTTTCATTACTCGAGTAATGATTCTTCCATACTTCATTTCTTTGTTCTTTTCCATACTTGACTCGTGTTTCTTACTGTGCAGGCCATTAGTAGGTTTCGAGTCGATCTTAGCCAGTGTGAGGCCGAGCTCCGGAAGGTCTCAGGTGAGAGAGATGCCCTGCGGCTTCTTTGCAGCCAAAAGGACGAGGCTATAAAGGACCTCCAAGCGGATTTGGCTAAGGTCCGTGAAGAAGGGGTCGAGCTCGATAAGCAGGTGAGCCTCGTTCTGTTAAAGTATGGGTCTGACTCAACCGTGGAAGTTAACCCTTCGTTGTCTCAGTTGCAGCAAAAGATCGAAAAGATCGGGTTACTTCGAGAAGAAGTCGATCAAATCCGAGCTGAATGCAATCGGTGGAAGGAGACCCTCGACCGCCTGGCAGCGGAAAAAGAGACCATCTTAACAAAATTATTATCGGCCGACGTTCAACTTCGAAGTGTCAAGCAAAAGGGGTCGGTTCAAGCTAAGAAGATTGAGGAGCTTGAAACACGACTTGCTAAGGCTAAGGCAGAGGTTGAGTCGTCGAAAGTCTTGGCGGATAAGTCCATTGCTGTATATCGGGCTGATGCTGAGGCTGCTCAGATGGAGGCCCGGGCAGCGGCGAAGGTCGCCGATACTCGAGCTCATTGGGTTGCCGAACTTGCTAAGTGTAGGTCTCGGAGGGAGACCCTCGAGGAGATACACGCTCGAGGTTTCGACCTTACCGAAGAGGTAAAAAGGGCAAAAGAGCTCGAAGCGGAAGCTGAAGCCTTGGCTTCTGATGATGATGATGATGATGGTAGCGAAAGCGGATCCGAGGACGGGGAAGAGCTCGACCAGGAAGCTTAGTTTCGAATTCTTCATGTTTGTACATTAATCTTGTAGGTAATTTTTCGTATATATATATGTATAATCAGGTCGACTTGTTTTTGTTCTGTGAAGACTTTTAATCGAATGTTGACCTTGTAGTCTCTCTGATCGATCAGATTTGTAGCCCCTGGGTTTGCTTGTTGAGTCGATGATTCAAACTTTGAAGGAACATAATCCGTAGATGTAAAAAGTAGCTTATTAGCCGTCGAGTGAATGTTTGGAACTTGAAATATTGTAGCCCGTAGGCGTAATGGTCGAGTGCGTGCTTGCTCGAACTTGAGATAAAGGTAGCCCGTAGGCTTAATATTCGAGTGATTATTTCGAACTCGGAATGTAAGTAGCCCGTAGGCTTAATGGTCGAGTGAGTGCTTGCTCGAACTCGGAATAACAGTAGCCCGTAGGCTTTAATAGTCGAGTGAATGTTTCGAACTCGAAATGTAAGTAGCCCGTAGGCATTGTAGAGTGAGTGCTCTGTTCGAACTCGGAATAACAGTAGCCCGTAGGCTTAATAGTCGAGTGAATGTTTCGAACTCGAAATTTAAGTAGCCCGTAGGCTTAAATGGTAGAGTGAGTGCTTTGCTCGAACTCGGAATAACAGTAGCCCGTAGGCTTAATAGTCGAGTGAATGTTTCGAACTCGAAATTTAAGTAGCCCGTAGGCTTAAATGGTAGAGTGAGTGCTTTGCTCGAACTCGAAATAACAGTAGCCTGTAGGCTTAATAGTCGAGTGAATGTTTCGAACTCGAAATTTAAGTAGCCCGTAGGCTTAAATGGTAGAGTGAGTGCTTTGCTCGAACTCGGAATAACAGTAGCCCGTAGGCTTAATAGTCGAGTGAATGTTTCAAACTCGAAATTTAAGTAGCCCGTAGGCTTAAATGGTAGAGTGAGTGCTTTGCTCGGACTCGGAATAACAGTAGCCCGTAGGCTTAATAGTCGAGTGAATGTTTCGAACTCGAAATTTAAGTAGCCCGTAGGCTTAAATGGTAGAGTGAGTGCTTTGCTCGAACTCGGAATAACAGTAGCCCGTAGGCTTAATAGTCGAGTGAATGTTTCGAACTCGAAATTTAAGTAGCCCGTAGGCTTTGTAGAGTGAGTGCTCTGTTCGAACTCGGAATAACAGTAGCCCGTAGGCTTAATAGTCGAGTGAATCTTAATTCTGGTTCCACAATAAATCTCAAGTCATTGCACATGTGTTTATGTTTGGGCCGATCTATATGAGCATGGTTCATTTTGACCATTTGGCTCTTACAATTTTTCCTGTTGGAACCTTGTTGTGAGATGACTTTCTTGCATCTGAACTCGATGTATTTGAGGGCCCTGATGCTCTCCCGGTATTCGAGGTCCGTCGGAAAGAGGCCTCGGATATTGTTGAAAGTGCAGCACGATCGATGGTTGCCTCATTAAAAATCTTGCCGAAAAACCCATTTGGGAGAAAACCGGTCTAAGGGAAAAAGAGTGCAATGCGTGCTCTTGATCGAAAGATCTTCTTCAGCTCTTGTTCGGACTTCTGCATGGGTTAATTAGATGAATATGGAAGGGTCATACCTTAGCAGTAGTACTGTTTTAGATGTGATACATTCCAACTGCTTGATAGCTGTTTGCCGTTTATGATGCCGAGCCTGTTTGATCCTTTTCCAACGTTCTCGAGCACCTGGTATGGTCCTTTCCAATTTGGTCCTAATTTTCCTTCGTTTGGATTCCGAGTATTGATGGTGACTTTTCTTAACACTAAGTCCCCGGGCTTGAAATGGCGGAGTTTAGTTCTTCGATTATAGTACCTTTCGATTCGTTGCTTTTGGGCGGCCAATCGGATGAGGGCAGCTTCTCGTCCTTCGTTCGATAATTCAAGGCTGGTGTTCATAGCCTCGTTATTTGATTCTTCCGTCATGAATCGAAATCTGGGACTAGGTTCACCGACTTCGACTGGTATCAATGCTTCAGAACCATATACTAAGGAGAATGGGGTCGCCCCCGTACTGGATTTTGACGTTGTTCAGTATGCCCAAAGGACTTCGGGCAGGATTTCTCTCTATTTTCCCTTCGCGTCGTTCAATCTCTTCTTCAGGTTTTGAAGAATAGTCTTGTTCATTGATTCGGCTTGACCGTTCCCACTGGGGTGGTATGGTGTTGATAATATCCTTCTTATTTTGTGATCTTCGAGGAATTTTGTGATTTTGCTGCCAACGAATTGCTTCCCATTGTCGCATACTATTTCGGCGGGTATCCCGAATCGGCATATGATATGATCCCAAATAAAGTCTATGACTTCTTTCTCTCTTATTTTCTCGAACGCCTGCGCTTCAACCCATTTAGAAAAATAGTCAGTCATAAATAAAATAAATTTGGCTTTACCTGGGGTCGACGGCAGAGGGCCGGCGATGTCCAACCCCCATTTCATGAATGGCCACGGGGATAGGACCGAGTGAAGTTGCTCCCCGGCTTGATGGATCATTGGTGCAAACCTCTGACATTTATCACATTTACGAACAAATTCTTTCGCATCTTTGCCCATATCGATCCAATAATACCCCGCTCTGATCACTTTTCGGACTAATGTGTTGCCACAAGTGCCCTCATGTACTTTCCGAAGGATGTAATTGGTATCTCCCGGACCCACGCATACCGCCATCGGTCCATCGAATGTTCTTCGATATAGTGTTCCGTCCGCAGCCAACATAAATCGAGCAGCTTTAGTCCGTAGGGCCCTAGAATCTTTAGGGTCTGAAGGGAGCTTTCCGTTTTTTAAGTATTCAATATACTTGTTTCTCCAATCCCAGGTTAAGCTAGTAGAATTTATTTTGGCGTGCCCATCTTCGATTACCGATCTTGAAAGTTGGACGACAGTCCCCGAGCTCAAATCACCTACCTCGACCGACGATCCCAAATTTGCGAGAGCATCAGCCTCATTGTTCCGTTCTCGTGGAACATGTCGTAGGGTCCATTGTTTGAAATGGTGTAAGGTGATAAGCAGTTTGTCCAGATACCTTTGCATCCTACCTTCTCGGACTTCGAAGGTTTTGTTTACTTGACTCACCACCAGCAAAGAGTCACAGTGCGCCTCAATGACTTCTGCTCCCAAGTTTCTAGCTAGTTCGAGACCTACAATCATGGCTTCATACTCGGCCTCGTTGTTAGTTAACCTGATAGTTTTAATAGCTTGCCTAATAATGTTACCCGTGGGGGGTTTCAAAACTATGCCTAACTCGGACCCCTTTATATTCGAAGCACCGTCCGTAAAAAGGATCCATACCCCGGACGATATACCTGATTTCAAAAGGAGTTCCTTTTCGACTTCGGGTATGAGGGTTGGCGTGAAGTCGGCCACGAAGTCTGCCAAAATTTGAGACTTGATGGCCGTGCGGGGTTGATATTCGATATGGTACCCACTGAGTTCGATGGCCCATTTGGCCAATCGGCCTGATAGTTCGGGCCTATGTAAAATATTACGGAGTGGGCAGGTGGTTAATACGCTTATGGAGTGACATTGAAATTACGGCCTTAACTTTCTAGATGCGCTTACCAAGGCAAGTGCCAATTTTTCTAAGTGCAGATACCTAGTTTCCGCTTCTCCTAAGGTCCGACTTACATAATAAACGGGAAATTGCGTACCTTGCTCTTCTCGAACTAGGACGCTGCTTACGACGACTTCCGATACCGCCAAGTACAGGTAGAGTTGCTCGTCCGCTTTCGGAGTATGAAGCCGTGGCGGGCTCGAGAGGTATCGTTTCAATTCCTGTAACGCTTGTTGGCATTCCGATGTCCAGGCAAAGTCGTTCTTCTTTTTGAGTAGGGAGAAAAATTTGTGACTTCGATCCGATGATCTTGAAATGAACCGGCCTAAGGATGCAATTCTTCCCGTTAACCTTTGTATAGCTTTCATGCTGTCCATGATGGTGATGTCTTCGATGGCCTTGATTTTGTCGGGGTTGATCTCAATTCCCCGATTTGAGACCATGAAGCCGAGGAACTTGCCCGAACCGACCCCGAAAGCACATTTTTCGGGGTTGAGCTTCATGTTGAATTTCCTCAGAATCTTGAACGTTTCCTGCAAATGGGCCAAATGGTCCTCTGCGCGCAGGGACTTAACTAGCATGTCATTAATATAGACTTCCATCGTTTTACCTCTTTGTTCTTCGAACATTCTGTTTACTAGGCGTTGATAAGTAGCTCCTACATTTTTAGCCCGAAGGGCATTACGTTATAACAATATGTTCCATATCGGGTCATAAATGAATTCTTTTCCCGGTCGTCCGGGTTCATATGAATTTGATTATACCCGGAATAGGCGTCGAGAAAGGTGAGAATCTCGTGGCCGGCCGTGGCATCGATCATACGATCGATGTTGGGCAGTGGAAAGGAATCTTTGGGGCATTCTTTGTTCAAATCCTTATAGTCCACACACATTCTAAGTTTGTTTCCTTTTTTAGGTACAACAACCACATTGGCTAACCATTCGGGGTATTTTACTTCGCGAATAGACCCTATCTTGAGAAGTTTGGTTACCTCGTCCTTTATGAATGCGTGCTTTTCCTCGGACTGGGGCCTTCTTTTTTGCTTCACCGGTCTGAACATAGGGTTCAAGCTTAACTGGTGCGCCGTTATGTTCTGCAGGATCCCTGTTATATCTAGATGGGACCAGGCAAAACAGTCGATGTTATTTATAAGAAATTGAATGAGTTTCTTCCTGAGTTCGGGACTCAAACCTGTTCCCAGTTATACCTTTCGTTCGGGCCAGTGTTCGATCAGTACGATTTGCTCCAGTTCCTCATTTGTTAATTTGGTGGCATCGAAATCATCAGGGGTTACGAAGGATCGAGGGATCCATCGATCATCATAGTCTTCTTCAACGTTCTGCTTACCTGGCCGGGTCGAAGCCGATGTCTGTGATTGCTATTTGGCGCTCTGCTTTGAACCTGATCCTTTTATTGGTGAAGGCGAGGATATTGATTTTGCTTCTTCGACGGAGAACATTTCCTTTGCGGCCGGTTGTTCCCCGTACACTATTTTGACACCTCCCGATGTTGGGAATTTGAGGACCTAGTGTAGGGTCGAGGGTACGGCTCTCATGCTGTGGATCCATGGCCTTCCGAAGAGGGCGTTATATCTCATATCACCTTCGATCACGTGAAACTTTGTTTGCTGGATGGTTCCGGCCACGTTTATCGGTAGGGTAATCTCGCCTTTAGTGGTTTCACATGCCATATTGAATCCGTTTAGAACCAGAGTTGCGGGTACGACCTGATCTTGCAGGCCGAGCTGTTCTACGACCCTCGATCTGATGATATTGGCCGAGCTACCTGGATCAATTAACACACGCTTAATCTTAGTTTTATTCATGAGTACGGATATTACCAGTGCATCGTTATGGGGTTGGATGATTCCCTCTGTATCTTCATCACTGAAGGATAAAGTCCCTGTGGGTGTATAATCTTGAGTTCGAGATCGCTTCACAATCGACGTTTTAGTGTGTTTAAGCATCGGTCCCTGGGGGGCATCGACGCCGCCGACGATCATGTGAATGACGTGTTGCGGTTCTTCTGGCTCATTTTGCTTGCCGAATTCCTTGTCTCTAAAATGGTTCTTCGCCCTATCGCTCAGAAATTCCCGAAGGTGCCCTTTGTTAAATAAGCGGGCCACTTCCTCTCTTAGTTGCCTGCAATCTTCCGTTTTGTGACTATGGGTGCCATGATATTCGCACATTTGATTGGGATTCCTTTGGGCAGGATCGGTTTGTATGGGTCGAGGCCATCTGGTGTCTTTGATGTGTTCGATGGCCGATACGATGGCGGATGTACCAATGTTGAAGTTATACTCCGATAGTCGAGGGACTTCTATAGGATCTGTATATTTATCAAAGCCTCTCTTGCTCATAAGTCCCCGAGAATTTTTCCCCCGATCAATCCTTCGGTTGTTCCGAACCGTATCACATGCTGAACCGTTATTCATCCGATCTGTGTCGTACAGTTGGTATCGATCTCAGTTCGACCTTTGTTCTCTGTTGGTTTCCCTTTGATTTTTAGTGGTTGTGTGGTTCTGACGTACGGGCCCATACGGAGCTCCCAATTGATCATCTTCGACCCTGATTTTTTATTGGTACCGGTTGTGTACATCTGCCCAAGTTATTGCTGGGTACTCGATCAAATTTTGTTTCAGCCGACGTGATGCTGTCGAACTTAACCCGTTCAGTCCTTGGGTGAAAGCTTGTAGGGCCCAATCGTCTGTGACCGGTGGCAAGTCCATACGCTCTATTTGAAATCGGGATACAAATTCCCTCAGCATTTCGTTACCCCTTTGTTTTACTTTGAAGAGGTCCGATTTCCTTGTTGTAACCTTTATGGCACCAGCATGTGCTTTTACGAACGAGTATGCTAACATGGCGAAAGAATCAATGGAATTTGGTGGTAAGTTGTGATACCAGATCATTGCTCCCTTTGCAAGGGTCTGTCCGAACTTTTTCAACAACACGGATTCGATTTCATCATCCTCCAAATCGTTGCCTTTGATGGCACATGTGTAGGAGGTGACGTGTTCGTTAGGGTCGGTCGTACCGTTATATTTGGGAATTTCGGGCATACGAAATTTTTTGGGGATTGGTTTTGGGGCCGCGCTCGAGGGAAAAGGCTTTTGTATGAATTTTTTTTAATCGAGCCCTTTTATCATTGGCGGAGCCCCCAGAATTTGATCGAACCTAGCGTTATACGTTTCCACTTTTTTGTCGTTGGCTTCGACTCGCTTTGTGAGTTCCTCGAGCAATTTAGTAATTTCAGGAGCGGTCCTCGATTCTTGCTCGTTTGATTTCACTACGGCGGGTTCCGTTCTGGGGTGACTTCTCGAAGAAGTGGATTGGAGTTCGGCCCGCTTTGCGTATGAGTTCGGCTCTGCAACTGAGCTATCGCTGCTTGTTGGGCTTGTAACATTTCGAAAATCATACGCAAGCTGACCCCAATTTTCCCCGTGCTGTAGGTGTCTCGGGCTATGGATCGAGCACCGCCCTGAACGCTTCTCTCCGGTTCAGAACGCTGATTCGCTTCTAGAGCTGTTTGCGAATTGATATCCAGTGGTACTTCGACTCGAATTTCGGGTTCTTTGATTCGAGCCTCGTTGCCGTTGTCAGGTAGCCTTCCGGCCTGGGCACCAAGTTGTTGGTTTCATCTTGAAAGCCGGCTTCGAGGTCGATAGGTAGAGCCATGGCTGATTCGAAGTTGTAAGCTGGAGTGTACTGTAGATTTATATCAAACAATCACCGTTACCCTTAGCCCCACGGTGGGCGCCAAACTGTTTACCCGAAAAATCGGATAACGTTAAATTTAGATATGGTTCTAAGGGTATGCACATTTCTTTGATACAAAATGACAATAGAGGTATTGTTTGCTATGAAATGGGAATGATGGACGGGAAGATTGAAAAATATTAGAAGAACAAGCACAATGAAATCTTAATGTGAAATCTTAATGTATCTTGGAGGACCCTTGTCTATTGCAGTCTGTCTCCCTTTTTATAGTAGAGGGTCACTACTTTATCTATAACAACATAATAAAATAATACATATAGTAAAAAACCCATGATGGTTTGTCTCTCCCTTGATTCTCGCCAAGATTCTCTCCCTTGGTGCGGTTGTAACGGCTATTGTTTGCGAGCTTGGCACTGACTCGAGCTTGGTGTTAGATCGAATCCCAAGTCTTAGTTCGAGCTCGGTTCTGCCTTGGAGCATCGATATTCGGGGCCTGTGTCGATCGGCGTTGCCCCGTAGTCCGATTCAGACACGGGCTCGATAATGATATCGAGTTTTGCCGTTGATTGGTCTTATAGCTCGAAGCTCGACGTCTCTACTTCGGAATTCGTCCGAGCTCGCCATGTGGATACCCTTCGATTGAAACGTCATTGTCTCGACCGGTCTTTATGACTGAGAATCGGTTTTGACTGTACACACAAATAAAGATCGAATAGAAAACTCTATCCGCGATTCATTCTGCGTAGTCGCTAATTAAAAATTTTCGGAAGTCAGCTCTTAATTCTGCACAGTTGGGATTAAAAATTGTTCCATGAGAAAGATAAAGCTTATAAAATTCGACGAAAAGATCCTAACGTGAATGCATTTTATCACTATTATATAGTTCTCACTATTATATATACGTTTACAATCTTTTCAGCTATCAATGTTGGCTTTGTTCGCACTGTCATTAATTTCTATTTAGACTTACTTGTACTTCCTCAACGTGAATGCATTTTATCACTATTTATCTCGAGATTGCACTACAGGAAATATGATCTATAATGTCGTAATAAGTTACATAAATGTCACAAAATCACTTTCTGACATTTATTTGACACTTAGTCCAAATGTCGTAAACTTCAATGTCGGTAATTTTCTGACATTTATTTTAATGTCAGGAAAAGATTTACGACATTTATTTATTGACTTTTATCAAAATGTCACTTTAAAATTTGTGACATCTCCCATAATGTCGATAAGCTAATACTGGTTTCTAACTTATATTTAGAAGTGTCGGGAAATTCTTGAGTTATTAGCGACACTTGTACAATGCATATTGCTAATGTCAAAATTACTCAATTGACATTTGAGAGGACAATTATAATATAAATATAAAACTAATATTATACGTTGCTATACATGAAAGTATAAACATCAAATTTCTAAAATAAATACCTATAAATGTCAATAAATATATATAATTTGAACTGTAATAAAATGAGTTAACAAAAAATCTCTGTAACTAATTACAAGAATGTATTTGTGAATAGCAGCACATCCTTACAATTAAACAATGGTAGAAAGAAACTATTAGGCTGGATAAAAGCAAATTGTAGCAAATTCTGCAATAGATTGTTTCACTTCCTCAACTCTTTCTTCCACTTTTTCTGCTACATCCCTTCAGCTCCAATTTCCTTGCGCTTCCACCCATTTGACACTCTATTGAATTGAGACAACAAGGTTGTGTGAGGTAGTCAACCTATGATTTCATAAACTAGGAAATAAATTAGCAAGTGATTGAAAGTCAAAAGAAGATCGCATAATCTACATAGAAGAACGATTTAATAAAATGAATTTATATAGTGCAGCGATTGTCACGAGTATCCTTATAAGATTACTAATTGAAGTATTCCACAAGCTATTTGCCACCAACGAACAAATTCCCTTAGTAAAAACACATAATTTTAAGAAAGAAAGATGTCATATGGCCATCAAATTTACAAGGACCTTACCATAAGTTGCCACACTCTGGACTTTCTCACTGCAACTCCATATCATACACACAAAGGCCAGTATATGTGTGCTACCTTATTTTTCACCTAATCAACCAGCATAGCCATCGGTACATTTCAACCTAGTAAATTCTAAAGATATTTGACCAATTGCATAATTTCCGTAGGGACAAAAATAATTAGCAAAGTAGATAGCACCCTATATGTAGATATAGCAGACTTATCATTATAGCATTTCTCCTTTGAAAGCCAAGAGTTAATTACCATACTGTACTAACTAAACAAGCCCTTAGTATATAAAGCTAATGATACATATGGATGTGATGTTTACTTACTAGCATTCTCCATTTCTCCTTCTGTGCAAAATAATATTTTCATGATATCTG
Organism: Nicotiana tomentosiformis; assembly: GCF_000390325.3. NCBI lineage: Eukaryota > Viridiplantae > Streptophyta > Magnoliopsida > Solanales > Solanaceae > Nicotiana > Nicotiana tomentosiformis. Next base: position 38,222,621 of record NC_090813.1, on the reverse strand, counting down.
ATGACTGCTTAATATGATCATGCAACTAACTAGTTTATTAAGTGTACAAGAATAAATACCTGGTAACATTAAGCCCCAAAGCTAGCACATCTCTAAGTTCAGCTCTTTGTAGTGCAACGCAAACCCAAAGAGAAACATAAGACATTTAAGGGACGCGAAAAATCTTAACGTCATATCTTTGACAATTTAACTTAAAAGGAAGTCTTAGAGAATTTGAAAAATCCTTTGTTGCTGACTTGCACATCATTGAATCAATTAAGAATTAAGGAAAACTCATAAATTTAGTTCATATTTTGAAATAAATAAACAATAGGGAAGATCATAGTGTTTAAGATGCTCTATCAGGCATTTTGTCAAACAGCCGTAGGGCATAAATCTGTGAATGTAATATCACCATTAGCATATTGTGTAATAATACCCCACACAACTTCCATTCAAACAAACATATCTCCAAATCACCACACGATCACAACCACAAAATAAAATCAGAACATAGATTAAGCTTCAAAACCCTAAACTCTCAATTCCTCTGCTGTAAATACATAGGACACAGGCAAATGCAATAAATATGATTGAATTCCTCTGAGAAATCAAAACACTCACAAGAAATAAGGAAGAATTCGAATCCAATCAAGAGATAAAGAAAAATGCTAACCTAGAGTTATTCCAATGCGCAGTAGACAAAGAGAAGGAAATAGGGAATTAAACAAGAAGAGAATACATTTCATACTGCTATTCCTGAAGGATTTTGAGATTCATGGTAGGGGTGTAAGGATTCGGACGGGATAGAGAAACTGGGGAGGGGAAAAATGAACTTCAATTGTTCTAAGAGAGTAGGGTTTTTTAGAGATTTGAGAGGGAGATTTGGGAAAAAAAATTCTCTTTCTTTTTTGAAACTAGTAATTTTTTTGACATTTGCTGTACATATCACTAATTAAATGTCATTTTATTCTTAATTATGTGACATTTCTATTAAATGTCACAGTATTTCAGTCAATTGTCATCAAACGTTAGTATTTTTGCCATATTTTGTTAACAAATGTCACGAAATGAACCTTCTCCCTATATTTATTATAAATGTCACTAATTAAATATCAGTCATAGCTCATATTTCCTGCAGTGTTGCCGGGGTACTAAAGCTATTTGAATCTGAATCTTGCGTGCAGTATGGAATGGCAGCTGGATTGGAAACTTTATGTAGGCAGGCCTATGGAGCACGACAGTATAAAGAATTTGGCACTATTACTTGTGCTGCCATTATAGTATTTCTTTTATTCGCGTGCGTGCCAGTTTCTATTATGTGGATCTTCACTTGCAAATTGCTTTTATGGATTGGCCAAGACCCTTCAATCTCTATAGAAGCTGGAATGTTCCGGCCAATCGTTTTAAAAGTTGTAGCCCCATTCTTTTATTTACTGTGCATTATGTACTTTATAACTGATATATGACTTGCCGGAGTAATTGGTTTAGGTCCGGTGAGGTTTTAGAATGAATTGGAACACTTAGTTCCAAGTTTTAAAGCTTAAGTTCACGTAGTGACCGGATGCCGACTTATGTGCAAACGATCCCGGAATAAAATTTTGATGATTCCAACAGCTCCGTATGGTAATTTTGGGCTTAGGTGTGTGTTCGGATTTTTATTTGAAAGTCCGTAGTTAAATTAGGCTTGAAATGGCTAAAATTGGAAATTTAAGTTTGAAATTTTGACCGGGGAGTTGACTTTTTGATATCGGGATCGTAATCCAGTTCAGAAATTTTCATAGCTCTGTTATGTCATTTATGACTTGTGTGCAAAATTTGAGGCCAATCGGACTTGATTTGATCGGTTTCGGCATCGAATGTAGAAGTTGAAAATTCTTAAGTTTCATTAAGTTTGAATTGGGGTGTGAATTGCGATTTTAGCATTGTTTGATGTGATTTGAGGTTTCAAATAAGTTCGTATGATATTTTAGGACTTGTTGGTGTATTTGGTTGAGGTCCTGAGGGCCTCGGGTGAGTTTCGGATGATTAACGATCAAAAGTTGGACTTAAAAAGTTGTTGCAATTTTCTTCTGCTGGAAATGCAGAAATCGAAGCCCAGAAATCGAGCCCAGGATCGAAGCTCAGAAATCGAGCTCAGGGTTGAAGGCCAGGGTCGAGGGCCAGGGTCGATGACCAGGATCGAAGCTAGGGTCGAGGCTCAGGATCGAGGGCCATGATCGAAGGCTCAGGATCGAGGGCCATGATCGAGGGCTATGATCGAGGCTCAGGATCGAGTGCCATGATCGAAGGCCTAAGATCGAGGGCCATGATTGAAGGCTCAGGATCGAGGGCTATGATCGAAGGCTCAGGATCGAGGGCCATGATCGAGGCCCAGGTAAGGGTGGCATGTGGGCCGGTTATGATCGGGCCCGATCCAGGACCGCAAGCATAAATGGGCAGTGGCCCTAAACGGTTCTAACCGGATAGGACCGGGACCATGGGGAGGTGGGCTGGGTAGTGGGCCGGTCCCATAGGCGAGTGTCACGACCCGAAATTTTCACCTTCGGACCGTGATGGCACCTAACATTTTACTTGCTAGGCAAGCCAATGTTAGAATAATATTATCTATTTTAAAAACAATTTTAAATTTATTAATAACAAGAAAACAAATGCGGAAGCAAAGTTTGAAATATAGTGAAATAATCCATCAAACAACGGTGTCTAAATACCATCCCATAATTGGTGTCACAAGTGCACGAGCTTCAAGAATAAATACAAATAAAGGTCTGAATAAAATAAAGCTGTCTGAAAATAAACACACAGCCAAAGTAAAATAGACGGGGACTTCAGAACTGCGGACGCCATGCAGTTATACCTCAAGTCTCCTCTGAATAACTGAAATCCAAGCAAAACTGTGGTACGCCGCTGGGACCAACTCCAAAATCTGCACAAGAAGTGCAGAGTATAGTATCAGTACAACCGACCCCATCTACTAGTAAGTGCTGAGCCTAACCTCGACGAAGTAGTGACGAGGCTAAGGCGGGTCACTTACATTACCTATACGCAATATTAGAAACAACAACAATAATAGAAATAAATCAAGTAACTCATTTATAATAATCGAAGCCAACTCAACAGTCATAACCAATTATCATTTCCATCAATTCAGTTACAGCGTGCAACCCGCTCTCACAATATATTCACATTCAATTAAGTCTGTTGTAGCGTGCAACCCGCTCTCACAATATATTCATTTTAATCAAGTCTGTTGCGGCATGCAACCCGATCCTTCAATATTGACTTTTAATAAGCCTGTTGTTGCGTGCAACCCGATCCTCCAATATTGACTTTTAATAAGTCTGTTGCGGCGTGCAACCCGATCCTCCAATATGGACTTTTTAATAAGTCTGTTGTGGCGTGCAACCCGATCCTCCAATATTTACTTTTAATAAGTCTGTTGCGGCGCCGCAACCCGATCCTCCAATATGGACTTTTAATAAGTCTGTTGCGGCGTGCAACCCGATCCTCCAATATTGATTTTTAATAAGTCTGTTACGGCGTGCAACCCGATCCTCCAATATGGACTTTTTGATAAGTTCTGTTGCGGCGTGCAACCCGCTCCTCCAACATATTCATTTACCAATCAATTCTTATAGAAGAAATTCCCCAATAAACGCAACAATTAATATAAAATCATAAGACAACAAGCATACAATAATTATGATTTAATTACGAAGCAAACAATGACAAATAGCAAATTATTATGGAAATCAGGGAGCAGATAGGCAGTTTAATATTTAATATGCTAAATGTCAAATAACAATTAAGGCACATAATTCAAATAACATGTAACAATTAATGCAGGAATTCAAGAATTAATATTTTGACAAGGAATAAGAGAGAAACAATTATTATAGTAATTAATTTATGATAAAAAAATAGTTTATGATTTTTCAAGTAAGCAGGCAAACAATTAATTTGACGACGTATAGACACTCGTCACCTCGCCTATACGTCGTTCACATGCAATTCACATAACAAATATGGCCGTTTTACTACCAAAATAGCCGTTGGCTATTTATAAATAGGCATTTAACCCCGCAACTTTATTTTAACCCCAATATTTTAATAATTATACTTTTTCTTATATATATAGCTTATATATATATATATATATACTATAATATACTATATATACATCTTAAGATATGTATATATATCGAATATAGCTTATATATATACTATAATATACTATATATACATCTTAAGATATGTATATATATCGAATATAGCTTTTGTATATATAAATATATATATATATATATATAGTATATAAAAAATATACTATACTATACACTTTATATATATATCAAATATAGATTGTATACTATACACTTATATTCGATATATATACTAAGTGTATAGCATATATCTTAAGATGTATATATAGTATAGTATATATCTATATATATCGAATATAGCTTATATATATATATATACTATATATACATCTTAAGATATGTATATATATCGAATATATAGTATAGTATAGTATATATATATATCTTAAAAAATATATATATATATATATATATATATATATATAGTATAATATATACTATACTATACTATACTATACTATACTATACTATACTATACTATACTATACTATACTCTCTCTCTCTCTCTCTCTCTCTCTCTCTCTCTCTCTCTCTCTCTCTCTCTCTATATATATATATATATATATATATATATATATATATATATATATATATATATATATATATATATATCTTAAGATGTATATATAGTATATAAATCGAATATAGCTTATATATCTTAAGATGTATATATAGTAAATCGAATATAGCTTATATATCTTAAGATGTATATATAATGTAGTATATATATATATATATATAAGCTTATATATATATATCGAATATAGCTTATATATCTTAAGATGTATATCTATATATATACTGTACTATACTATATATACATCTTTATATACTATATATATATATATATATATATATATATATATATATATATATATATGTATATATATATATTTAACGCATTGCTTTGAATATCTCTTTACAATATTTTTGTCTTTAAATTTGAATTAAAAATTTAGGTCACAATTCTATAATATAATTTACAAGGAATTGCCTTAGATATTTTTATTACTATTTTTTTCTCTAACTTCTATAAAAATAATTTAAAAAATAGAAAGTATCTGTTAGGCCCACTTAGGCCCGGGACCGTTAGTTCATGGTCCCGGTCCCGGGCCGGTTCCAACAAGAAGCATGCGAAGCCCGGGACCGCTTAGGACCGGGCCCGCAAAGCCCACTTAGGATCGGGCCCGACCCACATGCCACCCTTAGGCCCAGGATCGAGGCAGGACCGAGGCCTGCCTGGACAGAATTATAAAACGGTGGACTTCGTCCCATTTGCCATTTTTGACGAATTGGAGCTTGAGGAGAGACGATTTTTGACAGATTTTCAAGGAAAAATATTTGGGTAAGTGATTCTAACTCGGATTTGGTCAATATACATGAATATATTATTGTTTTCACCATTTAATTAGTGTATTGAGATGGAAATTTGGAAATATTTTAGAAATCTCATAGAAACGAATTTTTGAGATTTCGGTGTCGATTAGGAGTCGGATTTGAGTGAAACTGGTATGGTTGGACTTGTAATTGAATGAGTTATCGGATTTTGTGAGTTTCGCCGGATTCCGAGATGTGGGCCCCACTGGTGATATTTGAGTTAATTTCGGGTTTTTATTGAAAAATATAGTATTTTCTTATGAAATTGATTTCTATAATTTTTATTGACTGTATCAAATTATTATGATTAGATTCGAGTCGATCGGAGTTGAAAAATAGAGGAAAAGGCATATTACTTGATTAAATTGGAGCAAGTGGAGGTAAATGACTTGTCTAAAACTCTAACCTTGTGTGAGGGAAATTTCCCCAAGGATTGGTATTAATGTGATAATTGTAATGTGATGAAAGTCGTGTACATGAGATGACAAGTGTGTAAATGGGCTAAATGTGAAAGATTATGTTTTAAATTGTGTAAATCACTGTTGCATATTAATTAAATTATTAAATCTTGTTATATTCTCCATCATTGATCTGATTTATATACTTTAAATTTGCTTGACCTTCTCCTGCTAATTGTTTTTACATGTTTAGCTGAAACTTGGTTTCTTTTATTCTGTGCATTATTTGAAGGTGGAATTTTTTTAATTTATAATATTATTAATATGAAGTAATTGGTATTTTAAATTTGGAACTGAGGCAATGAATTAAAAAAATTTAAATATTATTTTTGCTGAGTTATTTAATTCCCGAATATTTTGTGAGATTTTTTGTACTCATTGTGATTGAGTCGTGAGCTCCCTATTGTGGAAAATATTGTTGATGTTATTTATTTTGGCAAATTAAAATATTTTGGGCACTTGATGTGCAAATTATGATATATTGTGATATTGGTACGCATGCGGTGGTATAAGGTCTGAGTGTTGAAACACATGCGGTGAGATAAGGGTGGCTTGTTACGCGCGGCTAGTAGGGGAACTACTAGAAGTCATGCGGTGTGATAAGAGTGGCTAAAACGCGAGATGCTATTTCAGAAAAAATATTTTTCTTTAAAATTAAATGTGAAGGCTCCCGCGGTGATAAAAGGAAATGAGATATTTTGAATTTATTTATGATTTGGGACTACGAGGCGGTACATCGGGAGTGTCCTTGTTGATATTGATTTATGGCTGCAGTTTCCTTTGATTATTGTTGTGATTTTCTTAAAGTTGAAAAGAATTCTGTTTTGTTTCCACGAGATATTATTTGCCATTATTTTTGCGTAGTTAATTGGTGACATACTACTTACTTGATTCATTTCCATTGTCATTTCATTTTTATTATATTGTTAAACATTACACCTTGTCTTTTATTATTCCAGTAGGGCCTGACTTGACCTCGTCACTACTCTACCGAGGTTAGGCTTGGCACTTACTGGGTATTGCTGTGGTGTACTCATATTACGCTTCTGCACATTTTTTGTGCAGATCCAGGTACATCTTATCAGACCAAGCATCAGTAATCTAGCTGTACGAGGAGACTTTGAGGTATATCTGCCAGCGTCTACAGACTCCGGAGTCCCCTTCTATCTTATTATGGTATCTTCCTTATTTGCTTTAGACTCTGATGTATAGAGACATAGAGAATAAATTCTTAGAAGCTTGTGACTTATTTCTACCGGGTTTTGGGAGTTGTAATTATTTGAATTATAGTTTATTTATTTCATATTTCTATTGTTATTCCGTATTTATAGGCTTACCTAGTCTTAGAGACTAGGTGCCATCACGACATCCTACGAAGGAAAATTTGGAGTCGTGACAAGTTGGTATCAGAGCTCTAGGTTCATAGGTGTTATGAGTCACAAGCAGGTTTAGTAGAGTCCTACGGATCGGTACAGAGACGTCTGTACTTATCTTCGGGAGGTTATGGAACTGTTAGGAAAATATTCACTTCTTTGATTCTTTATCGTGCGCACTGTTGACTTCAAAGTTCTAAACCATTGTCTTTCTATTCTCTCACAGATGGTGAGGACACGCACAACTGGATCCGATGATCAGACACCCGCGTCCCCTGTTGGAGCCGCAAGAGGCCGGGGCCGGGGCAGAGGCCGTGCCAGAGGCCGAGGAAGACCACGTGGTGCAGCCAGAGCACCCGCACGAGCTGCTGCAGAGGAACCACCAGTAGCTCCAGTTGGAGTACAGGCATCTGAGACACCTGTTACCACTCCTGCACTTCAGGAGACTCTTGCCCGATTTTTGAGCATGTTTGGCACTCTAGCTCAGGCAGGGTTAATTCCACTTGCTCCTGCCACATCTCAGGCCGGGGGAGGAGCACAGACTCCCGCCTCCCGTACCCCAGAGCCATGGGACCAGGTTGACCATGCACCAGAGATTATACCAGTGCAGTCAGTTGTCCCAGTTCGGCCTGAGGCTAGGGCAACAGTTTCATAGGGGGAGCAGCTCATGCTCGAGAGGTACAAAAAGTACCACCCTCCCACTTTCAGCAGTTTAGATTTAGAGGATGCTTAGGGTTTTCTGGAGGAATGTCACTATATCCTCCTTACTATGCGTATTGTGGATTCCAGTGAGGTTTCCTTCACGATATTTCAGCTTAGAGGAGCAGCCTACCAGTGGTGGCGGGCATATAAGTTGGATAGTCCCGCTGAGACAGCTTCACTTACTTGGACTCAATTTTCAGATATGTTCTTAAAGGAGTCCGTTCCTCAGAGTCTTAGAGATGCATGGCGCGCAGAGTTTGAGTAGCTGTTCCAGGGCTCTATGACCGTGTCAGAATATGCAGTCAGATTCAGTGATTTGGCTAGGCATGCACCAGCCTTAGTTGCTACTGTTCGAGAATGGGTTAGCAGATTTATTGAAGGTCTCCACCCTAGTATCAGATTCATTATGGCTCGGGAGCTAGAGATGGACATCACATACCAACAGGTGGTGTCAATTGCTAGGATATTGGAAGGTATGCGGATCCGAGTGAGGAAAGAGAGGGAAGCTAAGAGACCCCGAGATTCTGGCATATATAATAATTCTCGTGCCCAAGCTACAGCCCGTCATAGTTGAGGTTATGTGAGCCATCCTATTCATTCAGCACTTCCAACTTCCAGTGGTATTCCGGCTACTCCCAGACCTCAGGTTCCATATTATGCATCGCCAGTGTCTTCTGTACCTCATATACGGGGTGCCTTCAGCGGGCAGTCTAGTCGATCAGGCCCGAGCCAGTTCCAGCAGCCACGTCCTCCGAGGGCTTGTTTTGAGTGTGGTGACACTCATCACATCATGAAGGATTGCCCCAGACTTAGGAGGGGTGCACCTCCACGGAGATCCGGAGTTTCCTGGGTTTGGCAGGGTATTTTCGCCGATTTGTAGAGGGTTTCTCTTCTATTGCTGCACCTATGACCAAATTGACCCAAAAGGGTGCTCCGTTCAGGTGGACCGAGGAATGTGAGGAGAGCTTCCAAAAGCTCAAGACAGCTTTGACTACAACCCAGTATTGGTATTACCTGCAGGTTCAGGGTCTTATACTGTGTATTATGACGCATCGCGTATTGGTCTAGGTGCAGTGTTGATGCAAGATGGTAGGGTGATTTCCTACGCGTCCAGACAATTAAAGGTACATGAGAAGAATTATCCGGTCCACAACCTTGAGTTAGCAACTATTGTTCATGCCTTGAAGATTTGGCGGCATTATTTGTACGCTGTCCATTGTGAGGTCTACACCGATCACCGGAGTCTACAATATCTGTTTAAATAAAAGGATCTTAATTTGCGGCAGCGGAGATGGTTGGAGTTGCTTAAGGATTATGATATCACCATTCTCTATCATCCTGGGAAGGCCAATGTAGTGGCCGATGCCTTGAGTCGTAAGGCGGAGCGTTTGGGCAGCTTAGCATATTTATCGGTAGCATAGAGGCCTTTAGCCTTGGATGTTCAGGCCTTAGCCAACTAGTTTGTCAGGTTGGATATTTTCGAGCCGAGCCGAGTTTTGGCTTGTGTGGTTTCTTAGTCTTCTCTGTATGATCGTATTAGAGAGCGTCAGTAAGATGACCCCCATCTGATTGTCCTTAAGGACACAGTTCAGCACGATGATGCCAAGGAAGTCACTATTGGAGATGACAGTGTATTACGGATGCAGGGCAGGCTATGCGTGCCTAATGTAGATGGTTTGCGTAAGTTGATTCTCTAAGAGGCTCACAGTTCGCGGTACTCCATTCAATCGGGTGCTATAAAGATGTATCAGGACCTGAGACAACACCATTGGTGGAGGCGGATGAAGAAATTCATAGTGGAGTATGCAGCTCGGTGTCTCAATTGTCAGCAGGTAAAATATGAGCATCAGCGGCTAGGTAGATTGCTTCATAAGTTAGAAATTCTGGAGTGGAAATGGGAGCAGATCACTATCGATTTCGTTGTTGGGCTTACACGGACTCAGCGAAAGTTTGATGCAATTTGGGTGATTGTGGATAGGCTGACCAAGTCAGCTCATTTCATTCCTGTGATGACTACCTATTCTTTCGAGCAGTTGGCTCAAGTCTATATTCGCGAGATTGTTAGACTTCATGGCGTACCGGTATCTAACATCTCTGACCGGGGTACACAGTTTACCTCATGGTTTTGGAGGGCTGTACAGTGAGAGTTGGGTACTCATGTGGAGTTGAGTACAACATTTCACCCTCAGACAGACGGGCAGTCCGAACGCACTATTCAGATATTGGAGGATATGCTTCGTGTGTGTGTGTGATAGATTTTGGGGGTGCTTGGGATCAGTTCTTACCACTTGCAGAGTTTGTTTACAACAACAGTTACCAGTCGAGTATTCAGATGGCTTCGTATGAGGCCTTATATGGTAGGCGGTGCCGGTCTCCAGTGGGTTGGTTCGAACTGGGCGAAGCTAGACTATTGGGTACAGACTTGGTTCAGGATGCCTTGGAAAAGGTTGAATTGATTCAGGATCGACTTCGTATATCCCAAACTAGACAGAGGAGTTATGCGGATCAGAAGGTTCGTGATGTTGCACTCATGGTTGGTGAGCGAGTCTTGCTCCGGGTTTCGCCTATGAAGGGTGTTATGAGGTTCGGAAAGAAGGGCAAGTTGAGCCCAAGGTATATCGGACCTTTTGATATTCTTGAGAGAGTTGGAGAGGTGGCTTACAGACTTGCACTACCACCTAGTCTCTCTGCAGTTCATCTGGTATTCCATATTTCTATGCTCCGGAATTATCACGGCGATCCGTATCATATGTTAGACTTCAGTTTAGTTCGGTTGGATAAGGATCTATCTTATGTTGAGGAAGCAGTAGCTATTTTGGACAGGCAGGTTCGAAAGTTGAGGTTAAAGAACATTGCTTCCGTGAAGGTTCGGTGGAGGGGTCATCCGGTCGAGGAGGAGACTTGGGAGACCGAACAGGATATGCGCAACCATTATCCTCATCTTTTCACCACTTCAGGTATGTCTCTATGCTCGTTCGAGGACGAACGATTGTTTTAAGAGGGGGTGATGTAACGACCCGACCAGTCGTTTTAAAAGTTGTAGCCCCATTCCTCTATTTACTGCTCATTCTGTACTTTATAAATGATATATGACTTGCCGGAGTAATTGGTTTAGGTCTGGAGAGGTTTTGGAATGAATTGGAATACTTAGTTCCAAATTTTAAAGCTTAAGTTCAAATAGTGACCGAATTCTGACTTATGTACAAACAACCCTGGAATAAAATTTTGATGATTCTAACAGCTCCGTATGGTGATTTTGGACTTAAGAGTGTGTTCGAATTTTTATTTGGAAGTCCCTAGTTAAATTAGGCTTGAAATGGCTAAAATAGGAAATTTAAGTTTGGAAGTTTGACCGGGGAGTTGACTTTTTGATATCAGGATTGTAATCCAGTTCTGAAAATTTTCATAGCTCCATTATGTCATTTCTGACTTTTGTGCAAAATTTGAGGCCAATCGGACTTGATTTGATAGGTTTCGGCATTGAATGTAGAAATTAAAAATTCTTAAGTTTCATTAAGCTTGAATTGGGGTGTGAATTGCGATTTTAGCATTGTTTGATGTGATTTGATGTTTTAAATAAGTTCGTATGATATTTTAGGACTTGTTGATATATTTGGCTGAGATCCTGAGGGCCTCGGGTGAGTTTCAGATGGTTAACGGATCAAAAGTTGGACTTAAAAAGTTGCTGCAATTTTCTTCTGCTGGAAATGCAGAAATCGAAGCCCAAAAATTGAGCCCAGGATCGAAGCCCAGAAATCGAGCCTAGGGTCGAAGGCCAGGGTCGAGGGCCAGGGTCGATGGCCAGGATCGAAGCCAGGGTCAAGGCTCAGGATCGAGGGCCATGATCGAAGGCTCAGGATCAAGGGCCATGACCGAAGGCTCAGGATCGAGGGCCATGATCCAGGCTCAGGATCGAGGGCTATGATCGAAGGCTCAGGATCGAGGGCCATGATCAAATTCCATAATCGAGGGCCATGATCGAGGCCCAGGATCGATGCAGCACCGAGGGCTGCCTGGACAGAATTATAAAATGGGAGACTTCGTCTCATTTGCCATTTTTGACGAATTGGACCTTGAGGAGAGACGATTTTTGATAAATGTTCAAGGAAAAATATTTGTGTAAGTGATTCTAACTCGGATTTGGTCAATATACACGAATATATCATTGTTTCCACCATTTAATTAGTGTATTGAGATGGAAATTTGGAAAAAAAATTAAAAATCTCATAGAAACGAATTTTTGAGATTTTGGTATCGATTGAGAGTTGGACTTGAGTGAAACTGGTATAGTTAGACTCGTAATTGAATGAGTTGTCGGATTTTGTGAGTTTCACCGAATTTTGAGTCGTGTATGTTTGAGTTAATTTTGGATTTTTATTAAAAAAATATAGTATTTTCTTATGAAATTGATTCCTATAATTTTTGTTGACTGTATCAAATTATTATGACTAGATTCGAGTCGACTGGAGTCGAAAAATCAACGAAAAGGCATACTACTTGATTAAATTGGAGCAAGTCGAGGTAAGTGACTTGTCTAACCTTTTGTGGGGAAAAATTTTCCTAGGATTGGTATTGATGTGATAATTGTAATGTGATGAAAGTCGTGTATACGAGGTGACGAGCGTGTACACGGGCTAAATGTAAAAGATTATGTTTTAAATTATGTAGATCAATGTTGCATATTAATTAAATTATTAAATCTTGTTATATTCTCCATCATTGATCTGATTTATATACTTTAAATTTGCTTGACTTTCTCCTGCTAATTGTTTTTACATGTTTAGCTGAAACTTGATTTCTTTTATTCTGTGCATTATTTGAAGGTGGAATTTATTTAATTTAAATATTATTAATATGAAGTATTTGATATTTTAAATTTGGAACTGAGGCAACGTATTAAATTTTTTTAAATATTATTTTTGCTGAATTATTTAATTCCTGAATATTTTGTGAGATTTTTTGTACTCATTGTGATTGAGTCGTGAGCTCCCTATTGTGGAAAATATTGTTGATGTTGTTTATTTTAGCAAATTGAAATATTTTGAACACTTAAAGTGCAAATTGTGATATATTGTGATATTGATACGCATGCGGTGGTATAAGGTCTGGGTGTTGAAACGCATGCAATGAGATAAGAGTGGCTTGATACGCGTGGCTAGTAGGGGAACTACTAGAAGTCATACGGTGTGATAAGGGTGGCTAAAACGCGTGATGCTATTTCGAGAAAAATATTTTTCTTTAAAATTAAATGTGAAGGCTCCCGTAGTGATATAAGAAAATGAGATATTTTGAATTTATTTATGATTTGGGACTACGAGGCGGTACCTCGGGAGTGCCCTTGTTGATATTGATTTATGGCCGCAGTTGCCTTTGATTATTGTTATGATTTTCTTAAAGTTGAAAAGAATTCTTTTTTGTTTCCACGAGGTATTATTTGCCATTATTTTTGCGTAGTTAATTGGTGACATACTACTTACTTGATTCATTTCCATTGTCATTTCATTTTTATTATATTGTTAAATATTTCACCTTGTCTTTTATTATTCCAGTAGGGCCTGACTTGACCTCATCACTACTCTACCAAGGTTAGGCTTGGCATTTACTGGATACCGCTATGGTGTACTCATACTACGCTTCTGCACATCTTTTTGTGCAGATCTAGGTACATCTTATCAGATCAAGCATCAGTAACGTAGCTGTACGAGGAGACTTCGAGGTATATCTGCCAGCGTCCGCAGAATCCGGAGTCCCCTTCTATCTTATTATGGTATCTTCCTTATTTGCTTTAGACTCTGATGTATAGAGACATAGAGAATAAATTCTTAGAAGCTTGTGACTTATTTCTACCGGGTTTTGGGAGTTGTAATTATTTGAATTAAAGTTTATTTATTTTATATTTCTATTGTTATTCCGCATTGATAGGCTTACCTAGTCTTAGAGACTATGTGCCATCACAACATCCTACGGAAGAAAATTTGGGGTCGTGACATGAAAAATACTCGATTTGTCTCATCTTAACTCTATTTCCCTATGCTATTCTTCAGTCACTTGTTTGCTATTTCCAGACTCAGAGTTTGATCATTCCAATGGTATGGACCTCGATCGGTAGCGTCTCTACTCTTTAACATACCACTCAGTTGGGCTTTGAGTTAGGGGCCAATGGAGCAGCTATGGCGATTGGTTCATCATATTGGTTGAACGTGATTTTACTCGTGATTTACTTAAAGTATTCGACAGCATGTCAAAAGATACGTCCCTATTTCTCAAAGGATGTATTCCTTATTTTGCCAGAATTCTTCCAATTTACTGTTCCATCTGCTGGAATGGTTTGGTAATTTAACTGTTAGCTTTTATCTTCGCTTTGTTTATCACATCTAAGGTCTGATTTATTAAGTACTTATAATCTTCTTTGTATAGTTTGAGATGGTGGGCAGTTGAGCTGATTACATTGCTCAGTGGTTTGCTGCCAAATCCACATGCTAGAGACTTCTGTCCTATCTATTTGGTACGCAAATCATGGAACCATTCACTCTTGATCCACACATAACTAGACAATTCATAACTTATACTATTGTTTAAATTTCTTCTGGTGCAGCCTTACAACCTCTCAAATACATTTCCATTTTCCGTTTTCTCTCGGTGCTGCTGCAAGGTTATCTCTTCAACATACTTCCTAACAATGACTTTTTGATGTACAGATTAGTATGGTACAAGTGGCATTCTTAAATTTACTCATTACCATTTTGTTACGAATTAGGAGCTGGAAATCCAAAAGCAGCTAGACTTTCGATCTTTGCAGTCTTCGTTCTAGCAACTGCAGAATTCCTGCTAGCAAGTGCAATTCTTTTTAGCTGCCGTAGTGTATGGGGATATGCTTTCACAAATGAAAAAGAAGTCATCACTCTTATCACGGAACTGACTCCTCTTCTCTGCCTTTCCATCGTCATGGATAGCATACAAACAGTATTATCAGGTTATTAATTTCATTAATCTTAATTTCTAACTGTAGTAAGTTATTAGTTTTTTTTTTTTAATATGTGTTTACACTCAAAATTGGATAACAATTGAATTTGTTAGTGGTTATAAGGACATGTGGATTAACTTGATACAAAGCGATAAATTAGATTGCAATTGAAATAAATAATGATAGATTAATTGTAAACCGCGTGAGTTGGATGATTTCGGCTTAGGAAAGTAGGCCATCCTTGAAATGAATGCACTTTATTTGACACCAAAATATCAAAGAGTAAGAACTTAAAAAATGTATTGCTTATCAGTATATATTACAATCTGTTTTATGAATTGTCAAGTCCTCTTTATATATTAAGGGAGGCCTACCTTTTAAGGCATTATTTTATTGTTCCATAAAAGGCAAATGTCCTTGATTTTGATGACCGTTGGTTCCTTTTTTGACTTGTTTCGTGATTTCTGCCATAATGACCGGTTAATGGCGAGAATTAAGGATCTCTGCCGGATGGATTGACAAAGCTTTCTTCGAGACCGTTAGAAATAAGACCGGTTATGCCTTCGATAAACTCGAGGGCCAATCTGATGGTTTCGATGGCTAGTTTTGACAATGCTTTGGGTCCGATCTTAAATATCATATTCCGATCTTGGCTGACTGTGTGAAACGTTAGATCGAGCTTCGAACATCAACTTTTACCCAATTACAGATTTATCGATCCTGGCATATCATTTCGGAAGCTAGATCGAACATCGAGCTCAGTTTTACCCCTATACAGATAGTCCCCTCATTTTTTGGAGACTCGGTGACGAGAAATGATATGAGCTCTCGATTCTTACTTCGATCAATCATGACGTAAGCGACAAAACGTAAGCGACAAAAAGTAATTGAACGTCCCTCGGTCCAGTCTTCAAGGCATTAAATGTGTGTCAATTAACAGTCGGCCATCTTGGGATGTGAACCGCCGTGATGTGAAACGTTGTTTGGAAAAACTATAAATACCCTTCAATCCATTCATTAGAACCTTTTCCATTCCAACTCTTGCTCTTGCGTTTCAAGAAAACTTATTCATCCTCATATTCTGGTTTTCTGGCTTTAAGTTTAAGAACTTCCTTCCTTGTTAGTTCTTTGAAATTTCTTCATAAGTTTCCTGCTAGTTACAACTCCTCCTTTACCAATATCTTCTTCTCTTCTCTATTTAGAAGAAATGGCAAAGACTTCAAAATTTGTTCTTAAAAAAGAAACCCCTTCTTCCTTGAAACCATCTGAAAATGTTTTGCCTGCTACTACTGAGGAACCAACACCGGAACCCACTCTAAAGTCGTATGTCCCTTCGGGGTGCCCAACCGGGGCCGACTTCAAGATCGAGAAAACCCCCTTGGTACCAAGTCGGTGCGAGCCGGTCTCGAGGTACATATGTACTATTACTGCCAGCATCCTCGATAAGGTCAAAGAGGACTACAACTAGGAAGATAAACTAGTAGTGGTCCTACCCCCGAGGAATCGATCACACCTACGTGGAGGGTTTTTTAAGTGTTTACACTGACCCTTTCACGTTGGGTCCTTTAGACCCAGTTATCATAGCCTTTTGCTAAAGATATGAAGTGACGCTCGGGCAGATCCATCCTTCATTTGGAGGATTGTTATTCTGATTCATTTCTTTGTGAGCAAGCTCGAGGGGTGTCCATTTACCATCAACCACCTCATGCGCCTGTATAGCCCTCGACTTTACCGAGGGGGATTAATCAAGCTCGCCTCCAAGATTTCTTTTATTGCTTTTCTTTTCCCTCCCTTCCCATCGATGTTATGTGATGATACAGCTGTTGCCCAGATGCCAGATGCCATTTCTCAACTCAAGGAGTGGGTCGAGGGCATTGCGACACAGAGACCTTATTCCAAGAGCTTATGGCATGAGCTCTCGAAGGGCCGATGGGAGGCCCGTAGCCATGGTAAAAATGTTTTCTCTAGGTTATATTTGATCTTATTTCACTTCTTCGATCTCTGAATCGTTTTACTTTATTTTTGCAGGTTTACCAAAAGATGTCAAAATGAGGCCTCCATCAGCTGATGACGACTTATACGTTGATCCCCCTGCTCCGAAGCAGGATAAAGAGAAGAAAAGAAGAAAAGCTCTGAGTTCCTCGAGCCCCGAAAAGAAGAGACCAAGGAAGCGGCTGGCGCGCAAACCTAAGAATGCCAGCACCCGGGAACTTTTATCGAACTCACTCCATCGGTTGAGGGATGAGTCCGAAGAAGAAGAAGAAGATTCTGAATTGGTGGCCCGCGTGAGAAGCGGTTCCGAACTGCCTCAAGCCATGGAGGCCGTATAAGAAGCAGTGGCTGAAGTCTCCGAACCAGGGAGGGTCAAGACCATTTTGCCCCAAGCTAGGGAGATCGAAAAAGAGATTGTGACCAGTACTTCTCGGTCAGAAGATAATGTGCCTAAGGAGGCACTTGGGGTGATCGATCTCTCTGGGTCGCCTTCATTTACCGATTCTATGATAAACGAGGATTAGACATTGAAAGGTAAACTCGGCGAAGAGGCCCAAGGAGCAGCCGATTCTTTCCATAATTTCTTCGATGGCCTGGATTCTACTGCTTCGGAGGATGTCACCGGGTTGGGCAACTTACCGGTACCAAAGAAGATACCGTCCCCGGGAGCTGGCGGGTCTTCTTCAAGCCCAAAATTAGTGAATCAGTTCCCAGCTCTAAGTGTTGATCCTACTCGGAGATGAGCAATTTTTATGCCCATTCTGGAGGACGCCCGAGTTCTCTCTTCCCCGGTGGGGATTGCCAGTTACCTTCAGTGCTTGGTGACCAAAGAAGATCTATCTAGAATGAACAAGGTGGAACCGTGGAAGCTCCCTGCCTGTTCAACGAAGCTCAATAGGCGATGAATGGGGTAATTTTGAATGTCCCTTCATTATGTACTTAAATTTAATCATGAATAATCGTAATATTTTCCTTTGTGCTTGCAGGCCTCGGTGCTTCATCACGAGGCCTTTCTTCGATATCGGAAGGAGTTCAAGCGTCACTGGGTCGAGACTCGGGAGCTTGCTGAGAAGAAGGATGCTTACAAACTTCTTAGCGAGAAGCTTCAGGCCAAGTTAGAAGCGGCTCTGAAGGAGCATGCCTATCCGGTCTAGCAGGTAAGACGAATATTCGAACTTAGTGATGATGATTCAGACACATTGGCTAACGATCCGAACCCACAGGTTCAAAAGAGACTTGACTAGATCGAGCAGCTCCAGGTGGAGGTGGACACGGTGAAGGCTGAGGTCGAAGAATGAAAGAAGAATATGGACCGCCTGACCTCAAAAAAGAGACTGCCCGGGCGCAATTGGCTTCGGCTGAGGTTCAACTTCGGGCTATAAAGGAGAAATACTCTATGCAGTTCAATACGATCGAGGGACTCCAATCTCAGTTGAACTCGGTTGTTTCTGGTCAAGAGAACCTGGCCAAGGAGCTTGAGGCGGCCAAGTTAGAGGTCATCGTGGCCTAGACCGAGGCCGATGATAAAGTGGCCCAGTTCAAGGCCGATGTTGAGGCCATTCGGGAACAAGCGAGAAACATGGTTAAGCATGCGAGGTGGCAATCCCAAAGGTAGGCCCTCGAGGGAGTCCATGCTTAGAATTTTGACATATTGGCTGAAATTGAGAATGCCAAGATATGCGAAGCCAAGGCCTGGAAGTTTCTTATCCCGAGGAGGATTCCGAGGGGTCTGAAGAGTTTGGTGGGTCCGATGGTGGTGAAGACCACGTAGGCAATGATGTAGCCCCCGATGAAGATTAGGCCATTTAGGATCTTTTTGCTTTTTGTATTGTCTTTTTGTTGAGGCCGTTCGGCCTTTGTAAAAAATATGTATCGGGGCTATTCAGCTCTTGTAAAGAAATTTCGATATATATAAGGCTTTTCCGTTTCATCACTTTTGAATTTTTCCTTTGCTTTTTTATTTGTCTTCGCAAAAGTCGAAATGCCTTAGCATGAAATAAATAGGTTATGTTCGGAGGTTTGAACAAACCTTGCCTTTAATGTTACTTTGTGTTAAGGAATTGTAGGGATTCGGTATTACCGAAATGTTTCCCCAAAATAATTTAGGTTTATAGCTTGCCAGGGGTAGCCTTTAGAACCGGTTATAAGAATATTTTGAAGGCCTTATTTTTGTTACGAGTCTCAGACGTGTCTGACCGTGTTAATATGGTCGTAGCCTTTTTAGTTCGGGCAATGCCAAACAAGCTTCATGCCCTCTAGTGTTATTAACTCGGAACGACCTTTGCCTTTTAATTCAGGCAGTGCCTAATAAGCTTCATGCCTTTGAGTTTTATTAACTCGGAACAGCGTTAGCCTTTAAATTCGGGCAAAGCCAAATAAGCTTCATGCCCTCGAGTGTTATTAACTCAGAACGGTCTTAGCATTTTAATTCGGGCAATGCCAAATAAGCTTCACTCCCTCGAGTGTTTTTAACTCGGAACGACCTTAGCCTTTTAATTCGGGCAATGCCAAATAAGCTTCACGCCCTCGAGTGTTATTAACTCGGAATGGGCTTAGCCTTTTAATTCGGGCAATGACAAATAAGCTTCATGCCCTCGAGTGTTATTAACTCGGAACGGCCTTAGCCTTTTAATTCGAGCAATGCCAAATAAGCTTCATGCCCTCAGGTTTTGTTAACTCGTATTAAGGTGGCCCTTGGGCTCGATAGATTTAGCTTCTTGAAAGATGTAAGAAATATTTCAAAGGACAAGATGTTTATGTGCAAGGAAGAATCTTCTTTTATATTCTTGTGCACAATAGTTGTACATGTATACATATTTTGTGCCAGGGCTCGAGCGGTCTATGTGGGCACGGTTTATTTGACCGTTTGGCCCTTAGAATAAATCCTATTGATTGAGGCCCTTCAATCATAAAGTTTCTTTCCTTGTTAGAGTCGATAACCGAGGGTATTGCCCCCCAATATTTGGGGTTTACTGAAGAGTGGCCCCCAATGCTGCTGTGATTATTGTCACCGGTTCGTAGCCGGCCTTCAATTCTAAGTTAGCACGATTTACTTGTTGCCTCATTAAAAACCTGAAATCCCATTTGGGACAAAGCTGGTTTAAGAAAAAAAGAGTGCAACGCATGCATTCAGACCTAGGATCTCGTATCATCCCTTGTTGGTCACCTGCAAGTGTTAGTTTGAAATGTAAAATAAAAAAAAGAACGGTGTTGTACCTTAGCAGTAATATCGTTTTAAGTGAGTTATATTCCAAATGCTCGGCAATTGTTCGCCGTTCATTATTTCGAGCTTGTAGGATCCTTTTTCGGTGATCTTAATAATTCGGTACGATTTTTCCCTGTTTGGCCCCAATTTTACTTTTGATAGGTTATAAGTACCTTTGTTTTATGTTTTGATGATCTAACAAACTTAATGTCAAGAACCATATAAGGAACCTGATCCACATTGGTCCATATTCTCAAGCGAATGAAAACAACCAGACTTAAGCTGGAGATGTTCGTCAGTACCTCAGAAGTTAAAGAATGAACAAGGGGAACATATGGTCTTCAGTTCCCCTGGTGATTGTAACAAGTCAACTCTCCATAGCTGGAAAGTGACTGACAGCACACGTAACAGTACAACACAGTGCAACAATCACCTCCATTGGGAAGGACCTTGTACCAAAGTTTCTTACATTATTCAAGTGATGTCATCAATGTTATATCAACATTAAACCAAAGACAAAACATTACTTGAATATAGGGGTGTTCAAAACTGAACCTAAACCGAAAACCGAACCGAAATCAAAGCTTAATGGCTTATTGGTATCGGGTTAACGGTTTAACGGACGGGGAACAGATTAATTTTTTTTATTAACGGCTTATTGATTTGGGGGCAGATTATTCAATTTTTTTAACGGATAATCCGTTAACCCGTTAAGAATATATATATATATATATATATATCAAAAACCCTTCCACTTCTTCCATTTCTTCCAGCTATTAGCTTAGCTTATTCTCCCACCCTACAATAAGATTGTTTAAGCTGCTATTTATGGTTCACCTCTGCTTTTATTTTTTAAACTAATGCATGTTGTCTATGTTTAATAGAAGAACAATAGTGTTGTGCCACAACTTTTATCCCACAATATTGACGATAGTACTGTCTTGAATTATGTTCTGGGGAAAGAGCGCATTTGCGTTTCCTGTAAATTGTTTACTGCTTATAATCCATCCCTATTTCTATACATAACTGCCTTTTGCTCGGTGCTATTTGTATGGTTAATGATATAGCATGAAATGCCTGGTTGAGAGTTTAAGTTAGAAATTTGAAGCTGTTGTTTGAACTTTGAAGCTACAGAAATTCAAGCACTGTTAGGCGTTAGTTGCAGGCCAAATATTTCTGTGTAGACTGCTCACTTATGGATTAATCATTTTTAAATATGTATTCTGGACTCACTTTGAATATAGACTGGAATTTCCTATTTTGAATTAATATGCTAGGCGTTAACAGACATATGTATGTCTCGACTCATGTAATGTAGTCTGCTTTGGGATTTAATGGTAGGCGTTAACAGACATGTATGTCTGGACTCATATGTAGTCTGCTTTGGGATGTAATGTAGCCTACAATGTGTTCTGCTTTTTCACTCTACAATACATGACACACTACATCATTCTTATGTAGGCGTTAACAGACATGTATGTCTGGACTCAATGTGTAATTTCCTATTCTAAATTTGTATGCTAGGCGGTCAGCAAATAATTAATGCACGCAATATAGATTACGTTAGGCCGATAAACCGCCCGATAAGAGCCAAACTGATACCAATCCGCCCGATATCTTATCGGGTGGCTAGCGGATTAATACATTTAAAAGCCGATAACCGTTAAGAGTAATTAACTGCCCAATCCGCCCGATAAGCAGCCCTACTTGAACACTTAGAGAATTCACTCAAGCACTTCAACTGTGATCAAGTCTCTAGTCAACAATTCTCAAGTGCATCAAGAACAAAGAACAACACTGCTACGGACAAGTTCCTATATCAAGTGATTGTATGTCCTTAGTTGAGTTGTAACTTTGTTAAAGTTCTCAATTGTAATTCCTACTTAGCTTGTTTAGAAGCATTGTGTAGGAAACCCTTTGTAAATCATAAACTCTTGTGTTTGTGTCTTGGCTAGAGCTAGTCGAGTTGTAAAGTCTTTGTAATAGAGTTATTACAAAGTGGCTTGTAATAGAGTATTAGAAGTTAGTGAGGTTAATTCCTAGGTTACTTAGGTTGTAATCTGAAAGGGTCTCAGTAGTGAAGTTGAAATCCTACAAGGGTAGGTCGTGGTTTTTAATCCCGTTGAGCTGGAAATTTTCCAGGTAAAATTCCTTCTATCATTTACTTACTACAGTGTGCGTGGTTTCTGTGGGAACTTATAGAGAACCTGATTCTCTATATAGTTTGGTGGACCCTTAAATTATATCAATTGGTATCAGAGCGGGTTCTTTTTATCAGGCTAACACCTAGAAAGGATCCTCATGGCTGCTCCACCAAACTTTGAAGAAGGTCAGTCTACCTACAGACCACCAAGGTTCAATGGCCAGCACTATGGATGGTGGAAGACTAGGATGCACGACTTCATCATGGTTGAAGATTCAGAGCTATGGGATGTTATCTGTGATGGACCCTTTGTTCCTACCAAAAATCTTGGCGACCCAACTATAGCCATTCCCAAGACGAGGAAGGAATTCAATGACGCTGATCGAAAGGCCGTAGAAAAGAATTTTCTTGCGAAGAAAATTCTTATTTGTGGCATTGGTCCTGATGAATACAACAGGATATCGGCATGTCAGTCAACCAAGGAAATCTGGGAAGCTCTTCAGACAGCTCACGAAGGAACAACACAGGTTAAGAAATCCAAGATCGACATGCTCACAACTAAATACGAGCTCTTCAGGATGAAAGATGATGAATCCATCCAAGATATGCATACTCGATTCACCTCCATCATTAATGAGCATCACTCTCTTGGTGAAACTATTTCAAGAAATAAGCTTGACAGGAAAATCCTTAGTGTACTGCCCAGTTCTTAGGAAAGCAAAGTGAACGCATTACAGAGGCGAAGGACTTGTAGACACTAACCATAGATGAACTTGTTGGCAATCTAAAAACATATGAAATGAAGAAGAAGAAGAAGAAGAACAATGAAAGAAGAAAACCCAAAAGGGAGAAGAACCTGGTTCTTAAGATAGACAACAATGATTCAAGTGGTGAGGATGGTAATATGGCTTACTTGACAAGAAGATTCCAGAAGATGGTTCGCAGGAATGGAGGCATTCTAAAAAGGGGAAGTTCTAGCAAGCCAAAATATTATGACCTCTGTCATAAATGTGGCAAGCCAGGACACTTCATCAAGGAGTGCCCTATCCTAAAGCAAGATCAGCACAAAAACAACTTTGACAAAGCAGCCAAGAGGAACTCGGTTCCTGATAAACGCTTCAAGAGAAAGAATGTCGCTGACAATGTTGTAAAGCAAGCTCTTCCAGCATGGGGAGACTCCTCCAGCGAATCTGAAGAAGAAAATGATCATGGTGATAGTTCAATGATGGCAGTGTAAAGTGAAGCAACTAAGTATGACTCAATCTTTTGCCTTGATGGCTCAGTCTGATGATGATAAAGATGACGACGATGATGAGGTAAATTTTTTGGATGTTCGGAGAAATCTAAAATCTTATTCTCCTAAATAAACTCATATCTTTGGCAAATGTGTTGATTGATGCTTATCACAGTCGTATAAATGATAAAGAAGCTTTAACTGTGGAGTTAGGAGAAGCAGAACAAACCAGAGATGACTTAGTAATCATTGTTGTTGATTTAAAGGAAACAATTGAGAACCTGAAGGAAGAGAAGAATGCCTTAGATGAAAAAATTACAGATATAGAACATGAAAGAGATGATCTAATGGTCGATGTGGTAGATCTAAAAGAGACCTTTGAGTATGTAAGAAAGGAAAAAGAAGTCTTAGCTGAGAGAGTTGCTAACATTAAGCATGAGAGAGATGACATATTAGTGGTAGTAGTAGACTTGAAGGAAATAATTGGGGAACCTAAAATAGAGAGTAGGCTTGAAAATTCTCAAAAGGGAAAGGAAGTTGCAAGTGAGGCACATATTAAGCTTGAAAGTGAGTTAAATTCAGTGAAGTCTAGTCTGTGTGCTGAGCATGAGAAAAACAAACAACTTCATGAAGAACTAGGAAGAGTGAAGAGTGACCTTGAAAAATCACTCGAGTGAACCTGGTCCTCTGATGCTATCATTGCCATGTACACCAACAATGGGGGAAACATGCAGGGGATTGGGTTCCAAAGGGAAAAGATTCCCTACAACCCTCATAGCAAGTACGTTACTGTACCTGATAATTGGCTTTGCACTCACTGTGACAACACTGAGCACTTTAAAGAAAATTGTAAGGCCATATTTCAGTCACAACAGAAAAACAAAGTTTTCGCTGAAAAAGTAACTACTAGTAGAGAACCTGGTCCCTCATATAAAAAATGCATGATGCCTGCTTGGACCAGAAGATCCCTCATTCACCCCTTTCCTCATTACAAGGGACCCTAACTTATTTGGGTTCCTAAGTCTAACTCCTGATTTTCTTGTGCAAGGAACAGTGAAAGGAAGCAGCCTACAATGGTACATGGATAGTGGCTACGCAAAGCATATGACTGGAAGTACAAATGATTTCCTCTCACTTAAATCCCTGCAAGGAGGGAGTGTATCATTTGGAAATGGCAAGAAAGGATACATTCTGGGAGTTGGAAGGATTGGGAAGTCTCTCTCACACTCAATAAAAAAAATATGTACTACATGAACGAGTTGAAGTACAGCTTGCTAAGTGTTTCCAAGATCTGTGACAAGGGAAACAAGGTGGAATTTGTGTCAAAAATATGTACAGTCACAAATCTAGTGACTGGTGAGGTGGTGCTAGTAGCAAAAAGATACAAAAATATCTATGTTGCTGATTTTGAGTCTCTGCATAATGGTGATCTCAACTGTCTAAGTGCTATTGATGATGATGCTGAATTACGGCATAGGAGGCTGGGTCATGCAAGCTTCACGTTGCTGAATAAATTGGTCAGGAAGGACCTGGTTCATGGTCTGCCCAAGTCAAGTTTCAAGGATAACAAAGTGTGTGATGCATATGTAAAAGGCAATCAAGTCAGATCCTCATTCAAGCCCAAAAAGGAAGTCAGTACCTCAAGGCCACTTGATCTTCTTCACATGGATCTATGCAAACCCATGAGGGTGGCAAGCAGGGGAGGAAAGAAATATATCTTCGTTGTTGTTGGCGATTACTCCAGATTCACCTGGACTCTGTTTCTCAGAACCAAGGATGAAACCTTTGAAGTGTTTGTTGCCTTCGTCAAAAGGATTTAAGTGAATATGGGTAATAATGTAGCTTGCATTAGGTCTGATCATGGGACAGAGTTCGACAATGCCAAATTTGATGAGTTCTGTACTGAAAATGGCATCACTCACAATTTTTTAGCTCCAAGAACACCTCAACAAAATGGTGTTGTGGAGAGGAAGAATAGAACTCTTGAAGACATGGAAAGGACAATGTTGATTGACAGTGGGATCGCAAAGAATTTCTGGGCAGAAGCTATCAATATTGCTTGCTACTTGGTGAACAGGTGCATGATCAGGTCCCTTCTGAACAAGACTCCATATGAACTGCTGAATGAAGGAAGCCCAAGCTTACCATTTAAGGACTTTTGGAAAATTCGATGCCAAAAGTGATGAAGGAATCTTTCTGGGATACTCATCCCAAAGCAAAGCTTACAAAGTATACAACAAAAAGACTCAATGTGTTGAAAAGAGTATACATGTGATCTTTGATGAATCTCACCTCTCCTGTGAGAAGGACAAACATGTTGACCAAGATGGAGAACCTTTATCTGTTCCAGGTGAAGTTATTGACATGGAAAATGGAAAGGCAGACATGATGAGTCATGTCAAGGAATCTAGTGAAGATGATGCAAATACATCTCCATCCATTGGAGAGGAATCTGGTCCCACGATCACAACAACTGAAGCTGAAAATAGAGTTGCTGTTTCAGTCCAAGGTACTCCACTTGCTGAAGTAAGAAGCGGCCAAGAACCTCAGTCAAATATATTTGGGTCCTCTACAAATGAGATTCAAGTACCAAATTGGAAACACAAAAGCTCACATCCTCTTGACAAAATAATTACCCCTCTTGACTCAGTTGTTCAAACCAGATCAAAAGCTAGAAATTCACTTGCCTTTCCAGCCTTTATTTCCCAAATAGAGCCCAAAAACATCAAGGAAGCATTGAAGGATGCGTACTGGATCACAACCATCCAAGAGGAGCTTCATCAATTTGAAAGAAACAAGATATGACACCTTGTTCCTCGGCCCGCAAATCGAACTATCATAGGGACCAGATGGGTATTTAGGAACAAACTTGATGAGTTTGGAAATACAACAAGAAACAAGGCAAGGGTTGTAGTTCAAAGCTACAATCAGGAAGAAGGGTTTGATTATGATGAAACATTTACTCTAGTTGTTCGAATGGAAACTATTAGAATTCTTATTGCCTTTGCATCTCATATGGAATTCACATTGTTCCAAATGGATGTCAAAAGTGCATTTTTGAATGGTTTTTCGAAAGAAGAAGTTTATGTCAAGCAGCCTCCTGGATTTGAGTGTCATGAGCATCCTGAGCATGTGTATAAGCTGGACAAGGCATTGTATGGACTAAAGTAGGATCCCCGTACTTGGTATGAAAGGTTATCAAAGTTCCTTCTAGAAAATGGCTTCACAAGAGGGAAAATTGACAACACTCTTTTTCTGAAGAAACGAGGGAGGAGCCTCCTCATTGTTCAAGTATATATTGATGATATCATTTTTGGAGCCACAACTGACTCTCTTTGTGAAGAGTTTGCAAAACTCATAGGGAGCGAGTTCGAGATGAGTATGATGGGAGAATTAAATTTCTTCCTGGGACTTCAAGTGAAGTAATCTGAAAGGGGAACATTAATAAGTCAGCAGAAGTACATCATGGAGCTGCTGAAAAGGTTTGACATGGAAGCATCTAAAGTTATTGACACTCCCATTGCCATAGCTATGCGTCTAGACATGGATAAACCTGGTTCCCTTGTAAATCAGACCATGTATAGAGGCATCATAGGATCACTCATGTATCTCACTGCAAGCAGACCAGACATTGTGTTCAGCGTGGGTCTCTGTGCAAGGTTCCAATCAAATCCAAAGGAGTCTCACCTGAAGGCTGCTAAAAGAATATTGAGATATCTTAAAGGAACACAGGACCTGGTTCTCTACTATCCCTCAGGTGACAACTTTGATCTCATTGGGTATGCTAATGCTGATTATGCAGGATATATGGTGGACAGGAAAAACACGCCTGGAATGGCACATTTTCTAGGTTCCTGTCTCATCTCATGGGGTACGAGGAAGCAAAACTCAGTGGCAATCTCAACTGCTGAAGCAGAATATGTAGCAGCTGCTTCTTGCTGTGCTCAATTGCTGTGGATCAAGCAGCAGTTGGAGGACTTTGGAGTGTACTCAGATTGTGTACCTCTCTTGTGTGACAATACAAGTGCACTTAACATGGCCAAAAATCCAGCCCAACATAAGAGGACCAAGCACATTGATGTACGACATCACTTCCTCAGAGACAATGTTGAAAAAGGGCTCATCTGTATGAAGCTTTGCAGCACTTAGGATCAGATTGCAGACATCTTCACCAAAGCCTTGAGCAGAGAATATTTTGAAAGAAATCGCCTGGCACTGTGGTTGATAAACCTAACTGATGAACCTGGTTCCCCAATGACTGGTTATGAAAGAAATGTACATGTAAAATTAGCTAAAAGTGTTTTCTAGAAAAGTCTAACTCATTTCTATACCGTTACAGGTAGACACGCATGATGATTACAGAGCAACTGATGCAGTGCATGCTGGTAAAAGGGGTTAAGCTTCCATTTGCAAGACCTGTCAGGGAACCTGGTTCACCTGACAACAGGTTAGTAGCTTCTTTATTTTCTCATACACAATTTAGAACGAATAAAAATAATGCCACATCATCAGTGTGTCAGTCCCTTTACTTTGCATCTTTTGAACCAAAATGCCTCACCTGTTATTGAACGAGCCGACTCCCCAAATAAAACTGCCGCCTTTTCTTAACCGGTCCCTCATCTCTCATAAATGCATCTATCAAGGTCACAACTCCTCACATCAAACTACAAACTCTTCACTTCCCCTTCTCTCTTCTCAAACCACTAATCTCTCCAGTAAACTCCATGATGACTGAGAATCAAGAAAACTCTGATGCTCTCAACAATACCCCATCGAGTCCACACCAGTTGAAACTCTAATAGTAGACTCCTCAACAAACACCACCACCAGTCCAAACCCTAGAGTGGAGTCTCCCCCATACTTAGTCTCCTCACCTACACACTCAGGTTCTAGTTCTCATCGGAGTCGCAAAACTTCGACTCTGAAAAATATTTGTGGCTACCAGCTCTCCTCCAATCTCGTCGGTAAAACAGAGTGAACAGGGTGAACACGGTAACCTAGTCCAAGAGGAAAATCAGGAAACATCGAATCTCACTATGGAAGAAAACTCAAGTGCAAACCAAGAGGCTAGTCATGACAATGCTGACTCAACCATGACAGGTCGTGAGTCTACAAGTAACACTCCTCCTTCTGTTGAGATTTCCATGGAACCACAAGAAAATGAGGCAATAGAAAATATGCTCTCCATAGCTGGTGAAGGGGTTTTTGTTGAGGAAGATGTAGAGGGGTCTGAGCCTCAGAGGGAAGAGCCTCAGGCCAAAATAGATGGGAGAGAGCTTGTGCCGTTTTAAACTTTGGCACAGGATGATACTACTGGGGTCCCTAATGATGGACCTGATCCCTCCATGGAGGATCGAGGTCAGGGGTCATCTCCCCAGGTCAGTATTGATCTTGCTCCTTCTCCCCATTTCTATGCTGAACCCCTGTCTATGGTGGTGCCTGAGATGTGGTCTGATAGTGAAGAAGATTTGCATGATATGGTGATTGCTAGTTTTTTTAGGGCTAGGAGTAAGACAGTTGTAACTCCATATCCAACTCCTAAGCGACCCACTACACGGTTGAAGAAAAAGGAGGCTCTAGAGTCTACTCTCAAGAAAAGTCAAAGGAGTCAAAAAAGGAGAAAGTTGGTAAAGCATAGAAAAGCTGTACATGAAAAGGCCGTTCCTGTTATTAATGTAGATGAGGAAGCAGAAGAGGAACCTAGTTCCTTGAGCCTCAAGCCCTCGAGGCAGAAGCACTCTCTCTCTCTCTCTCAATCCAAAAGAAACACTTCTACAAGTGTTGAGAGTCCAGTCAAGAGTGTTGATGATGTTCTTAGTGAAAATTTTGTGCAGAAATCTAGTAATAAGACAGTGAAAGAGAGTGGTGGAAAGTCTGATGGTGAAGAGGTGGAAAATTCTAGTGAAAATATGCATGAAAAGTCAATGGAGAAGGGAAAGTCTATTCGCAAGTCAGTGAAAAGAAAAGTGGATGATGATGAGGAACCCGGTTCCTCTAAGAAACCAAAAGTTGGTAAGTGTCTGAGTTTTGGGAAAGAGAAATTGAGAAATCAGAAGGTGTTGTGGGGCCGCACATTTGCCCCTGACATTGTGGAGCTTGCTGGGATGAGACAGTTAGTAGAGATTTGTGATTTCTAACAGTTGACTCATCTGTTTACAAATGATGTTCCAAAAGTATATGAGGAGGAGGTGCGGAGTTTTTATGCCGACCTCTTCACAGTTGAAGATGATCACATCTGTGTGTTGGTAAATGGGGTGGATATAGTGATGGAATCTGCCGTGTTAGGGTCAATTTTGGGTGTTCCTGTTGAGGGGTTGTCGTGTGTTCAGGGTGCCTGCTCGTCCAATTTCAGAAATGCCATTGTCAAGGACAAGGCAATCCAGCAGGGGGAACATGTGCATAAGAAGACACTTCTTCTAGTATATCAGTTGCTTTTTTATATGGTTAACAAAGTGCTGCTTTCCCACGCTGAGAGGAGATCTATTACGTCCAAAGCTGACCTGGTCCTTATGGAAGCCTTGGATGGTTTTACCACTATCAATCTGCCTGGGATAATGATTGAGCATATGCAAAAAGTGGCAGACTTTAAGGATAGCAACCATGGGCTACATTATGGGTTTCTTCTCACAAAGGTCTTCGAGTTCTTCAAAGTGCCTCTGGGACAGGCCAAAGTGGGCACTAAAAAGCAAACTTTCTACAAGACCACTCTTGAGGAGTGTGAGTGTATTGACAAGGACGGAGGAGTTGGAAGTACCTCTAACATCTCTCAACTGATAACTGCTCAGAATAGTGCCACAGAGGAGATCCGAAAGTTGAAGGCAAGGAACACGATTCTTGAGATTTAGCTCAGTTAACTACAAAAGGCACCAGGTTCCGGTAGTTCTCCCAACTCACAAGTTGCCCGCCTGACGCAGGAGAATGCTGAGCTCAGAAAACAGGTGGAGAACCTAAAAGAAAGACTGCTCAATAAGCAAATGTCCGCGAATGCTCGCATGGATCTTTTCCTTAAAACCCTTTCCCCTTCCTCGAAGCCCTCTTCCTCCAGTGCTCTCTAAGCAGTGTCACCTTCAGTGTCTAGTTTCCAGTGTCCGTCTCTTATGAATGTCTCTGATGATGCCTTTTTGTTGTTGGTACTTGTTTTTGTTTTTGTTTTGGAATTGTGGATGGTAACATTGAATCTGCTCCTGTTTGTAAAATCCAAATTGTTTTATGGAAACTTTTCCCCTTTTTCCATGCATGATATTGTTTCTTTGTCTCTGTTTTCTATCATGTTTGTATGCTCACAAGTGGCATGAGTTAATTACACTAGACTTATTTTTGCTACTTACTTAGTGTTCTTCTTTTTATGATGCCAAAAGGGGGAAGATTTTTGCATAATTGAATAATGATGTGTTTTCTGATTAAGGGGGAATACAGATTCATGGGGAACTAAATGGCCATCCTGTTTCTGGTTTTTGTGGCTCTTCGTAGGATTTTCAATTATAAGTTTGTCATCATCAAAAAGGGGAAAATTGATAGGTTATAAGTACCTTTATTTTATGTTTTGATTATCTAACAAACTTAATGTCAAGAACCAGATAAGGAACCTGATCCACAGTGGTCCACATTCCCAAGCGCATGAAAATAACCGGACTTAAGCTGGAGATGTTCGCCAGTACCTCAGAAGTTAAAGAATCAACAAGGGGAACATATGGTCTTCAGTTCCCCTGGTGATTGTACCAAGTCAACTCTCCACAGCTGGAAAGTAACTCACTGCACACGCAACAGTACAACGCAGTGCAGCATTCACCTCCATTGGGAAGGACCTTGCACCAAAGTTGCTTACATCATTCAAGTGATGTCATCAATGTTATATCAATATTAAACCAAAGACAAAACATTACTTGAACACTTAGAGAATTCACTCAAGCACTTCAACTGTGATCAAGTCTCCAGTCAACAAATCTCAAGTGCATCAAGAAAAAAGAATAACATGGCTACAGACCAGTTCCTATATCAAGTGATTGTATGTCCTTAGTTGAGTTGTAACTTTGTTAAAGTTCTCAATTGTAATTCCTACTTAGCTTATTTAGAAGCATTGTGTAGGAAACCCTTTGTAAATTATTAACCCTTGTGTTTGTGTCTTGGCTAGAACTAGTCGAGTTGTAAAGTCTTTGTAATTGAGTTATTACAAAGTGGCTTGTAATAGAGTGTTACAAGTTAGTGAGGGATTAAGAGGTTAATTCCTAGGTTACTTAGGTTGTAATCTGAAAGTTGCTCAGTAGTGAAGTTGAAATCCTACAAGGGTAGGTTGTGGTTTTTAATCCCGTTGAGCTGGGAATTTTTCACGTAAAATTCCTTCTGTTATTTACTTACTGCAGTGTGCGTGGTTTCTGTGAGAACTTATAGAGAACTTGGTTCTCCATAGTTTGGTGGACCCTTAAATGAAATCACCTTCATTCGGGTTTCGGGTGTTCAGTGTAACTTTTCTTAGTGCTAAGTCCCCAATATTGAAATATCAAAGGTTGGCCCTTCGATTATAATATTTCTCGATCCGCTATTTTTGGGCGGCCAATCGGACAAGGGCGGATTCGCGCCTTTTATCTTATTGTTCCAGGTTCGTACTCATAGCCTCATCGTTCGATTCCTTTGTTGCATGTCGAAATCTGATGCTCGATTCTCTGACCTCGACCGGTATTAAATCTTCGGTGCCATAAACCAAAGAAAATGGTGTGGACCCAGTACTGGACTACGAGGTTGTACGGTACGCCCTTAGGACCTCAGGTAGCATTTTTTCCCATTTTCCTTTGGCATCCATCAACCTCTTTCTGAGGTTTTAGATTATGGTTTTATTGGTGGATTCTGCTTATCCGTTCCCACTAGGGTGGTAAGGAGTGGATAAGATCCTTTTGATCTTATGATCTTCGAGAAACTTGCTTACTTTGCTACCAATAAACTGTTTTCTATTGTCGCTCACAATCTCGGCCGATATTCCGGATCGACATATAATATTGTCCCAGATAAAATCAATGACTTCTTTTTCTCTGAACTTTTCATATGCTTGTGCTTCCACCAATTTAGAAAAATAGTCAGTCATAAATAAAATAAATTGAGCCTTACCGGGTGCCCTTGGAAGGGGGCCAACGATGTCCATCTCCCATTTCATAAACGGCCATGGTGACAAGACCGAATGTAACGACTCTCCTTCTCGATGAATCATCGGAGCATGCCTTTGGAATCCATCGCATTTTCGAATGAACGCCTTTGCATATTTTTCCATATCGATCCAGTAGTAACCGACTCTGATTATTTTTTGAACTAGTGGTTCGACGCCCGAATGATTTCCACAGGTACCTTCGTGGATATCCCTCTAAACGTATTTGGTATCTCCCGGTCCCAAACATATCGCGATCGGGCCATCGAACGTTCTTCTGACTAAGGTTCCATCCTCAGAGAAATTAAACCGTGATGCCTTCGTTCGTGGGGCCCTCGATTCTTTTGGGTCCAAGGACAGTTTTTCGGTCTTGAGATATTCCACGTACTTATTCCTCCAGTCCCAAGTTAGGCTCTTTGAGTTGATCTCGGCGTGGCCTTGTTCCACCACCGATGTTATATGTTGTACAATGTCTTTCGAGTTGATCTCGTTGTCTTCGATCGACGATCTCAAGTTAGCGAGGGCATCAGCTTCGCGGTTTTGATCCCGAGGTACATGGTTCAAAGTCCATTCTTTGAACCGATGTAATGTCACCTGTAACTTGTCCAAGTATCTATGCATTCGTTCTTCTCTGACCTCGAATGTCCCATTAACTACGTTTACCACTAGAAGTGAGTCGCACTTGGCTTCGATCACATCTGCCCCCAAGCTTTTGGCTAATTCAAAGCCTGTAATAAAGGCCTCATATTCGGCCTCATTGTTAATCAATTTCACAGTCTTAATAGATTGCCTAATTATTTTACCTGTTGGTGGCTTTAGTACGATGCCAAGACCGGACCCTTTTGCATTTAAAGTGTTGTCCGTAAAGAGGGTCCAGATTCCCGAGGAAGTCCCCGAGTTAATCAATAACTCTCTTTCGGCCTCGGGTATTAAGTTCGGCATAAAGTCGGCCACGAAGTCTGCCAAAATTTAGAACTTAATGGCGGTCTGGGGTCGGTACTCAATATCGTAACCACTTACTTCCACGACCCATTTGGCCAATCGGCCCGAGAGTTCGGGCTTATGTATCACGTTCCTTAA
Source organism: Nicotiana tomentosiformis (assembly GCF_000390325.3). Taxonomy (NCBI): domain Eukaryota; kingdom Viridiplantae; phylum Streptophyta; class Magnoliopsida; order Solanales; family Solanaceae; genus Nicotiana; species Nicotiana tomentosiformis. Next base: position 38,188,818 of record NC_090813.1, on the reverse strand, counting down.
TGGGTAAGTTGTTACAATACATATGGGGTGACATTAGAAGTATGGTTTTAGTTTCCTGGAGGCACTTAGCACGGCGAGCGCCAGTTTTTCTAGGTGAGGGTACCTAGTTTCGGCCTCACCTAAGGTCCTATTATCATAATAAATCGGAAATTGCATACCTCGTTCCTCCCGAACTAGTACTCCACTTACCTCTATCTTCGATACCTCCAAGTACAAGTACAATTGTTCGTCTGTCTTTGGTGTGTGAAGCAGTGGCGGGCTCGATACGTACCTTTTTAGCTCCTCCAAAGCTCGTTGGCATTCCGGAGTCCATGAAAAGTTATTCATCTTTTTCAATAGTGTGTAGAATCAGTGGCTTTTATGAGATGATCTCGAAATAAATCACCTGAGGGTGGCTATGTGCCCGGTTAGCTTTTGCACGTCCTTTACATTGTCCACGACCGTAATATCTTCGATGGCTTTGATCTTATCGGGGTTGATCTCGATTCCTCGGTTGGATACCATGAACCCGAGAAATTTACCTGATCCAACTCCGAACGCGCACTTTTCCGGGTTCAGCTTCATATTATACTTCTTCAATATGCTGAAGGTTTCCTGCAAATGTTTTAAATGGTCTTCTGCTCGCAGGGACTTCACCAACATATCGTCAATGTAAACCTCCATCGATTTTCCTATTTTTTCCTTAAACATCTGGTTTACTAGGCATTGATAGGTGGCACCGGCATTTTTAATCCGAATGGCATCACATTATAATAGTATGTGGCGTATTTAGTGATGAAGGAGGTTTTTTCCTGATCACTCGGATCCATCCGTATTTGGATGTACCTGAAATAGGCGTCGAGAAAATTGAGGATCTTGTGGCCAGCCGTGGCATCGATCATACGGTCGATGTCGGGCAAAGAAAAAGAGTCTTTGGGGCATGCCTTATTCAAATTTTTGTAATCTACACACATTCTTAGTTTATTCCCTTTTTAGGGAATACCACTACGTTTGCTAACCAATCCGGGTATTTAACCTCCCGAATGGACCCTATTTTAAGGAGTTTAGATACCTCGTCCTTGATGAAAGCATGTTTAACCTCGGACTGGGGCCTCCTCCTCTGCTTGACCGGATTGATTTTTGGGTCCAGGCTTAGCTTGTGAGTGGTTATCCCCGGTGGGACCCCTGTCATATCGAGATGGGACCAAGAGAAACAATCTATGTTAGCTACAAAAAATTGAACTAGTTTTTTCCTGTGCTCGGGAGTTAACCACGTGCCCAAGTATACCTTTCGATCGGGCAGATGCTCGACCAATATAACTTGTTCCAGCTCTTCGACCGTTGATTTGGTTGCGTCGAAGTCATCGGGGATTACAAAAGATCGCGGAACCCCGTAATCATCATCTTCATAAGTCCCCTGCTTATCCGATTGGGTCGTGGCCGGTGTCGGTTACTGCTATTTGGCCCCTTGGTTTGTGGCCGAATTCAGTTCCTTTGATGTTGCGAGTATTGATATTGGAACCACTTCTTCGACTGCAAACATCTCGTTTGCGGTCGGTTGTTCCCTGTAGATTGTCTTAATCCCCTCCGGAGTTGGGAATTTTAACACTTGGTGAAGAGTTGAGGGCACTGCCCTCATGTTGTGGATCCATGGCCTTCCGAGAAAGGCGTTGTACCTCATGTCTCCTTCGATCACATAAAACTTGTCCTCTCGTACGGTTCTGGTGATATTAACCGGTAACATTATCTCCCCCTTAGTGGTTTCACATGCCATGTTAAACCCGTTTAGAATTCGGGTTGTAGGCATGATTTTGTCTCGTAGACCGAGCTGTTTCACGACCCTCGACCGAATGACATTGGCTGAGCTACCTGGATCAATCAACACATGTTTAATTCGAGTTTTATTTATGAGTACAGATATTACTAGTGCTATCATTGTGAGGCTGTATGATCCCTTCCGCATCCTCATCGCTAAAAGATAAAATTCCTTCCGGTACGTAGTCTCGAGTTCGTTTCTCCCTAGTGATGGATACTTTGGTGCTTTTCAACATCGGCCCTTGTGGGATATCGACTCCACCAATGATCATATTTATGACATGTTGAGGTTCGATATCTTCTTGTTATGTCTGTTTGTTAGAATCCCTGTTCCTAAAGTGGTTCTTGGCTCGATCGCTCAAGAATTCTCGAAAGTGCCCATTGTTGAATAAACGGGCTACTTCTTCTCTCAGCTGTCGACAATCTTCCGTTCTATGACCGTGAGTGACATGATATTTGCACATCTGGTTAGGGTCCCTTTGAGATGGGTCGGATTGTAGAGGTCGAGGCCATTTGGTATCATTGATGTGCCCGATAGCTGATACGATGGCGGCAACATCGACATTAAAGTTGTATTCTGATAGCCTCGGCACTTCTTTAGGCCCGATAGACCTGTCGAAGCTGTTTGGTCATGAGCCCCCGGTTGCTTCGACCTTGATCATTTCTCCTTTCGTTTCTTACGGGGTTCCGCCTGTACTCACTGCTCCTCTGATCTCTATTATATGGTAGATATCGATCCCTGTTTGATCGTGGTTCACCATTGATGTCTCTCTTGACTATGTCGAGGGTTCTGACAGGATAAACAGACTCCGAGGGGGGGCCGAGTTGGTCATCTTCGACTCTGATTTTTGATTGATACCGGTTATGTATATTTTCCCGGGTAACGGCAGGGTATTCTATCAGATTCTGCTTCAGTTGGTGTAAAGCCACTGAGCTCCAAATATTGAGTCCCTGAGTGAAATCTTGAACAACCCAATCATCAGCGACTGGCGGTAGATCCATTCGTTCCATTTGGAAACGGGACACGAATTCTCTGAGCATCTCGTTGTCCTTCCGTTTAACTTTGAAAAGGTCCGATTTCCTAGTTTCGACCTTGATGGCACCAGCATGTGCTTTCACGAAGGAGTCTGCAAGCATAGAAAATGAATCAATAGAATTAGGAGGTAAGTTGTGATACCATGTCATAGCTCCCTTTGACAGGGTCTCCCCAAATATTTTCAGTAGAACAGACTCGATCTCGTCGTCTTCCAAGTCGTTCCCTTTGATGGCACACGTGTAAGAGGTTACATGGTCGTTTGGATCGGTCGTTCTGTTATACTTAGGTATTTCGGGCATACGGAATTTCTTGGGGATTTGCTTTGGAGCCGCGCTTGGAGGAAAAGGTTTTTGCATGAACTTCCTGGAATCTAGTCCTTTCAATATCGGAGGTGCTCCTCGGATTTGATCTACCCTGTAATTGTAGGTTTCCACCTTTTTGTCATTCACTTCAATTTTGTTTTTCCCTGATTCTATCCGCTTTGTCAGCTCCTAGAGCATCTTTATAATCTCGGGGTTAATACTCGATTCTTGTTCATTTGACCTTACTACGACCGGTTCATTTCTGCGGGTGACATCACGGGGCGGATCAAGTTCAACCCTTCTCGGCATATGGCTTTGGCTCTGCAACTGAGTTATCGCCACCTGTTGAGCTTGCAGTATTTCGAAGATCATCAGTAGGTTGATCCCGTATTCTTCATTATTTTGTGTGTTTCGAGCTACCGATCGGCCCCCACCACGAATGTTATTTTCGGGGTCGGTAGGCAAGTTGGCGTTGTTAGCCATATGTGAATTAACATCAATCGAATCTGCGAACGAAATTCCTATAGGACCAGCGAGTGGCCCTATGTTACCGGGCGCTATGTTGTTATTCTCACCATGATGACCGGATTCGTTGTCAATATGTAAGGGTGCTAATTGAGAGTTTGACATTTTTAGCCTGAAATCAAAGATACTTCAAAGAGCAAGTGTAAAATAGTGTATGTTATGAAGATTTGTATCAAATAACCACTATTATCCTTAGCTCCACGGTGAGCATCAAACTGTTTACCCTCAAAATCGGATAACAATTGAATTTGTTAGTAGTTATAAGGACATGTGGATTAACTTGATACAAAGCGATAAATTAGATTGCAATTGAAATAAATAATGATAGATTAACCGTAAACCACGTGAGTTGGATGATTTCGGCTTAGGAAAGTAGGCCACCCTTGAAATGAATGCACTTTATTTGACACCAAAATATCAAAGAGTAAGAACTTAGAGAATGTATTGCTTATCAGTATATGCTACAATCTGTTTTATGAATTGTCAAGTCCCCTTTATATATTAAGAGAGGCCTACCTTTTAAGGCATTATTTTATTGTTCCATAAAAGGCAAAAGTCCTTGATTTTGGTGACCGTTAGTTCCTTTTTTGACTTGTTCCGTGATTTCTTCCATAATGACCGGTTAATTGCGAGAATTAAGGATCTCTGTCGGATGAGTTGGCAAAGGTTTCTTCGAGATCGTTAGAAATAGGACCAGTTATGCCTTCGATAAACTCGAGGGTCAATCTGATGGTTTCGATTACTAGTTTTGATAATGCTTTGGGTCCGATCTTAAATATCATATTCCGATCTTGGCTGACCGTGTGGAACGTCAGATCGAGCTTCGAACATCGACTTTTACCCAATTACAGATTTATTGATCCTGGCCTACCATTTCGGAAGCTAGATCGAATATTGAGCTCAGTTTTACCCCTATACAGTATGCTTTAAATTCCCTGCAGGAGTAGCAACAGGAGGTGGATGGTAACATATAGGAGCCTATGTGAATTTAGGATCATATTACTCATAGGTTCCACAGTGCAAACAATTCTGCTTTCATTTATCACTGCTTTCACAGATTGGGAAAAACAGGTAGCTATTACAACTTCGTTTTATTGGCGATGCCCAAAAAAAGTATATGGTCCAGATCTGGACGGGTTGTGTTAAGAATTTATTTAATGGATACAGGTCAACCTGGATTGTGGCTAAATTGAACTATGCAATAGCTTGGATCAATTTGGCAAACCTATGTAACCCAAAATACATGTATGAAAACTGTCAAAAAATAAAATAAAAAATAAAAAAATGTTATTCGTTTGGTTTGTTATGTCTATCATCTATGTTTATCCCTGTAGTTAAAAAGAAAAGAACCCTTTTTGGCTTTAGTGATTGAACAAATTATTTGATGTTGTTCTGGAGATGTAGTCTTTTTTATCAAGAATTTACGACAGTTCTGAATTTGTGTGCGTGTTAACATTACAGGCTAAGGAAGTAAGAGAAAGGTTGTTTGATGGAAAACTTCCAGCAGAATATTGAATGACTCAAACAATGCACGAGAACACACGCATGATATTTCCAACGGAACAATAAGATGTAGCTTAATTTGGCTTGAGTGAAGCGTAGTATTTTGTGTTCTTGAGAATTTGACGTTCATAAAGACCAAGAGAATGAACTTTTTAATTAAATAGAAATGGACTTGCAGAAAGATAGCCATCAAAAGAAAGGATGTAAAGAGTATTTCAAACCATAAGAGAGGTGGTTAGTTTAACAAAAATAAATCTGTAAAGAGGTTTCTAGAATCTTCCTTCAAATAATGATCGGGTAGGTCGTTTATAGTTGAAACATATAAATATTTATTGTATTGTAATTTATAAATATTTCTTAATTTTTTTTATAGTTTTATCTTTTAGCATATTATTTTAAATTTGGACATAGCATTTTTGAATTGTAAATAAATTTTATAATCCATAAATGTAGTAACTCAAACAAAGTTCAAACCAATACTAATGCTAACAACATAAATTCAATTCAACACTAGGAATGACGATAGTGTTGGATATCTATTTTTTAGTTTTACATTAGTTTATAATGAAAATGCATAACTTAGTTTATCTTTTTTATAGTGCTTAGTTATGTAATTAAATAGTACTTATTAGCTATACTTATTTTAGCATGACTTATATAGTATTTTTAGATTATGTTAATTTTTATTATGGCTTATTAATTAGCAATATTAGCTTTATGTAATTTTATTATTTTTGTTATTGAATATTTTGGTATAATGTTATGACTTATCTCATATTATTATGTTATTTTCTTGGAAAATACATTATATAGTTGTATCTTACTAGGACTAAAGAAATATTTGGAGCACAAGTTACATATTTTGTGCTATGAAGACTTTACCGGAAAAAATCCGAAAAAACCTAAAACTACGAGAAAACCCGAGATTGAAAAATCCGACTTTATTGGTTTTGATTTGGTTTATAGATTTAAAAATCCGACACCGTCGATTTGGTTTAGTAATTGAAAAATCTTAACCAACCCGATCTATGTACACCCTAACTTGACAGTTAGTGAACCTCTATTTATATATTTTGACTTGATTTTCAACATTATATAATTCATGTCACTTGTAGAGGGCAAAACATACGGTTTTCAAACAAAACAACATGGAGGCTCTCATGAGCCTCACCGCTATAGTACATACAGGAAAATATATATACATAATTTTCAAAAAAGTTAATTTCACTTAAACTCTCAAATTTAAACTTTACTGATGTTTTTTTTTAATTGAACTTATTTGTAATTGTTAATTCGAATATAATATATAAATTAAATCGACACTTTATACTTCGTAATATAGCAGCAGTAAGTAGTGAAACATTATTTGCATGTGACGTTAATTAATATTGCAGTAATACTAGCGTTGGCAGTCTGTCTAAGCTAGTAGTCTCAAAGATGATAGATAATTAAAGGATTCTTTAATCACCCTTCACTTAGAATATATTTTCAACAATTCCATGTAACTAAATACCAAAAGTTTATTGTATCAAGGATTAAGGAAACTATTCTACGTCGGATATACATTATTTTCCTCTGTCCAAATTTCAATATTGTAGAGAAACTTGGAAGGTCCACAAAATTAATTAATAGAAGTATCAATATTCTTCTTCTTCGTGGAACATTAATGGGATAGTTAATTTGAAACGTGGTTGTGTATAGAAGCGAGTGTGAAACTGGTGAAGCGTAGTTTTGCTCATGATGTGTATTGCGATAGGTTATGAGGCTTAATTAATATATTTCAAGTGAAAGTAAAATATTGTATCCTGTGATCCATTCCACGAGATCACATTAAATTTTCCAGAAGTCAGCTAGAATCTGCATGTGTTTAAAAATTAGCAGAACTTTATAAAATTCTATGAAGTACTCTGCAACCGTGGCTTAATCTTTTCGCAAATTTTAAATCTTTCCCGTTGTCCTTATTTGACCAAAAAATATAACTTCCGGTTAAACTATTAAATTTATATAACAAGGGGGTTAAATCTAGTTAAGGATAATAACTCTAGATACTAATCTTGAAAACGTATAGTAGAGAAGACATATCCCATAAATGATTGATGACAATGAATGCAAAATATCCTTCAAGCCTGAACATTAATGGAGGTATAACTAATAATAAATGGCAGTTAAGTAAATAAAGAAAAAGATTGACCCAATAATGAGTGGGTTGAACGAATATTTTTCTTAACAATGATAAATGACAGATAAGTCCAAGATTTGTATGAACAATCTTCGGATCCGGTGGAAATTATAAAGGGTGAGAGAATGATATGGCCCAGAATCTTTATCAAAATGTAGTCTTTGTTTTTTTTTTGCAAGAGAGAAAGTCTTCGTTTCAATTCTTAGGAAGCCATAATAGTATAAGCATTAGTAATATTCACTAGAATATTACCCTGTTCTGACAATTAGCCATTACAAGTCTTATCACTAGTAATCGATCTCGGCCTCGATCCTTGTTGACATCTTGACCACGATCTCTATTGATGTCACGACCACGGCTCATATCGACACCTCGGCCATTAATCTCGCTGTCTTGGGTGAGCACGGCCGATGACGTTCTTTAGCGCCATTTTATGCTAAATATTCCAAAGGCAGATTTTTAGCCTATTCAGTCCTCCCTTTCATTAATTCTGTGTCTTTTCCGCAAGCTTATAATAATTTTCGTGATAACCATCATGTCTATGAACCATTAAGGATTGGTCGATGAGGCCTGAACAATCTACGAGAAGATCGAAGTTCAAGAAAATGGAAGAGGCTTTGCTGCCAATTGCCATTGAACAAAGACTTGAGCAAAAGGGCGATCTTTATAAAAAAAGTGAAAGAGGTTAGTCGCATAGCGTTTCCAATGATAGTAGTGATGCTTTTGCAATTCCTGTTGCGCTATGCACCTATGGTTATGTTGGGTCAATTAAGTGAACTCTCCCTTTCCAGTGCCTCCATTGCCTCATCTTTTTGCAATGTCACTGGCTTCTCTCTTCTTGTAAGCTCTTTTTTGTTTGAAATTGTAATGTTTACTTACCCAAATGTGAATGTCTTTTTCTTTTAATTTACCAATGCCTAAACTAAAATTGTTTGATTTTGAATACAGTACGGAATGGCAAGTGGATTAGAAACTTTATGTGGGCAGGCCTATGGAGCAAGGCAATTTCAAAAAGTTGGCACTATTACTTATGCCGCAGTCATATTTCTTTTATTCTTTTGTTTACCAGTCTCTCTTCTATGGATCTTCACTGACAAATTACTTATATGGATTGGACAAGATCCTTCGATCTCTGTTGAGGCTGGGAAATACTCGATTTGGCTCATTTCATCTCTTTTTCCCTATGCAATTCTGCAGTCGCTTAATTGCTATTTCCAGACCCAAAGTTTAATCCTTCCGATGCTATGGAGCTCAGTAGTGTCGCTATGCTTTAATTTACCTCTCAGTTGGGCTTTGATATTCAAATTTAAGTTAGGGACCAGTGGTGCAGCTATGGCAATTGGTTTGTCATATTCGTTGAACGTGATCTTGCTTGTGCTTTATCTGAAGTCTTCATTAACCTGTCAAAAGACGCGTCCCTTTTTCTCAAAGGATGTTTTTATTATTATGCCGCAGTTCTTCCAATTTGCCATCCCATCTGCAGGAATGGTTTGGTAATTTAATTATTAACTTTCTTACTCCGTAGAAATCTTGTCTTTCTGTTGTTTGAAACTTTATGTAAGGCCTAAATTATATTACTACTTTCATATCTTCTTTGTAGTTTGAGATGGTGGGCAGTTGAGCTAATTACGTTGACGTGTGGATTGCTACCAAATCCACAACTAGGGACTTCTGTTCTATCTATTTGCTGTGCAACTCTACAATCTTTAAACTTCCCATTTTGATTGTGTGTAGAAAAATTCAGAACCCTTAAATAACATTGTTTAAAATTTCTTTGGATATGCAGCCTTACAACCTCTCAAATACACTTCCAGCTATCCTATTCTTTTGGTGCTGCTGCAAGGTTTACTTCCTAACAACGGATTTTGTATTAGTATTGTACGAATGACATTCTTATATATAATAATTACCTCGTAATTACCATTTTGTAGCACTCGGATTTCAAACGAGTTGGGAGCTGGGAATCCAAAAGCAGTTAGAATTTCTATTTATGTAGTCTTCGCTCTAGCAACTGTAGAGTTCCTTCTGGCAAGTGCGATTATTTTTTGGTTGCGTAATGTATGGGGATTGGCTTCACACATGAAGAAGAAGTGGTCAATCTTATCGAAGAACTTACTCCTCTTCTCTGCCTCTCCATCATCCTAAATAGCATAGTATCAGGTCATTGTTCTTCACCACTCTTTTCATCGATAGGGTAATAAACAGCTCTCATTTTAAACGCCAAAGATGAACGATGTCAAACGTTCAATTTTTCATCTGTATGAAGATAAATGTTTGCCTAACTAGTTACTCCCTCCCGTCCAAAATAAGGGTTGCTTTTAAGAAATCAAGAGTTATTAATACGCGTTCCTCTCCCTACATCAGGAGTTGCTAGAGGAAGTGGTTGGCAACATATTGGGGTGTATGTAAATTCAGGAGCATATTACTTGGTTGGAATTCCTGCCTCTTTACTTATGGGATTCGTTTTGAATTGGAGAGCAAAGGGCATGTGGAGTGGAATAATCATGGGGTCAATTGTGCAAACAATTCTGCTTTCTATTGTCACTTGTCTCTCTGATTGGGAAAAACAGGTAGCTATACAAACTTTCTTTAGTTGATGGATACTTGCAGTTTGACTTGTCTTTTAGGAAAAATCTATATATTAAAAATTTCTTAACACTTGCAGGCCAAGGAAGCAAGAGAAAGGTTACTTGATAAGAAAATTCCCCCAGAATAAATGACTGAAATCGATCTCTCCGTCGGGAACCATAAGCGTATACTTAGTTTTGGCTTGACTGATCAGTTATAGTCACTTCACAAATTATAAACACACAAATACAACGAGTAGCAATCTGGAAGCGAATGTTTAATATACCCAGTTTCTTGTTTTCGAATGTTTGATTCTATTTTTAGGATCTAATTTTGTTATAAAATGTATGTTTATTCGTAGGATTAGGCTTGATTGCATTCTGCAGCTCGTTCGAATATTTAAGAATACTATTGTATCATTTTTTTGTGAATCATGTTTCCATTTACGTTCCTTAAAGTTCACAACTTCCTTGAGCAATCATGATAATCAGGTAGAACTTGTGAACAATTTAACAAATAAGTCAAATGTTGATAGAGCAAAGTCATGTCAATATGGTAGAGTTTGATGAACAATTGAATAATCACAAAGTCATGCCAATATGATAACATAAAAGTCATGCCAATTTAACAAATAGGTCGAATGCAGAAAACATAAAGTCATACTAATATGATAGCGTTTGGTATAATACAAAGTCATGCCAATCAGATATAACTTGTGAACAATTTAACAAATAGGTCGAATGCAGTTAACACAAAAGTCATGTCAATATGGTAGAGTTTGATGAACAATTAAACATTCACAAAATTATGTCAATCGGGTAGAGTTTGTAAATAATTTAACAAATAGGTCGAATGCATATAACACAAAATCATTGCCAATTTGATAGGGTTTGGTGAACAATTAAATAAGTACAAAGTCATACCAATATGGTAGAATTTGTGAGTAATTGAACAGGATAGGTAGAACGTATATAACACAAAGGCATACCAATCTTGTGAGATTGTATAAATAATTGAAGTCATGCCAATCTCAAGGGATTTTGTAAATAATTAAATTCATGTTAATCCGGCAAAATTTTGTGAATACTTAATAAGATAGATAAAATAAATATAACACAAAATCATGTCAATCCATTAAGATTTAATGAACACTTCAATTACCAGTGTACTCCCTCTAATTGTCGTTTTAGCTCTTTTTACGCATATTAAGAAAAATAATAAATACAAGGCATAATTTACTTAGTTTTCCCTAGTAAATACTTTTGAGCATTGAGCTAGTATTAAAAAGAAATACTATTTCTTTAGTATTAAAGGTATAGCTGGAAACTATTTGTAAATTTAGTCTTGAATTCCTAAAGCGAAACTTATTTTGGAACAATCTTTTTGAGCTAAAGAGACCGTTAAAATGGGATGGGAGGAGTATCTAACAAACGGATTATATTTCACCATATTTTTCTCGTCATTTAACCTTTTTTAGACACAGATGGCATGATATGATAAAAGACTTTTTCACGAGAATCTCTGTGTTAACGAATAAAAAATTCAAATAAAGTCATTAAAGTTTAGTACATAGTACGTAAGCATAAAAGTAATTAATCATATCATAATCACTCCAACAAACCCCTCAGACAAATTAAATCTTCAGCTAAATTAGGAATCAATGATACAAAAATACATTACTAATAATTAAGAAGTGTAGATCAACGTGTATTATTTCTTATGGGAATAAAATGATGTTAATTTAGATTTTAGGGGCTTTCCCTCATCAATTAGGGTTCTCCCTATTAGGAGTCACATGTCCAGTTGGTTAATTAGTTACGTGCACGTGTGAGTTGAGTGATGAGTGTATATATGTATTGTTTCATCACTGAATGAAATGAATTAGATCTTCATTTCGCATCATCTCTTCTTCCTTCTCTCTTATCTCTTCTCTCTACTATCTTCTAGAATGTGTGATGACCTCCAATGGAGGTTTCTTATTCTAACATGGTATCATAGCAACGATTAGGGAAATTGATACTAAATTGATACTGCTTCTTCTTCACTCAGCTGATTCACAGTTACAAGTTCTAGAAAAATCCGCCATAGGAGATACCTCGACACCTCAAATTGACCATCGTCATCTTCTCTACCTTATGATATACCTGGAGCAATTTTGATAGATATCAAACTCACAGGTCCAGAGAATTACGGATTGTAGAGTAGGTCGATGCGTTTGGCTTTATTGGGAAGAACAAGTTAGGTTTCATAGAAGGAACGTGTGTGAAGAGCTTGTATAAAGATGAATTAGAAGATCAGTCGGAGCAATGTAATGATGTGGTACTTTCGTGGATTAGAAGGAGTGTTTTGCAGGAATTACTGTCGAGCATAGTGTATGCATCAAATGCTTCAAAGATGTGGGTTGAGTTCAAGTAAAGGTTTGGAAAATAGAATTTGACTAGATTCTATAATCTTTGGACTCAAATTGGAACCCTAACTTAAGGTACGGATTATTTTACTACATATTTCACAAGAATGAAGGACCTTTGGGATGAACATGACACCTTGATACCGGGTCATGGGTATAATTGCAAAGAATCAGAACCATTCTTTGAAATATTCTATCAACAACGACTAGTGCAATTTCTAGTTGGATTAAATGAGACTTATGCTCATGTTCGTAGTCAGATTCTGTTGAAAACTCCTGTACTAACAGTAAACCAAGCATATGCCTTAATAATATAGGAAGAGACTCAACGAGCTCTTGGTGTAATGGACTTGAACAAGGAACCATTAACCATGCTAGCTGGAAGAGGACAAATGATGAAAGGAAAGAAGCCTGGTGTGATTTGCGAACCCAGTTGGTATAAGGGACATCAAAAGGAAAACTGTTACAAAATTGTGGGGTATCCACCTGATTTTAAAAGTAAAAAGAAGCCAATGCAGGGTACTGATTTCAAAACCTATGTGACAACACAACAGTTGAGGGAACTAACTCTGCTGAAGGTCAATCACAAGGACATTTCTTTACATAAGAGGAGTATAAGCAGCTGGTGAATTTGTTAAACAAATCAGCATCATCTGATGACTGCAGAACCAATATAGCAGGTATTGTCTCCCTGCTATCCAAAATATATGGTATTGAATGGATTATAGATTCAGGAGCATCTCATCATATTACTTCCTGTAAAGCAGAACTAGTTAATATTAGGAAATTAAGGAATTAAGAAGGTAGAAAAATATAGGTACCAAATGGGAACAAGTCACAGATAACTGATATAGGAGATGCAACAATTTTAGGAGGTCAAAGGATCAGAAATGTCCTACATGTACCAGATTTCAAGTTTAATCTACTTTTAGTAGCCAAGCTAACCAGGGACCTTGTTTGTACTGTTAAATTCTTTCCTGGTTTTTGTCTTCTTCAGGGTCTTTACAGTGGTAAAGTGATGCGGATTGATAGAGAATATGATGGTCTCTACATTCTCTAAGAAGATATAAAACCAATAGTAGGAGCAGCAGTAATAAAAGGGAGACATGACACAAAATTGTGGCACTCAAGACTAGGACATCCTTCCGTGAAGGTAATACAACACATATCTGTTTTGAGAAATTTAGCAAATGAGTGTGTCCAACAGAAGTGTCAAGTATGTCCAATGGCAACACAACATAGATCAATCTTCCCTGTTAGTAGCAGTAAATCAGGTTGTATTTTTCAGCTTATACGTTCCTTAAAGTTCACAACTTCCTTGAGCAATCATGATAATCAGGTAGAACTTGTGAACAATTTAACAAATAAGTCAAATGTTGATAGAGCAAAGTCATGTCAATATGGTAGAGTTTGATGAACAATTGAATAATCACAAAGTCATGCCAATATGATAACATAAAAGTCATGCCAATTTAACAATTAGGTCGAATGCAGAAAACATAAAGTCATACTAATATGATAGCGTTTGGTATAATACAAAGTCATGCCAATCAGATATAACTTGTGAACAATTTAACAAATAGGTCGAATGCAGTTAACACAAAAGTCATGCCAATATGGTAGAGTTTGATGAACAATTAAACATTCACAAAATTATGTCAATCGGGTAGAGTTTGTAAATAATTTAACAAATAGGTCGAATGCATATAACACAAAATCATTGCCAATTTGATAGGGTTTGGTGAACAATTAAATAAATACAAAGTCATACCAATATGATAGAATTTGTGAATAATTGAACAGGATAGGTAGAACGTATATAACACAAAGGCATACCAATCTTGTGAGATTGTATAAATAATTGAAGTCATGCCAATCTCAAGGGATTTTGTAAATAATTAAATTCATGTTAATCCGGCAAAATTTTATGAATACTTAATAAGATAGATAAAATAAATATAACACAAAATCATGTCAATCCATTAAGATTTAATGAACACTTCAATTACCAGTGTACTCCCTCTAATTGTCGTTTTAGATCTTTTTACGCATATTAAGAAAAATAATAAATACAAGACATAATTTACTTAGTTTTCCCTAGTAAATACTTTTGAGCATTGAGCTAGTATTAAAAAGAAATACTATTTCTTTAGTATTAAAGGTATAGCTGGAAACTATTTGTAAATTTAGTATTGAATTCCTAAAGCGAAACTTATTTTGGAACAATCTTTTTGAGCTAAAGAGACCGTTAAAATGGGATGGGAGGAGTATCTAACAAACGGATTATATTTCACCATATTTTTCTCGTCATTTAACCTTTTTTAGACACGGATGGCATGATATGATAAAAGACTTTTTCACGAGAATCTCTGTGTTAACGAATAAAAAATTCAAATAAAGTCATTAAAGTTTAGTACATAGTGCCTAAGCGTAAAAGTAATTAATCATATCATAATCACTCCAACAAACCCCTCAGACAAATTAAATCTTCAGCTAAATTAGGAATCAATGATACAAAAATACATTACTAATAATTAAGAAGTGTAGATCAACGTATATTATTTCTTATGGGAATAAAATGATGTTAATTTAGATTTTAGGGGCTTTCCCTCATCAATTAGGGTTCTCCCTATTAGGAGTCACATGTCCAGTTGGTTAATTAGTTACGTGCACGTGTGAGTTGAGTGATGAGTGTATATATGTATTGTTTCATTACTGAATGAAATGAATTAGATCTTCATTTCGCATCATCTCTTCTTCCTTCTCTCTTATCTCTTCTCTCTACTATCTTCTAGAATGTGTGATGACCTCCAATGGAGGTTTCTTATTCTAACATGGTATCATAGCAACGATTAGAGAAATTGATACTAAATTGATACTGCTTCTTCTTCACTCAGCTGATTCACAGTTATAAGTTCTAGAAAAATCCGCCATAGGAGATACCTCGACACCTCAAATTGACCATCGTCATCTTCTCTACCTTATAATATACCTGGAGCAATTTTGATAGATATCAAACTCACAGGTCTAGAGAATTACGGATTGTAGAGTAGGTTGATGCGTTTGGCTTTATTGGGAAGAACAAGTTAGGTTTCATAGAAGGAACGTGTGTGAAGAGCTTGTATAAAGATGAATTAGAAGATCAGTGGGAGCAATATAATGATGCGGTACTTTTGTGGATTAGAAGGAGTGTTTTGCAGGAATTACTGTCGAGCATAGTGTATGTATCAAATGTTTCAAAGATGTGGGTTGAGTTCAAGTAAAGGTTTGGAAAATAGAATTTGACTAGATTCTATAATCTTTGGACTCAAATTGGAACCCTAACTTAAGGTACGGATTATTTTACTACATATTTCACAAGAATCAAGGACCTTTGGGATGAACATGACACCTTGATACCGGGTCGTGGGTATAATTGCAAAGAATCAGAACCATTCTTTGAAATATTCTATCAACAACGACTAGTGCAATTTCTAGTTGGATTAAATGAGACTTATGCTCATGTTCGTAGTCAGATTCTGTTGAAAACTCCTGTACTAACAGTAAACCAAGCATATGCCTTAATAATATAGGAAGAGACTCAACGAGCTCTTGGTGTAATGGACTTGAACAAGGAACCATTAACCATGCTAGCTGGAAGAGGACAAATGATGAAAGGAAAGAAGCCTGGTGTGATTTGCGAACCCAGTTGGTATAAGGGATATCAAAAGGAAAACTGTTACAAAATTGTGGGGTATCCACCTGATTTTAAAAGCAAAAAGAAGCCAATGCAGGGTACTGGTTTCAAAATCTATGTGAACAACACAACAGTTGAGGGAACTAACTCTGCTGAAGGTCAATCACAAGGACATTTTTTTACATAAGAGGAGTATAAGCAGCTGGTGAATTTGTTAAACAAATCAGCATCGTCTGATGACTGCAGAACCAATATAGCAGGTATTGTCTCCCTGCTATCCAAAATATATGGTATTGAATGGATTATAGATTCAAGAGCATCTCATCATATTACTTCCTGTAAAGCAGAACTAGTTAACATTAGGAAATTAAGGAATTAAGAAGGTAGAAAAATACAGGTACCAAATGGGAACAAGTCACAGATAACTGATATAGGAGATGCAACAATTTTAGGAGGTCAAAGGATCAGAAATGTCCTACATGTACCAGATTTCAAGTTTAATCTACTTTTAGTAGCCAAGCTAACCAGGGACCTTGTTTGTACTGTTAAATTCTTTCCTGGTTTTTGTCTTCTTTAGGGTCTTTACAGTGGTAAAGTGATGCGGATTGATAGAGAATATGATGGTCTCTACATTCTCCAAGAAGATATAAAACCAATAGTAGGAGCAGCAGTAATAAAAGGGAGACATGACACAAAATTGTGGCACTCAAGACTAGGACATCCTTCCGTGAAGGTAATGCAACACATATCTGTTTTGAGAAATTTAGCAAATGAGTGTGTCCAACAGAAGTGTCAAGTATGTCCAATAGCAACACAACATAGATCAATCTTCCCTGTTAGTAGCAGTAAATCAGGTTGTATTTTTCAGCTTATACATTTAGATATTTGGGATCCCTATAAGAGGCATACACATGATACGAAGCATTACTTTGTCGCAATTGTTGATTACTTTAGTAGATACACTCAAGTTTTCCTAATACAGTCTAAGTGTGAGGTATTGGTTGTATTGGCAAATTTCTTCTCAATGATAAAAAATCAGTTTGCTATGACAGTTAAGATATTGAGATAAAAAAAATGGCACAGAGTTTTTTAATTCTAAATGCAATGATTTACTTTCTGCTCTTGGAGTAACTCATCAAAGTAATTGTCCATATACGCCACAACAAAATAGGATTGTAAAGAGAAAATACATGCATATTCTGGAAGTTGCAAGGGCTCTAAAACTTCAAAGTGTTGTCCCAATTAGATTCTAGGTGAATGCATTAGAACTGAAGTCCATTTGATTAACAAACTTACTACTGTAGTACTAAATGGAAAATCACCCTATGAAATGCTTCATGGGAAGGCACCTAAAATAGAGCACCTAAGAGTATTTGGTTGTTTGTATTATGCTAGTGTCTTACCAAGGGAAGATAAGTTTGATACACGAACAAAGAAGACAGTGTTCATAGGATACTCACAAACACAAAAGGGGTATAGGCTGTATAATTTGGAGTCACAGATCTTTTTTGTAAGCAGAGATGTGTCTTTTAGTGAGGATATTTTTTCTTTGATAGAAAAGAGACATGAAGTTATTGGAGAAGATGGCATGTTCCTGGTAGATCCTATAGCACATAAAGATATGCAATTAGCCAATCCAGAAAAGGAGTTTCGACATAGCCAGTTACTTAGCAGGAGACAACTGTTAACCCAGTTGCTGAGCAAGAGACAACTATTGAGATTCCCTCAAAAGCAACACATTTAGAGGAAGACGATATCATCTCAGAGTCAGAGCCTGAAATGCCTAATGGACAGAATTCCAACACAAGTGATGTCAACTCAGAGCCTGAATACTCATATGATCATACTTAACATGGAACCTTCACAGATGCCCAAACTGTAGGGGAACATCCTGATGGTCAAAAGATGGATTGAACCAAACCTAGTAGGGAGACAAAACCTCTAACATGGCTAAAACATTATGTCACTAGAAAAATATCTTCCGTATTTTGCAAATATCCTATTACTAACTATGTGTCCTATAACCACCTTTATACAACTTACCAGACATATGTTGGACTTGTTACAACCTCCACCAAACCAAGAAGCTTCAAAGAAGTAGCTCAAGATGAGAAGTGGATAGAAGCCATGAAGCAGGAAATCAACGCATTGGAAGACAACCATACTTGGGAGGTTGTTGATCTCCCAGTGGGCAGACAAACAGTGGGTTCTAAGTGGGTGTACAAGATTAAGTACAAAGCCAATGGAGAGGTAGATAAATACAAGGCCATGTTGGTGGCAAAGGGATATACACAACAAGAGGGCTTGGACTATCATAAAACATTCTCCTAGTTACCAAAATGATAACTGTGAGGATAGTGATAGCACTTGCAGCCTCAAAAAATTGGGAATTATCACAAATGGATGTCAATGATGCCTTTTTGCAAGGAGATCTATTTGAAGAAGTGTACATGGATCTACCACAGGATTTTCATAGATATTGGGAGTACAAGGTGTATAAACTTCTCAAATCACTATGTGGTTTGAAGCAAGCTTCACGACAATGGAACATCAAACTTACTGATCCCTTAATAGATATAGGCTATAGTCAAAGTTCCTATGATCACTCTTTGTTCACAAAAAGGGCTAGAAATGATATAGTCATTGTCGTAGTGTATGTAGATGGCATCCTCATCACGGGTAGCAATAAGGAATTAATTGAGGAAGCTAAAGCCACACTTCATAACAGGTTCAAAGTGAAGGATTTGGGATAGTTAAGATATTTCTTATGGATTGAGGTTTTAAGATCACAATCTGGGATCTTACTCAACCAAAGAAAATATGCTTTAGAGTTACTAGCTGACATTGGTCTTAGTGGATCTAAACCTGCTACTACACCTTTAGAGATGAACCTCAAACTCACCATTGTTAAGTATGATACTCATGTGGAAAGGTCTGATGATTGAAGGATGTTAGTTATCAGAAGCTAGTGAAAAAATTGCTATATTTGACCATTACCAGACCAACCATCAGTTTTGTAGTGAAAGTACTGAGCCAGTCCATGAAGCAGCCAAAACAATCACATTGGAATGCAACCTTGAGGTTGATCAGGTATATAAAAGGGTCGCCTGGACATGGAATACTCTTGAAAAGAGGTTCAGACATAGGACAATTGGAGGCCTTTTGTGACTCAGATTGGGCTACTTGTCCAAATACAAGGAGGTCAGTCACAGGATATGCAATCAAGTTAGGAGACTCCTTAATATCTTGGAAATCCAAGAAGAAGCATACTATAAGCAGAAGCTCAACTGAAGTTGAGTATAGAAGCATGATAGCAGTAGTAGCTGAAGTAGTCTAGCTAGAAAGCTTGCTAGGGGAGTTGAGTGTCGAATTATCCAATAAAATTGTTCAGTGATAGTAAGGCAGCCATGTAATTTGCAGCAAACACAATTCACCATGAGAGAATAAAACACATTGAAATTAACTATCATTTCATTAGGGAAAAGATCAAGAATAAGCTGATACAGCCAGAGTACTTGGGGAGTAAACAATAAGTGACTGACTTATTCGCTTATCCAAGCTATGAGTGTTAAATGTATACCACCCTCCAACTTGAAGGGCTGTATTAAGAGTCGCGTGTCCAGTTGGTTAATTAGTTACGTGCACGTGTGAGTTGAGTGATGAGTGTATATATGTAATGTTTCATCACTGAATGAAATTAATCAGATTTTCATTTTGCATCATCTCTTCTTCCTTCTCTTCTCTCTGCTATCTTTTAGAATGTGCGATGACTTTCAATGGAGGTTCCTTATTCTAACAATCACCATACATGATCTCTTGTAATGTAGCAGAGATTGCAATGTGACCAGATGAGAAAGCAACAAAAAGAGCACCATTGTTAAAAAGGAGGAAGGGTATTTTAGTCTAAAATCTTTTCATTAAACTTAAAAGGATTAATTTCGCATAACTTTCAAAAATAGGGATAAAACTTAAAGACGGTGCAAAAGTATCATATTTTTGTAAATCACTCATTTTTTTCGCACAAATACATATAACAACATAATTGTATGCAAGTCGTAAATAAGTTATAATAAGTTTTATGTTTTAACCGAATTGTATACAATAACAAATTTTGTATGCAAGTTATATGCTATAAATTGTATATTTTATTGGATTGTGTGTATTTTATTAAAAAAAACTTCTCACTATTTTTTAAAAATCTAAAAATCCAATTAAAGAGGGTAATAACTATTCTATTTATGTATCTATAGGAAAAGACTCCTCTTTATTAATGCTTTGAACTAGGGAGGAAAACAAAATGTATGTGGAGTGGATTACTCATAGGGTCCAACAATTCTTCTTTCATTCATCACTGCTTTCATATACTCTACGACTTTGCTCAACTAGCGATGCCCAAAAAGGGGAGAAATTCAAAAATAGCCAGATTTAGAAGTGGTAATTAAAAAATAGCCACAATTTTAAAAGTAATCGAAATTTAGTCACTTTTCATGTAAAGATAAATTTGAACGAAAACACTGTTCAAAATTCGAAAAATATTCCAGTATAATATACTAGAGTTCCAGTATATTCCAGTATAATATATCGGTCCAGCATAATATGCTGGAAGTTCATACACAGGTGCTCCAATCTCCAGTATATTATGCTGGAACTTTTCACCTGTTGGAGTTCCAGCATAATATGATAGAAGTTCATACACAGGTGCACCAATCTCCAGTATATTATATTGGACCGGTCCGTATTGCAGTAAAATAGTGGCTATTTTTCAATGACTTTACAAATGCAGGTTATTTTTGAATTACCAGTCCGAAAACTTGCTAGCCCGTACTATTTTTACCCAAAAAAGAATATATGGTCCAGCTCATCCAGATCTTGACGGGTTGAATTGCGAATTTAGTTACTCCCTCCGGTTCACTTTAATTGATTTTCTGGCTATTTTCATATATATTAAAAAAATTATTTTTTAGCATTAATGAACAATAAAATTGATCATATTTACCTTAATTTGTTCATTAGAAATATAACAAATATTCCTAAGCTCTTTATTTCAAGGGCAACTTTGCAAAGAAAAAAAAAAGTTAACTCCATAATATTTTAAAAATACAAAAATTGTGGATCACAAAAAAAGGGGCCAAAAAGTCAATTAAAATGGGACGGTAGAGATGATTAGGTGAACCTGGGGTGTGCTAAATTGAACTATGCAATAGCTTGGATCAATTTGGCTTCCTAGGTAACCCAAAATGATACATAAGAAAATATTGTAAAAAATAGAAAAAATATTTTTTGTCTGGTTTGTTATTTGTATTTTTTTTTTCTCTCAAGACACTCTCTCTCTCAGTTAAGAAAGCTTTTTGTGTATTAATAAATGATTAGTCAATTTATAAAATATGGAACAATAGTTAGACACAATGGATTATGAGTTACAGAAGGCTATGATCCATTATTTAGTTTAAATTGACCAATCAGATCTTGATACAAAAACACTTTAGGCACACCGACTCACGGAGTCATGACCAATTTATGCATTCAACCCCTTTTGACTGGCCAACATGTGTCCAACTTGCCCATTGGATTCCCCAACTTTTTATTTTGCCGCAATTTGACTTTTGCATTTGGAAAAGCCATAATTCTCTTCTTTTATGAGTTAAGTTACGAAAACAATTTGATTTGGGAACCATGTTTGGCGTTCTCAAATCTCAACTATGACTAAAAAGAAAGGAAAGTCCAAACAGGTTCTTAAAATAAACGAAAAAAATAGTAGAAATTATACGTCTTCACTTCAAAACTCAAGTTAAAAAAATATTGCAGTTGATCTGGAAATCTCTTTTTCTCTCCATATTGCCCGATCAGTAGGAAATTTTGATCCAGACTCTCCAAAAATAAATTTTCTTCTTCAAATTTACTCTAATTTGTAGGATTATTTTTTGTATTAACATTACAGGCTAAGGAAGTTAGAGAAACGTTGTTTGACGGAAAAAACCCCCCATAATAGAAGATTCAAAGATGCCCAACGACATACGAAAGATATTTCCAACTGAATTAATTATAAGAGCATAGCTTAATTTGGCTTGAGAGAGCAGGGGTTATAATCATACAATTGGCCACACGTCTGGTTAGTCGTGACTTGCTAAGGTTATTACTCCCTCCCGGGGTTCATGGTTCGGTTTGGTTCGGTTTTTTCCTAAAAAGAAACCAAATCAACTAAGTCGGTTCTTCAAATATTGAAACCAAACCAAACCAATTAAGTCGTTTTTTATCGATTCGGTTTTGGTCAGTTTTTTGATTTTTTCGGTTATTTATCGATTTTTTTTTCTTAAATATGAGACATACATAACCAAACACAGATTCCGGAGACTACAATTTCAATGTAACACTATCAAACCAATTGCTCTTTGAGAAATCTATCATTTACCAAGATATATTGATGATAATTGAATCAACTAGTGATGAATAATTTAAGTACTCAATTAAAAATCGATTATTTTTTACATGAAATAAATTCTTGTACTTAGCAAAAGAAAACTACCAATCAAACTAAAATGTAAAGACAAAGAATTAGATTATTATAATAGCAAAAAACTAGACTAAACATATAAACAACTAATATGTACCATAAAATTTTAGAAACTTTATATAAAAATAAACATATATATAGGTGTAATAATAAATTTAAATACCTACTTCTATAGTCGTTTTTTTTGGTTTTTTCGGTTATTTTTTTATTAAAACCAAAATCAAACCAAATTTGATCGATTTTTAAAATTCAAAACCAAAACCAAACCAAACCTAAAAAGTATCATTTTTTTGGTAGGTTTGGTTCAGTTTTCGATTTGGTTCGATTTTTCAGGTTTTTATGAATACCCCTACTCCCTCCTGTCACTTTTATATGTCTACTAGAAATACATTGTCTACTATACTAAATAAGAGAAAAATAATCTTTTTTTTTCTTTTTATTTTACCCTTATCATTAACTACTTTTTCATCAAATCAATTTTTCAAGACTTTTGAAAATACTATCATTATTATGAAAAAAAATTATAAAATACATACTTTATTTATTATTTTTTAAAGAAAATATAAAGTTAAAAGTGAACAATTAAAATTAACGGAAGAATCATAATTAAATATTTGTGAGTGTGTTAAATATCTTTTACTCGAAGATGCAAATCACAAAGATAGCACAAGATCCGATGTTAACCTTTCTTTTTCCAACCTCTTTGCGAATTTCATAAGCACTAGCTAGTATTATGTGTACCAAAAGTATAACTTTTCAATTAAAAGAAATGGGACCACACACTATTTGTTTAGTTGGATAGCCATCAATTAATGATCTATCGTGATTCGTGAATATAGACAACTCGCTTTACAACAACAAGAAGTATATATTAAGGAGTGTCATGTCACGTCCTTAGTCGTTAACTAAGTACACGTGCGACACTTGACAATTTTCTCACGTTCTTGGTATGTCAAGTCAGCTTTACTATACTCAAGATCACTAAGAGAATGATAGAAAGAACACAAGAGAATTATTAAAGGAAGCTTTGTATTAGAGAAAACTTGAATTGTTTGCTTGATGAATTACAAATGAATGACCACCTTTATATACTAGTCTCCTAGGGGCTAGTGTGCAAATATTAATTATTAAACAAGTCCTTAATATTTACAAGATAAGGGCTTTCTCTAAATTCTCTACAAGTCTAGAAGATTCCAAGAACTTTCCTAGCAAATCCATAAATATCTAGGATCTTCCAAAGGAAATATCCATACTTCTCTAGAATCTTCTCACAAATGCAAACATTCCTCCTATGTAAGCTTCCACATGGCATTAATGTATGCCAAATGGCGCTTATATGGCATGATGACATGGAGAGTCATCACACTCTCCCCCACCTAATGTTGTGACGATCACGGCGCAATGTTGCTGCATAAACTCTCGGATCTTATCTTTGAATTGCCATAAATCTTCATAACGTTCCCATGTGGCCTCCTCCGGTGATTGCCCCTTCCAATGGACGAGGAACATTGCTGTGGCTTTTTGCCCTTGTTTTCGCCTGGCCTGGTAATCAATAATAGCCTCAATCTCCCGGTCGTGCGAGGCGGTGATAGTAATAGGCGCTCGACTTGATTGGCCCCTACTTGGATCATCATTGTCTTTATGATAGGGCTTAAACATGCTGGCATGGAAGACAAGGTAGATCTTAAGATATGATGGCATGTCAAGCTTGTATGAGATCTTGCCTACCTTGGCGACTATCCTAAATGGCCCCTCATACTTGCGAATCAGATTCTGATGCATGCATCGTAGTGCCTTAAACTGTCTTGGATTAAACTTCACCATGACCATGTCCCCAACTCTATAGTCCGTGGGACGCCGCTTACGATCTGCAAACTTCTTCATCTTCTTAGCTGCCTTATCCAAGTAGGATTTAGCAGTGTCAAGCTGCTCCTCTCATCCTTTAGCCATATGATAAG
This sequence comes from Nicotiana tomentosiformis, assembly GCF_000390325.3. Classification (NCBI taxonomy): domain Eukaryota; kingdom Viridiplantae; phylum Streptophyta; class Magnoliopsida; order Solanales; family Solanaceae; genus Nicotiana; species Nicotiana tomentosiformis. The sequence goes on along the minus strand of NC_090813.1, from coordinate 38,164,359 downwards.
CCCCCAAACTCTTTCCCTCGAACGCGGCTGGTAATGAATGTGGAGTTTGTGGTTGTTGGCCTGTGGCTAGCTCAAATGGTGTCCGTCCCGTGGACTCACTCCGCTGCAAGTTATAAGAGAATTGGGCGATGTCTAGGAGCCTTGACCAATCTTTCTGATGCGCGCTTACATAATGCCTCAAGTAGCATTCTAGTAAGGCATTGACCCATTCCGTTTGTCCATCTGTCTGTGGGTGGAAACTAGTGAAAAAGTGCAGTTCCGTGCCAAGTATGTCGAATAATTCTCTTCAAAAGTTCCCAGTAAAACGGGGGTCTCGATCACTGATAATATGCCTTGGTAAGCCCCAATACTTCACCACATTCTTAAAGAATAGCTTGGCGGCTTCCTTGGCAGTGCAACCTGGTGTGGCGGGCATGAAGGTGGCATATTTGGAAAATCTATCCACGATCACCATAATAGTACCATAACCGTCAGACTTCGGTAAGCAAGTGATAAAGTCCATAGTCACGCTCTCCCATGGACGCTCTGCAACTGGTAGTGGCTCCAAAAGTCCTCCGGGTTTTTGTTGCTCAACCTTGTCCTGTTGACAGACAAGACAAGTCTGCACATAACACTCTATGTCATCTCGCATGTGTGGCCAATAGTAGACTGACTCAACCAAGGCCCTAGTGCGATGTTGGCCTGGATGACCAGCCCACATTGTGTCATGACTCTCCCTTATAATCTGCCATCTAATGTCTCCAAACTTAGGCACGTAGACCCGCCGACCTGTGGTAAGTAGTAGGCCGTCTTCGACCCAAAAATGTCTCGTATTGCCCTGGTTGGCTAACTCGATAAGTTGTTTGGCTGCTGGATCGTGTTGCATGCCTTCTTTTATAGCCTCACGAATATCCCATCTTGTTGAAGTGATTGCAGCAAGCTCGGCTTTCCGGCTCAAGGCATCGGCTATAATGTTACCTCTGCCCGGCTTATACTCTAGTACATAATCAAATTCGGCTAAGAAATCCTGCCACCGAGCCTGTTTTGGGGTGAGCTTCTTCTGCGTCTGAAAGTAGCTAGTAGCTACATTGTCGGTCTTGACCACGAACCTCGACCCAAGAAAATAATGTCGCCATGTACGAAGGCAATGCACAATAGCAGTCATCTCCTTCTCTTGCACTATGTAACGTCACTCCGTCTCATTTAACTTGCGACTCTCAAATGCTATGGGATGCTTATCCTGCATCAAGACACCCCCAATGGAAAAGTCTGAGGCATCTGTATGCACCTCAAATGTCTTGGCAAAGTCAGGTAATGCCAAGACTGGCTCCTCTGTTATAGCTGCCTTTGAGGTCTTCAAATGCCCTTTGACAATGCTCCGTCCAAACCCATGGCTTGTTCTTCTTTAGAAACTCAGTCAATGGTGCGGCCTTTGCTGAGTAGCCACAGATGAACCGGCGATAGTAGTTAACAAGGCCAAGGAAGGATCTCAACTCAGTTACCTTTATAGGTGCCTCCCACTCCTGGATAGCACGTACCTTAGCCTCGTCCATGCGTAGCTCGCCATTGCTAATAACATGGCCTAAGAAGTGCACCTTTGATTGTGCAAACTCGCATTTCTCCCTCTTGATGTATAGTCCGTTATCCCGCAAGACTTGGAAAACCTTCCTTAAGTGCTTCATGTGCTCTTCCAAGGTGTCGCTGTAGATGACTATGTCGTCTAGGTAGACTACCACAAACTAATCAAGATAGGGATGGAAAATCTTATTCATAAGGGTGCAAAATGTGGCAGGTGCATTGGTTAAGCCGAAAGGCATCACCAACCACTCAAAGGCTCCATATCTCGTCACACATGTTGTCTTTGGCTCATCCCCCTCTGCAATGCGAACCTGGTAGTAGCCCTTGCGAAGATCCACCTTGGTAAAATACTTGGCTTGCCCAAGTCTATCGAATAAGTCAGAAATGAGCGGGATCGGGTACTTATTCTTCACTGTGACCTTATTAAGTGCTCGGTAGTCTATGCACAAGCGTAGTGATCCATCTTTCTTCTTCTGGAACAATACCGGTGCACCGAAAGGTGCCTTTGATGGGTGAATGTGACCAGCATCTAGCAACTCTTTCAATTGTTTCCAAAGCTCCTCTAGCTCAGGCAGTGCCATACGATATGGGGCAAATGCGGGTGGCTTAGCCCCTGGTTCCAACTCAATCTTGTGATCTACCTCTCGCCTAGGCGGCAAGTGCTTAGGCAACTCCTCGGGCATGACATCTTTGTTTTCTTCAAGCAACTTCTCTATGCAAGGTGGTAGTGCCTCTTGAAAACTCTTGTCTTCCTCTAAACTTGCGATGGTTGCCACGAATGTCGGCTCCCCCTTCTTGATCCCCTTGACAACCTGCATAGCTGAGAGTTGTGCTTGGTTCTGTCTGTGTGGCATAGATACTGTAGGTACCATGCAAGCTTCTTCTCGCTCCATAACCAAGAGATATTGGAGGTAGGGATCGATCAAAGTATGACAATGCCTAAAGAACTCTTGTCCCAATATGATGTCAAAGATATCCATAGCGGTTACGGTAAAGTTTGTCATACCTTTCCAAGTTCCCAATTTGACACCAACTCCATTAGCTACCCCACGAGCATTTTGTACCTCGGCATTCACGGTCTTGACGTGGGAGTTGGTTGGAGCAAGCTTCAATTCTAGTCTTTTTGCGGCAGCTTCAGTCACGAAATTATGAGTTGCTCCAGTATCCACCATTGCACGAGCAGGCTTGTTGTTGATGGTGAGATTTACGTATTGGTTTCCATTCTCTGTAGGTTGGATAGATTGCTTTGTGACAGCACCGCATAATCCGATCATACCTAACTGTGCGGTTCCGGAACTCTCTCCTTGCGGCTGCTCCTTCCGTTCACGGACCATGGCGCTAAGGATCTTTAGGTCGGGACAATTCCTGAAGCTGTGTGGCCCTCCGCATATATAGCATCCCTTCTTCTCGGCCTGTGCCTTCTTCTCGGCGTAGCCCTGACGGCCACTCAGCTTTTTGGAATCTTGAGTCTTGTAGTATTGTTGTTGTATCTCCTTGCTTTTGCCACGGTCCCCCCACCTTTGACATTGTTAAACTTTGATTCTTTGACTTTCCCTTTGTCGTGATTGTCATGCCTGAAATCCATCAATGATTCGGCCTCCACTATGGCTTGGTCTATATTTGCGACTTGCCGGCGTTGTAACTCCTGCTTAGCCCAATTTTGCAACCCGTCCATGAAGTGGAACAACAAGTCATCATTGGTCAGGTTGGGGATTTGAAGCATAAGGGTAGTGAACTCCTTGACATAGACACGTATGCTCCCTGTTTGCTTCAACTCCCTAAGTTTACGCCTTGCCTCGTACAAGACATTGTTTGGAAAGAACTGTCGCTTGAACTTGGCTTTGAACTGATCCCACGTGCTAATAGTACATATACCTTTATCCACGTCGGCCATCTTCCTTCTCCACCATAGTATGGCAGTCTCTGAGAGGTACAACACTGCCGTGTTGATCATGGCCTCGTCGTCCTTCACTTTGCCGTGCTTGAAGTAGTTCTCCAAGTGCCAAAGGAAGTTTTCCACTTCTTGTGCATCACGAACACCTTTGAACACCGGGGGTTTGGGAGCCTCGATCTTGGCCTCCCTCGTCACCACAACATTGCTGGCTGCCTCGGTCACGCCAGCACTAACATGCTCCTCGAGTGACTCTATCTTTGCCTTCATAGCATCGATAGTACTCAAAGCCTCCATGAGTATGCACTCTAAGGTAGTGATAGTTTGCCTTAGTTCCATCTCGGTCTGTGTACGTCCCTCTAAGTCATTTCGGATGCTCTCAATCTCTTCAAGAGTGTACCCCTCAAGAACGCCAAGGGTGCCTTCCACCTTCCTCAAGCGTTGGCCAAAGATCTCCATGGCGTCCATCCCCACGTTCATCTTCATCATCCACTCTTTACCGAGCGAGACGTCCTCAGGCAGGACCTCTACTTCATCCTCGCTCGCCTCAGTGGCAGATGGTTCTTGGGATGTAAGCCCTTCGTTTGACACAACCTCGGGTGGCACCTCCTGGCCCTTGTTGGTGGCATTTCTCTTTTTGTTACGGCCGCTCTTGCCAGTAGCATCCTGGATGACGTTGGCTTGGGTGTTGGCAGCGTTAATTTCTCCGTCGTTCGCCATTCCCTTAGTCGCAACCTTTGCTCTGATACCACGTTGTCACATCCTTAGTCGTTAACTAAGTACACGTGCGGCACTTGACAATTTTCTCACGTTCTTGGTATGTCAAGTCAGCCTTACTACACTCAAGATCGCTAAGAGAATGGTAGAAAGAACACAAGAGAATTGTTAAAGGAAGCTTTGTATTAGAGAAAACTTGAATTGTTTGCTTGATGAATTACAAATGAATGACCACCTTTATATACTAGTCTCCTAGTGTGCAAATATTAATTGTTACACAAGTCCTTAATATTTACAAGATAAGGGCTTTCTCTAGAATTCTCTACAAGCCTAGAAGATTCCAAGGACTTTCCTAGCAAATCCATAAACATCTAGGATCTTCCAAAGGAAATGTCCATACTTCTCTAGAATCTTCTCACAAATGCAAGCATTCCTCCTATGTAAGCTTCCACATGGCATTAATGTATGCCAAATGGCGCTTATGTGGCATGATGACATGGTGAGTCATCACAGTCAGCTGAACTCTCAAATGCTAGTTTGCATAAATAACACCAAGAACCTTCACTTTGCATGAATTTCGCCTAAGACAAGAAGCTTCAGCTTCAAGCTGTGTAAGAAACTGGTATGCATTGGGGGTGTCAATTGTTCGGTTCGGCGGTTATTTTATAAAATTTGTATCATATCAATTTTTTGGTTATTCAATTATCTATAATCAAAATTAGACTTTTTGAAACTTGTTCCAATCATGTCGATTTCTTTTCGGTATCGATGCGGTTCGGTTAATTTTCAGTATTTTTTTAAATATCATGTAAAATTCACCAAGAGAGGTAGAATATAATAACATACATTCTTTTATAGGACTTAGCAAAACTCTCTAGACATTTTTACTTTTTAAAGGGTGATGAATTAAAAAAAATATCTAGAGTATAGATCCATCAACTATTCTACAACAACGTAAAAGAACCAAGCAAAGGCAAAGAAAATATAAATCACACAAGTGGAAAGATATTACTCAAGTTGGGACTCAAGAATAAAGTCTATAAAAGATTAAATATTCATAAAGATAATTCTAAATTATATGAAAGGAAACATATTCAATACATTATAGTTTGCTACTCATAATCGCTAGAATATTTTGTGTCTTGCTAATGAAGATACTTAAAATAACTTAGTTTAAGTAGAAGCAGCATAATAGATTTTAGGAAGGGATTTTTTCGTTCATATACAATATTTGAAACTTATTTACCAAAATTGTTCTAATTTTGTATATTACCCGTCCTAAACAAGGATTACTTATAAATTATATACATTCCACCTTAAAAGGTTCCCAATCCATTATTAGTGCCTTCAATCAAGGAATTTAGTTACACACTTTTTTTTTCTCTCCCCTCTCCCCTCTTCTCTCCAGAATATTAGGACCAAAGATACTCCCAACAGTCAACATTTTTCACAAAACAAATCAAGTAATTGCAGTAATTTCTTCCACCTTAGGACATTGTTCAGCTATTAAGGAAATACAGTCGGCAATCTAAGTCTTGAGATTCGGAAGTGGTACATTATTTTGGTGACAACAAGATATACAATCAACTAAAATGGATGATAGCCCAATACTCAAGGTTCTATTTATAGGACTTCATGTTAATGATACTTGCAATATGCCCACGCTACATATATAGAGATGGATGAAACTATGGAGCCAAAAATGGCTAAATGATGTAAGAGAATTTATAAGCCAACTTTACGAAGAATATCGTATATAACTAAAACACCAGTTCCATTTCTTAAACTACATACTACGAAGTTGATAGTCATGCTCTACAATGCATTGCAGTTGAAAACCAATTGCTAAATAATTCTATTCTACACTTACTAGGAGTACTTTTTACAATATCATTTCTGTTATTCATAACTTCTTTTTCTTTTATGCCATCATAATAATTATTGTGAACAAGACTACACTTAGAATACACTAGCAGGAATTCCAAAAGAGGAGGTACAATGGTAGTTCAATAGGAGTGGCATGTTGGATTACTTTAAGCTTGGCATTTTACAGAACACTTACACTACTAAATCACAACAATTATGTTTTTCCAAGGAATCAACAATTATTCATCAGCACAATCTAAAAGAGAACTTCTACTGAATCTAAACTTCATTGCATATTTATATTCAAGCTAAACACATAAAATCTCTATCTCTAAGAACAATATATGGTACATCAACATAAAATTAAAAATAAATTTTGTACAAATTTAATGCAAATTTGAATATCTACAACAACATACATAGTAAAAATAATTTCATACAACTAATTATATATTATATAACTTATTTATAACTTATCTAAAACTTTCATACATTATTTCTACCCAGTTAAATACAACTACAATATCATATAACTTAAATATAAATTTTATACAAATTTTTTACAATATGTCTTTTGTATATATTTTGTATCTGATTTGTATATATTTTATGTGTGCTTCTTCCTTTCTAAAATTTCAATCAAAACTTACTTTCTTAATACAATTTTGATACATATCAACAACTTTATGTAAAAAGATAGTATTGATAACTTAAATATAAATTTTATACAATGATTCATATATTATACAACTATTTTCAACTTTCATACAACATTCAAATAAAAAATATATATATATATAACTACAACAGAATACAATTTACATATTATTATAATACAACGTTATTACAATTTCATAAATATATTGTATGTCATGTGTTCTTCTTCTTCTTCTTCTTCTTCTTCTTCTTCTTCTTCTTCTTCTTCTTCTTCTTCTTCTTCTTCTTCTTCTTCTTCGACTTTTAATCTGAAATTCAGCTAAAATCAAGTCTAATCTTCATTAAAACACCCTCAAAATTGAGATATAAACTCCAAATAATATTTTTAATTATTTGCAACAACACTCAATCCAAACAAATAATAATTTTTGAAAATTTAAATTCGATTTCAAAGCTTCAAAGTTTTTTAATGGCTATCAATGGTGGAGAGTCAAACACCTTCAATATTTATAATCCTACAGAGAATTAGGAGAGATTAAAGTCTGTGCATATGTTATAACTATCACGCCCCAACCTCGGGGAGCGTGACCGGCGCTCAACCGAGTGAACCCGGTCGAGCAAGCCTAGTAAACCTTTCCTACCCGACTTATTCATAACCCAAAAATGGATCGCATCACCATTTGTAAAACCGGGGAGAGATCAGTTATATAAATATATAAACGTTGCTAGTTCATTTTCCTTATATACATTATGCCATAGTTGAGTTTCTAAAATACAACTCGGTCCAATGACCGCCCCAACATACATACATGACCCACAAAAAAATCTACGGAGCCTCTAAGGATATAAAAGAGCAACATGAAAATGCCGGCAACAAGGCCCCGGCGATACCTCAAAATGTGAAAACTTATACAAAAGAAGGACTACATGACCCCTGGGAGAAAGGGGGCGCACCAAGACTGCTGTGAGGAGAGAAAGAGAGCACCATTATCTGCGATCGGCACTATCTGCGATGAAACCACCTATATCCATTCAATGATATAGCGTCCCCGGCAAAAGGGACGTTAGTACTGTCGAATAGTACTAGTATGTAAGGCAAACACCAATCTTAGTAGAATGAATAGTGAAACAAAGAGAAGGCAGTCATAATAATCAATAAGTACTTCATAGAAATACAAAGAAAACACCGAGTAAGGATTACATAGTTTCCAATTCAATATTTCCATCTTCTTAGATTAATAATCTTTAGTGCCAAAGCCACAACTCACAATACCACCGTATTTTTACATGGAGTCCGGTCTCGGCCTGATCGGCTAAGCCATCTCAAGTGAGACATATCCATATCCACAATGTAAATCAATAATTCCAACACAAATGCCACCATGTGTACGGCATGGCGTCCGATCTCGGCCCGATCTGCTAAGCCATCTCACTTGAGACATAACCTCTTTCAAGTATTCACTCAATTCACATCTCTTTCCCATATTTCATTACATGGCACAAATAGCCTCATTTATTAAATAGTTCTTGGAACTTTGGCACATACAATTCAAGTCTTTCCCTTTTTATTCGTTCAAGTAACATCATCATTCATGTCGATAGATACCATCACATAAGGCATTTCACACATAAGAGAAGGACCTTGGAAAATCATAGTCACATTCTCAAATAGCATGATGACATGGTAAACATCTAAAACAATTAGGGAACATGAATCTTCCAACCCAACACACTAAGGAAAACAATTCTAGTATGATCAAGTCGGAACTTACACCAAATATTCGGACACTAGGAGTTCTATTCTAGGAAGAATAGAGTTAGCCATACATACCACAATTGCGCTTCTTTAGACTCTACAATTATCCGGAACCCTTAGCAACCTCAATCTATTTTAGCAATATACAAATTGAATCCAAAATTAGGAAAGCATTCATGGTTCTAGTTTCCTTTTCCACACTCTTTTTACCACATATGCATGCAAGATAAACAACCCTCATACCCATGGACCATCTTATTAGTTACTCATTTTCAGTATAAGTTTCAAAAATTTAGGGCTATGGTATAGATTCTTACCTCTAGGATGGAGGCCTAGATTGCTTTACTTGATAATCTTCAAAGTTTCAAGCAAGAATTGAAGAATAATTGATGGGGATTACTTTCTCACTCTAAGGCTCCCTCTCTCACTCTATAATATCAGAAAATGAGCTCAAAATAGACTAAAGGGGGTGTTTTAACGGAACGGGGGTCGGGTTTTAAATTAAGAAAATGGGTGCCCCGACACAGGTCTGCGGTCGCATATGCGACCGCATAACGGTTATGCGGTCCGCAAAGTGACCGCAGAAACCTGAACTTACGGCTCAGGTATGCGACCAGTATGCGGTCTGCATACTCGTTGTGCGGTCGCATAATACACCGCAGAACTCCCTCCACGAAAACCCAAGAGGGATTATGCGATTGATATGTGGTCCGCATAGTGGTTATGCGGTCGCATAATCGATCGCAAAGCTAACCTCAAACTGGCTAATGTACTGCTTCATTGTGGCCATTGTGCAGTCCGCAGAGTGATTATGCGGCCGCATAATGGGCCGCTGAAATGCGTTCTTCTGCGAAATATTTTGCTATTAGTCCGTAGGGTACTGTTCAATCCAAAAAGTCCGAACCGCGGCTCGCAAGCTCTCCGCAAAGAATTTCTACTATAATAACGCAGGAATCTAACTTGGCACCACGAAACCCCGAGTTTTTGATTAAAATATTTTACGGGTCCTTATATCCTCCCAACTAAAGCGAAGTAAATCTTCAGGATTTGCAATTTTAACCTCCTTGAGCATTCGTCTTTTCAAATCATAAACTGATATGCCTTATGAGTTTTCAGGCTTTGCAAGAGAGAGAGAGAGAGAGAGAAAGAGACATATGACCAACTAAAGCGAAGTGAATCTTCAGGCTTTGCAAGAGAGAGAGAGAGAGAGAGAGAGAGAGAGATAGAGAGAGAGAGAGAGAGAGAGACGGAGAGAGAGTATGGGCAAGTATAAAGGGATAAGGAAATAAATGATATTTCTTATTCAATTCCCAATATAAAGAGATACTCATTTAAAACTTATTTGTATATAATTGGTAAATTTATATATGACCATGTAATTAAATTAAACCTTGAGTAGGGAGGGTAATAAGGTTTCAAATAGTGTATAGGAAGGTAAAAATCCCTTTTAGGAATTAGTATTTTGAGTTTAATTACTTGTTGGCTTGTAAGAGTTTTCATAATTACAAGGCCCAAAGAAAAATTTAATGCTTTATTATTTTTAAACTTACTGTATAAATATATTTTTCACATGTAAAATTTATTTGGTACGGTTCGTTATTTTTTCGGTTTATCTTTATAAAATAAAAAACCTACCCTAAATATTGGTGTGGTTATAGATTTATATAAAATCTACGGTTTCTTTAAAAGAAACCTAAAAATCGATTCGACGCAGGAATCTAACTTGGCACCACGAAACCCCGAGTTTTTGGTTAAAAGTTTTTTACGGGTCCTTCCATCCTCCCCCACTTAAGAACATTCGTCCTCGAATAAGGATCAAGGTTCACTTAACACAATTTCAGTCATGCCACATACCATCAGCCCCAAATTTGCCTTACTTTCTAACTTTCTGAAAATTTTGCCAGAGTTTTCTTTGTATTTAGGCCTATCCACCTGCCAGAGAGCCCCCGAAACACACCTTAGCAACATAAATAGAATTAAATGACACAACAGAATGCAAACTAACACCAACCGAAGCCTCATGGGGGACATATAACTAGAAATGAGTGTCTTTATATTAGCCGAACAAGCGATACAAACTTTAGGGGAAACAATTTCATAAAACTATTACATGGCTATTCAAACAAATGATGGTACTTTTTTTTCATTTCATTCTCGGCTTCCCAAGTAGCTTATTCGACTTGCTGGTTTCGCCATAATACTTTTACGGATGCAATTTCTTTGTTCCTCAACTTTCGGACCTGTCTATCAAGAATAGCAACCAGAATCTCTTCATATGACAGTTCTTCACTAGTCTCGATGGTCTCAACCGGCACGATAGCGGACAAATCTCCAACTACCTTCTTCAACATGGACACATGGAATACCGGGTGTACTAATGACATCTCAGGTGGTAGTTCAAGCTTGTACGCCACCTGACCTATCCTTTGAATGATTCTATACGGCCCGACATACCTCAGACTTAATTTTCCTTTCTTCCCAAACCGCATGATCCCCTTCATGGGAGATACCTTCAAGAACACCCAATCATCTTCTTTGAACTCTAAGTCTCTGCGATGAACATCCGAGTAGGATTTTTGACGACTCTGAGCAGTTTTCAACCGCTCTTTTATGATCTTAACCTTTTCTATAGCCTGATGCACAAGGTCTGGTCCTATTAGTTCAGCTTCTCCAACCTTGAACCACTTAGTCGGCGATCTACATCTTCTACCATACAAGGCCTCAAACTGTGCCATCTGAATACTGGCATAGAATCTGTTGTTATAAGCAAATTCTATGAGTGGCAAATGATCATCCCAGCTACCCTTGAAGTCAAGCACACACACACGCAACATGTCCTCAAGTGTCTGAATAGTCCGCTCTGCTTGCCCGTCAGTCTGTGGATGGAAAGTCGTGCTAAGATTTACCTGCGTACCCAAACCTTGCTAAAATGTCTTCCAGAAATTAGCTGTGAATTGGGCCCCTCGATCGGAAATGATGGAAACTAGAGTGCCATAAAGCCTGACTATTCACTTGATATACAACTGAGCATATTGTTCCGCAATGTCGGTGGATTTAACTGGTAAAAAGTGAGATGATTTTGTGAGTCGATCCACGATCACCCAAATTGAGTCAAACCTACGCGGCGTGCGTGGTAACCCTACCACAAAGTCCATATTGATCATTTCCCATTTCCATATTGGAATTTCTATACTCTAAGCTAACCCACCGGGCCTTTGATGCTCGGCCTTCACTTGTTGACAGTTTGAACATTTTGCCACAAAGTCCGCCACACCCCTCTTCATGTCATTCCACCAGTAAACTTCCTTGAGATCATGATACATTTTTGTAGAACCTGGGTGCACGGAATATCTAGAAGTATGAGCTTCTGCCATGATTCTTTCCCGAAGACCATCTACGTTTGGAACACATAGTCGCCCTTGGTACCGTAATTTACCGTCATCCACGCTAAGAGAAAAGGCCGTAGTCTTGTGTTTATAAATCCCCTCCTTCAGCTGCACCAACACTGGATCATTGTATTGCTTCTCCTTGACCTCCGTCACAAGCGATGATTCCGCCCTATTCCGCACAATCACTCCCCCTTCATAAGAGTCCGCAAGACGAACTCCCAAACTGGCCAACTGGTGAACCTCCCGGGCCAAGGGCCTTTGACATGCCTCCAAGTAAGCCAAACTACCCATAGACTTCCGACTAAGAGCATCCTCCACCACATTAGCTTTCCCCGGATGATATAAAATGTCGATGTCATAATCTTTGAGCAACTCAAGCCACCTTCTCTGCCTTAAGTTAAATTCCTTCTGTTTGAAGATGTATTGAAGACTCTTATGGTCCGTGAATACATCTATATGGACTCCATACAAATAATGATGCCAAATTTTTAATACAAAAACCACCGCCGCAAACTCTAAGTCATGAGTTGGATAGTTCTTTTCATGATTCTTAAGTTGCCTTGAAGCATATGCTATAACCTTACCATGTTGCATTAATACACACCCAAGACCGATCCTTGAAGCATCACAATACACCACAAACCCCTCGGTACCCTCTGGCACGGTCAATACCGGCGCCGAAGTCAATCTGGATTTCAATTCCTGGAAGCTCCTTTCACAAGCATCGGACCACTAGAACTTAACCGCCTTCTGCGTCAATTTAGTCAATAGAGAGGCAAGAGTGGAGAACCCCTCCACAAACCTCCTATAATACCCGGCCAAACCCAAGAAACTGCGAATTTCTGTTGGAGTAGTAGGTCTAGGCCAATCTTTCACCACTGCAATCTTTTGAGGATCAACCTTAATTCCTTCTCTGGAGACGACATGACCCAGGAATGTAACAGATTCAAGCCAAAATTCACATTTCGGGAACTTTGCATACAATTTGTGTTGATGAAGAGTTTGCAGAACTGCCCTGAGGTGATCGGCGTGATCCTTTCGACTTTGTGAATACACAAGGATGTCGTCAATGAATACTATCACAAAGGAGTTGAGGAAAGACTTGAAGACTCGATTCATAAGATCCATGAAAGCTGCCGGGGCATTTGTTAGCCCGAAAGACATTACCAAAAATTCAAAGTGCCCCTACCGAGTTCTGAAAGCTATTTTTGGAATATCCTGCTCCCTTACCTTCAATTGATGGTACCCGAACCGCAAATCAATTTTGGAGAAGAACTTAGCACCTTGTAATTGATCATACAAATCATCCATTCTAGGTAATGGGTATTTGTTTTTGATTGTGATTTTGTTGAGTTGCCGATAATCAATACACATCCGCAGCGATCCATCTTTCTTCCTGACAAAGAGAACCGGTGCGCCCCAAGGCGACACACTCGGTCGGATGAAACCTTTCTCTAGAAAATCCCTTAGTTGTTCCTTTAGCTCTTTTAATTCTACCGGCGCCATTCTATAAGGTGGAATGGATATAGGTTGCGTGCCCGGCATCACATCAATCCCAAAATCAATCTCCCTGTGTGGAGGAATTCCAGGGAGCTCATCCGAAAATACATCGAGGAATTCATTCACAATTTGTACAAATTCAAGGGTAGGCACCTCAGCAGTGGTGTCTGTAACTCGGATTAAATGGTAAATATACCCCTTCCTGATCATCTTTGTGGCCTTAAGGTAAGAAATAAACCTACCTTTTGGCATAACGTTATTCCCCTCCCACTCAACAGCTGGCTCGTTAGGAAACTCAAGCCTCATGATTCTGGCTCGGCAATTGAGTTTGGCAAAACATGAATAAAGCCAATCCATTCCCATTATTACGTCAAAACCAATCATCCTTAGTTCAATAAGATCGACCATGGTATCCCGACCACGCACCGTGACAACACAATCCCTATAAACCCGTGCGGCCATAATAGACTCGCCAACCGGAGTAGATACAGAGAATGGCTCATGAAGCTATTCCAGTTCTATCCTGAAGCTCGTAGCAACATAAGGAGTAACATAGGACAAAGAAGATGCGGGATCAATAAGGGCATACACATCATGAGATTAAACAGTCAATATACCTGTGACGACATCGGGGGAAGCCTCCGCACTCTGTTGACCACTCATAGCATAGAATCGGCTTGGTCCTCCTGAACTATGTGCACCACCCCTAGCTGTACCACGCCCTGCGGGTGCTGAAGAGTCTCGAGCTGGAGGGTGTGCTGAATATGTGGCAGTTGTAGGACTGGATGACTGAGCTGTGCCCCTGCCTGCACCCTGACGGGATGCACGACACTCCCTCTAAATATGGCCTCTTATTCCGCATCCGTAACATACTGCATGTACAGGTAGCAGACTCCCGAATGTATCCTCCCATACTTAGGGCATGGGGCCCTCTGCTGCTGCTGGAATCTCCCTCTTGATCGGCCCTGATGGTGGGACCCCTTGCTGCCCTGATCGGGCCTAAAGTGACTCCCCTGCTACTGACCGTGCCCTGATGGTAGGGCACTAGCTGAAGACTGAGCATAATACTGGGATGGCCCTGATGATCCTCCCCAAAAAGCCGATCTCCCACCTCCGAATGAGTCCCCAAGGTTGCCCGCTGATCGGGCCCTACTACTACATTCTTGTTCCATCCTGAGCTTTAACATTCGAGCCTCCGTAGCTTGGGCAAATGCCACCATCCTTCCATAGTTCATGTCAAAATTTAGAGCAGCTGTGGCAGCCTCATTAATAACCAAAGGGCAAAGGCCCTGCATAAATCGACACACTCTTGCCTCCATAGTCGGCATCATATGAACAACATACTTTGACAGGCGCACGAACTCCATGTGATACTCCCACACATTCCTACTACCCTGTTTAAGGGTCTCAAACTCCACAGCACGGTTTGCCTTAGTCTCGGCAAGCAATAAATGGTCTATGAAGGCATCCGCGAACTCACTCCATCTCGCTGGAGGGCTCCCCTCCTCACGGGAATCTTCCCACATTTCAAACCAGGAATATGCCACCCCTTTCAGACGATAAGAGGCCAACTCTACTCCCTCTACTTTAGTAGCACGCATAACTCGGAGAGTCTTATGCATCTCATCAATGAAATCCTGAGGGTCTTCCCCGGGATCAGTACCTGTGAACACTGGAGGGTCTAACTGAAGGAACCTGTTTACCCTGGAACTAGAAGAATCCTCTTGCGAGCTAAATAAGGTGGGTGCAACATTTAACCTCTGGGCCTGAGAAGCTACTAACTGAGTCAGCATCTGAATAGCTCCCCTAAGATCCCCATCAGAAATACCGGGACCTGGAGCTGGGGCTAGGGGTGGAACAGGTATATCGGCGGGAGGGATTATGGCACCCTCTGCGGGTGTAGTAACTGGGGTAGTCTGTTCTAGAGTAGACGAATCAGGCAGTGTGATAGTAGGGGGATTATCCTCACCCGCATTATCAAGTAAGGGATCAACATCCACTCCTAGTGTGGCATTGGCTTCTTGGCCAATTCTCGCTCTCTTCTTAGGTGCCATTTACTGAAAGTTAGAACAATGCACGAGTTAGGAGAAAACAACCTCATGTTCCGCTCTATAGCACGATATAGAACAACAATGAAGGGTATCATTCTTAAATGTCCAAGTAGCCCCCTAATTATAGAAGTGGTCGACAACACACCGATAAGAAGGGCTCTACTAGACACGGCTCCGAGACATCCTAGAACACTTTAAAACCTTAGGCTCTGATACCAAGTTTGTCACGCCCCAACCTTGGGGAGAGCGACCGGTGCTCAACCGAGTGAACCCGGTCGAGCAAGCCTATTAAACCTTTCCTACCCGACTTATTCATAACCCAAAAAGGGATTGCATCACCATTTGTAAAATCGGGGAGAGATTAGTTATATAAATATATAAACGTTGCTAGTTCATTTTCCTTATATACATTATGCCATAGTTGAGTTTCCAAAATACAACTCGGTCCAATGACCATCCCAACATACATACATGACCCACAAAAACGTCTACGGAGCCTCTAAGGATATAAAAGAGCAACATGGCAATGCCGGCAACAAGGCCCCGGCTATACCTCAAAATGTGAAAACTTATACAAAAGAATGACTACATGACCCCTGGGAGAAAGGGGGCGCACCAAGACTGCTGTGAGGAGAGAAAGAGAGCACCATTATCTGCGATCAGCACTATCTGCGATGAAACCACCTACATTCATTCAAAGATGTAGCGCCCCCAGCAAAAGGGACGTTAGTACTGTCGAATAGTACTAGTATGTAAGGCAAACACCAATCTTAGTAGAATGAACAGTGAAACAAAGAGAAGGCAGTCATAATAATCAATAAGTACTTCATAGAAATACAAAGAAAACACCGAGTAAGGATTACAGAGTTTCCAATTCAATATTTCCATCTTCTTAGATTAATAATCTTTAGTGCCAAAGCTACAACTCACAATGCCACCGTATTTTTACACGGAGTCCGGTCTCGGCCCGAACGGCTAAGCCATCTCAAGTGAGACATATTTATATCCACAATATAAATCAATAATTCCAACACAAATGCCACCATGTGTACGGCATGGCGTCCGATCTCGGCCCGATCTGCTAAGCCATCTCACTTGAGACATAACCTCTTTCAAGTATTCACTCAATTAGCATCTCTTTCCCATATTTCATTACATGGCACAAATAGCCTCATTTATTAAATAGTTCTTGGCACTTTGGCACATTTTACAATTCAAGTCTTTCCCTTTTTATTCGTTCAAGTAACGTCATCATTCATGTCGATAAGTACCATCACATAAGGCATTTCATACATAAGAGAAGAAGCTTGGAAAATTATAGTCACGTTCTCAAATAGCATGATGACATGGTAAACATCTAAAATAATTAGGGAACATGAATCTTCCAACCCAACACACTAAGGCAAACAATTCTAGTATGATCAAGTCGGAACTTACACCAAATATTCGGGCACCAGGAGTTTGATTCTAGGAAGAATAGAGTTAGCCATACATACCTCGATTGCGCTTCTTTAGACTCTACAATTATCCGGAACCCTTAGCAACCTCAATCTATTTTAGCAATATACAAATTGAATCCAAAATTAGGAAAGCATTCATGGTTCTAGTTTCCTTTTCCACACTCTTTTTACCACACATGCATGCAAGATAAACAACCCTCATACCCATGGACCATCTTATTAGTTACTCATTTTCAGTATAAGTTTCAAAAACTTAGGGCTATGGTATAGATTCTTACCTCTAGGATGGAGGCCTAGATTGCTTTACTTGATAATCTTCAAAGTTTCAAGCAAGAATTGAAGAATAATTGATGGGGATTACTTTCTCACTCTAAGGCTCCCTCTCTCACTCTATAATATCAGAAAATGAGCTCAAAATAGACTAAAGGGGGTGTTTTAACGGAATGGGGGTCGGGTTTTAAATTAAGAAAATGGGTGCCCCGACACAGGTCTGCGGTCACATATGTGACCGCATAACGGTGTCACGACCCCAAATTCCCTCCGTAAGAGGTCGTGATGGCACCTAGTCTCTAAGACTAGGTAAGCCTATCAATGCAGAATAATTATAAATATCTGAAATAAATAAACTATAATTCAAATAATTATAACTCCCAAAACCTGGTAGAAATAAGTCACAAGCTTCTAAGAATTTATTCTCAATGTCTCTATATATCAAGGTCTAAATAAAATATAAGGAAGCAACATAAAATGATAGAAGGGGACTCCGGAGTCTGCGGACGCTGGCAGATATACCTCGAAGTCTCTGTGCGCAGGTAACTCACTGATGTCTAGGCTGGTAAAATGTACCTGTATCTGCACAAAAAGATGTGCAAAAGCGTAGTATGAGTACACCACAGCGGTACCCAGTAAGTGCCTAGCTTAACCTCGGTAGAGTAGTGACGAGGTCAGGTGAGGCCCTACTGGAATATAATAATGGCATGGTAAAATATTTATCAATGTAGTAAAATAAAATGACATTGGAAATGAATCAAATAGTATGTCACATTTAATGACACCAAATAATTGCAAATAATATCTCGTGGAATCAAAACAGAATTTCCTTCAACTTTATGAAAATCACAACAATTAATCAAAGGCAACTGCGGCCATAAATCAATATCAACAAGGGCACTACCGAGGTACCGCCTTGTAGTCCCAAATTATAAATAATTTCACAATATCTCATTTTCTTATATCACCGCGGGAGCCTTCACAATTAATTTTAAAAAAAATATTTTTTCCGAAATAACATCCCGCGTTTTAGCCTCCCTTATCACACCGCATGACTTCTAGTAGTCACCCCTACTAGTCACGCGTATCAAGCCACCCTTATCTCACAGCATGCGTTTCAATCCCCAGACCTTATACCACCGCATGCGTATCAATATCACAATATATCACAATTTGCACCTCAAGTACCCAATATTTTAATTTTCCAAAAATAAATCAATAACAATATTTTTCAATAATAAAGAGTTCATGGCTCATGCCAAAATAATTCAAAAATAATATTTTTCCACAATAAAGAGCTCACGGCTCTATCACAATGAGTACCAAAAATCTTGCGAAAATAATCAAGAATAAAATAATTCAGGAAAAAACTATTTCATATTAATAATACTTAATTTAAAGAAAAATCAACCTTCAAATAATGCACAGTATAAAAGAAACCAAATTTCAATCAAACAGGTAACACAATTAGCAGGAAAATGTCAAGCAAATTTAAGGTATACAAATCAAATCATTAATGGAGAATATAACAAAATTTAATAATTTAATTAATATGTAACAGTGATCTTCATAATTTAAACACATAATCCTTCACATTTAGTCCGTGTACACACTCATCACCTCGTGTACACGACTTTCATCACATTATAATTAATACCAATCCTAGGAAAATTTCTCTCACACAAGGTTAGACAAGTCACTTACCTCGACTTGCTCCAATTTAACCAAGTATTATACTTTTTTCTCGATTTTTCGACTCCGATCGACTCGTATCTAGTCATAAGTAATTCGATACAGTCAACAAAAATTATAGGAATCAATTTCATAAGAAAATACTATATTTTTCAATAAAATCTGAAATTAGCTCAAAATTTGCCCGTGGGGCCCACATCTCGGAATCCGGCGAAACTTATAAAATCCGATAACCCATTCAATTACGAATCCAACCATACCAGTTTCACCCCAATCGGACTCCGGATCGACACCGAAATCTCAAAAATTCATTTCTATGAGATTTCTAAAATTTTCCAAATTTCAATCTAAAAACACTAATTAAATGGTAAAAACAATGATATATTTGTGTATATAGACCAAATCCGAGTTGGAATCACTTACCCCAAATGTCTTTCCTTGAAAATCTGTCAAAAGTCGCCTCTGTTCAAGCTCAAGTTTGTCAAAAATGGCAAATGTTGAATGCCACTGTTTTTTATAACTTACAGATCTGTTCAATTCGATCTTGGGAGCTCGATCTGTCCAGTTCGATCTTGGGACCTCGATTTTGTGAGGGACCTCGATTTGTCAGGGACCTCGATTTTGTCAGGGACCTCGATTGTATGGGACCTCGATTTTATGAGGGAGCTCGATTTTGTCAGGGAGCTCGATTTTGTCAGGAAGCTCGATTTTGACAGGGAGCTCGATTTTGTCAGGGAGTTCGATTTTGCCAGGGAGCTCGATTTTGACAGGGACCTCGATTTTGACAGGCAGCCCGATTTTGACAGCATTTCCAGCAGAAAAATTGCAGCAGCTAAGTCCCACTTTTGATCCGCTAACCATCTGAAACTCACCCGAGGCCCTCGAGACCTCAACCTAAAACACCAACAAGTCCTAAAACATCACACAAACTTATTTGAAACCTCAAATCACATCAAACAACGCTAAAATCACGAATCATGCTCCAATTAAAGCTTAATGAAACTTAAAATTTCCAACTTCTACATTCGATGTCGAAACCTATCAAATCAAGTCCGATTGACCTCAAATTTTGCATCCAAGTCATAAATGACATAACGGAGCTGTAAAAATTTTTAGAACTGGATTCCGACCCCGATATCAAAAAGTCAACTCCCCGGTCAAATTTCCAACTTTAAATTCCTATTTTAGCCATTTCAAGCCTAATTTTACTACAGACTTACAAATAAAATTTCGATCACGCTCCTAAGTCCAAAATCATCATACGGAGCTGTTGGAATCATTAAAATTCTATTCCGGGGTCATTTGCACATAATTCGACATCCGGTCACTATTTGAACTCAAACTTTAAAATTTTCATCAAAATTCCATATCTCGGGCTAGGGACCTCGGAATTTGATTCCGGGCATACGCCCAAGTCCCAATACACGATACGGACCTATCGGAACTATCAAAACACTGATCCGAGTCTGTTTGCTCAAAATATTGACCAAAGATAACTTAGTTGTGTTTTAAACATCTAATTCACATTTTAATCCATTTTTTACCTGAAAACTTTCCGGAAAATTTTTACGGACTGCACACGCAAGTCGAGTCATGGTAAATAGTGCTTAGATCACATAATTAATCATTAAATTTAAAGATGACATTTTGGGTCATCACATTCTCCACCTCTAAAACAAACGTTCGTCCTCGAACGGAGTTAGAAAAAGTACCTGAGCTGGTGAATAAGTGTGGATAACAGCTACGTAAATCATTCTCAACCTCCCAAGTCGCCTCCTCGACCGGATGACCCCTCCAGTAAACCTTTACGGAAGCAATGTTCTTTGACCTCAGCTTTCGAACCTG
Source organism: Nicotiana tomentosiformis (assembly GCF_000390325.3). NCBI lineage: Eukaryota > Viridiplantae > Streptophyta > Magnoliopsida > Solanales > Solanaceae > Nicotiana > Nicotiana tomentosiformis. The sequence continues at coordinate 38,143,708 of NC_090813.1, read as the reverse complement.
CCTATCTAAAATAGCCATTGGTTCCTCAACATAAGATAGATCCTTGTCCAACTGAACCGAACTGAAGTATAACACATGAGACGGATCGCCGTGATATTTCTGAAGCATAGAAACATGGAATACCGGATGAACCGCAGAAAGACTATGTGGTAATGCAAGTCTGTAAGCCACCTCTCCAACTCTCTCAAGAATCTCAAAAGGCCCAATATACCTAGGGCTCAACTTGCCCTTCTTCCCGAACATCATCACACCCTTCATAGGCGAAACCCGGAGCAATACCCGCTCACCAACCATGAATGCAACATCACGAACCTTCTGATCCGCATAACTCTTCTGTCCAGATTGGGCTGTACGAAGTCGATCCTGAATCAACTTAACCTTTTCCAGGACATCCTGAACCAAGTCTGTACCCAAAAGTCTAGCCTCGCCTGGTTCGAACCAACCCACTGGAGACCGGCACCGCCTACCATACAAGGCCTCATACGGAGCCATCTAAATGCTTGACTGGTAACTGTTATTGTAAGCAAACTCCGCAAGTAGTAAGAACTGATCCCAAGCACCCCCCAAAATCTATTACATACGCACTAAGCATATCCTCCAGTATCTGAATAGTGCGTTCGGACTACCCGTCCGTATGAGGGTGAAATGATGTACTCAACTCTACCCAGTTACCCAACTCACGCTGTACTGCCCTCCAAAATTGTGAGGTAAACTGTGTACCCCGGTAAGAGATGATAGATACTGGTACACCGTGAAGTCTGACAATCTTGCGAATATATACCTGAGCTAACAGCTCTGAAGAGTAGAATCACAGGAATGAAATGAGCCGATTTGGTCAGCCTATCCACAATCACCCAAATTGCATCAAACTTTCGCTGAGTCCGTGGGAGCCCAACAACGAAATCCATAGTGATCCGCTCCCATTTTCATTCTGGAATCTCTAACTTCTGAAGTAATCCACCCGGTCGCTGATGCTCATATTTCACCTGTTGACAATTTAGACACTGAGATACATACCCCACTATGTCTTTCTTCAACCGCCTCCACCAATAGTGTTGTCTCAAGTCCTGATACATCTTTGCAGCACCCGGATGAATGGAGTACCGTGAACTGTGAGCCTCCTAGAGAATCAACTCACGCAAGTCATCCATATTAGGCACACATAGCCTGCCTTGCATCCGTAATACATCATCATCTCCAATAGTGACTTCCTTGGCATCACCGTGTTGAAATGTATCCTTAAGGACAAGCAGATGGGGGTCATCATACTGACGTTCCCTGATACGATCATAAAGTGAAGACTGAGAAACCACGCAAGCAAAAATCCGACTCGACTCGGAAACATCCAATCTAACAAACTGGTTGGCCAAGGCCTGAACATCCATGGCTAAAGGCCTCTCTGCTACCGGTAAATATGCTAAGCTGCCCAAACTCTATGCCTTACGACTCAAGGCATCGGCCACCACATTAGCCTTCCCCGGATGATAGAGAATGGTGATATCATAATCCTTAAGCAACTCCAACCATCTCCGCTGCCGCAAATTAAGATCCTTCTGTTTAAATAAATGTTGTAGACTTCGGTGATCGGTGTAGACTTCACAATGGACACCGTACAAATAATGCCGCTAAATTTTTAAGGCATGAACAATAGCTTCTAACTCTAGGTCATGTACAAGATAATTCTTCTCATGCACCTTTAACTGTCTGGACGCATAAGCAATCACCCTATCGTCTTGCATCAACACTGCACCGAGACCAATACGCGATGCATCACAATACATAGTATAAGATCCTGTACCTATAGGTAATACCAATACTAGGGCTGTAGTCAAAACTGTCTTGAGCTTTTGGAAGCTTTCCTCACATTCCTCGGTCCACCTGAATGGAGGACCATTCTGGGTTAATTTGGTCATAGATGTAGCAATAGAAGAGAAACCCTTTACAAATCGGCGATAATACCCAGCCAAACCAAGGAAACTCCGAATTTCCGTAAGTGGGTCTGGACCAACTCTGCACTGCTTCAATCTTCTTTAGATCTACCTTGATCCCCTCGCACGAAACTATATGACCCAAAAATCCCACTGAATCAAGCCAGAATTCACACTTTGAAAATTTTGCATATAACTTCTTTTCTCTCAAAATTTGAAGCACAGTCCTCAGGTGTTGTTCATGATCTTCCTAACTCCGGGAATACACCAGAATGTCGTCAATAAACACAATGACGAAGGAATCAAGATAGGGCTGAAATACACTATTCATTAAGTGCATAAATGATGTTGGGGCATTGGTCAGCCCAAAAGACATCACAAGGAACTCGTAATGACCGTACCGAGTCCTGAAAGCAGTCTTTGGGATATCTGGATCTCGAATCTTCAACTGATGATAGCCTGAACACAAGTCAATTTTTGAGAATACCCTGGCACCCTGAAGCTGATCAAATAGGTCATCAATACGTGGTAATGGATATCTGTTCTTCACTGTAATCTTGTTCAACTGGCGGTAATCAATATATATCCGCATAGAACCATCCTTCTTCTTTACAAATAAGACAGGAGCACCCCAAGGTGATACACTGGGCCGAATGAAACCTTTATCAAGCAACTCCTGTAACTGTTCTTTTAGTTATTTCAACTCTGCTGGGGCCATACGATATGGTGGAATAGAAATGGCCTGAGTTTCCGGTAACAAATCAATGCCAAAGTCAACATCCCTGTCGGGTGGCATACCCGGAAGATCCGCTGGAAATACATCAGGAAAATCCATTAATACAGGAACTGACTCCACATTAGGAGTATCAATACTAACATCTCTCACATAGGCCAGATACGCATCACACCCCTTCTCAACCATTCGTTGAGCTTTAAGAAATGAAACAACCCTGCTAGGAACATGATCTGAGGTACCTCTCCACTATAGCCGCGGTAGACCTGGCATAGCCAATGTCACCATCTTGGCGTAACAATCAAGAATAGCGTGATAGGGCGACAACCAGTACATGCCCAAAATAATATCGAAATCCACCATACTGAGCAATAATAAATCAGCTCTGGTCTCAAAACCACTGATAATAATTAAACACAACCGATACATACGATCCACAATAATAGATTCACCAACGGGTGTAGATACATAAACAGAAGAACTCAAGGAATCACGTGATACGCCCAAATACGGGGCAAAATAAGATGACACATAAGAATAAGTGGAGCCTGGATCAAATAAGAATGACGCATCTCTATGAGAGACCGGAATAATACCTGTGATAACAGAATCGGATGCAACATCTGTCCTAGCAGGAAGGGTATAATATATGGTCTGGCCTCCCCCTTCTAGGGCGACCTCTACCTGCCCGACCTCTACCTCTAGCTGGTTGTGCAGGTGGAGTGGCAACTGGTGCAGAAATCATGGCCTGAGAAGCCGGAGGACCCTGTGGAATAGCTGGGGCCTGAGATATCTGTGGAGGTACACCCCTCCTAAATCTGGGGCAATCTCTCATAATATGGCGAGTGTCACCACACTCAAAATAAGCCCTCGAAGGACGTGGTTGCTGGGACTGGCTCGGCCTGATCGACTAGACTGTCCGCTGAAAGCACTCCGTACAAGAGGTACAGAAGACACTGGTGGTGCATAATATGGAACCTGAGGTCTGGGAGTAGTCGGAATACCACTGGAAGTGCTGAATGAATAGGATGGCTGACATAACCTCTACCATGTCGGGCTGCAGCTGGGGCACGAGAATTATTATATGTGCCAGAATATCGGGGTCTCTTAGCTTCCCTCTCTTCCCTCTCCCGAGTTCGCATACCTTCCAATATTCTAGCAATTGACACCACCTGTTGGTATGTGATGTCCATCTCTAGCTCTCGGGCCATACTGTATCTGATACTAGGGTGAAGACCCTCATTAAATCTATGAACCCGCTCTCAAATAGTAGCAACTAAGGTTGGTGCATGCCTAGCCAAATCACTGAATCGGACCGCATATTCTGACACGGTCATAGAACCCTGGCGCAGCTGCTCAAACTCTATGCGCCAAGCATCCCTAAGACTCTGAGGAACATACTCCCTCAAGAACATATCTAAAAATTGAGTCCAAGTAAGTGAAGTTGCCTCAGCCGGACTATCCAACTCATATGCCCGCCACCACTGGTAGGCTTCTCCTCTAAACTGGAATGCCGTGAAAGAAACTCCACTGGAATCCACAATACCCATAGTACGAAGGATATGGTGACATTCCTCTAGAAAACCCTGAGCATCCTCTGAATCTAGACCGCTGAAAGTGGGAGTGTGGTACTTCTTATACCTCTCGAGCCTGAGCTGCTCTCCCTCTGAAACTGCTGTCCTAATCTCAGGCCGAACCGGGACAACTGGCTGCACTGGTATAACCTCTGGGGCATGGTCAACTTGGGCACGTGGCTCTAGAGTATGGGCGGCGGGAGTCTGTGCTCCTCCCCCAGCCTAACATGTGGCAGGAGCAAGTGGAATTAATCTTGCCTGAGCTAAAGTGCCAAACATGCTCAAAAACTGGGCAAGAGTCTCTTGAAGTGCAGGAGTAGTAACATGCGTCTCAGGTGCCTGCTCTCCAACTGGAGCTACTGGTGGCTCTGGTACAGAAGTTCGTGCAGATGCTCTGGCTGCACCATGTGGTCTTCCTCGGCCTCTGCCCCGACCTTGGCCTCTTGCGGCTCCAACATGGGGCACGAGTGTCTGATCATCAGATCCAGTTGTGCGTGTCCTCACCATCTATGAGAGAATAGAAAGACAATTGTTAAGAACCTTGAAATCAACAAAGGCGCACGATAAGGAATCAAAGAAGTGAATAATTCCTAACAGTTCCATAGCCTCTCGAAGATAAGTACATACGTCTCCGTATCGATCCGCAAGACTCTACTAAACCTGCTTGTGACTCATAACACCTATGAACCTAGTGCTCTGATACCAACCTGTCACGACCCCAAATTCCCTCTGTAGGAGGTCGTGATGGCACCTAGTCTCTAAGACTAGGTAAGCCTATCAATGCGGAATAATCATAAATATCTGAAATAAATAAATTATAATTCAAATAATTATAACTCCCAAAACCCGGTAGAAATAAGTCACAAGCTTCTAAGAATTTATTCTCAATGTCTCTATATATCAAGGTCTAAATAAAATAAAAGGAAGCAACATAAAATGATAGAAGGGGACTCCGGAGTCTGCGGACGTTGGCAGATATACCTCGAAGTCTCCGTGCGCAGGTAACTCACTGACGTTTAGGCTGGTAAAATGTACCTGGATCTGCATAAAAAGATGTGCAAAAGCGTAGTATGAGTACACCACAGCGGTACCCAGTAAGTGCCAAGCCTAACCTCGGTAGAGTAGTGACGAGGTCAGGTGAGGCCCTACTGGAATATAATAATGGCATGGTAAAATATTTATCAATGTAGTAAAATAAAATGACATTGGAAATGAATCAAATAGTATGTCACATTTAATGACACTAAATAATTACAAATAATATCTCGTGGAATCAAAACAGAATTTCCTTCAACTTTATGAAAATCACAACAATTAATCAAAGGCAACTGCGACCATAAATCAATATCAACAAGGGCACTACCGAGGTACCGCCTCGTAGTCCCAAATTATAAATAATTTCACAATATCTCATTTTCTTATATCACCGCGGGAGCCTTCACAATTAATTTAAAAAATATATTTTTTCCGATATAGCATCCCGCGTTTTAGCCTCCCTTATCACACCACATGACTTCTAGTAGTCACCCCTACTAGTCACGCGTATCAAGCCACCCTTATCTCACAGCATGCGTTTCAATCCCCAGACCTTATACCACCGCATGCGTATCAATATCACAATATATTACAATTTGCACCTCAAGTACCCAATATTTCAATTTTCCAAAAATAAATCAACAACAATATTTTTCAATAATAAAGAGCTCACGGCTCATGCCAAAATAATTCAAAAATAATATTTTTTCACAATAAAGAGCTCACGGCTCTATCACAATGAGTACCAAAAATCTTGCGAAAATAATCAAGAATAAAATAATTCAGGAAAAAAATATTTCATATTAATAATACTTAATTTAAAGAAAAATCAACCTTCAAATAATACACAGTATAAAAGAAACTAAGTTTCAATCAAACAGGTAAAATAATTAGCAGGAAAATGTCAAGCAAATTTAAGGTATACAAATCAAATCATTAATGGAGAATATAACAAGATTTAATAATTTAATTAATATGTAACAGTGATCTTCATAATTTAAACACATAATCCTTCACATTTAGTCCGTGTACACACTCATCACCTCGTGTACACGACTTTTATCACATTATAATTAATACCAATCATAGGAAAATTTCTCTCACACAAGGTTAGACAAGTCACTTACTTCGACTTGCTCCAATTTAACCAAGTATTATGCTTTTTTCTCGATTTTTCGACTCCGATCGACTCGTATCTAGTCATAAGTAATTCGATACAGTCAACAAAAATTATATGAATCAATTTCATAAGAAAATACTATATTTTTCAATAAAATCCGAAATTAGCTCAAAATTTGTCCGTGGGGCCCACATCTCGGAATCCGGCGAAACTTATAAAATCCGATAACCCATTCAATTACGAGTCCAACCATACCAGTTTTACTCCAATCGGACTCCGGATCGACACTGAAATCTCAAAAATTTATTTCTATGAGATTTCTAAAAAATTTCAAATTTCAATCTCAAAACACTAATTAAATGGTAAAAATAATGATATATTTGTGTATATAGACCAAATCCGAGTTGGAATCAATTACTCCAAATGTCTTTCCTTGAAAATCTGTCAAAAGTCGCCTCTGTTCAAGCTCAAGTTTATCAAAAATGGCAAATGTTGAATGCCACTGTTTTTTATAACTTACAGATCTGTCCAGTTCGATCTTGGGAGCTCGATCTGTCCAGTTCGATCTTGGGAGATCGATCTGTCCCGTTCGATCTTGGGACCTCGATTTTGTGAGGGACCTCGATTTGTCAGGGACCTCGATTGTAAGGGACCTCGATTTTATCAGGGAGCTCAATTTTGTCAGGGAGCTCGATTTTGTCAGGGAGCTCGATTTTGACAGGGACCTCAATTTTGACAGGCAGCCCGATATTGACAGCATTTCCAGCAGAAAAATTGGAGCAGCTAAGTCCCACTTTTGATCCGTTAACCATCCGAAACTCACCCGAGACCCTCGGGACCTCAACCCAAAACACCAACAAGTCCTAAAACATCACACAAACTTATTTGAAACCTCAAATCACATCAAACAACGCTAAAATCATGAATCATGCTCCAATTCAAGCTTAATGAAACTTAGAATTTTCAACTTCTACATTCGATGTCGAAACCTATCAAATCAAGTCCGATTGACCTCAAATTTTGCATTCAAGTTATAAATGACATAACGGAGTTGTAAAAATTTTCAGAACTGGATTCCGACCCCGATATCAAAAAGTCAACTCCCCGGTCAAACTTTCAAACTTTAAATTCCTATTTTAGCCATTTCAAGCCTAATTTCACTACACACTTCCAAATAAAATTCCGATTACGCTCCTAAGTCCAAAATTACCATACGGAGCTGTTGGAATCATCAAAATTCTATTCCGAAGTCATTTGCACATAATTCGATATCCGGTCACTATTTGAACTCAAACTTTAAATTTTTCATCAAAATTTCATATCTCGGGCTAGGGACCTCGGAATTTGATTTCGAGCATACGCCCAAGTCCCAATTCACGATACGGACCTACCGGAGCTGTCAAAATACTGATATGAGTCTGTTTGCTCAAAATATTGACCAAAGTCAACTCAGTTGTGTTTTAAACATTTAATTCACATTTTAATTCATTTTTCACGTGAAAACTTTTCGGAAAATTTTTACGGACTGTACATGCAAGTCGAGTAATGGTAAATAGTGCTTAGATCATATAATTAATTATTAAATTTAAAGATGATATTTTGGGTCATCACAAACGGTTATGCGGTCCGCAAAGTGACCGCAGAAATGGCCCTCGGGGGTCTGAACATACGGCTCAGGTATGCGGCTAGTATGCGGTCCGCATACTCGTTCTGCGGTCGCATAATGCATCGCAGAACTCCCTCCACGAAAACCCAAGAGGGATTATGCGATCGATATGCAGTCCGCATAGTAGTTATGCGGTCGCATAATCGACCGCAAAGCTGACCTCAAACTGGCCAACGTACTACTTCACTCTGTGGCCATTATGCGGTCCGCAGAGTGATTATGCGGCCGCATAATGGGCCGCAGAAATGCGTTCTTCTGCGAAATATTTTTCTCTCAGTCCGTAGGGTACTGTTCAATCTATAAAGTTCGAACCGCGGCTCGCAAGCTCTCCGCGAAGAATTTCTGCTATAATAACGCAGGAATCTAACTTGGCACCACGAAACCCCGAGTTTTTTATTAAAATATTTTACGGGTCCTTATATCCTCCCAACTAAAGCGAAGTAAATCTTCAGGATTTGCAATTTTAACTTCCTTGAGCATTCGTCTTTTCAAATCATAAACTGATATGCCTTATGAGTTTTCAGGCTTTGCAAGAGAAAGAGAGAGAGAGAGAGAGAGAGAGAGAGAGAGAGAGAGAGAGAGAGAGAGAGAGAGAAAGAGACATATGACCAACTAAAGCGAAGTGAATCTTCAGGCTTTGCAAAAGAGAGAGAGAGAGAGAGAGAGAGAGAGAGAGAGAGAGAGAGAGAGAGAGTGGGCAAGTATAAATGGATAAGGAAATAAATAATATTCCTTATTCAATTCCTAATATAAAGAGATACTCATTTAAAACTTATTTGTATATAATTGGTAAATTATATATGACCATGTAATTAAATTTAAACATGAGTAGGGAGGGTAATAAGGTTCAAATAGTGTATAGGAAGGTAAAAATCCCTTTTAGAAATTAGTATTTTGAGTTTAATTACTTGTTGGCTTGTAAGAGTTTTCATAATTACAAGGCCCAAAGAAAAATTTAATGCTTTATTATTTTTAAACTTATTATATAAAAATATTTTTCACATGTAAAATTTATTCGGTACGGTTCGGTATTTTTTCGGTTTATTTTTATAAAATAAAAAACCTACCCTAAATATTGGTGTGGTTATAGATTTATATAAAATCTACGGTTTCTTTAAAAGAAACCTAAAAATCGATTCGACGCGGTACGGTTCAGTCGGTTTTCGAATACCCATTGACACCCCTAGTATGCCCTAGCATTTCAAATATTTATTTAGAATTTAATTAGAAATATTGAATTTCACTATTTGCTGAAAAGCAGGCACTCCTCGAGCAGGGTAAAAACACACACACACACACACACACACACACACATATATATATATATATATATATATATATATATATATATATATATGGCAACAAGCTTTAATCAACAAGCAGGGTAAATACACACACATAATTATATATACTCTTTGAAAAAGAAAGAAAGTGAGGCTTACTTAAATTGGCAACAAGCTTAGAACTAGCTCTATATAATTAGCTATCATCATCCATACATGCCTGTAGAGCTTTAATCATCAAATTAAGCATGTGAATTAGGCTGAATACATCTAGAGACATTTAAAATTGACACCACTTTTCATTTTGACACCTAAACTTAAGGGTGTTCCAATTGAGCAATTATTGTACCTTAAACTTTTTCAATTAGACACATTTTGCTAAGTTGGCACATAGAGTGAACTTCACCTAAAATAGGCGCGTGAAAAACCCAAAAAACAGATTTTTTCTTCTTATTTCTTTCTTCTTCTTCTTCTTCTTTTCTCTCCACCATCACTTCCACCATTGTCTCCCCCACTTTCACCATTGTTGTGCCTCTATCATTAATTTAGCCCGAAAGTTTGAACCAGCAATCGTCTAAGTTGATTGAAACCGAAGTGAGACCGTATTCTTCATTTGAAGTCAAAACACCATTAATGGAATCTTTAAGAAAGCTTGAAGGTTTAAAATGGGTTACTTGATTTGATGAAAATTTGAGAAATTAATATTGGGGTTGTCTTCGAGTCTTCGTGGGGAAACTTTAGCTGAAGTTATAACAAATTTGGAGGAGTTTCTCTTGAAATTTTGGATTAAAATCGTGGTTGGAACAAGAATACGCATGAAGATAGTGAAGAACACCAAGAATAATGATTTCAAGAACAACAATATGTCCTTCTTTTGTCTTTTCTTTTGTTAATAATGTGTCAATTTCTGATTGGGTGTAAATTAAAGTTTTTTTTTCTTTTTGAGAATGTTATTTTATTTTGTTTATTAAATAGATTTTTAAATAGTTTTTTTTTAAACTAAAAATGATATATGATTTTTTTATTTGTCATTCGCCATGTCAGCAGCGAGTGCATCGCACACACTTTGTAAGTTTGGCTAATTGTCAAAAAAGTGTCTAATTGAAAAAATTTAGGGTACTATAAGTGTTCAATTGGAATACCCTTAAGTTTAGGTGTCTAAATGAAAAATGGTGCAAAGATCAGATTAATCCAATTGAAAGGTGGGTTGACTTTAAACACGGGAATGTGGCTGGTGGGTTGCCTAATTACCTTAGAATATTATAATGTTAGATCCTAATTTGATGTTTAATTTTGGAAATGGTCCTTCCTCTAATGGTTTCTTCATTAACCAAACCCACAAAAGGGGCGAATATTAGCAAAGATTTGTTATTTAAAAAAGTGTCATTGCAGAAAAAGAAATCAAAATAATGTATGTACGTAGTACGTACATTAATTTCTCAAATAGAAGAAATTAGTTTTACAAAGATAAATGTAGAGATCGAGAGGTCTCTATTTCCTTCAAATAATATCCGGATATATAGGTCGTGTATGTCACGTTTCATCCAACAGTACAAGGACCTAGTTTCGAATAATGATCAGATAAAAAGAAAGGTATTCCCTGATTCATTCCACGATCTAGATCACGTAAGATTTTGAATTGCTCAACCCAATGACCCATAAATATATATGGGTTTTAAAAAATGTTCCATGAAAACGACAAGGGCAACCCGGTACACTGAACTCCCGCTATGCGCGGGATCGGAGAATGGCCGGACCACAAGAATTTATATGAGAAAGACAAGAAAATTATAAAACTATCACTGGATCTTTTTTACCACTAGTCTATATATAATATATCTCATGTTTCATTCAACTTTAGGACCTTCATAGTACTAGTATATACGATCGAATAAAAAAATGTATTCCGTTACTCATTCCACGATATCACATTAAATTTCAAGTTGGTCAACCTGCACATATATATGAGTTTAATAAATGTTCCACGCGAACGGTGAGAAAATTATAAATTTATGACTGAATCTTTTTTTGGCAAATTTTAAATCTTATCTAAGGTTGTCTCGCGAATCTAAGATTTCTAGTACCTTTAAACACGTGCATCATTCAACATTCTTAGAACACGAGTGTCATCGGTTAATATTATATCAATTTAAAAAAATATATACATAAATGATTTTTGCCTATAATTCCGCCCCTGAATTCTGGTAGATTATGAACTACTCCAATAAATATCAATCGGTGCCTTAAGCCTGAACAATTCATTGGCAGTGTGAAAGAGAAGGAGTGCCTTTCTGAAATGGAAGAGGCTCTGCTGCCATTGAATGATGTGATAATCAGCAAAAGGGTGGTGTTTAAAGAAGAGGTGAAAGAAGTGAGTCGCTTAGCAATTCCTATGATAGTTGGGACGATGTGCCAATACCTCTTACGCTATGCACCAATGGTTATGTTGGGTCACTTAAGTGAACTCTCCCTCTCTAGTGCCTCTATCGCCACATCTTATTGCACTGTTACTGGCTTTGCTATTCTTGTAAGCTAGCTAGCTACCTACCTCCTTTTTCTCTTTTAAATTTTCTGATTTTTGTTGACTGATTAAAGCTGGTTGAATCTGAATCTGGGTACTGCAGTTTGGAATGGCAAGTGGACTAGAAACTTTATGTGGACAGGCCTATGGAGCAAGGCAGTATCAGAAAGTTGGCACTATTACTTATGCTGCACTCATATTTCTTTTATTCTTTTGTTTGCCAATATCTCTTCTATGGATCTACACTGAAAATTTGCTTTTATGGATTGGCCAAGACCCATCAATCTCTGTTGAAGCTGGAAAATATTCAATTTGGCTCATCCCAACTCTCTTTCCCTATGCTATTCTTCAGTCATTGTTTTGCTATTTCCAGGCTCAAAGCTTGATCCTTCCAATCTTATGGAGCTCAATCGTTTCTCTATGTTTTAACATACCTCTCAGTTGGGCTTTCATATTCAAATTTAATTTTGGGACCATTGGTGCAGCTATAGCAATTGGTTTATCATATTGGTTGAACGTCATCTTGCTTGTGATTTATTTGAAGTATTCGTCAACCTGTAAAAAGACACGTCCTTTTTTCTCAAAGGATGTTTTCCATGTTATGCCAGAGTTCTTCCAATTTGCTTTTCCATCTGCTGGAATGGTTGGGTACATATTTTATTGTCAACTTTATATAAGTTTAGTATTTCCAGAATTTTGATATTCCCTTAGTCTTGCTTCTGATATCTTATTATCGAAGGCTTCATTATTAATTTTATATCTTCTTCGTAGTTTGAGATGGTGGGCAGTCGAGATAATTACATTACTCGGTGGATTGTTGCCAAATCCACAACTAGAGACTTCTGTTCTATCTATTTGGTATGCAACTCTACAACCTTTTCATATTCCATTTCATGCCTTCAATTCTTTAAATACTTAATTCATCCTTTTCCTATTTTTTAACAGTTAAATTTCAAAATGATGTGTCTGTTCTAATAAGGTTGAAGCCCTGTTCTGAAACGTTACAAACCCAACTGAAATTCTGAAATTATCTGTTAACGTTCTGCATATAAGATTGTTGTTTCACTTCAAAATCAGTCGCTTCATAACATCTCCAAACATGATTGTTGTGTCCCAGGAAAGCATTTTCTGCAGCGCCAAAGTCTGTTTAGGCAATGTTAATATTACATCTTACAGTCTGATTATGTTTTTCCTTATAAATTTCTAACACACAAAGTACATTGTTTGAATTTCTTTGGATATGCAGCCTTACAACATCTTCAATACACTTCAACTTACCCTTTTCTTTCGGTGCTGCTGCAAGGTTAATTTTCTCTTCAACATATTTCCTTACACTGATTATGTTTGGTGTAAAGAAAGAATCGTAGTATGGTTCAAATTAAATGACATTCTTAAATTACTTCATAACTATTTTGTAGCATTCGAATTTCAAATGAGTTAGGAGCTGGGAATCCAAAAGCAGCAAGAGTTTCTATATATGCAGTCTTCACTCTAGCAGCTGCAGAGTTTCTTCTAGCAAGTGGAATTCTGTTTTCCTTGCGTAATGTATGGGGATATGCTTTCACACATGACCAAGAAGTCGTCGATCTTATCACAGAAATTACTCCTCTTCTCTGCCTCTCCATCATCGTTTATAGTACAGTTACTGTATTATCAGGTCATTTTTTCCATCACTACTCTTTTCGTCTAGTTTAATAAACAATATTCAAAATGGTTACATCTCGTATTTTCTTATACTCTATTGCTACCGGTTGTCTCTTTTGCTTTGGTTACTGCTTCTTTTTTTATGGTTTTTTCGTTGATGTTTTTCTTTTCAATTATGTTGTGACTGTTTTTTCTGAGCCGGAGGTCTCTCGGAAACAACATCTCTACTTTCATAAGGTAGGAGTAAGGTTTGTGTACACACTACCCTCCCCAGACCCCACTTGTGAGATTACACTAGGATTGTTATTGTTGTTGTATAGATAGTTGAAATGCAGTTAATTACTAGTAGTAGTTTATTAACATGCTTTCTTTTTCCTGCATCAGAAGTAGCAAGAGGAAGTGGATGGCAAAAATTAGGGGCCTATGTGAATTTAGGATCATATTACTTGGTTGGAATTCCTGCTTCTTTACTCATGGGATTTGTTTGGAATTGGAAAGCAAAGGGCCTTTGGTGTGGATTATTGATGGGGTCAACAGTGCAAGCTATTCTGCTCTGTATTATTACTGGTCTCACAGATTGGGAAAAACTGGTAGCTAACACAAAAGATGAAAATAGTGTTTTTTCTATTTTTACTTTGAAGCATTAAAAACTCTGATTATTTCTGGTTTAATTTCAACTTTACAGGCCAAGGAAGCAAGAGAAAGATTGTTTGATAGGAAGATTTGCGGGAATAAATGACTCAAATGAATGATGATCTAAAAGCTAGCACAGCTTAATTTGGGTAGATGTTTTTCCTAGCATATGTCTCTACTTGAGCAGTGACGTTACGAACATTTTGCTCTTAAGATATCTGAGTATTTGAAGCGCCTTCTACTCAAATCACCAAGGTAGCACAAGACGCTTTAACTTCAAGAAAGTAAATCCATACTCAAAGGAATTCTTCCGTTTAGAATAATTCATATGGTTTAATGCCTTTATTCACTACTTTAATCAAAAGTGCATCGTCATGCTGAGATAGTGATATACTTCTTGCTGGTCTCTTGCAGAAACCCCAACTTGAGACTCCAGTCCTTTCAATATGATAAATTTTTTACTACAGTCTTAGAATTGCAACCATTTTCTATAACAAGTATCCGACAAAGTAAGCAAGCATCTTTCACAATCTATATCTATATCTATATAAATATATAAAAGAGGGGCCTAACAAGTTGATGTACATTTTGTTTTTTCCTCCAATTTTTGACTTTTAGCCTTATTTTTCATCCTATTTTAAATAATAAAAAACAGTTTCTAATCCTTTAGAACCGTCATGTTTTAATTGTAACGTTGCTTCTACATAATTCCTCCTCTTAATTAGGGCTTTATTGTCTTCCTCTTCTTCCTTTCTAACATCAATCTCATCATTTCATAACGTATTTCCTTTTACTCTTCTTCCTCCCACTGGCCAGCAGTAAAACTCTTCTTTTCATCTTCGATTATTTTTTCTTCTTTCGTTTCTCACTCAGCTTCTTTCTCAGAGGTAAGTGATTTGCTTATCTCTCATGTTTCGTTGGCCTTTTATTTATTTCTATATCGGAATTCTTGGTTCTTCTTACTCGCCAAAGATATATCTCCTCTTTTCAGGTTTGAGATTTGTTTGTTCGACTAAATATTTGGTGAGTATTTTAACTATATGTGTATCCAGTATTCTTTATTTCTTCCTGATTTTAAGTTTGCTGTAGCACTGAAGTTTGCATCTTTTGGCATATTTTCTTTTTCTTTTTGTGATATTCAATTAATTTCCATCGAATATACATAAAAATCATTATACAGTTATGTGGACTTTTGAGATAATGCCTTTGCTTGACGCTGTGTCCGGTGCACTATTAGCCTACATTGATTTTTTCCTTTGGATTCTTTGAGAATTAATTTGACCAATTTTAGAGTAAAATCAGATGAATTTATCATTTGAAAATAATTCTTAGATAATCTTTCAAAAATGCCTGCAAAGATTGTAATCAAATTATAAATACAAAATGAACGGTTATATGAAAACGATATAGTATTTTAAACGGATATAAAATGAAGAAATTTGACTTGTACAATGACCCAAATAACCAACAATATTGCCCTATACTATAGTCTATAAATACCAAACAGTTGACAACTTATTATCTTCTCTTCACAATTTATTAGCTAAATTAAAAAATACCTTGAGAAATACTTTTGGATAGTACTTTGAGAAATAAACACACTTCTGAAATACAGTGGGTTTGGTGATTAAAAGGGGAAAATCTTCAAAAACTATTTGCTTTATATATTTTAAGAAAATGGACCCAAAAAGATAATCTTTTGTTACTCCCGTAATTTCCTTTTTATAGAGATTTGAATAGATTCAAAATGGGGTAAGAGAGCACATCAAATTCCAAACCTGATAATGCGATTATGGAAGCAATGAGACACCAACTTTATATTGAATTTAATATGATCTCACCCCTACGAATAGTACATAGATTTGTTTGGCTTTGGTATCTTTCATTTTGGTATTGAAGGTAAGAGAAATCGATACAATGCCTTAGAAAAATCTGTTTATAATTTTTTTTTGTCTATATTCTAGATTCTAACTTGGCTTAAAATTATTACTCTTTGGTTTGCTTATTATTTAGAATTTAATGATTTTTCTGAGATATTTTAATTTTTTATGTTTCTCAGCTTTCTTAATTCATATTCAATTTTTAAAATTTTTCTTAACTTAACAACCATTTAGTAATAACTAATTAGGATTAATGAGCAAAACTCTATGGTCTCATTTGTAGGGAAAATCTCATGTTGTTTGTTTGATAGAGGCTAATGGAAGATAAAATGGAGGTACTTCATTGGAATAGAACTAATGTTGTTTCATCTCGATATGGGAGTGTGAGCATTGCCCACTTTAGGTAGAGATTAATCATTTGTTGTGGTCTAAGTATCTTTGACCTCTTCTTTGACTTGTGATGTTGTGCCGATGAACCTTGCTGATATAGTATTTATTTTTGCTTTCCTTTTCCTTTTCCTTTTCCTTTTTTCAGCATTTTGCATGCTTCCAATTGTATATAGATAATGCTCACATGAATCTTTAGAAAAGGGGCACTGTATTGTGCATCAAGTTCTTATATTTGTGGAATAGACGTAAGGTAATTACATGCAGTCTTTTTCTCCCTTGTAAATTGCAAGTAGTTGTGAGAACTGTTACATAGATTTTCAGATCGACTTGGGTGATGCCCGACTCTCCAACGACCTTTTTTTCTGTTACGAGTGATGCAAGTTTACGAAGGAACTGAAGAGAATTTGGAAGCCTGCCAAGTCTACATCGCAAGAGTTTTATGGAATGAAAGAAAGTAGATATCTTTTTGAGGAAAAGTATAACGTTATACACTCATTGATGATCAAGTGTCTTAGTTTATTAGCCCTTTGGTGTAAATTGCATTTTATAATGATGAGAATACATGGTAGAATACGTTCCTTCTATGGAAAAAATATCTGCTATATTAAGTGATTATGTAGGTGCAGAAAGATTCATACGTTTTGAATATATTTTTTTATTTGAGATTTGGATCGGAATAGTATTTTTTGTCCACTTTTTGTTTCTCCAAAGCAATATCGTATTTGTCATTATATATGAGTTTGTTTCATTTCGAACAATTGCGTATTCTATAAAAGATTTAACCCATCGCGCAAGGCAACTCTTATATTTGTTGAATTATATGCTCTCAGTTCATTTAAAAATTTAAGTTTAGTAAAAATGACAAAAAATTACGACAACAATTAAAAAAAAAAAAAGAGAGAGTGTTGAGTGTTTATGAGTATTATTATATTGCCATGAAAGATGTGGAGGAGGGGCAATAGAATTTGAAAGCAACAACCGAGTTTAAAAAGCGATGTATTACCATTGTCATGCCTTTTGGAGCTCTCATATTAAAGAAATGGAGGTTAACTTTAGTCGGTCGATTCACGACATGTCTTAAGTCTTCCGACATGCTTTTAGCATTTTTCAATGAGCTGTAAGTTAGATGACTAGTTAGACGACGATAAACTCTATTTTAATGGTTTTAAGTAAATGGAGTAGTTTTAATTCCTTTTTAAACTTTATTTTGTTAAATAGTTTTTAACTTTGAACGTCTCCTATTTCGGAGTTAGTAAAGTGCGTGAATAAATTTTAAAATTGGTGATATTATGAGTGTTGGAGCTAACGAGAGGATATTTATATTGTGTATATTAATGCATAAAAATTGTACACTAAATTTATAACAAGATCATATGGCACATTTAATTTATTTCTGATCGCGCGAGGCGCGGACAACTTAACTAGTCTTAAAATATTTGAAGCTCACAGATAATAAACCACGTATTAGGAACAACATATATAGAGTTGGTACTAATTGTGCATTGGGTCTTCATCTGTTACGTTGGAAGTGACATCAAGTAGAGCTAGCTATTCATGGAAGTGTTGGAAAAATTGTTATGGAGAATAGGAGTTAACTTGAGGCGTGTCAAGGACATTGTCCTTAAAGATATTTCGTCCACACAGTGATATATAAAATTAGGCGTATCCCCCAGGATTCAACAAGCTCTTCCAGTTATTAAATTGGGAACAAAACTAACAAAAAATTTAAGAAAGAGAACCAGCATATAAGAGGAAAAGATGATTCAGAAAGTTGTATTAGAAAGTTATGTTAGGAAGTGTGTCTTTAGCTCTCCAAAGACCATGATTATATAGGTGTTGCTCCAACGGCTAGATAACGGCTAGTAACGACTAGTTTGACTCTATTAAATGTAAAATAATTTACTAAATAATAAGTAGATGTAAATAATATTTCAAAGAGAAAAGATTTTTCAAACCAAGATGGACATTACCTTTTGAGATATCACTAATTTTACAAGAATCCCACATATATCTCAAAAGGGATATAAAAAATAAATAGTAAACAAAAAAAAAAGAGTATAATTTGATGGGTTTCGGGCATAATAAAATTCACCTGGTGTCTTATAGACTATGAACCAGATATAGATAAAATAAAATTTAACTTACTGAATAATTGGTGAAGTTGATAACTTCTTTGAACCAAAAATTCTTGTTGTAAGCTAGGGACCTTATTCATCATATTACACCCCCACAATTTCTGTTGTTATCGCGGTTTTGCGCTAATAGGCCATGCGCGTGCCTGATTTTCATGAGTGCTCTAGAAATTTCGTCACAAATTTCATAGGAGCGGCCCCACTCCACACTCATATAGGTCCATCCATCAAGTGTATTCTGCAGCGCAATATACCACCTACAAAAGACTATGGATTATTGGATTAAGAGTATAATAACTCAACCTCACATTCCTTGAAGTCTTGCACTATATACACACACACCATAGGAAGAGACATAATTTAATAGTGCATATTTGATCAACTAATAACTTATTATTACCCATATGAACCTACTTCATGGGATTTTCAATCACATAGATTGGGTTACCATCATTGTCGATACATCTCAAATTAGCAAAAATCTCAACCCCTCGATGTTTCACTTATAAGTCAAAGGATAGGCTAAATCCCCTTTTGACTTCACATTATATGTATGAAAAATAATTCTTATCTCTAAACAATTGCTTTATCACATTATGTCTCAAGAGAATATATCTACTCTTCCCATTGAAAGATTTATTTTCTTACAATGGCTATTGCATCTTGGCAATCACAATTCATCGACACAAATATGGTCGGTTTAATTCCCAGTGGAATTCTCGCCAAGAGGTTGCTTAATCAACCTCATTGCCAGGCAATTCGAATATCATAACATCCATCAAAAGGTAATCTCACAATTAGTAGTGAGTTTTTCTCATCTGAATCAGAGATTCAATGTCATCACTATATCTTCTCATACAGTGGAAAATTCACATACATCATACTAACTCATAGTACTTTACAAGTAAGGCATAAAATTATCTCAAATGAAAATAAACTTGACTTCCATACAAGCGTCATTTGAAACATCTTTCAACACATACAAATTTTGTTTTCCTTTTGGTATCTTCTATACAATAATACCAAAGTAAAATTTTCTAGATATAGAAGCAACTTTCACTTCTACAAGAATATCTCAAATTAGTAGGAAACAAGTCATAATTCAATAATTTTTTCATCCAAACAATTAAAAAACCCCAAGCAAAATAAATTTTCAGATCCAGAAATACAACATATATTTTTGATCTTCCAATATAAATTTTTTCCACAAAGAATCTCAATTTTGTAAAGCTTTATTATAATTTTAATAAATAATTTTACTAACTTTGTCCTTCTTCGGATCAAGCTATATAACTCTGGACACCACGGACCCCCACATTTTCAAAAATATTAGATTAAGGAGATAAATTTTTCACAACTCATAAAGAGTTCTACTTTATAAATAACAAGCGAATAATATAACTTCACCCAAATATTTTATCTCAAAAATAGAAAATATATATATCTAGAGACATCAAATTCATTATAAAAGATCGCCAATCTTTAAATAATATTTAAAAATAAATACCATTTCATTGATATGACGAAGGCGGCTAAACATAATAGTTGTAACTTAAATTATCTTTTCGTCATTTAGTCCAAACAAATTTGAACTCATTATCTCAGGGTTCTCGAGAATTTTAAAAGAAAAAAGGTCCGGATTTGTCCTTGTACTATTGTATATAGTTTATATTTATCCCCCGTTATACTTTTCGTTCAAATTCATCTTTACCGTTAACAAAGTATGCAAAAATACCCCTAACCCTAATGTTTTGTCATTGTGGCACTCGGGGCCCTCAAATAAATTGCCATGCCAGCATTTCTATCATTTAATCCTTAAATATATCATTCAAGATAAAGAGAATTTTGTGGGTCCCACTTAATTTTTAACTTTTTAACTCTGTCGTTTTCTTCTCCCTTTCTCCTCTGTTTCTGGCGTTATCATCTTCTCTGTTGAATTCAAAATTCAATCAATCAACTTTGATTTCTATAGCAAACTTAGATCCTTTTATTTTTTTATCATATCTATAAAGAATGGGGCTTCACATCAAGATATTGTTCCCAGCAAAAACCTTCATTACCACCCATGACAGTACCATACTACCTTGGCCTCTACCTCGCCTTCACGATTTTAGGCAACCAAGTTTTTCTTGAGTTCTGGAAGAGGATTTTTAGAGAAGAAAAGTGAAAGCAATGAAGATTTTGAGGTTGGTCAGAGGAAGTTCTGCGACAAATAAAGGTTAAGATAAAGAAAATTCACCGATAATCTTTTGGCCAAATCTAAGCGTGGTTCTTCATCCGCGGGCATTTTTCAGGCAAGACCACCAAAGATGGAGAAAATTACTAGCCTGTCAATATATACACACTGCTTTGAAAAGTCAAAAGGCAATATTGGTCAATGTTGGACAGTTTCAACCATTGACAATTTAGCTTATCGTCTCCCATCATCGCATCTTTTTGACAAGCCTGCCGGAGAGGAAGAAGATAAATGGCCTGTCACCTTTGGGATTAATCATAACTAATAGTCCTGACATTTTTAAGCCATTCAGAAAAAACTATCTCATTCTCTTTCTAATTTCATTATCAGGAACTTAAACAATCCTTGATGGGTGTCAAAAGCTTTCAGCTTGCAGCGGGCTATGGCGTAGGAGAAGCAGAAGAAGTGATGTTGAAAAAAGAAGAAAGAGAAAAGTAAAAGAAAAAAGAAAAAATGAATTAAAACAATATATTGGGTAGTGAATTTATAAAAATGCTGACATGTATTATTACGTGGCAATTTATTTAAGGGCCCCGAGTGCCACAATGTCAAAATGTTAGGGTTAGGGGTATTTTTGCTTACTTTGTTAACAGTAAGAATGGATTTGAACGAAAAGTATAACGAGGGACAAATGTAAATTATATACAATAGTACAAGGACAAATCCGGACCTTTTTCCTTTTTAAAATGCATAATCGAGGATCGTACCTTTACTTTCTCTGAAAAAAAGAATAGACGGATGAAGAACCTTTATATCGCCAGGTGAAAGTGAAACGAGACAATTCATTAGTGACGTGCAATTGTGGACTCACTACTAGAAATTCGCGAAAAAGCGCCCAAAACAACCGACCAAAGTTGGTCGGTAATGGCCAATAACCGTCCAAAATGCGACCATTAACGTGTGGTGGATATTTTGAAGGTTGGAAGGGCATACCGACCAAAGTTGGTCGGAAATTACCGACCAACTTTGGTCGGTCAATTAAATTAAAAAACAAAAATGCCGAAAAAACCGACCAAAGTTGGTCGGTATTTTAATTATATAATTAGAAAATGCACCATCTGTGAATCGAACCGGGGTCTGTACTATGGTAGGATACTATTCTACCGCTAGACCATTGGTGCATTTTATTTTAAGACTATCTTTTATTTCATTTATACTCTTTAATTGTATTTTCGCACGAAAATAACTGACCAAAGTTGGTCGGTTTTATTAAAAAATAAAATTACCGACTAAATTAACCGACCGATTTCGGTCGATTGTTTTAACCAAAGTTGATCGGTTTCTTGAAAATAAATTTTGCGGGACTCAAAAATAGTTTCCCGCATTTTTGCGCCAAAGAAAACCGACCAAAGTTGGTCGTTTTCCTAAAAAAAATTAAAAAATAAAATATTTTAAAAAACCGACCAACTTTGATAGTTTTTTGTTGGTCGGTTTTTGCCGAATTTCTAGTAGTGACTCCTCATCCATAAAGAATACTAGTCATCTTCCTCCAACTTTCCACCAAAGGAGGTGACGTTGACAATACGTGGTGAATCAGAAAATTGAAGTAGAGGTTATAATTCTTGAACCATCTGTTTTGCCCTATAGTAGTTTATTTTTTGACATTCTTCAGCTACATTATAAGTTTGAGTTGCTACCTCTAGCTTCTCAACGAATAGGTCTTGTTCTGGACTTGTCATTTTAACATATTTATCCATAAGCACTCCAACAACTGCTGCATTATTCTCCATTACAACAACGTGGAAATATCCTTAAGATTGTTGGAAAATTTATTATGAAGAATATTTCGCTCACACGGTGATATATAAAATTAGACGTATCCCGCGGGATTCAACAAGCTCTAGCAGAAAACTCAAGAAAGAAACCCAGCATATAAGAGGAAAAGATGATTTAAAAAGTTGTATTAGAAATTTATGTTAGAAAGTGTGTCTTTAGCTCTCCAAAGATCATATTTATACAGGAGTTGCTTCAACGGTTAGATAACGACTAGTTTGACTCTATTAAATATAAAATAATTTACTAAATAATAAGTAGATGTAAATAATATTTACCTTTTGAGATATCGCTAATTTTACAACAGGAAGAGGAGTTGCAACAGAGCTATAAAGAAAAGAAATGGCAGACAAATTGGGATGTTGTATCTTAAGAACTGAAGAAGACGAGTCGCTTTATGGCTCCAACGATAGCACTTACAGTGTTTCAGTACATCTTGCAATATGTATCAATCGTTATGGTGGGATGACAGAAACTTAGGGTCCACCAAACTGTATAGAGAATCGGGTTCTCTATCAGTTCACACAGAACACACACAAAGAGATAAGTGAATGACACAACAGAGGTTTACGTGGAAAACTCCCAGCTCACGGGATTAAAAACCACGACCTACGCTCGTAGGATTTCAACTTCACTAACCGAGCAAGTTCAGATTACAACCTATTGTAATCTAGGAATTAAAACCTTAATCTCTCATTCGCTTGTAATAACTCTATTACAAGTCTCTTTATAATAACTCTATTACAAGCCTCTTTGTAATAACTCTATTACAAAGCTCATAACTCGACTAGCTCTAGTCAAGACACAAATACGAGGTTTATGATTTTACAAAAGGTTTCCTACACAATGCTTCTAGCTAAACTAAGTAGTAATTACAAGTAAATCACTTTAACAAAGGTACAACATAACTAGGGACATGTAATAACTCAATGTAGGAAACTGGTCCTTCGCTATGATGTTTCTCTGTTCTTGATGCCCTGAATATCACTTGCAAGTTGGCAACACACTTGAGAGAAAGCTTGATCAATTCTAGAATGTGCAGGTATGCTGTTTTCCCTTTCCTTCATGTTAATATTACACAAGTGACATCACTTGAATGATGCAAGCATATTTGGTACAAGGGCATTCCCCATAAAGTGACTGCTGCATTGTTTGCACTGTTGTGTGTGTGCAAAGGAACAGTTGCAGTGACTTTACAGTTGTGGGGAGTTAACTGGTACAGTCAGCAAGGGACCTGATGTTCATCGGTTTCCTCTGTTGTTTCTTTGACTCTGAGTGTTGGAACATGTTCCAGACTTGAGACTTGTTGATCTTGAGCATGTTGAGGATGTGGAACAGGTTCCCTATCTGGTTCTTATCATTAAGTTTGTTGGATCATCAAAATATAACAGGACACATAACCTATCAATTTTCTCCTTTTTGATGATGACAAACTTGTAATTGAAGTTCCCCCTTAGAACCAGAGTACCATAAATATTTTCTATATTCCCCCTGAACCTGTTCCCTTTCAATTAATTTTCCCCCTTTTGACATCATAAAAAGATTAGGCACAAGTAATAAGCAAAAATAAGTCTAGCATAGTTAACTCATGCCACATGGGTGCGCACAAACATGGCTAAAAACAGAGTATAGGAGCATAAGAGTATATCATGCAAGGCAAAAAAACGGGATACTCATAAATTTGTTCAAAAAAGGGAGCAGAATTTGCAGTACCATTTGTTACACAACCATTCACAAACTAAGACAACTAAAAAAGTAGCATCCACTAAACAGATCAAAATAAAGGGATCAAAACAGAGGACAGACAACTTGAACTGGACACTGAGAAGGGAACGATTTTAAGGAGCACTGGAAGGGGGAGGCAGAGATGAAGAGGCAAGGGTTCTAAGGAGAATATCCATTCGAGCATTTGCTGACACTTGCTCAATAAGCAACCTCTCCTTCAGGTCCTCGACCTGTTTCCTGAGTTCAGCATTTTCCTTGGTCAGGCGGGCAACCTCTGTGCCTTGTGAACTGCTGGAACCAGGTGCCTCCTAGGCCTGACTAAGATGTCCCTCAAGAATGACATTTCGTGCCTTCAACTTCCTTATCTCTTCATTGGCAATGTTCTGAGCTGCAATCAGTTGAGAGACAGTGGAATTGCTAACAACCCCTCATTTCTTATCGATGCACTCACACTCTTCTAAGGTGGTCTTGGAGAAGGTCTGCTTGCGAGTACCCAATGTAGCATTTCCTAAGGGGACTTTGAAGAACTCAAATACCTTAGTGAGTAAGAACTCGTAGGGCAGCCCATGATTACCATCCTTAAAATTTGTCACTTTCTTCATGTGCTCAATCATGATACACGGTAAATTGATAGTGGAGTAGGCATCCAGTGCTTCCATGAGGAAAAGGTCTGCTCGTGACGTAATGAAATGCCTTTCTGCGCGTGAGAGCAAAACCTTGTTCACCATCTCGAATAACAATTAGTACACTTGAAGGAGGGCCTTCTTGTGTACCCGTTCCCCCTATTTTACTGCATCATCCTTTAAAATGGTATTTCTGAAGTTTAAAGAGCAAGTCCCCTCAATGTATGATATGCCGCCAGTAGGCACTCCCAAAATTGTTCCCAGCACAACCTCATCCATCACATAATCAACACCATTCACCTTCAGGCATATGTTGTCATCTTCTACAGTGAACATATCAGCATAGAAACTACGCACCTCCGTCGCATACACCTTAGGGCTCTCAGTAGTGAACAAATGTGTCCATTATTGAAATTCATAGATATCAACCAGTTGGCGCATCCCTGTCATGTCAAGAATATCATAGGCAAATGTTCTGCCCCACATCACCTTCTGGTGTCTCAGGTTTTCTCTTTTTTCATCCTTGGCCACACCCACCTTGGTTTTCTTGGAGGAACCGGGTTCCTCATTGACACCAGCATTCCTTTTCACATATTTTCTCACATTCTTCCCTTTCTCTGCAGATTTCTCAGACAATTTCTCTGACACCTTGTCACCAGACTTTTCAAACACATTCTCACCAGACTCCTCAGCTACCTTCTCCCCAAACTTTTCTACTTCAACATTGCTAGCCTCCATCATGCTCACATATGATTCTCTCCTATGTTTTGGAACTATAGGTTTCTTTGAGGACTTACGAGAACTGTAGGTCACCTCATCATCAATATCAACAATACATGCCGGAGGCACTTCCTATTCATTCACCAGCTTTCCCCCTTTCACTAACCTCCTCCTTTTTTCTCTTCTTTGCTTTTATTCAGCACAGATTCAAGACCCTCCCTATTTTGCAACCTAGTAGTGGGTCTTTTAAGAGTAGGTACAATGGGAACTCCTTTCTTACTTCGAGCAGCAAGGAATCTTGCTACAGGCATATCATCATAATCTTCCTCATTATTTTCCTCTTCAGATAAAGATCTCATCTTAGGAATGACAAAGTTTAGTAGCTCAGCATCGAAGTGAGGAGAGGGAGAAGGATCAGTACTGACCTGGGGATCTTTTGTAGGGAAGGGAATTTCATCCCAAGTAGGAGCAGAGGGCTCCTCTTGAGCAGAGGGAACAGGTCCCCCATAAGTTTCCCCAGTAGTACTATCAGGTGCTATATTTTCAAAAGGCACCAGTTCCTTACTCTCTTCCAGATAGCCTTCACCTTCCCCCTGACACCCAACAGTCTCATTAACCTCCTCACAACCACCGACCATGACTCTCTCAGTGGCTATTAACAACATATTTTCTATGGCTTCTTGTTCATTTAACCCCAAAGTGGACTCAGGAGAGATATTACATGTAGGGTTGCCAACATTCAAATCAAGGCTTGGTGATGATTCTTTACAATCACGAACCACAATCTGTTGGGCCTCATAGCTCTCTTCTACTTGCATATTGGAGACTTCTTGAGTTTTTTCTCCCTCTACTGTGTCACCTTCAGCCATTGTTTTCGTCGAGGCAGAAAGAGAGGTTATAACCACAAACCTCTTTGGGTTCGGAGTTTTGCGACTCTGGTGAGAACATGAACTCTATTGGGCTAGAGAAAAGCAGATGGTGGTTGAGAATCTTGTGTGGGGTTTGGACTTGGTGGCATGGGGGACTTAGACTCTGTCTCCTGTGCTTCGTGAGATGAAGACACAGTGGGGACGACACCTGGAACATTTAAGGCTTCTAGATTCTCAAACATGGTAGGGATTTGTAGTAAGAACTTAAGGAAATGGAGTATTTGGTTGTTGAGAGAAAGGGGGAGATTTTGGCTTTTGATGTGAACAGTGATGATAGAGACAGTGTTTGGGTTTATTTAAAGAGGGTGAGGGACCAGTTAGGAATGGGTATTAATTCTTTGGGTAGACGGGTCGATTAGTAATAGGTACGACGCTTGGATTCTAAAGAAGGGGAAAAAGAGAAACTAACATTTTAATGAGGTGGCACTTTCTCATTCATTAAAAAGTTGTGTATGAGAGTACAAAGGAACTACTAACCTATGTCAAGGGAACCAGGTTCTCTGATAAGTTTTGTAAATGTGAGCCTCATCCTTTTACCAACATGCAGTGCCACTATCTTCTTGGTTGCTCTGTAATTACCATGCGTGTCTACCTGTAACGGTATAGAAATGAGTTAGAACTTTCCAGAAAATACTTTTTAGTTGTTTTACTTGTTCATTTCTTTCATAGCCAATCATTGAGGGACCAGGTGCTCAGTTTGACTTTATCAACCCAAGTGCCAGTCGATTCTTTTCGAAGTGCTCTCTACTCAGTGCTTTGATGAAGATATCTACAATTTGGTCTTTTGTGCTACAAAACCTCATGCAGATAAGCCCCTTTTCAACATTGTCTTTGAGAAAATGATGTCGTACATCAATGTGATTTGTCTCTTGTGTTGTACTGGATTCTTTGCCATGTTGAGAGCAGTGTTATCACATAGTAGTGGCACGCAATCAAAAAATACACCAAAGTCCTCCAACTGTTGCTTGATCCACAACAATTGAGCACAGCAAGAAGCAGCTGCCACATATTCAGTTTCTACAGTTGAAAGGGCCACTGAGTTTTGTTTTCTCGTACCCCATGAAATTAGACATGATCCCAGAAAATGTGCCATGCCAGAGGTGCTTTTTCTATCCACCAGATAACTAGCATAATCAGTGTAAGCATACCCATTCAAGTCAAAATTGTCTCCTAAAAGGTAGTAGAGAACTAGGTCCTGTGTTACTTTGAGATATCTTAAAATTCTCTTGGCAGCCTTCAGATGAGATTCCTTTGGATTGGATTGAAACCTAGCACATAATACTACGCTGAATACAATATCTGGTCTGCTTGTTGTGAGATACAGGAGTGACCCAATGATACCTTTGTACATGGTCTCACAGGAGAACCACGTTCATCCATGTCCAAACGAGTGGCAGTGGCATCCTCCTTCGTTTCTTCAGAAACATGGTGTTGTCAATATTTCCTCTTGTAAATCCATTTTCTAGGAGGAATTTGGACAACCTTTCATACCAAGCACGAGGAGCTTACTTCAGCCCATATAAAGCTTTGTCAAGTTTGTATACATGCTCAGGATACTCATGACATTCGAAGCCAGGTGGTTGCTTTACAAAGACTTCTTCTTTTAAATATCCATTCAGAAATGCACTTTTGACATCCATTTGGAACAATTTGAATTCCATATGAGATGCAAAGGCAATGAGAATTCTAATGGCTTCCATTCGAGCAACTGAAGCAAAAGTTTTATCATAGCCAATTCCTTCTGTTGCGACCAAACACACTCACGCAAGTATACATGGTCGTCAAGTAATATAGTAGTGAGTAGAGTATCGTTCCCACGAAGACTTATGATTAACTTTTGACTAACTCAAACTCAAATAACTTATCGATTCAAGCGATTTCTCACAAAATAGATAATTTTCTAATTTACTACCTAAAAACTATCAAGTAATGAAATACTAGAGATCAACCACAACACTTAAATGATTTCGAATAATAATCAATAGGAGATAATATTCCAGGGTCACGGGTTATCTAACAATCATGTTGCATTCTTAGCTTAAAATAACTAATTGATTTTTCTGGATTGTTGATTGATAGGGTTGATATTACTCATAAGAATCTGTCGAGTTCTTACTCACCTATTCAAGCTAACTTAATGCCTATATGTCTATGGAATTAAGATTAACAAGAATGCATTTACACTTCCTGTATTTCAACCGAGCAAGACAATTAGGTATATTTCTATCCTAATTACGAATCTGTCCCCCGATGCCCGGGTTCAAGAACTTGCTTTATTTAATTCTATATACAATCTAGAATTTCCACTTTCGAGTTCAACTCTAGATTCGTAGATAGTAATTCACTGTTAGCTACTCAGCAAATTAATTAAAAACAGAATTAAATAAACAACCCAATATGATAAAATCAACTTTGTCAAATTAAACTTCAAACGCCAACATTCATGTATACCCATGACCCTAGAATAATAGGGTTCTTAGCCACTCATGTTCATGCAATCATCAAAAAGAAATTCACAAGAGTGCATAAAAATCAATAAAAGAAAGAAAAATAAGAACTCAAGATGAATTCCGTGGTTCCCAAGCTTTGCCGTGGCTTTTTTCCCTTCCCAATATGTTAGATGGCCTAAAAGAGGCATTTTTGGCTTATATATTGCGTACAAAATTCGTGGGCCAAAGTTCTCCTATTTCTAATTCAAATCAGTTTCAGGGATTGATGCTGGGGTGGATGTGTCGCATCCACCTCGTCCTTCACTTCTTAGCTTCGCATGCTTCGCATCCACCCTTTATTCCTCCATCTCAGCTTTGCCCAGGTGCGGATGCTAAGGCGGATGCTATGGGCCGACTTCACTGCTAAGGGTGCACAAAATCTGATTTTTTTCTAGATTGGATGCGACGCATCCAACCCCTCTTTCTCTAGCTAGAGCACCTTTTCTTCATAATTTTGCACTAAAAACACCCTAAATCATCACACACAACTCAAGTAGTCATAAAACTAATAATTAAACCATGTTGGGCATTTTAAAGATCAAAAAGCGGTTAAAACATGGGTAAAGTAACATCAACACATATCGAAATATGCCCAATATCACCACCCCACACTTAAACCTTTGTTCGTCCTCGAACAAACCATCACTATAGTAGACGAAACAAAATTAAGCTCTTATTATTCAAAGCACACTACACCTATGACCATGGTTATTTGCAACAATTAGGCTCTAGAATATGCATCGCATACACTTCCCTTTACTTATGTCATTCTTTAAAAATATTCAAACAAAGACAACATGCTCACAACAATCCTAACCTCGAAAATCGACTCAATGTCACAATGCACTCATGGCTTGAACACCCAACATCATAGAGAAGTCTAATAACGTTACCTATCCCTCGTGAAACCATGTGCCCTCACAACAAGAACAAGAGAGCGAGTTCAATCCACACATTCGAATCTCATGATCAAATATATTTTAATGACTCACATATATCAAAGAAAATCGCTCACTCTCATAAAGAAGTCACATGCATGCAATTGGTACCATAAGCTTGCCCTTAATGTAAATCTCTACTAATATAAGCTCGCTCGATCTAAAATCAATTAGGACTTTTTCATGGTTGTAATGTGGGCTAAGGAACGGGTAGAATATATTTAAGGAATAGTGACTCACCCTCCTAAGCACTTTAATACATCACAAAATTACTTTAAGCATATTTTCTTCAACACCACTTCAATTCCACAAACAATATCACCCCTTAAAACAGTCTCTTCTTCTTTAAGCACTACTTTAGTTCATACTCACTAGCAAGAACAAGACAACAATTTATTCATTTCTATTTTTCCTTCTTTCTTTCTTTTTTCAGATTTTACTCACTTTACCCAACTATTTTTTTTTTCAATTTTCGCTAGTGGTGTAATATTTTACAAAACAAGTGCATCTTTCTTTCTTTCATTGGTTCCACTCAAAAGTCACCCCACACTTAGTCCCTTCTTACTTCTTTTAGCGCTCATCTAACAATTAAAGTGCTATAAGAGGTAAAAGGATCAAAACAATGTCAATTAAGAATAAAAAGGGTATAGGCTTGTAATGTGGGTACCAAATAAAAGTCAATGGGCTCAAAATGGTTAACTAGAGATAAATTTTATTTATGATAAGCAATAAGCTCAAAAAGATCAAAGAAAGCCTAAAATCATTTTTCAAACCGAGCATCACCTCAAATTTCGCTTCAACTCACATACCGGACAAGTTCTAGACACAAGTACAATACATGGACTATACAAAAACCTCAACACACATGGCACATGACTCATTAAGGACGGTCACATTCCGACTCTCAAACAATGTAAGTATTCACGGAGCAACAAGATATTAAGCATTAAGCACAAGGTGAACATAAGTCATGTAAACGAGACATAGGCGCCACAAAACATGCTATCCAATTTAATAAGGTATCATCAATAATTTCAAATCATACAGAAGATACTACACGTGCCAAAAGCATAAATATGCTACTATCAAACAAGTCAAGGGCGCCTGGTTCATCATTCTTGCTCCTTTTATTCCCTAAATTCCTAATCTACTCTAAAAATAAAAAATTACTATCTGGTTAAAAATACATCCCATGGAAAAGAATCGAGGCACAAAGAAAAATCACAGGGGATTATTACTACCTAAAGAAAATTTACTAACTACTCAAGGCTACTACTCTATTTTTGTGCTTTTCTTTAGTTTTCTGTCAATCTCCTAATACTAACACTAATTTCAAAAATCAAATGAAAATCTTTTTTTTGTATTTTTCTAAGGACCTTAATCCCTCGAGAGAACTGTCCAGGTAGTCCGTCATTGGGAAAAGTCCTCTATTTTTTTATTTTTTTTGATAAGGCTACTTACTACGACTACACACAACAATGGACTGAGAGTTACTCCATATAGATGAAATTACTAACTATTACAGGCCATTAATCCAGTGAATATTACAGCCCCCAACAGTATCAAAATCAACACAAATTGTAACAGTTAAGTACATTCATCCACAAAAATATGAATAACCCCCCACCCCACACTTAGAACCTTGCTTTGTCCCCAATGTACACAAACAGAGTAAAGTAGGATGAGAAGAAACTCCCTCAAGTCAAGGTGGAAGGATCCTCCGCAGTCTGTGGAAGAGCATCAGTATCCATGGCATTCATCATGGCCCCCTCTGGCCTAGCAATAGCATCCTCACGAATAGGGAGATCGGTCACAGTCCTATCATCACCAACTGGAGCTGAGTCTGTAGCAGGTGGTACAACGGCCTTAGTAGGCATGGTGTGTGGAGCCTCAGGGACTATAGGAGGAGCAGAGGTGGATGGTCCAGCAGTGGACGATGCAAGCAACTGTGAGATGTCTATATCTGCACGTTGAACCAGAGCACGGAGGAATAATGATACCTCCCTCATCGTCGTGGCCTGCTCAGCCTGGACTCGGCTTAGATCCGCACGAGTCTGACTCAACTCATCTCTGGTGGCACTCAACTCTGCACGAGTCGCTATCAACTCAGCCTTGTTTTCTTGCATATCGGCTTGCATCTGCTCAAACAACTGTTGAATGGTGAGCTTAGAAGACCTTCCCTTGTTCGGCTCTAGTACATGAGTAACATCATATGGTCCTGAAGCTTTAGCCTCAATGTCGTCATTCTCCTTGTCCCATAGTACTCCCATCTCTGTCAAGTAAGCCGATATGGTATTTGCAAAGAACAACCTCCACTTGTATTTCATCCTAGTGCGCTGCATTTGGTCATGCATGATGGCTCCCAAGTTGAGCGGTATCCCCTCCAATAAATCATACAATACTAGTGCTCGGTGTCGAGGGACATCCGTTTTGTGTTGGCATGGCATCAGGCGGTTGCATATGAAATTTAGAACCAAACGTGCTAACGTGCATTCCTTGGCCAGAGAATGGTACTCCATACTCCCATGCTTCCAATTTCCATCCTTCCTGGTAGGGCATAGGACAGACCTAATGTGTGCATAATATGGTGCTTTGCATATGGAGTCAAACTTATCCGTTAGTGTGTGTGGCACCCCTAAGAAATTATTCAGAGCTTCAGCTGAGACATTAATATCCACCCCTCGTACTCTCACAATGCTGCCCCTGGAGTGATGCCAATTGGCATAAAGCTCTCTGACGATAGTGAGGTTGGCCTTGCCGTGGCCCTTCAAGATAGGTCCCCATTGTTGCACCTCTCGAATTGATTTCAGAAAATCTGGGTAATTTTTCTTAAGTGCTCCAATGTTGATTGGATTTTTTGGAATGTACTTCTTTGAACCCAGTATCTTATTATAAGCTCGGAATGCCTTTTCACTAACAAAGTTATTCTCCCAAGCAGCTCGGTCTATTGGTTCACCCTCATCTTCGTCACTCATGTCGACATGTGGAGGCTCATTATCCGAATCAGACTCGGACTCAGATTCTGCAGTAATCTTCTGCTTCCCTTTATCATTCAGGTCACTTTGCTTGGAGGATTTGCTCTGGTTTGGCATAGGTTCTCTGATCTCTATCCCTTTGCTTGGCAGATTTAATGATGTTGTTGTAATACCCCTCTTCACAATCCTCCTTACTAATGGTTCCTCATCTTCTTGCTCTGATATATCAATTAACTGCCTAGTCGGCAGTTCCTTCTCTTTCTCAGTCCTCTTCCTTTTGTTCTGTGGATTTGGAGCACATGTTGCCTTTTCGGTAGGCTTTTTGGGTGGTTGCTTGTTATTATTTCTATCTTGTTGATTGGATGGTTTGCTCGTTGCCGCCATTTATGAACCTAAGTACTTGCAATGCAAAGAAGTCAACAATTAGTGTATAGAACAGTGAAGTTCAGCTATAAAGCAGTTGTGCAACAGCTTGCACTTCCAATCATTCGCATAGTCATGTCATTCAGTACTTCATGAAACTATATCCCATGGCTTTGCAGAGATCTGATAACTCTCTTCAAATTTACAAATAAGCATTGCGCTTTATAGATATCATTATGCACAACATGAGGTTTATCCGAGCGATGCTCACTAACCATGTTCAATTACACATAGCAGCTCACTCGGCCCTACACTTATTCTCACGACATATCAAAACGCATAGAACTCACATAATTCAAATCGAGTAACACTTTACAATTCAAGACATCTAGCATGTGCCGGCTGTTCAATTTATTTAGACAATCTATCATAGGCTCAAAACATTCCGACAATGTTGTACACAATCAAGACAAATGACCCCACACTTATTCACTAGCATATACTAGTGTCGCTCGGTTACTCAGACTTCGCCGGCGCCTAAATTTATCTCACAGGAAATTCGTCGAACATGTGGTATGCAACAACTTTGCCTAGTTTTTTTCTATCAGTCGGGTAATTCGACTACCCTCCCAAAATTAACGAGATGGAGAGAATTATAGTTTATCATCTCGCAATCATTACAACTAACAGGAACGACAACTTTTTCAGTTCCCCTATTAATCACATGTGTGATATTTAAATTGGTAAAACCTAACCTAGGGGAATTTGGGGCAGGGGGTCTGTTGCTACTAGCGAGAGAGAGAAGAGAAGAGAGTTAGGAAAGAGAAGAGAGAATAGAGATACCTGTTACCGTCGAGGTTTGTAGGCAGTGCTGGTGCGATGGGTTGAAGGGAAAATAGTGAGGGAGGGAATTTAGATGGTTCGAGTGTTTTAAGTAATACTTACCTGGGATGCGAATTTGGACGCGACGCGTCCCAAGTGACTTCTCTGAATTATTTTTGGATGCTGCTGTAGACGCTATAGGCAGACTTCACTGCCTTGAGCAATTGGTTCGTCAATTGTTTTATGCTGAGGGGGATGCGACGCATCCACCCTGTTTTCTCATAACTGGATTTTTTTTTCTAGATTGGATGCAACGCATCCAACCCCTCTTCCTCTAGCTAGAGCACCTTTTATTCATAATTTTGCACTACAAATACCCTAAATCATCACACATAACTCAATTAGTCATAAAACTAATAATTAAACCATATTGGGCATTTTAAAGATCAAATAGCATCAAAAGGCGGTTAAAACATGGGCAAAGTAACATCAACACATCGAAATTTGTACGCAAATTTTTTATTTTTTTTATTTTATATATATACATACATACAAGATCTAATTCCTAAAAAAACGAACTAACTATGAAAACAAAAGACAGGGCTTGGGTTGTCTCCCAAGAAACACCTGATTTAACGTCGCGGCACGACGCAACATGTTCTTTACGCCTCCACCAAATCCATCGAGGTCTTGTGATGTGCAATGTCACCACCCCAATAGTGTTTTACTCTCTGGACATTTACCAAGAATGTCGCATTGGAAATTGTATCTCGTAATTCCACTGCTCCATGAGGTTTCACACTAACCACTTCAAACGGACCCGAACGAGATTTAAGCTTTCCGGGAAAAAGCTTTAGCCTCGAATTAAACAAGAGAACTTCTTGACCTGGCTCAAACTCACGATGTTAGATGTGCTTATCATGCCACCTCTTTGTCTTTTCTTTATACAATTTGGCATTTTCATACGCATGCAATCAAAATTCATCAAGCTCGTTGAGTTGTAGAAATCTCTTCTCACCGGCCAAGTCCATCTCTATATTTAGCTTTTTAATCGCCCAATAGGCTTTGTGTTCAAGCTCAATGGGCAAGTGGCACGCCTTTCCATAAACCAACCTATATGGAGAAGTACCTATGGGGTCTTGTATGCAGTACGATATGCCCATAATGCGTCATCCAGCTTCCCGGCCCAGTCCTTTCTATTCCCACTTACTGTTTTCTCCAAAATATGCTTTACCTCTCTGTTGGAAACTTCTACTTGACCACTCGTTTGGGGATGATAGGCAGTGGAAACCTTGTGCTTAACTCCATACTTTGTAAGAACATTATTTAGCAATTTGTTACAAAAGTGAGTTCCCCCGTCGCTTATCAACACTCTTGGAGTCCTAAAACGTGTGAAGATATGCTTCTTTACAAAGCTTACCACTACCTTTGCGTCATTAGTAGGAAGAGAAATGGCCTCCACCCACTTAGAAACATAGTCGACCGCCACCAAGATGTACATGTGCCCATTAGAATATGGGAACGGTCCCATGAAATCAATCCCCCAAACATCAAAAAGCTCTACTGCCAGAATATTTTGCAAGGGCATCTCGTGCTTCCTTGTGATAGTTCCGGTTCTTTGGTATCTGTTACAATTTTTAACAAAGGCATGTGGATCCTTAAACAATTTTGGCCAATAGAAACCTGATTGTAGCACTTTTTGGGCGGTTCTATCCCCGCCGTGATGACCTCCATATGGCGAAGCATGGTAGTCATGCAGTATAGCATTCATCTCTTCCTCAGGAACACACCTTCGCACCAACTGATCTGCGCACTGCCTATATAAGAATGGCTCATCCCACATGTAGAGCCTCACATCATGTAAGAATCTTCTTCTATCATCAGGTGTCAATTCTAGTGGCGTCACCCCACTTGCAATAAAATTCACATAATCCGCATACCATGGGGCTTCACCTGAGGTGACTGCTAATAACTGCTCATCAGGAAATGTTTCTTTGATTGACCCTCCTTCAGCTACATGGTTCCGACTTTTTAATCTGGACAAGTGATCAGCCACTTGATTTTCTGTCCCTTATCGATCTCGGATATCTAAGTCAAATTCTTGCAAGAGGAGGACCCAATGAATCAGCCTCGGCTTGGCGTCTTTCTTTTCAAACAAGTATCTGATAGCTAAATGATCTGTGTAGACGATGACTTTGGTTCCCACTAGATAGGATCTGAACTTGTCAAACGCCCATACCACTGCAAGCAACTCTTTTTCAGTAACTGTATAATTCATCTAAACTGGATTCATAGTTTTGCTCGCATAATAAATGGAGTGAAATATTTTATCCCTCCTTTGCCCCAAAACAGCTCTGATTGCTATGTCACTTGCATCGCACATCAACTCAAATAGATGCGCCCAATCTGGGGTGATGATAATTGGTGCAGTCACCAACCTTCCCTTCAGCTCCTCAAATGCTTTCAGAAAGGCATCATCAAACTTGAAGGGGACATCTTTCTCAAGAAGCCTTCACAAAGGAGAAGAAATTTTCGAAAAATCTTTAATGAAACGACGATAAAAACCTGCATGGCCTAAGAAACTGCGAATGCCTTTGATGGATGTCGGTGGGGGCAATTTTTCAATCGCCTCCACCTTCGCTTTGTCCACCTGCAAACCACTTTTGGACACCTTGTGCCCCAGGACTATACCTTCACGTACCATGAAATGGCACTTTTCCCAATTTAGCACCAAGTTCGTCTCTTCACACCTAGCAAGCACTTTATCAAGGTTCATTAAAAAATTATCAAAAGAACATCCAAACACAGAAAAATCATCCATGAACACTTCTACAAATCTTTCAACCATGTCAGTAAAAATAGCCATCATACACCTTTGAAAAGTCGTAGGTGCATTACAAAGACCAAAGGGCATTCTCTTGAACGCATACGTGCCATAAGGACACGTAAATATAGTTTTCTCTTGGTCCTCTGGGGCTATAGCAATCTGATTATACCCCGAATAACCGTCCAGGAAATAGTAGTATTCCTGGCCAGCTAACCTATCAAGCATTTGGTCAATAAAGGGGAGGGGAAAGTGGTCTTTCCGGGTGACATTGTTCAATTTTCTATAATCTATGCAAATTCTCCATCCAGTGACAGTTCTTGTAGGAATTAAGTCATTATTTTCATTAATTACTACAGTCATCCCCCCTTTCTTCGGCACACATTGAACGGGGCTTACCCATTTGTTATCAGAGATTGGAAATACAATACCTGCATCAAGCCACTTAATCACTTCTTTTCTTACCACCTCATTCATGATTGGATTTAGTCGGCGTTGTTGCTCTACACTTGGCTTGTGTCCGTCCTCCATGAGGATTTTATGCATGCAGAAAGCTGGACTAATGCCTTTAATGTCAGACATTGTCCACCCAATTGCTCGCTTGTGCTCCCGTAGCACTCTCAATAGTTTTTCTTCCTGCAATTTAGACAAGTGAGAAGAAACAATAACAGGTAAAGTGTCAGAACTATCCAAATAAGCATATTGAAGGTGAGGGGGTAGGGGTTTAAGCTCCAATTTTGGAGCTTCTTTAATTGACGGCTTTGGAGGGGCCCCACTTAGCCTATTCAAGGGATCAAACGGGTGTATTCCTTGCATGTAAGCACATGATGCATCTAGGATATGCATCATCTCCTCAACCTCATCATCAATCATCAAGCTATCAAACAACGTGAGTGCTTTTTCTAGAGAATCGTCTAGATATACACTCGTGTCAAGAAGTTGCTCATCCACCTCCACAACAGATATCATAAAGAGCTCCTCATAGTAGCGGGGAAGTTGAATCGCTTTGTATACATTAAAGACTGCTTCTTCGTTGTCTACCCTCATAATCATTTTCCCTTCTCTCACTTTAATTATTGCATCACCAGTAGCCAAGAGAGGTAGTCCCAATATGATTGGAACTTGTTCATCAGCCTCAAAATCTAGAATAATGAAGTCAGCTAGGAAGATAAATTTCCCAATTTGCAGCAGCACATCTTCAATCACTCCTTCAGGGTGGGCTATGGACCTATCAGCTAATTGCAACATCACAGTGGTTGGTCTTGGAGCTCCCAGACCCAATTGCTTAAACAAGGACAATGGCATCACATTTATGCTCGCCCCCAAATCACAAAGAGCACGACCCACATCAATATTATCAATTCACACCGGGATGGTGAAACTGCCAGGATCCTTAAGCTTTTGAAGAAGCTTGTTTTGGACCCTTGAAGTGCACTCCTCAGTAAATGCAACTGTCTCGAACTCAGTCAATTTCCTCTTGTGAGCCATTATATCTTTTATGTACTTAGCATACTTTGGAATTTCAAGAAGTACATCCACCAATGGAATATTTAATTGAACCTGACTCAACATAGAGAGAAATTTATTGAACATGCGATCGTCATTCTTTTTCTGCAATCTCTGGGGGAAAGGTGGTGGTGGCCTTGCAGCCTCCACTAGCTCTGAACTTGCATCATTTTTCTTTGACTCGTGTATTGCCTTATAAGTCATCTCCCCCTCAGGTATAGGTTTGTCCTTTCTCTTCTTTGGCACTTCCTCTAGTTCCCTCCCATTTCTGAGTGTAACTGCATTAACTTGAGGGTTCTTCTCTATATCACTGGGAAGAG
Source organism: Nicotiana tomentosiformis (assembly GCF_000390325.3). Taxonomy (NCBI): domain Eukaryota; kingdom Viridiplantae; phylum Streptophyta; class Magnoliopsida; order Solanales; family Solanaceae; genus Nicotiana; species Nicotiana tomentosiformis. The sequence goes on along the minus strand of NC_090813.1, from coordinate 38,104,926 downwards.
AGCCTGTAGGTCTAGTATTTTGATTTGCTGCTAACTGCCCCATTTGCCTCTCAAGATTTCTGAAATCGGTCCAGAGTTGTTGATTGTCAAATAATAACTTTTTTAGCAAGTCATTCGTACTCTCTTCTGTTTGTTGGGGTGGCTTCTGAGGCTGATTGAAATTTCCTTGAGGCCTATACTGATTCTGATTTTGTTGATTTCCGCCCCATGAGAAGTTAGGATGATTCCTCCAATTTGGATTGTAAGTGTTCCCATATTGTGCATGCTGATTCATCGGACCTCTATTTTGTTGCCCCACATAGTATATAGATTCAGGATTCGTGGGGCACATGTCACTCATATGACTGTCACCACATAGTTCGCAGCAAATAGACATTTGTTGTACATGTTGCATCTGTTGTGTTTGTTGCATTGTCATTCTGTTCATCTGATTTGCCAGCTTTACAATATCTGCTCTCATGGCTGAGAAGTCATCAAGCTCAATCACCCTGGCTGCCTTCTGTTTAATTGCTCTTCTTGAGTCCCCATCTCCTTGCCAATTATGGTCATTAGCAGTGAGTTTATTTAGCAAGAGTTGTATTTCACTATACGGCCTCGCCATGCAACTACCCCCACAAGCTGAATCAAGATTCATCTTTAATGCCTCATCTAGCCCATCAACAAAAGTGTGACTCAATACCTCATCAGTTTGACAATGATGCGGGCAGTCTCTGAGTAGCTTCTTGTATCTTTCCCAAGCTTGACGAAGTGTCTCGCCATCCTGTTGTTGGAACCCAAGAATTTGGCTCCTCAGCGATTTTGTCTTCTTAGTAGGGAAAAACTTGATTAGGAATTTCCTTGCTAAATCATCCCAAGTGTGGATTGAGTTATCGGGCTCCTTTTACAACCATTCCTTAGCTTCCCCCAACAATGAAAAGGGAAATAGTGTCAGCCTGACATAGTCCTTGGAAACATTCGGATAATTGTAAGTGTCGTAATTTCCAAGAAGTTCTGAATGTGCCTCTGCGGGTCTTCATAAGATAGACCCACATATTGCCATGTGGACTGAATCAGCTGTACCATGTACTGTTTGAGTTCAAAATGCCCCTTGATATCAGGCTTCACGATAGCCTGAGTCATATTAGCAAGATTGGGTCTTGCAGCTTCTATCACCGGACGCTTTTCATTACCTGCCATCTCTATTGGTTGTGGTTGAACTATGATGTCCAACTCTCTTTCTATTCTCGTTCTAGCTTCAACTTCCTTTCTCACTCTATGAAGTGTTCGTTTAATTTCTGGATCAAAAGGAAGGAGGTTATTTGCACTTCTACTCCTCCGCATTCAAGAGAAGATCATGCGTTAACACAAATAAGGCAAACTGAAAATTAAAACTTGAACAAATAAGTAATAAAAGCTTAACTCAGTCAAGTAGCTAATTTCTAGGTCCCCGGCAACGGCGCCAAAAACTTGTTGCGACCAAATACACTTACGTAAGTATACGTGGTCGTCAAGTAATATAGTAGTGAGTAGAGTATCGTTCCCACGAAGACTTATGATTAACTTTTGACTAACTCAAACTCAAATAACTTATCGATTCAAGAGATTTCTCACAAAATAGATAATTTTCTAATTTACTACCTAAAAACCATCAAGTAATGAAATACTAAAGATCAACCACAACACTTAAATGATTTCGAATAACAATCAATAGGAGATAATATTCCAGGGTCACGGGTTATCTAACAATCATGTTGCATTCTTAGCTTAAAATAACTAATTGATTTATCTGGATTGTTGATTGACAAGATTGATATTACTCATAAGAATCTGTCGAGTTCTTACTCGCCTATTCAAGCTAACTTAATGCCTATATGTCTATGGAATTAAGATTAACAGGAATGCATTTACACTTCCTGTATTTCAACCGAGCAAAACAATTAGGTATATTTCTATCCTAATTGCGAATTTGTTCCCAGATGCCCGGGTTCAAGAACTTGCTTTATTTAATTCTATATACAATCTAGAATTCCCACTTTCGAGTTCAACTCTAGATTCGTAGATAGTAATTCACTGTTAGCTACTCAGCAAATTAATTAAAAATAGAATTAAATAAACAATCCAATATGATAAAATCAACTTTGTCAAATTAAACTTCAAACGTCAATATTCATGTATACCCATGACCCTAGAATAATAGGGTTTTTAGCCACTCATGTTCATACAATCATCAAAAAATCACAAGAGTGCATAAAAATCAATAAAAGAAGGAAAAATAAGAACTCAAGATGAATTCTGTAGTTCCCAAGCTTTGTCGTGGATTTTTTTCCCTTTCCAATATGTTAGATATTGCGTACAAAAGTCGTGGGTCAAAGTTCTCCTATTTCAAATCCAAATCAGCTTCAGGGATTGATGCTGGGGTGGATGCATCGTATCCACCTCGTCCTCTACTTCTCAGCTTCGCATGCTAGGGTGGATTCGCATCCACCCTTTGTTCCTCCATCTCAGCTTTGCCCAGGTGCGGATGTTAAGGTGGATGCTATGGGCCGACTTCACTGATAAGGGTGCACGAAATCTGATTTTTTTTCTAGATTGGATGCGACGCATCCAACCCCTCTTCTTCTAGCTAGAGCACCTTTTCTTCATAATTTTGCACTACAAACACCCTATATCATCACACACAACTCAATTAGTCATAAAACCAATAATTAAACTATATTGGGCATTTTAAAGATCAAATAGCATCAAAAAGAGGTTTAAACATGGGCAAAGTAACATCAACACATATCGAAATATGCCCAACATCACATTTTTTTCTTAATTGTAGCCTTGAGCTACTAGCCTTGCCTTGTTCCTTGTTGTGTTTCCAAACTCATCAAGTTTGTTTCTGAATACCCACCTGGTTCCTATAACAGTTCTGTCAGCAGGTCGAGGAACCAGGTGCCATATGTTGTTCCTCTCAAATTGATGGAGTTCATCTTGCATAGCAGTAATCCAGTCAGCATCTTTCAATGCTTTCTTGATATTTTTGGGCTCAATTTGAGAAAGAAAGGCTGAGAAGGCAAGTGAGTTTCTTGACTTTGTTCTAGTTTGAATCCCTTAGTCGAGAGGAGTGATCACATTTTGAAGAGGGTGTGAACGTTTGTGCTTCCAGTTAGATTCCTGAATTTCATTGTGAGAAGATCCAGGTTCTTCTGAATGTGATCCATTGTTGACATGAGTCCTGCTTCTTAGCTCAGCATCTTGGGTTCCTTGCACAATATCAACAACTTTATTCTCAGCTTCAGTTATTGTGATTGAGGGACTAGGTTCCTCTACATCAATTGGAGATACAACTGCACCATCTTCATTTGATTCCTTGACGTGACTCATTATGTCGGCCGTTCCATTTTCCATATCAATGACTTCACCAGGAATCGTTGACTGCTCTTCGTCTTGATCGATCTTATCATGTGAATCTTTCCCACATAGGTGGTGTGATTCATCAAAGATCACATGTATGTTTTCCTCAACACATTGAGTTCTTTTGTTGTAGACTTTGTAGGCTTTGCTTTGTGATGAATAGCCCAGAAAGATTCCTTCATCACTTTTGGCATCAAATTTTTCAAGTGCTTCTTTTCCATTGTTGAGGACAAAGCATTTGCATCCAAATGTCCTTAAATGTGTTAGCTTGGGTTTCCTCCCGTTCAGCAGTTCCTACGGGGTTTTGTTCATGAGGGACCTAATCATGCACTTGTTCACCAAGTAACATGTAGTGTTAACTGCTACTGCCCAGAAGCTTTTTGCAATGCCACTGTCAATCAACATTGTCCTTGACATGTATTCAAGAGTCCTATTTTTCCTCTCCACAACACCATTTTGTTGAGGTGTTCTTGGAATTGAAAAATTATGACTTATGCCATTATCACCATAGAATTCATCGAATTTTGCATTGTCAAACTCTATGTCGTGATCAAATCTTATACACAAAACATTATGGCTCATTTTCACCTGGATATTCTTCACAAAAGTAGCAAACACTGGAAAAGTTTCATCCTTGGTTCTGAGGAATAAGGTCCAGGTGAATCTAGAATAGTCGTCCACTATAACAAAAATGTACTTCTTTCCTCCTCTACTTGGCACCCATATAGGTGCTGACTTTCTTTTTGGGCTTGACGGAGGACCTAACTTGCTTTCCTTTTACACATGCATCACACACCTTGTGATCTTTGAAGCTTGACTTAGGCAGGCCACGAACCAGGTCCTTCTTGACCAATTTGTTCAGCAAAGTAAAATTTGCATGAACCAATCTTCTGTGCCATAGTTCAGCATCGTCATCAACAACACTCAGGCATGTGACATCCCCATTTTGTAAGGACTCAAAATCAGCAACATAAATGTTTTTGTATCTTTTTGCCATCAGGACCACTTTACCAGTAACAAGATTTGTGACTGTGCAGACTTTTGACACAAATTCCACTTTGTTTCCTTTGTCGCAGATTTGGAAAACACTCGGTAGGCTATATTTTAAGCCGTTCACATAGTACACATTTTCAATTGAGTGAGTGAGTGACTTCCCAATTCTTCTTACTCCTAGAATATATCCCTTTTTGCCATTTTCAAAGGACACACTCCCTCCTTCCAGAGCTTTGAGTGAAAGGAAATCATCGATGCTTCCAGCCATGTGCTTAGAACAACCACTATCCATGTACCATTTTTGGCTGCTTCCTTTCACTGCTCCCTGCACAAGAGAATCAAAGATTAGACTTAGGAACCCAAACAAGTTTGGGTCCCTTGTAGTAAGGAAAAGGGCGAATCAAACGTCTTTTAGTCCAGGCAGGCAATACACGTTTTTTAACGGAGAGACCAGGTTCCTTAGCAGCAGTTACCTTTTCAATAAAAACTTTATTTTTCTGTTGGGACTGAATTCTAGCCTTATAGTTTTTTTAAAGTGACCAATGTTGCCATAGTGAGTGCAAAGCCAGTTATCGGGGACTGTAACATACTTGCTATATGGATTGTAGGGAGTCTTTTTCTTTTGGAACCCGTCTCCCTGCCTGTTCCCACCACTGCTTGTATACATGGCAGCAAATGTATCAGAGGACCAGGTCCACTTTAGAGTTTTTCTCAGTCATTTTTAACTCTGCTTAGATCTTCTTGAAGCTGTTTGTTTCTTTCAAGTTCCATACACAGACTAGATTTCACAAATTTGAGTTCATTTTCAAGCTTAATGTATGCCTCACTTGCAACCTCCTTTCCGTTTTGGACAGTCCCAGAACGGTTTCCCCTTTTAATTCCTCTATTGTTTCTTTTAGGTCCATGACGACTACCAACAAGTCATCTCTCTCATTTTCTGCGTCTTCAAACTTTTTAATCAGAACACTCTTTTCTTTCATCAAATCCTCGATGGTTTCTTTTAGGTCAGCCCCTATGATTACCAAATCATCTCTCATTTTCTACCTCTCCTAGCTCTATAGTTAAAGCATTTTTATCATTTATAAGATTGTGATAAGCATCAATTAAAATATTTACCAAAGATATAAGCTTTTTCTGAGAGTAAGACTTCAGATTTCTTTGAACGCCTAGAAAGTTTACCTCATCATCATCATTATCTTCATCATCGTCAGATTTTGCCATTAGGGCAAAGATATAATCATAACCACCTGCTTCACTTTCAACTGCCATCATGGAGGTATCACTTGTGCATCATCTTCTCCAGATTTGCTAGAAGAATCTCCCAATGCACCAAGAGCTTGTTTCACAATATTGTCAGCGGCTTATTTTCTCTTGAATCTTTTGTCAGGAACCGGGTTCCTCTTGGCTTCTTTGTCTGTGTTGTGCTTGTACTGATCTTGCTTGAGGTGAGAACAGTCCTTGATAAAGTTTCTTGGCTTTCCACATTTATGACATAAGTCATACCCTCTTGGCTTGCTGGAGCTTCCCCTTTTTGGAATACCTCCATTCCTACGAACCATTTTCTAAAATTGCCTTGTCAGGTAAGCCATATCAGCATCCTCACCACTTGAGTCATTGTTGTCTGTCTTGAGGACCAGGTTCTTCTCCCTTTTGGGCTCTCTTCTCTCATGATCCTTCTTCTTCTTCATTTCATATGTTTTCAGATTACCAATGAGTTCATCAATGGTCAGCTTTTGTAGATCCTTTGCCTTCGTGATAGCATTTACTTTGCTTTCCCAGAAACTAGGTAATACACTAAGTATTTTCCTGATAAGTTTGTTCCTTGGAATGATTTCTCCCAGAGAATGGAGCTCATTGATGATGGAAGTGAAGCGAGTGTGCATGTCCTGAATGGACTCATCATCATTCATCCTGAAGAGTTCATACTCAGTGGTTAGCATATCAATATTCGACTGCTTGACTTGAGTTGTCCCTTCGTGTGTTGTTTGGAGAGCTTCCCAGATCTCCTTGGCAGATTGACAGGCAGAAATCATATTGTATTCGTCTAGTCTGATACCACAGACGAGGATCATTTTTGCTCGAAAGTTCTTTTCTATAGCCTTGCAACCAGTATCATTGTACTCCTTCCTTGTCTCGGGAACTGTCACTGCTGGTTCACCAATGGTCTTGATAGGAACGAAAGGACCATCGCAGATAACATCCCAGAGCCCTGAATCTTCAGCCATGATAAAATCATGCATCCTTATCTTCCACCATCCGTAGTATTGGCCATTGAATCTTGGTGGTCTGTAGGTATATTAACCTTCTTCAAAGTTTTGTGAAGCAACCATGAGGATCCTTTCTAGGTGTTAGCCTAATAGAAAGAACCTGCTCTGATACAAATTAATAGAAACTTAGGGTCCACCAAACTATATAGAGAACTGGGTTCTCTATCAGTTCCCACAGAACACACACAAAGAGATAAGTAAATGACACGGCAGAGTTTTACGTGAAAAACTCTCCACTCACTGGATTAAAAATCACGACCTACACTCGTAGGATTTCAACTTCACTAACCAAGCAAGTTCAGATTACACCTATTGTAACCTAGGAATTAAAACCTTAACCCCTCACTCACTTGTAATAACTCTATTACAAGCCTCTTTGTAATAACTCTATTACAAAGCTCACAACTCGACTAGATCTAGTCAAGACACAAATACGAGGTTTATGATTTTACAAAAGGTTTCCTACACAATGCTTCTAGCTAAGCTAAGTAGGAATTACAAGTAAATCACTTTAACAAAGGTACAACATAACTAGGGACATGTTATAACTCAATGCAGGAAACTGGTCCTTCGTTATGATGTTTAATTTCTCTATTCTTAAAGCCCTGAATGTCACTTGCAAGTTGGGAACACACTTGAGAGAAAGCTTGATCAATTCTAGAATGTGCAAGTGTGTTGTTTTCCATTTGCTTCATGTTAATATTACACAAGTGACATCAGTTGAATGATGCAAGCATATTTGATACAAGGGCATTCCCCATAAAGTGATTGTTGTACTGTTTGAACTGTTGCGTGCGTGCAGAGGAACAGTTGCAACGACTTTACTGTTGTGGGGAGTTAGCTGGTATAGTCAGCAAGGGAACTGATGTCCATCTGTTCCCTCTGTTGTTTCTTTGACTCTGAGTGTTGGAACATGTCCCAGACCTGAGACTAGTTAATCTTGAGCACGTTGAGGATGTGGAACATGTTCCCTATCTGGTTATTATCATTAAGTTTGTTAGATTATCAAAACATAACAGGACACATAATCTATCATAGGACATCTTGGACAATCAGCCCTATCTAGCGTTGCCATTGCCACTTCTCTAACTAATGTTACTGGTTTCAAGTCTACTTGTAAGTCCTCTGTGCATCTTAGTGTTTCATATGCATCGTGGAGAGTTAGAGCTGCGTCACATATAAACGCCACGTGCAAGTGCGTGCGACTTTTCAAAGCATTGCGATTTATATGTTGCATTTGATTCGGATTTTATTACGTTCGCTACTACCCAGTTTCTCCCCATTCTATTTTCCTATTTTGGACTTATTAATTACATAGAATAAATTTTCTTTTCAAATTGTTACTTTTCAAATTGTTACTCTTTATATATAATTCTCTATAATTCCAAAATTTATGGCCAAACGGGTGAAATCTAAGTGTTTGCTTCTAATTTCCTCACTACTACTGGAATCGTATAGAATGGAATACCATAGGATGAGTTTCGTCAAGATAGCATCACACGAAGGATGAGTTTAGTTTTGTGGTAAATAACTTTCTTGTTCTCATTACAGGCATCAATTGATAGGGAAATAATATTTCATGGAAGAGCTAGCTACTAAAGAGTTATTAGATGGCTGACTGGCCAAATGAAAACCAAAATAACATATGCAGTTTTTTCTTGACATATATCAACAGCAGTTTCAGTTTACCTTGGCAAAGATTATTGTAACCAAATTTTTGCTGATTCTTGCTCAGAATTAAGATAAATTGCATAACATGGGTTGATGAAGAGGTGTTTGGGAAAGCGACTAATTAAAAAGCAAAGTATTTTATTGTCGACTTAAAATTGCAGAGATGCCATCACATTAAAATAATTTTGAAAATTCTATTTGTAAATTGTATACGGTTGAAATCGGGCATGTCAGATTTCATAGGCACGAGGAGCTGCCTCGAGAGTAAGCTCGTAATAGACCAGGCTCGAGCTCAATGACAGAGTATGGAGCATGAAGATCGAAGTGCTCGCTGAAGATCGAGACCAAGCATGACCGACTTCGAGTAAGGCGTAATAACGGAATGGCGAAATATTAGCAACCGACCGAAGATCTCGGCGAAAATTCCGGAACAGATCGAATCAAGCGGTTATTCATGCCAATCATGGGATTTGTTTTCGTTATAAGAATTGTACCTTATTTAGGATTCCTATACTATATAAAGAGGGACCTCATTCATTTGTACTGGGGGATTAACAAAGAAACATATACAAAAAATGCTGCTCTCTATTTCACTTACTATCTATTAGTGTTCATCATTGTTTATTTTTCTGTTCGCTACTGTTCTCCTTATCCAACCTCGAGACCATCTCGAATCGAGATCGAAAGCTCTGCTAGAACACTGGTTTGATTTATTTTATTTTTCAGATTATCTATTCAATTTCTTGTTTATCAATTGGTATTGGATTAAATCACGTATCCTTAAAATCACTAAATAAGTTTAATTGTTACTCGAATTTTAGGGTAAACAGTTTGGCGCCCACCGTGGGGCTAAGGATAATAGTGATTTTTCAGTACTGATTCTGGTGAAACACACTATTTTACGCTTGTTCTTGTCAAGTATCTTTGCTTTCAGGTTAAAACATGTCAAACTCACAAAATGCATCCACACACGGTGACAATGGCCTCGGATTCCATGGTGAAAATGAAAATGTGATTGCTCCCGGAATCGAAGTGCCATAGGCTACTCACGGGGGAGCACCAGTCGCCAGCCCCCACCGATGTCAGTTCGCACGTTGCTCTAAATGCGGACCTAGGCGCAGATCTCGATAAGAGTGTAAGCAGAGAAGGCTCATCTAGTGGCCAAGGAACACAATGCATAGGAGATGAGGGAGTCAGTCTCCAAGTAATATTCGAGATGCTTCGGGCTCAGCAAGCTGCTATTGCTCAGTTACAAAATCAACATAGAGCTCCGAATAGGGTCGAGTCAAATATTACTCGCCGTACCGAGCCAGTACCGGAGAGGCCGAATGGTAACGAATCGGGGACTGATCCTGCGATAATTAAAATGCTGGAGGAGCTCACCAAAATAATTGAATCAGGGGAGAAGAGAATTGAAGCCAACGATAAAAAAGTGAAGACATACAACTCTCAAGTTGATCCGATACAGGGGCACCGCCAATCTTGAAAGGGGTGGATTCAAAGAAGTTTGTACAAAAACCCTTTCCTCCAAGTGCGGCTCTGAAGCCTATTCCAAAGAAGTTTCGTATGCCAGACATACCCAAATATAATGATACCACTGATCCCAACGAGCATGTTACTTCATCTACATGCGCCATAAAGGGTAACGATTTAGAGGATGATGAAATCGAATCTGTGCTGTTGAAAAAATTTGGAGATACCCTTTCGAAGGGAGCAATGATTTGGTATCACAACCTGCCACCAAATTCTATCGACTCATTTGCCATGTTAGCAGATTCTTTCGTAAAGGCACATGCCGGGGCCATAAAGGTCGCAACGAGGAAATCGGATCTTTTCAAGGTAAGACAAAGGGATAATGAAATGCTGATGGAGTTCGTGTCCCGATTTCAAATAGAACGCATGGAGTTGCCACCGGTCACAGATGATTGGGCCGTTCAAGCTTTCACCCAAGGGTTGAACGAGCGGAGTTCGGTAGCATCACGTCAGTTGAAACAAAAATTTGATCGAATATCCAGTTGTAACTTGGGCAGATGTGCACAATCGATACCAATCGAAGATCAGGGTCGAGGACGATCAATTGGGAGCTCATTCCGGTTCAGCACATCCAAACAGGTCGGCAATTAAAAATCAAAGGGACATCGACAGGGAGCCAAGGTCGAATAGAGACCGATATCAACCATATACCACAGATCGAAGGAACAATAAGGATAATGGTTCAGGACACAATTCCGCCCGGAACGATCGGAGAAGTGATCGAAGACAGAATTCTCGGAGACTTATGAGCAAGAGTGATTTTGACAAGTCCGCCGATCCCATAGAAGCACCTCGGTTATCGGAATATTACTTTAGCATGGATGCGTCAGGCATTGTATCGATAATTGGAAGGATCAAAGATACTAGGTGGCCCAGACCCATACAAACTGATCCTTCTCAAAGAAACCCAAATTTGATATGCAAGTATCATGGCACGCATGGACACAAAATCGAGGATTGCATGCAATTAAGGGAGGAGGTAGCCCATATATTCAATGAGGGCCACCTTCGAGAGTTCCTCAGCGATCGAGCCAAGAATTATTTCAGAGAAAGAGATGCCAATAGGAAAAATGAACAGGAGGAACCCCAACATGTCATTCATATGATCGTCGGTGGGGTCGACATTCCACAGGGACCAATATTCAAACGCACTAAGGTATCAATTACTAGGGAAAAACGAACCCGGGATTATGTGCCCGAAAGCACTTTATCATTCAATGACGAAGAAGCATAAGGCATTTTTCAGCCCCACAACGATGCTCTGGTAATTTCTATCTTATTAAATAAAGTTCAAGTTAAGTGTGTTTTAGTGGATCCAGGTAGCTCGGCGAATATCATCCGATCAAGGGTCGTGGAGCAGCTCGGCCTACAAAATCAAATTGTGCCCACAGTTTGGGTCCTAAATGGCTTCAACATGGCCAGTGAAACAACTAAAGGGGAGATTATTCGACCGGTGAACGTGGCTGGAACCATTCAAGATACTAAGTTCCACGTGATCGAGGGCAACATGAGGTACAATGCCCTACTCGGAAGGCCTTGGATCCACAATATGAGAGCAATCCCTTCGACACTCCACCAAATGATAAAATATTCGACATCAGACAGTGTAAAAATAGTATACGGGGGAGCAGCATGCTGCAAAGGAAATGTTTGCGGTCGATAAGGTAACACTGATATTGAAACTATCAACCTCGGAAAGGTCGAACATCAAAGATAAACAGGAAGTCAAATACCAACCACAGCCACCAGCCTCGACCGAATCGGGGAAGCGAGAGATAGAAGAAGAAGATGAGGATTTTATGACCCCTCGAACTTTTGTTGTTCCCGAAGATACTGACGCCACCAAATCAACGGTCGAAGAGCTGGAACATGTTGTATTGATCGAGTACCTGTCCGAGCGAATGGTATACCTGGGATCGGGATTAACCCTCGAACTCAGGAAAAATTTATTCAATTTCTTATTGATAACATAGATTGTTTTGCATGGTCCCATTTAGACATGACAGGGATTCCACCGGAGGTAACGACATATCGGCTGAGCCTGGACCCTAGATTCAAACTGGTGAAGCAAAAGAGAAGACCCCAGTCCGAAGTAAATCACGCATTCATAGAGGACGAGGTAACTAAAATTCTCAAAATAGGATCCATTCAAGAGGTGAAATATCCCGAATGGTTAGCCAATGTAGTTGTAGTCCCTAAAAAGGGGGATAAACTTAGAATGTGTGTAGATTATAAGGATTTAAACAAGGTGTGCCCCAAAGATTCTTTTCCACTGCCTAACATCGATCGCATGATCGATGCCACGGCCGGCCACGAGATCTTTACTTTTCTCGATGCCTATTCCGGGTACAGTCAAATCCAAATGAACCCGGAAGACCAAGAAAAGACTTTATTTATCACCAAGTATGGAACATATTGTTATAATGTAATGCCCTTCGGGCTAAAAAGTGCAGGAGCTACTTACCAGCGCCTAGTGAATAAAATGTTCGAAAAACAAATAGATAAATCAGTGGAGGTTTATATTGATGACATGCTAGTTAAGTTCCTGTGCGCAGAGGACCATTTGGCTCATTTGCAGGAAACGTTCGAGATTTTAAGGAAATACAACATGAAGCTCAACCCCGAGAAATGTGCTTTCGGGGTTGGTTCGGGCAAGTTCCTTGGCTTTATGGTATCGAATCAGGGAATCGAGATTAATTTCGATAAAATCAAGGCCATCGAAGACATGGCCGTCGTGGATAGTATAAAAGTCATACAGAGGCTAATTGGGCGGATAGCTGCCTTAGGCCGATTCATTTCGAGGTCATCGGATCGAAGCCACAGATTTTTCTCTTTACTCAAAAAGAAGAACGATTTTGCCTGGACCCCGGAATGCCAACATGCATTGGAAGAGTTGAAGCGATACCTATCGAGCCCACCACTGCTTCACACTCCAAAGGCAGATGAGAAGCTTTACTTGTACTTGGCAGTGTCGGAAATCACGGTAAGTGGTGTCCTAGTTCGAGAAGAGCAAGGTACGCAATTTTCTGTTTATTATGTAAGTCGAACCTTAGGAGAAGCAGAAACTAGATATCCACACTTAGAAAAATTAGCACTTGCACTAATAAGCGCCTCTAGAAAGTTAAGACCATACTTTCAATGTCACCCAGTATGCGTATTAACCACTTACCCACTTTGTAATATTTTGCACAAGCCCGAACTGTCGGATCAATTGGCCAAATGGGCCATCGAACTCAGTGGGTACGACATCAAATATCAACCTCGGACGGCCATCAAGTCTCAAATTTTAGTGGACTTCGTGGCCGATTTCACGCCAACCCTCGTACCCGAAGTTAAAAAGGAACTCTTGTTAAAATCGGGTACATCATCGGGGGTATGGACCCTTTTTACAGACGGTGCTTCAAATGTGAAAGGGTCTGGACTAGGCATCATTTTGAAGCCGCCCACGGGTAGCACAATTAGGCAATCTATCAAAACTTCTAAGTTGACTAACAATGAGGCCGAGTACGAGGCCATGATTGCAGGTCTCGAGCTAGCTAAAAGCTTGGGGCAGAAGTCATTGAAGCCAAGTGTGACTCTTTACTGGTGGTGAATCAAGTAAACAAAACCTTCGAAGTTCGAGAGGATAGAATACAAAGGTATTTGGACAAGTTGCAGGTAACTTTGCACTGTTTCAAGGAATTGACTTTACAGCATGTACTTCGAGAACAAAACGGTGAGGCAGATGCACTTGCAAACTTAGGGTCATCGGTCGAGGAAGATGAGATCAGCTCGGGAACCGTCGTTCAACTCTCGAAATCTGTGATCGAGGAAGGTCATGCCGAGATAAACTCTACAAACTTAACCTGGGATTGGAGGAATAAATATATTGAATACTTGAAGAATGGAAAGCTCCCATCGGACACTAAAGAGTCGAGAACCCTACGAACCAAAGTTGCTCGATTCACATTGGTTGAAGATGGAACATTATACAGAAGAACATTCGATGGACCATTGGCAGTGTGCTTAGGACCAGGAGGCACCGATTATGTTTTACGAGAGGTCCATTAAGGCACTTGTGGGAACCACTCCGGCGTCGAATCACTGATTCACAAAATCATTAGAGCAGGATACTACTGGGATAGCATGGAAAACGTTACTAAGGAGTTTGTTCGAAAATGTGATAAATGTCAAAGGTTTGCACCAATGATCCATCAGCTCGGAGAACAACTTCATTCAGTCCTATCCTCATGGCCATTCATGAAATGGGGGATGGATATCGCCGGCCCTCTTCCATCGGACCCAGGTAAAGCTAAATTTATTTTATTTATGACTGACTATTTCTCTAAATGGGTTGAAGCACAGGCGTTCGCTAAAGTGAGAGAAAAAGAGGTTATAGACTTCATCAGGGATCACATCGTATGTCGATTTGGGATACCCGCAGAAATAGTATGCGATAATGGTAAATAATTTATCGGCAGTAAAGTGACAAAATTTCTCGAAGACCATAAAATAAAAAGGATATTGTCAACTCCGTATCACCCTAGTGGGAACGGACAGGTCGAATCGATGAACAAGACTATCATCCAAAACCTGAAGAAAAGGTTGAACGAAGCTAAAGGGAAGTGAAGAAAAATTCTACCCGAGGTCCTTTAGGCATATCGAACAACATCGAAGTCCAGTACAGGGGCAACTCCATTTTTCTTAGTGTATGGCTCCAAAGCTTTGAGTCCAGTCGGAGAACCCAGCGCCAGGTTTCGACATGCAACGGAGGAATCGAACCATGAGGCAATGAATACTAGCCTCGAATTATTAGATGAAAAACGAGAAGCGGCACTCGTTCGAATGGCTGCACAAAAGCAACGAATCAAAAGGTATTATAATAGAAGAACCAACCTTCGCCACTTCAGGGTCGGGGACTTAGTCCTAAGGAAGGTCATCATCAACACTCGAGATCCTAATGAAGGGAAGCTCGGCCCGAATTGGGAAGGACCCTATCAAGTCCTCGATATAGTCGGAAAAAGGGTCTTATAAACTCGGAACGATGGACGGCGAACCACTATCAAGCAACTCGAACATATCACTTCTCAAACGATATTATTGTTAAGGTATGAGTTTCTCCCTTCTTTCGTTTATGTATATTCTATGCTAACCCATTGCAGGAGCTCGACCAAAGACATCGAGACCTCGAGTTTTAAAGTGCGTGTTGCACTATTGTTTCCTTAGATCGGTTTTTATCCCAAATGGGTTTTTCCTGCGAGGTTTTTAACGAGGCAACAATTATGTGCTACCTGAGGACAATTCAACAGTATCCAAGGCTTCTTTACAATCAACCTCGAATACTGGAGGGCATCACCCTCGGATATTGTATTCTCGAGAATAGTACTTCATGTCAAAAGGCCTCGATAGGGAAGCTTTGTAATGGGCCAAAAGGTCAAGAGAAGTAGAGAACCGTGTCCATATAAATTAGTCGAGCCCCGATAGAAAAATATGTGCGCATGTATAAACTATTCAAAGAAGCATTCTCTCTTCATTTAAACATTTTGTGTCTCGAAGCAAATCCTCTACTATACAAACCTCATGCTTATGATATTGTGAGAAACGGCTCAAGATCCAAAGTGCAAATATACACTCGGGAACTACCGCCGATGATACGCATATTCGAGTTATCTAAACTCAAATTCATAAGACCTCAAAGAGACACCCCTCGATCTATAGTCCAAGACCACCATTCTCGGGGACTGACATTCCAAACTAGTTCGAAATGTTATTGGGAAATAAGCCCAAGAGCCATACCCGAAGGCTACGGCCAAAATACATACCCGAAGGTTACGGCCAAACTAAAGGCTACGGCCTAAATAACATGGCTCGGAGACGTTCGAATTCCGCAATAATGATAGGCCTTCAAATTCTCTGAAAACACGATTAAAAAAGGCTACCCTCGGCAAACAATCAAAAGGGCTTCGATAAAATCAGCCTTCGAAAAACCTTAAGAGGTATCAAACTATTTTTAACACAAACATTCTAAGGCACAAAAAGCAAAAGGGTTTCAACTGACATCGAACCCTCAAAATAGCCAATGAGTAAAATACATGCTAAGGAATAAAAAAAAAATTATTAAGTCTTTTAAGCCGAAAAAGTGGAAAATAATAGCCGTCTTTTAGAGGCCATATGTGCCCAACCTAAAAAGGCCTAAGGGCCAATATATTTAGAGTTCGAGACTTTGTTCTCACTCAACTCGGACCTAAGGGTTCCACTATTCCGAGTTCAAATAAAGTTGACTTGAATTTATCTCAAGGATCCGACATAAAACCTTAAGGGGTATGTTACTATAAGTTCGAAAATTACCCATTATTAGATTAAAAAACCTAAGGGTTTACTCTATGCTAAGTTCGAAACATACTCGAACTTAGTTATAAAAACAGTGCAGTCATGGCATCGATCAAGCCATCCGAAATCTCGAACATATTATTGAGCTCGAGGACTCGCCCTTGCGCGTCTAAAAAACCTAAGGGTTTATTCTAAAGTTCGAATTAGTGTTCGCTTGATTACAGAAGCTGCAACAACAAAATTTTCACAAGGCAAAAGCACAAAACACGTTTGAACATAAAACTGAGAAGATATTCAAGAGAAGTTTTTCTATTATATATTGGTAAAAAAGGTTATGTACAAAAGACAGATCAAGGTCTTACAAAAAGAGAAATTAAGTCCTAACTACGGCCAGTTTCGACCTCTTCTTCAGGAGCAACTTCCTCTTCAGGCCCCTCATCGGATCCGCCTCGACTACCTTCTTCATCATCGTATTCGTCATCAAAGGAGGCAAGCTGCTTGGCTTCAGCTTCAAGCACCTTAGCTCGGGCTATCTCCTCGGAGAGGTCAAAACCTCGAGTATGGATTTCCTCGAGGGTTTCCCTCCGGGATTAACACTTTGCCGAGCCAATGATCCATTGCTCTCGGTCAGAAGCCTCCCTTAGCTGCATTTGAGCAGCCTCAGCATCGGCCCGGTACATGGCAATGGACTTGTCCGCCATGACCTTTGTCTTCTGGATCTCTGCCTTGGCCTTAGCAAACCCGGTTTCAAGCTCCTCGATCCTCTTGGCTTGGGCCGAACTTTTCTCTTTGACGCCCCGAAGTTGAACCTCGGCCGATGACATTTTGTCCAAGGTAGTTCCTTTTTCCGCAGCAAGGCGGTCCATATTCTCCTTCCACCGATCACAATCGGCTTTTCTCTGATCGACTTCTCCCCGAAGCTGCTCGATCATTTCAACCTTTTGCTACAGTTGTGATAATGAAGTATTAGCCTCCACAGTTGGATCGAGTCCGTACTTTATCAAAAGGATGCTCACCTGCTTATCTAGCTCGGCTTCTTCCTCATGAGCCTTGGCCAAATCCACTTGAAGGTCCTTTATAGTTTCATCTTTTTGGCCGCAAAGAAGTTTCAGAGCGTTCCTCTCCTCCGAAACCTTTTGGAGCTCGGTTTCACACTGGCTGAGGTCAGCTCGAAACTTGGCAAAGGCCTATACAAAAAAGGAAAACACAAGTCAGATTTAGAGAAAAAGAAAAAAAGAGTAAAGAAAAGAAGTGCAGTAAACTCATTCTTACCCGAGATAAGAGACGTTGGGCCTCTTCTAAAAGAATAAAAGCGTCACCGATATCAGAGGCATCATCGACTCTAGTAAAGCAATCCCGAAAAGGATCCCTTACACTAGAGTCTCCATTTATATCAGGGGTCTTCAACTCTTGAGCTTCCCTTAGTGCCTCCTCAGAAAAGGTCGGAAAAGAAGGCAAGTGACATGCTATCATGGTCCCGAGCAAGTCGCTCGGGACGCTCTGATCGATCATCGGGGTCTCAGAACTGGCATCGTCCGGTGTAGTTGCAGATGGCTGAGAAACGGTCTCGACCTCTGGTAATTCGGGATCCTCACCCGATTTCGTTTTGGAAGCCTCCTCGATATGAGGCTTGATTTTAGCAGCCACCGTCGGCTCAGAAAGTTTGGTGACCTCGACGGCTTTCCTAGGTCGGACCGTCAGTGCCGAGGCATTTTCCTCTTCTTCGTCTCTCAGTGTTTGGACCGAGTCCATCGTGAGAGCGATTACTTTCCTCCTCACCCTTCGAGGTTTGGGCTTGGGGTCTTCATACTACGAGGCAGTTTTCCTCTTCTTGTCTTCCCCCGGCTTTGGAACCGGGGACTTGGTTTCTTCTTGGTCACTTGAAGGCCTCAAAATGGCATCCTTGGTCAGGCCTGCATGAAAGAAAATTAATGATGAATGGAGTATAAAAAGTGTTTCAGAACATGAAAAAGGAGATCCTTACCGTGGTTCTTGGCCTCCCATCTGCCCTTTGCCAAATCACGCCATGCGCGTTCGACATATGTGGAAGTTGAGGCTAACTTCCGAACCCAATCTTCGAGGTCAGGTACCGCTTGAGGCATCCAAGGAATAGCTGCATGTCGAAAGGGGATATCAGGCGAAGTCGAAGAAGGTACGAAGAACAAAGTTTAAAATATCACTTATGGTTGAAGTTCCACTCCTCAGGGAACGACATCTTCTCTTCTGGGATAATGTCGCAGGTCCTCACCCGTATAAAATGGCTCATCCAACCCCGATCCTTATCCTCGTTGATGCTAGAGATCAAGGCCTTCGTTGCCCAGCGTTGGAGCCTGATTAGTCCTCGGTAGATTCGAGGCCGGTACAACCGCATGAGGTGATTTAGAGTAAACTCTAGCCCCTCGGCCTTGCTAGAGAAGAAGCGCAGCATGATTACTATGCGCCATAGAAAGGGGTGGATTTGGCTGAGGGTGACCTGATATCTTTTACAGAGATCAATAATCACTGGGTTGAGGGGACCCAATACGAAGGGGTAAGTGTAAACACTTAAGAACCCCTCCACATAAGCGGTGATGCTCTCTTCGGGAGCAGAAATTTGCACCACGACCTCGGGACCCCAGTTGCAGTCCCTCTTCACGGCCTAGAGGTGGCTCTTCGATATTGAGCACATGTACATTGACACATGCTCACATCGGCCCAGGATCGATGAAGGGTTTTCGACCTTGAAGTCAGATTTTATAGTACACGGGCCGGGAACATATTCATGGGGAAGCGGCTCCACCGACGCCTTGCCGCCGGATGGACGGGAAGAGGAGCAAGAAGCTTTCTTCTTCTGCGGTACAGTCTTTGAGGTTTTCACCATTTGTATAAGTAAAGAAGAGCGAAGAAAGACAAAAAACTGGTGGTTTCGGTGCTAACGACGGTGGCTCTACAGACGGCGAAAAGGAGGAGACGAAAAGAGTGAGAATACTTAGAGGTTTGATTAGAGCAAAAGTAAAGTTTGATTCAATGAAGGAGCGAGTATTTATAGGTTCACGACGACGGTTCGGTGGCGTTAGTGGCCGACCGCTAACTGACAAGCATTAATGATATGGGGAACTGAACTGACGGGAGGTTTCGATCACATCCGTCACTTACGTCATAAGGACGACGTCATGATCGAGGTTTCGGAAAATCAAGGCTCAAACCGTTTCTTATCATTTTATTCCAAGAAACGCGGGGACTATCTGTATATGGTTGAAATCGGGCATATCAGATTTCATAGGCACGAGGAGCTGCCTCGAGAGTAAGCTCGTAATAGACCAGGCTCGAGCTCAATGGCAGAGTATGGAGCATGAAGATTGAAGTGCTCACTGAAGATCGAGACCGAGCATGACCGACTTCGAGTAAGGCGTAATAACGGAATGGCGAAATGTTAGCAACCGACCAAAGATCTCCGCGAAAATCCCGGAACAGATCGAATCAAGCGGTTATTGACGCCAATCATGGGATTTGTTTCCGTTATAAGAATTGTACCTTATTTAGGATTCTTTTACTATATAAAGAGGGACCCTATTTATTTGTACTGGGTATTCACTGAGAAACATATACAAAAAATGTTGCTCTCTATTTCACTTACTATCTATTACTGTTCATCGTTGTTTATTTTTCTGTTCTTTACTGTTCTCCTTATCCAACCTCGAGATCATCTCGAATCGGGGTCGAAAGCGCTGCTAGAACACTGGTTTGATTTATTTTATCATTAAGATTATCTATTCAGTTCCTTGTTTATCAATTGGTATTGAATTAAATCACGTATTTTTAAAACCACTAAATAAGTTTAATTGTTACTCGAGTTTTAGGGTAAACATAAATCCTAAAGGAACATTACTTCATCCCATTAGTTACATCTATCCCCGTTTTAAATTATATAGTCCAAATAGCATTAAAGTATTGTACTGTAATTAACTTTTTAAATGATCTAATAGTATAAAATTTTGCGAACAACCCTTGCCTTCCACTCTTTGTTCTCTCAGGTCAAACTAAGCAACTGAAAAGGAAAAAAGTAACCCAAAATCTAGGAGAAGTAAAACGATCCCTCTTATAACTAACAGAAGACTAGTAGACAACAAGTTGTAAGTCTGTAACTAGTCATATACATATGATCTTAGTTACTCAGTACTAAGATACTCATGAATATAGCCCAACCTACTTTTTCAGTCACCTCTTGAGTCTTGATAATTAGCTGGAGTATCCCTTATAAAACATCAAACTTATTGCATCAAATATGGACTAAACAACCCCAGTTGCGAGCTAGTATGGTGGCGGTGGGGGGCGGTTCAAAGGTGGAGATGGACCATACGGATCATAATAAGGTGGAGGACCTTGAGGAAAAAGACCAGGTAGTCCAGGAGCAGGTGCTGGTCCTAGGGGTGGTGCAGGGGACGGCGGCGGCGGCGGAGGAGGAAAAAGTGGTGGTTCGGTATGTACACCTGGAGGCGGAGGAGCAGAAAATTCATTGAGAAATACATGAGGAGGAAAAGGTGGTGATGCAGTATATAGACCTGGAGGTGGCGGAGGCGGAGGCGGAGGCGGAGGCGGCGCCAAATTCTCCGGGGGTGGTGGCGGACCTGCAGGTGGTCCTGGTGGAGAATGACTCCGATGGAATGCCATAATAGGAGCAGTAGTGTATAGTAATTGTGTTATAATTATGCAAATATATGCAATGAAACAAAGATGGCGAAGAAACAAGAGTTTAAATAGGAAAGAAGTTTTCTGGGGAAGCTGTGAGACACGTCATCATTATATTGGAATAGTAGTTTTAACATGGGAAGTAAAATTAGGTAGTTGAGAGCTGAAACGTGTTCCCTTCAGTCAGATACAAAGGTCAAGACTACAAAAATATGAAGATTAGGTTTGTGATAAAGATGGCCATAAGTATCTGCTCGGATGACCATTAAGTTCTCATTTTTGGAAATACTCATTTGATTTGCAATTCCCAATGTGAAATGTCTTCTGTTAAACATCAAGTTTTTTATAGACATCAAGTCTTCCCTCTGTAGAAGAGTTAACCCAAATAATTACTCACAATCTCTTAAATTAAAAATAATATACAGATATATAATATATGTATAATTATGTATAGCATATTTATATCGACTAGAAAAGGTAAATATTAAATCTGGTCGGCTCACATTAAATCTGGTGGAATATTTGTTTTTGTATTTTCGCTCTTTTTTGGGCCAACCGAACACATGTTTGCGCCGTTGCTGATGCCCGATTGTGAGAAAGCCCGTAATAGTGCTTAATGGGCTATGGCACTTGAAGATGAAATCTTCAAAACTAGTTATCCTATAGTAGTTTTTTTATTTTTTGGGGGGGGAATTTCTACATAGTATAACCACCTCCAAAATAATAGTGAAAAAATATACTATATATTTTGTTTATTAATTTGTAATATATGTTATAATATACTTATTTATAATAATCAGTATATATCTTTTGTATATTTGGCTAGCAACAATAATTATTTTTGGCAGCTGGCCGAATGTGTTAAAAGCCCTTTTTTGGTATATTAAATTTGGCCAAACCTTATTGGTTGAGATTATACTTAATACTTATCGGCGCGCTGGTATTTAAAGTAATGCAATAAACACATTACATGCATCTTTCATATGTACCTTTATCACTAATCATGGTTAATTAATATGTAATCACCGGGTGCTGATAAGATTTTTTGGTTTCAGACCCGCAAGCCATGCTTCTTCGCAAGGTAGGGATAAGGCTGCGTACGTACTACCTTTCCCAGATCACACTTGTGGAACTACACTGGGTTGTTGTTGTTGTGGACCCACAACCCATGATAATTGCCTTGTGAAAAATCATATCAGCCCAAATCAACAAGTTAGAGAACTTAACATACTGGGAAAAAAAAAAAAGTAACATACATCAAACATTAAAAGCCCTTTTTTGGTATATTGAATATGGCCAAACCTTATTGGTTGAGATTATACTTAAAAAACTACAAGTGTTACATTTATTTTTGAAAAAATATAATTTTTAAATCAATGTACTTAGATACACCATTAAGTTTAACCCAACTTAACTCGAAACTATAAAATGTGATTAAATGTTATGATAAAGCTAGAGGTGGAGCTACATTATGAAAAATATTTGGTAAGATATCTTACACATCATATGTTATAAAGCACGTATATTGGTTGAAATTCTAAGTCACAAACTAAAGTTTATATCTAATTTATAGAAATGTATATATTTCGAATCAATATTTTTATAACTCTTCTAAGTTTAATCCGACTAGCTCGAAGGAGAGTAAAATTATTTGATTTTACAGAAAGAAAAATGTTTCTAAAACACTGTTTAAGAATCTTTTTGGAAAAACAAGAACATACAAAACTATCAAGAAAAGTTTGCAACTTCTAGGGTCTCCATTAAACTCAAAATGTAATCATCATTTGTTCTACTAGAGAGAAAGTAGAATTTGATGACCACTTGAAATCTACATGAGTCGAATACTGATGGTATAAATATCCTTTTATTATTCTCATATAATATTATTCAAAAGTAGAAAATGCAGAAATACATTATCTAATTGAAATCTATATAAGTCGAATATTATGGAGACATATATGGAAAGAGCTCAGTGTCCACTGGCTCATAACTCATATCACATTGGTTTGAATTTTGCTAATTCGAACGGTGTTCCCTCTTCTTCAATTAACTTCGGTATTGCCCCCCAAAAAAACGCACTCAAACATGTCAGCTGTTTGTAATTGTGAAACACTGAAATAAGAATGCTGTCTTCAATTGTCCTGTCCATCTTGAATCTGCCTCTTTCAATTCAGCTATCTTCCCATGGTTTGAACCTACACGGAGTCAACTTTACCATTGCTCTCGCGGCTCTCCTTCTTCCTATTCATTGAAAGAAAAAAAATAATGGCGTCCGCTGGAAATTGCTGTTAGACAAATCTATTGTAGAACCAAACTTGCAATTGGTTTTTATGCATCTTCACCAACAGCAAAGGCAAAGGATGTGGAAAAACCTTTAATATCTTTCTGTGTCCCGTGAAAACTAGGGTTGATATTGCTGTTTTGAAATTTATTCAGCTGCAACATCATGAGAAAAGTGAGGATACTTGCAAACTTTTACTCCTTCCGGATAGATAATTAGTTAACCTTAAAGCTACAAATTGTTAGAAATAAAGTGATTGAGAGAGCAAAAGACTTGACCAGTACAAATTTTCTATTGTTTGAGGAACTATTGCGCCATTAATTATTTTCATATGATAAACAGGATGTTTCCAATGATCAACAGCTCATATACATCCACAAGAAAAAAACAGTACTAGTAATTGGGCTTGTGGCTTGATTGAACCATACAATTTATCATCGATAAGAGGGTGCAGGCACATACCATGAATTTCTAAAAAAAAAGGCAGTCCAGTGCACGAAGTATCTCGCGTTTACGCAGGATCTGGGAAAGGGCCGGACCCAAAGGGTGTGATATAGGCAGTCTACCCTGATACAAGTATCAATGGATGATTCTACGGCTCGATACCACAAATTTTTCTTCTCTGATATTTAATTAGTAATTGAAGCCTCAACAACTGATCAATCATTAGGGAAAAAGAGAAAAACCAAGAAAAGGAATTCATGTAAAACCCTACCATCTGCACAAGCATAAACACAATACAAGAATAGTCTTGCTCTTTTTCCTGCTTGATAAGGTCACCAATCAGTCAATCACCCCAAAAATGACACACCGGGAATAAGATATGGATTTGAAGAAGGAATTAATGTCAAGAAATTAACATTTGATTTGCTAAATTGTCATGACCAACAAATCAAGTGAGAAATCATTAGAACACAGCACAATTCCTGGAAATTTAGGGTTGGAAATACTAAGAATACCTAGTCAATACATGAGGGGCAAATATTAATGTGACGTCCTACTGCAATGATAGAATGAACCATTTAATGATCTTATAATTTTCACTCAAATAGAAATTCAGAAACTCTTTAATCTCTAATCTACTTTTAAAGAAACTTAGAATAAAGATAATTGATATTAAGGAGAGTTTAAGATCAATCAAAGGATGAAATTAAGCTTCTTGCAAGCAAATAATAGGTATATTTGTAGGTAGTAAACTATCACCAACATGCCTTTCATGAATAGACATATTTTTGCATGATTAGACGTGTCATTTAATCAATAAACATGTCCCTAATTAAGGATGTCAATTTCTACTAGCTAAAAGTACCTATTCAAAGATATGTGACCTAATTTGGACAATCATTTGATATAATTTTCACAAAATCTCATGTCTTTTAAAATAACAGGCAAGTTAAGCTTTGAGTTACTCAAAACAAAATTCAACAGCGTTTAGATGAGCAGTATTCTATGATTGGAATTTGATATCCCAATTAAGTAACAAGTCAATTCAAAACCCTTTCTTGCTCGGAATTATGTAGGTTTAATTTCATATTCAATTAAATTACAGTTAACAACAATTAATATAAGTCCCATTATTTTGAACAAAAAGGAGGAAATCTGCAAACAATATAAATACATTTAAAACAACAAATTAAAGGTAGGGAAGGGCTGAGGATGATGACAGAAGACTAGAGAGCACAAAGGATTAAGGTGCAGAAAGCTTCCAATTAGCATCTTATCATCATCTGTGCTCTCTATCTTCTGTCAACAGCATCTCCCACTTGCCTCCTCTCTTTTTACACTTACAGTCATACGTCAGTGACAGATCTAACAATAAGTTCACGAGTTTGGAAAAATCTAGTACTTCAAGGTCGAACCTGTATATATGGAAGAAAATATAAATAAATATAAATAAAGTTAGATATATATATATATATATATATATTTCAGAATCAATATATAACCCATAATGTCTAAATTCTGGAGTGAACAAACATCATAATAGTGAATATAGTTGAAGGAGATAATTGAAGATTATGGAGCACATGAGAGGATAAATCAAGGACCTTTAATGTGCTCTCAACCTTCAGCTCACTGCATCTTGCTCCTTGTCTTTCTTCCTCTCCCTATGCTAGGTTCTAGCTCTAGGGACTAGGACGTAGAAAGACAAGTTTTTTCCCCTTTCTTTTTATAGGGAATTTTGTTTGGAGGTTTTCTCATATGGAGGGGAAGTTAGCTAGCTATCTAGGATTTGTAGCTAGCTTAGGATGGTTTGAGGGTTTCCAAGCACCTCTATTTATACAGGACAAATGGTACAACTAGTAAAGCACACTGCTTTCTTTTTTTATGTTTTTATATACACTCACATACTATAGAAGTTTACGTTACCAATGTAATTTAATTGGTTATAACAAGTTATTACTCTATTTTTGTAGACTACTTTATCAAACTTGATATAAAAAATGTTATTGTATGTGAACTTAACTTAATAATTTGAAAACAAATTACAGTGTCAGTGCACAATGCAAACATAGACTCTACTTTTTATCTTTTTTTGATAGGATAGAATTTTATTATCGGAGTATTAGACATATCATTACAATATTAGTGGCTTGTTTAATTTTTTTTTTAAGAGCTGATTAAGTTAGAGTCCATGGCATTTGTGAAAAGAGAACATTATCTCAAAATCAGTCAAAACACTTTATAAATCTGTGGGGTTACGAGGAGTATATATTTTGCATTATTGCCATGCGTCACGTAAAGCTTTAATTTCGTCTATAGTGGATTAATTAGAATAAGCACCATCAGATGGAGTTTTTTTGTGCCAAAGGAATCAAGACTTCTTTGTATTAAAGAGCTAATTAAATTTTTTTTTAAAGTGTTATTAGGCACAAAAGAGGTTTGAGGTGTGAAACCATAATATTCTATAGCTAATCATGACGTGTTTTCTTCTCTTCTTAAGGGATTTACCTTTCAAATGTAACTCAAAAAATATTTAAGTTGTATGTTATGACAGTGTGAAGATTTTCTCACACTTCAAAGTAGTTTAACTTGTGAAAGTAGGTTTGTTATCATTTTTATCGTGTTAATAATTAATGTTTATTATAAAGATTATGTCATTAACATATAAGTGATCGAAAAATTTTACACTGTCACTACTCATAACTTAAACTCTTAAAAATTTATCCTAGATAGAAGTATATTTTTCTTGTGCAGAAGAATGAGCTACGTATACTAGCTAGTGTCAGAGAGAGAACGAGACTTTTGATGGTATCCATAAGAAATTTAATTTTTCAGCAGAATCCCTTAGCATTATATATTAATGATTGCTTATATTGTCTCCAAATATGTTAACTATATTTGAGGGGCAAAATGAAAATGAAAGAAGCCAAAGTATTGGGTTCAGGGAATAGCTAGGCATAAGACAGGCATGGCAAGTGGCCAAGAAACATGGAGAAAAAAAGTGAAAGTATTGGAGCATCCCCTATCACAATTTTCTTATCACAATTCATTATCCCTTTCCCCACATTTGTCCATTATATTCACTGTCCCATCTTATCCATCTCTATCATATTCCAATTTTTGGTTTGTATTATATTCTTCTTCTTCTTCTTTTGGCCATCTAAATAAGCTGTGTAGGCTCGAAAATTTTGGAGTAACGGTAAAGTTGTCTCCGTGTGTGACCTATTATGGGTTCAAGTCATGGAAGCAGCCACTAATATTTGCATTAGGGATGTAGGTTGTCTACATCACATTTCTGAGATACGGTCCTTCTTCGGATCATGTGTGAATGCAGCTTATGCACGGGGCTGCTCTGTTTTGGGCTGGACTCATATTGCACTTGTCTTCACCCCAAAAGCTTAAGCATTATTCCTCTTGTAGTCAAATCACTTTTAGAACTAGAGTTAGTTCAGTTTACGGGAGTTTGGAGTTTTCTATTTACGTTTATACTCCGTCCGTTCATTTTACCGGACAGTACTTGCATTAGAGACGACGGAGTTAGAAAAAGAAAGCAACAAAACTTTTGACTTAAAAAGATCTCTATGTTATAAGAGAAATCAATAAGTTGGATGTCTACTCTTCCTCCGTGATCTTCTCAAATGCTTAATGACATATTCAATGACATATTTCTATGCTTAATGACATATTCAATGACATATTTTTATTCACTTTTCATGTCTATATAAAGGCCTTGTAATAGATAGGAAAAACATACAATTGAAGAAGAAATAAGAATCTCTCTTCCTCTCTTTCTCTCTATATATCTTAGCTTGTTTTTCCTTGTTCGATATTGTTATTTTGAGTTATATTTATAACACGTTATCAGCACGATTGTCACCTTCATTTTTACAATCACATCCTAGTTGTGTTCGATTCTCCTTCACGTATATCACTATATATTCTTTTAGTTTATGGTAATATATATGCACCAATATGCAATTTATTAACAAATTCATATACTGTTAAGCATTTATTTTAGTTGATCATGTTACTGAAGTTCTCTTACCTTGCTTATTGTTAAAGAAAATATAAGATATAGATCTTAAGTGCGTTAAACTAACAAAAATAATTTAATAAATATGTGTGGACTTGCGTAGAGCAAAACTTATCTTCAAGACATTCTACAAAAATAAAATAGTGATAACCAAGGTGACAAAGTAATTATTGTACATACTAGTTTAAATTACTTTACAATTGGTGGAAAGTAATATTTGAATACATTCACTCTTATCACCGTATATGGTTATTCCTCAAATCCACATTTATAATAAATTACTTTTCTTTTACCATACTAAATATATCTCTTTGTGTTTATTCATATACTCCATAATTCTTGTTTATTTGACATATATATATTATATGTTACTTTTTATACTACATATTTGAAGTGATCAACTTCTTAATTAGTTGTCTGATTTATTTTTACAAGTATATTTTCATTGAAAATTATTTGTATTTGTTCTAACCCATTTACTTTTGTGATTAGTTTCAATATGTCAAACTTGTCAAAGCTTGAATTTGTGGCACTAGACATTACCGGGAAGAATTATTTATCATGGGTCTTTGATGCTGAAATTCACCTTGACGCTAAAGGTCTTGGAAATACTATTATACAAGAAAATGAAGCATCAAATCAGGATAAAGCGAAGGCCATGATTTTCCTTCGTCATCATCTACATGAAGGGTTAAAAACTGAATATTTAACTGTAAAAGATCCACTTGAGTTATGGATTAATTTGAAGGATCGATATGACCACCTAAAACTTACGGTATTACCGAAAGCTCGGTATGAATGGATACATTTAAGGTTGCAAGAATCGTAAATGAGTATAATTCGGCTATCTTTAAAGTAAGTTCTCTATTAAAATTATGTGGAGACACTGTCACAGATGAGGACTTATTAGAAAAAATATTTTCTACTTTTCACGCTTCAAATGTGGTGCTACAACAGCAATACCGTGAAAAGGGTTTTAAGAAATATTCTGAGTTAATCACATGCCTACTTGTGGCAGAGCAGAATAATACTCTATTAATGAAAAATCATGAAGCCCGTCCCACTGGGTCAGCACCATTCCCGGAAGTGAATGCTGTAGCAGCATATGATAAGTCTGAAAGAAAATAAAATAATTACCGTGATCGTGGACATAGTCGTAGACGTGGACGTGGCAGGGGACGAAATAATTATCGTCATTATGGTGGAAGTAAACAGGAGAACAATAAGGGTTCTCAAATTAATCCTTCAAAAGGTAAAATTAGTACGTGTCACCGATGTGGTATGAAAGGTCATTGGGCACGCATTTGTCGTACGCCAGATTATTTTGTCAAACTTTATCAAGCCTCCTTTAGAAAGAAAGAAAATAATGTGGAGGCACACTTGACCTTTCAAAATAATGATGATGAAACAGGTCCCTCAAACAAATATGATTCTAAGGCACATCTTGCATATAAAGATGATGATTTTGGAGGCCTAGCAAATATTACTCATTTAGAAGCTGGAGATTTCTTTGAGGATATTGACTGAAGAACTAATCATCTTACTGGGAATGAAGCTATAATAAAAGTTGTCATTTTGTTATGTTTGCAACTAGTTTATTTTTCTTAAGTGTATTTTCCTAATATATCATGTGTTGCTAGTTTCTACATTCCTAATGTATTTCTTAATATATATTTTGTTTGTCTTTCGTATTTCTTATAATATACTTTTTGATTTTTTATGAAGAATATGAAAATTTTTCGGTCTTCAGTTGGACTCAAGATTAATAAAGATGGTATATGTCTTCTGGATAGTGCTACAACACACACTATTTTAAGAGATAAGAGATATTTCTCTTATTTGGTAATGAAAGAAGCCAATGTTAATACAATATCCGGTAGTACAAAATTAATTAAAGGTTCTGGAAGAGCCAATTTATTACTACCAGGAGGAACAAATTTGGCTATTGATGAAGCACTATATTGTAGTAAATCTCAAAGAAACTTATTAAGTTTCAAAGATATTCGCCAAAATGGCTACCATATTGAGACTACAAATGAGGAAAAGATTGAATATCTTTATATTACTACAATAATGTCTGGTAAGAAATATGTGCTTGAAATATTACCTGCTCTTTCCTCCGGCTTATACTACACAAGTATTAGCAAGATTGAAATGCATGCCATAGTAAATGAAAAGTTTACTAATCAAGATAATTTTATTATTTGGCATGACCGGTTGGGTCATCCTGGTTCTACTATGATGCGTAAAATAATTGAGAATTCACATGGACATTCAATGAAGAACCATAAGATTCTTCAATTTAAAGAATTCTCTTGTGCTGCATGTTCTCAAGGCAAATTAATTATTAGACCATCAGCTATTAAAGTTAGGATGGAATCCCCTACATTTCTGGAACGTATACAGGGTGATATATGTGGGCCCATTCACCCTCTATGTGGACCATTCAGATATTATATGGTTTTGGTAGATGCATCTACAAGATGGTCACATGTGTGCTTACTATCAACTCGCAATATGGCACTTGCGAGATTGTTGGCTCAAATAATAAAGCTAAGAGCACAATTTTCAGATTATGCAATTAAGACAATTCGTCTTGATAATGCTGGTGAGTTTACATCCCAAGCCTTTAATAATTATTGTATATCAACTGGGATAATAATTGAGCATCCGGTTGCTCATGTTCATACACAAAATGGTCTAGCGGAATCATTGATCAAACGCCTCCAATTAATTACTAGACCAATGCTTATGAGAACAAAACTTTCCATTTCAATATGGGGTCATGCTATTTTACATGCAGCAGCACTTGTGCGGATAAGACCCACAAGTTATCATAAAGTCTCCCCATTGCAATTGACTTTTGGTCAGGAGCCAAATATTTCTCATCTTAGAATCTTTGGTTGTGCGATATATGTTCCAATTGCTCCACCACAACGCACAAAGATGGGTCCCCAAAGAAGGTTGGGAGTATATGTTGGGTATGAATCTCCTTCTATTATAAAATATCTGGAGCCTATGACTGGAGATTTATTTACAGCAAGATTTTCTGATTGTCATTTTGATGAATCAGTATACCCAATATTAGGGGGAGAAAATAAGCAGCTGAGAAATGAGATAGATTGGAATGTATTATCAATATCTCATTTATATCCTCGAACAAATCAATGTGAACAAGAGGTTCAAAAGATAATTCATTTGCAAAATATTGCAAATCAACTGCCAGATGCATTCACTGACCTACCAAGAGTGACTAAGTCACATATTCCAGCTGCTAATGCTCCAATTCGAGTGGATATCCCGGTAGGATAATTAATTAAAGCAAATAATTTTAAACCACGCTTGAAACGTGGTAGACCTATCGGTTCTAAGGATAAAAATTCTCGAAAAAGAAAAGGAGCAAATGATCAAAGTGATCATAATACGGAGGTAGTGACTCAAGAAGAGCACAAAGACATAACAAATGATAAAACCTCAAGGGAGGTTCAGGTACCTGAAAATGATAAGAATGAAGAGATCTCAATAAGTTATGTCTTAACGAGAAAAAGATGGAACCGAAATAATATTGTTATCGATAACATTTTTGCTTATAATGTCGCTATTGAAATAATGCAACAAGATGAGGATCTTGAACTAAAATCTGTTGATGAATGTAGACAGAGAAATGATTGGCCAAAATGGAAAGATGTTATCCAGGCAGAATTAACTTCACTTGCAAAACGTGAAGTTTTTGGGTCTGTAGTCCAAACACCAAATGGTGTTAAGCCTGTTGGCTATAAATGGGTTTTTGTACGTAAAAGGAATGAGAAAAATGAGGTACAAAGATATAAGACACGCCTTGTTGCACAAGGATTTTCACAAAGGCCTGGTATCGATTATGAAGAGACATATTCTCCTGTTATGGATGCTATAACGTTCCGTTATCTCATTAGTTTTGCTGTCCATGAAAAGCTTGACATGCATTTAATGGATGTGGTTACAGCCTACCTTTACGGCTCACTTGATAATGAGATATACATAAAAATTTCCCAGGGATTTAAAATGCCTGATGCACATAATTAGAAGTCCCGGAAAATATTTTCAATCAAACTGCAAAGATCTTTGTATGGTCTAAAGCAATCAGGTAGAATATGGTATAACCGCCTTAATGAGTATTTATTAAAGGAAGGTTATATAAATGATACCATTTGTCCATGTGTTTTTATAAAGAAAACAACATCAGAGTTTGTTGTACTTGCTGTATATGTTGATGACATAAACCTTATTGGAACTCCTACAGAACTCCAAAAGGCAATTGATTATTTAAAGAAGGAATTTGAGATGAAAGATCTCGGAAAAACAAAATTATGTCTTAGTTTGCAAATTGAACATTTGGCAAACGGGACTTTTGTTCATCAATCTGCCTACATAGAAAAGGTATTAAAACGGTTTTATATGGATGAAGCACATCCATTAAGTACTCCGATGATTGTTAGATCACTTGATGTGAATAAGGACCCATTCCGACCTCAAGAAAAGAATGAAGAACTTCTTGGTCCTGAAGTACCATATCTTAGTGCAATTGGTGCACTTATGTATCTTGCTAACACTACAAGGCCTGGCATAACTTTTTCAGTTAATGTCTTAGCAAGATATAGCTCTGCTCCTACAATGAGACATTGGAATGGAATCAAACACATATTGCGGTATCTAAAAGGGACTATCGATATGGGGTTATTTTATGGCAATGATTGCAGTCCCGATCTCGTTGGTTATGCCGATGCTGGGTATTTATCTAACCCACACAAGGCTCGATCTCAAACAGGCTATGTGTTTACATATGGAGGCACTGCCATATCTTGGCGATCGACTAAGCAATCAATAGTGGCTATTTTATCTAATCATGCTGAGATAATTGCTATTCATGAAGCAAGTCGAGAATGTATATGGTTGAGGTCTATAATACACCTTATTCGAGACAAGTGTGGTTTGAAGTGTGATAAATTACCCACAATTTTGTATGAAGATAATGCAGCATGCATAACCCAATTGAAAAGAGGATTCATAAAAGGGGATAGGACAAAGCACATTTCACCAAAGTTATTTTTCACACATGATCTTCAAAAGAATGGTGATATCAATGTGCAACAGATCCGTTCAAGTGATAATATGGCTGATTTGTTCACCAAATCTCTACCGATGTCAACCTTCAAGAAACTAGTGTACAAGATTGGGATGCGAAAGCTCAAGGATGTGAATTGATGCTCTCATCAATGGGAGTTAATACGCGTTGTACTCTTTTTCCCTTACAAGGTTTTGTCCCACTGGGTTTTCCTTGCAAGGTTTTTAACGAGGCAACCAAAAGGCGTATTTCTAAACATGTGTACTCTTTTTCCTTCACTATGATTTTTTTTTCAATAGGATTTTTTCCTAATAAAATTTTAGCGAGGCACATTATCTATGGACATCCAAGGGGGAGTGTTATAAGAGAAATCAATAAGTTGGATGTCTATTCTTCCTCCATGATCTTCTCAAATGCTTAATGACATATTCAATGACATATTTGTATGCTTAATGACATATTCAATGACATATTTTTATTCACTTTTCATGCCTATATAAAGGCCTTGTAATAGATAGGAAAAACACACAATTGAAGAAGAAATAAGAATCTCTCTTCCTCTCTTTCTCTCTATATATCTTAGCTTATTTTTCCTTGTTCGATATTGTTATTTTGAGTTATATTTATAACACTCTAAAATTTATGGTCTTCTGCATATCCACTTTAGTAACTATAAAAATATGAACGTAAAATAAAAGTTTAAAGTTAAGAGTTATAGAGTATAAAAAGTTATCATTCATTTTATAATAAAGTGAAAATAGAAAAAGTATAATGTATATACAAAATAAAAAATAATCTGATTCATACATAGTGCATACGCGCGCCCCCATGGAAAAAAGTTATTCCCTCTGTTTATGTTAGTATATAGCATCATTTGTGTGTGAACGAAATTTAAGAACGAACCAAAGACTTTTAATACATACCAACAATACTCTTAAAATTTGTAATTTTAGAATGTCATGACATTTTTAAGGCTGTAAAAACAGGTTATGAATGGTAAAATAAAAATTTTAAAATTAAAACATTTCATAATATAAAATGTGTTATCCTTTTAAAACATATTAAAATAAAAAAATTGCATATAAAATAGGGCAAATATCATTTTTAGTTCCCGATTGAAATTATTTACATCCGATAATCATAAAAGTGTATAAAATTTATATATATATCGGCTATTAAATAATATGTAGGCTTTTGTCATAGGCGTGCATGAAAAGGTACAGGGCCCAGAAATTGGAAAAACTATTAAGCATTATTGGTGATAGTGTCAAAGGCGACAAATGTCAGGCAAGGGGCAGGGCTAATAAATGGAATCGAAGCAAGTAGCCAAAAGAGGAAAGAGGTATGTGCCTCTCTTTTCTTGTGTCTCATATCAATCAATGATAGACTATAGAGTTGGTACCATTCTTGGACTTTCCCTTTCGGGAATTGCAGCCTTTTGCTCATTATGCTTCTACTTTGCTTTCCTCTCTTCTTCCAAACCATTGTTAGATTCTATTTCCGGTGCCATTAGTGTTTTTCTTAATTCTAACCCATGTTCAATCTTAATTTTTTTTGATTAACCCCATTAGTATCACTAATACTACAAAAAAATTGAAATTAGCGATGGACAAAATTCTGTAGCTAAATAGAAAAATTTTTCATTAATCTTATTTAGCGACAGATTAGCGACACATTATCAAAAAAAAAATATTGTCTACGAGCAATTTGCGACAAATTATCGATAAAATTCGTAGCTAATTTCAGTCTTTTTTTAGAGTAATAATTTGTAAATGTATTTATGTACTTATTTTGGCCTTAAAAAATAGCATTCTAATTCTTGGCAGCAAACGACTAGGGATTTTGATTAATATTTACCATATAGTATCAATATCACCAACCATTATTGTAGGAAAAAATAACAATTTGATGATTCTTCGAGATTGTCGAGCAAAGATTGTTTACCCTCAAAATCGGATAACAATTAAATTTGTAAGTGATTTTAATAATACGTGATTTAACTTGATACAAAACGACAAATTAGATTGCAATTGAAATAAATAATGAAAAAGTAAACGCAAACCACACGAATTGAACAGTTTTAGCTCTGGCTAATTAATGACCCCCGAACCAAGTACTTCGATCGATATCAAGACTGAAGAAATGAGAGCTTTAAAGAGAGTAGTAAGAACTTAAAGATAATAATAATGTGTTGCTTTGGAATGCATGTTACAATGTTTTTCAATAAATTATCAGACTCCCTTTATATAGTAGAGGAGTCCTACTTTAAGTACAATTCTATAAAAAGTAAAAAATCTCTTGATTTGATGATTGTCGGTGCCCTATTGATACGTGTCGAGATTCCCGCCGTAATATCCGACCGGTCATGGATATTCTGGTCTTCTGTTGGTTATGCTAACAATGTTTCTTCGAGCTCGATCGAGGCTAAGGTCGACTCCGAGATTACGGACTCAATGTTCTCGAAGGCAGGCATTATGACCCCGGATTCTAGTTCGGTAGGACTCGAAATCGATTTTCAGTCTTTGGTTGTCATGTTCCCAACCCGTCATATCGTAGGTGAGTTCGATTTCGACCGTACACAAAGACAAAATCTTGTTTCTCGGCTGTTGAGTTAAAATATCTTCAGAAACTGGTGACTATAGGTACAATTTTCACAAAATAAAAAATAAAAAGTTGAATTTACTCATCGATTTTTTTACTATACCAAGTTCAACTGCCATTGCTTACGCACTTGGAGAGAAGACTCGTCGAAAGAATATGCAAATCGACTTGAAATGCCATTAGTGGGAATTTTAACTTTATAGAAAGAATTTTGGAATATTTGAGAAGCATAAAATTTAGTAAGATTTTGGGCATCTTTACTCCAACCCCCAACGGCCTTTTAGCTTAGTAATTATCGTCTATCATTTGATTGACTTAGTAATTAGGTTAGTAATTAGGTAGACTTGGGACAGGGAAATTTTTTACATACACTTAATATTTACAACAACTCAATAAAGATATAACATATGTTTATACAAAATGTTATCTATTAGTCGTGGTTAATTAAGAGTAGAGGTGTACAAAGAAAACCGATAAACCACATCAAACCGATAATTCGAATCAAACCAGAAAAAAAAAATCGCGATGTGGTTTGGTATTGGAAAATAAAATCTGACCATAATTGGTTTGGTTTGGTTTTAACTAAAAAAATTCAAACCAAAATCAAACCAACCTGATAGTACATTTATATAATTTTTAAAAATATTTTATACATATAAATATCTATTGTAATGTAATTAATAAATATTTCTTAAACTTTTTCACAGTTTTATCTTCTAACGTATTATTTCAAGTTTAGACTTAACATTCTTGAATGGTAAATAAATTTTATAGCCCATAAATGTAGTAACTCAAACAAAGTTTAAATCAATACTAATGCTAACAAAAGAAATTCAATTCAATACTAGGAATGACGAAAGTATTGGATAATTATTTTAGTTTTACATTGGTTTATAATGAAAATGCATAACTTAGTTTATCTTTTTCTTTAGTACTTAATTATGTAATTAATATTAGTACTTATTAGCTATACTTATTTTAGCATGACATATATAGTATTTTTAGATTATGTTAATTGTCATTATGGCTTATTAATTAGAAATATTTGTTTTATGTAATTTTATTATTTTATCTTTGTTATTGAATATTTTAGTATAATGCTATGACTTATCTCATATTATTGTGTTAGTTTTTTTGGAAAACACATTATATAGTTGTATTTTACTAGGACTTAAGAAATTTTGGAGCACAAGTTACATATTTTATGCTATGAAGATTATCGAATTTTTACACATAAACAAAATTTGCTTTCTAAATAACAAATTAATCATTTAAGACAAAAAATATGAATTTCAAAAAAAAAAAAAAAACTAGGGAGAAGAACACAAAGAATAAAGTGGTGGATTATCGGATGTTGAGGTCCAAAACTCAAAGTGAAAATTTTGATTTGGCTATCATCACAATCAAGAAAAAGAAATAAACGTACATAACATAATAGCTTAAGTTTTGAGTATTGATGGTGTCAAAAATATTTATTGTGTTAGTTTTTTGGAAAACACATAATAGCTTAAGTTTTGAAATAAACGTACATAACATAATAGCTTAAGTTTTGAGCATTGATGGTGTCAAAAATATTATTGTGTTAGTTTTTTGGAAAACACATTATATAGTTGTATTTTACTAGGACTTAAGAAATTTTGGAGCACAAGTTACATATTTTATGCTATGAAGATTTTACCGAAAAAAAATCTGAAAAAACCCTAGAAAAATCGAGATTGAAAAACTCGACTTTGTTGGTTTGATTTATAAATTTAAAAACTCGATACCATTGGTTTGGTTTGATAATTGAAAAATCCGAACCAACCCGACTTATTTACACCCCTAATTAAGAGTAGTTTTATGTCATTTTATCACTTATATTATGGTAAATTAATGTAATTTGGTGTAAATACACAAAAGTTCTTTTTTCCCTAGAAGGGAGTCTTCTAAAGCTCCTTTTGACACCTGTCCTGCAATATGCTTTTGCATTACTTCATTTTTTAGGTA
This sequence comes from Nicotiana tomentosiformis, assembly GCF_000390325.3. Taxonomy (NCBI): domain Eukaryota; kingdom Viridiplantae; phylum Streptophyta; class Magnoliopsida; order Solanales; family Solanaceae; genus Nicotiana; species Nicotiana tomentosiformis. Next base: position 38,067,661 of record NC_090813.1, on the reverse strand, counting down.
AACCGTCCCGTATTCCTCACTTTTTCTTCTTATTAAAATATCCATTTTGATGATATATTTTCAGCCATATTAATAGTGAGCGAATAAAATTTTAAACAAATGAGATATATAAGCATCTGGAAATTGGATCAAATATTCTACACATTATTCCTTCACTTAGGACTTAATATTTCTCCTAATTTGTTTACTACAAAAAATAATTCCACTGTAAGGATTATCACCCAAATTTAAAATTGAAATCTTTTTATTCTGGAGGTAAATGAACCAGCGGGATCAACTTTTAAAATGGGTGGGAAGCTATCTACTTCAATGAAGAACAGGATCAGAGAAGTACTACTTCCATCAAATGACACCACATAAATTTCTTGGTGAAAGGAGTCCTCCTACATTAGAATCTACAATCTCGCACGAATAAGCCATGGATAAAAAAGAATTGCAAAAATATGACACTTCTTTGATGTGGTCTTTTATCTTTTGACCATTGCTTGTCCCGCGTACCCAATAGTTTTTGTAAGCGGTGTCGAAATTTATAAAAGAACAAGAATAATAACTCTAATTATCATACTTCTAGACAAGAAAAAGCCTTGGTCTATCGATTTTGTTGAGTCTTAAATTAGAAAATGTTGCGACTTTAATTCTACTTTATCACATTTTTTAACTACAAAGACTCTCTCAAATATTGCAAAAAATTGTACTAGTTGAGGTTCAAGCCTCTGACCTCTTAGAGTAAAATAAGGCTCATGACCAACGCGCCAAGAGACAATTTATGTTAAGTTGTGTAATTTTTTTCTATTTATTCGTTTTCTCATTAGTATTAATACATATATTTAGTAAAAAATTCTGACTTCGTTATACGTGTATTCACCCATGTTTGTTCCATGGACAGAACTTCACGGTCAAAAGTTAAAAAGGTTGCCCATGGGGCAAGCGAGCGGCAACACTTATTAAACTTGAAGTTTTGTTCGTGGGCAAGTGGGGACAAAAATTCAAAACCATCCACTTTGAGAGCTATTTGTGTAATTCACTCGGCATGAATCCTCATCATTTTATTTTATTTTAAAAGGTTTAATGGTATCCGCCTACTATATGAAATATCTTACTCTTATCCTCTGTTATGTTTCGGAGCCACCATACTCTTGTTATTAGCACATCGTCTCATATTTGTTCTAGCCCCTAATACATTTGGAACCATAATCAAAAGTAAAAGAGTAAACTTAAACCTTTTTCCGGATATATTTTGACACTGACAATTCACTCCATTCACGTTTGAACTCCATTAAAGTCAAGGCAAATGCAAAAGGATTTGCTAACAACAAATGTGTGAATGATCCCATAATACTCTTTTTGAAATTCTTCTAATAGCTGGTACCATTTCAAAATTACAAATAGTCCTATCAAAGCTTGTGTTCGACGGCATAATGGAATATTAAAATTTAAAAAGTTTTGGAATATGTAATATGTAAAAACAAAGGCGGCTAATGGATCTTGTGGCCTAAGGCGAAATTATATTGAGAGACCCTTAAATTTATTCTATAAAATTTTTACACTAAACAAAATTTGCTTTCTAAATAACAAATTAATCATTTAAGACAAAAAATATGAATTTCAAAAAAAAAAAAAAAACTAGGGAGAAGAACACAAAGAATAAAGTGGTGGATTATCGGATGTTGAGGTCCAAAACTCAAAGTGAAAATTTTGATTTGGCTATCATCACAATCAAGAAAAAGAAATAAACGTACATAACATAATAGCTTAAGTTTTGAGCATTGATGGTGTCAAAAATATTTACTCCTAATCAATTTAAAACAATAATTGTAATTCATTCTATTAATTATTAGCACTTATCGGTGAATATCTAAAATAAGTTGTAAATAACCTAATATAATATGTTAAATTACACTAAAAGAAAATCGGTGCATGAATACTTTTGCGTTCATGCAGTTTCAGAGAAGATTGTAAAAAAAATTCATTATGTTGTCGATATATAACTTATTTCCTATATAAAAAAAAAAAAGGATAAAACTAAAATTGAAGAGTGAAGCAAATATACTAATTAATGAGTGAGAAAATGATCATAATTTATGAACTTATTGGTATAAAATAACCTCAATCAAATAACAAAAAAATATACTGTAACACTTTTCTTTATAATAATTATTTATATAAATTATATAGTATATAGTAGCAATAATAATAATAATAATAAGAGTTTAAAGTAAATTTGGGGCCTTCAAATATTCGGGGCCAGCCTTTAGAGCCGCCCTGTGTCAAAAAAAAAAAAAATTAGCATACCATAAAACAGCGAGAGTCGTATTTTTAGAACGACACACCGACTATACTGGAGCTTTGGGTCAATGTCGCCAAAAGCAAGGAATATGCATGCATGTTCCAACAAGAACACCGAAAATACCTAATTCAGTTCTTATTAAAGTGCACTGCATTCTTTCAGCAGTATAGAACACACAGTTTTTTTGGGTCAATTAAAACAGGTCTAAAGGAAAAGGCTAAACAACAACAAAGGAAAATGATAACTTAAGAAACAGAAATTAATTAACTCGCACTTTAGAGTCCCTCCTTATTGTCCAATGCAAATCCATCACTGCTAAACTCGGCTTCAGCAGATGAATTAATCGCAGGTGGTAGCATCAGTGGCGCTGGAATTCCTTGGATGCTGGTGAAAGAAGCCTACATAAATAACATCAAAAAATTACGTTACGTTTGTTCACAGAAAGTGTTGAATTTTCTTCTTTTTTTTCCAGATCAAGGTTCATAAACCACCAAATTAGCCTAGATAAAAAATTCGCTACTGTTATTTGGAATGAAGGTTTACAATGTAGTCTATACCAGGTAGTGTTGAAAGGCACTATCACTCACCGGAATGTTATTAGGCTGAACCATTTGATAAGCCTGGTGAAATTGATTTCCTTCGCCGCCATTTGCCTCCTCTTCCACCTGAAATTGGTACTGTAGCTAGTGCTATTTTAGTACTTTAAACTGTAAGAGGATTTGAAAACAAAGAAAGATCAAAATATGTAATTATCTGTGTGAAGTTGAATATTAACTCCTCAATTTTATCGAAATAATGTTTACATATATAGTTTGATGCCACATAAAAGGTACTACTACTTCATTAAATTTGAATTACAATTCAATATAGATAGATAGAAAAAGCTAGTTTAACCCTCTAAGAAGTAATAATATCTTATTTTATATATCGAGGAAGCATTTTGCAGGTAAGTACAAGTACGACTTTATGAAGTTTAATCACCTCTTAGTTTTTTAGGATAAACAACAACAACAAATTAGCCTAGATAAACAACAAGTGACTGTCATTTATGATGAAGATTAGGTAGTTTGCACATGTAGTGTTGAAAGTCATTATAACTTACTGGAACATCATTAGGCTGAACCATTTGATAAGCTGCGAGAAAATCATTTCCTTGGCCATCATTTGCCTCCTCTTCCACCTGAAATTGGTTCTGCTGCTGCAGCTAGTGCAATTTTAGTACTTTAAATTGTAAGATAATTAATAAACATTCCAAATTCATGACAGGATTCAAATACAAGGATCAAAATATGTATTTATATGTGTGAAGTTGAACATTGACTCCTAAATTTTATTGAAACAAAATTTACATACTTTGGGACTACCTAAAAGGTACTACCCCAAAGAACGTAAATTACAATAGTTTAGGATTCAAAATAGGTAGACAGGATAAGATTGTTTGACTCTCTACATAGTAATAATATCATATAAATATATAGAGTAGGATGGGAGTACAAGTAGGACTTCATGAAGTTTACTCATCTCATAGTTTTTCAGGATAAGCAACACCACACATTACCCAAGATAAATTATATGCTACTGTTATTTGAAATGAAAGTTCACAAGGTATTTTACACATGTAGTGTTGAAAGTCACAATCACTCACCGGAATGTTATTGGGCTGAACCATTTGATAAGACTGGTGAAATTCATTTCCTTGGACATCAAGTGACTCCTCTTCCACCTGAAACTGGTACTGTAGCTAGTGCGATTTTAGTACTTTAAACTGTACGATAAATAATAAACATCCAAAATTCATGACGGGACTCAAATACAGGGATCAAAATATGAAATAAAACTTACATATTTTTGAACCGTGTAAAAGGTACTACATAAAATTAAAAATTTCAATATGTTTTTGGATTTAAATTAGGTAGACAGGAAAAGATCGTTTGACCCTCTAAGTAGTAATAATATTATATCTCAATATGTAGAGGAAGTATTTCGCAGGAACAAGTACGACTTTATGAAGTTTAATCACCTCATACTTTTTTAGGATAAACAAAACACCAACAAATTAGCCTAGATAAACAAGTCGCTGCCGTTATTTGGAATGAAGCTGTACAAGGCAATTTAAGCATGTAATGTTGAAAATCACTATCACTCACCGGAATGTTATTAGGCTGAAGCTGAAGCATTTCATAAGCCGGGTGAAATTCATTTCCTTGGCCATCATTTGCCTCCTCTTCCACCTGAAATTGGTACTGCAGATTTTGGTATATTAAAAAGTAAGATAATTAAAAATGTTCCAAAATTCATTAGCATCCAATTACGAGGATCAAAATGTATCTCTGTGAAGCTGAACATGGGCTCAACTTTACCGAAATAAAATTTACATATTTTGAGACAATATAAAAGGTACTACTTTGTAAAGTTTGAATTACGTACAATATTTTAGGATTCAAATGAGGGAGACAGAAAAAGATTGTTTGACCCTCAAAGTAGTAAAAATATCAGGTATAATATATAGAGAAAGTATTTTGCAGGAAGTACAAGTACGACTTTATGAAGTTCAAACTCATACATTATGAGGATAAACAACACCAACATTAGCCTAGATAAACAATATGCTGGTGTTATTTGGAATGAAGGTTACAAGGTAGTTCCACCACATGTAATGTTCAAAGTCACTACTACTCACTGGAAAGTTAATAGGCTGAACCATTTGATAAGCCGGGTGAAATTCATTTCCTTGGCCATAATTTGCCTCTTCCACCTGAAACTGGTATTGTAGCCAGTGATATTTTAGTACTTTAAGTGGTAAGATCATTAATAAGCGTTCAAAAACTCGTAACGGGATTCGAAAACGAGGATCAAAGTATTTGATTATCCGTTGAAGTTGAACATTGACTAGTCAATTTTATCGAAATAAAACTTACATATTCTGAGACTACGTAAAAAGTCCTCCATAAAATTCAAATAAAATATTTTAGGATTCAAAATATTTGAAAAACTTGTAGACAGAAAAATTTGTTTGACTCGCTAAGTAGTAATAATATCAGATAAAATATATAAAGGAAGCATTTCGCAGTACAAGTACAACTTTATAAAGTTTAATTACCTCACAGATTTGTAGGTCATTTAGCATGTATTCAAGGTCTCAAAGTGCTTGAAATAGCCAATGAAATTATTTGCTAAGAACAATTTTCATCTCGGGAAGTGATGATGGATGATATACTAGCATATAAACCAACCTTGTAGGACTGGAGTGGGACGATATCACACAGGAAATCAAGAAGTTCTTCATTCCTTATGGCCCTAGCAATGTCATAACGCTTCAGAGTTCGACGTTTGACTTGCTCAGCTTGCATCCACGCACGATGTGTGAGTTCAAGAATGAACATCTCAGTTGCTTTTGCAAACAAAACGATAGAATGTGCACTAACCATCTGAATTTACACATGCCCGTTAAGAGGTTAAATTTTTTTTAGTACCCACTCCCCAGTTAGAGATGCAGCAGATCAAGAAAAGTTTAAAAAAAAAAACACTCTCTCAAGCTTTTCAAGTTCCAACTAGTAGCAGATCGAAAAAATAAATTAAATTAAAACGACCCTTGCCAATGTGAATGGAAAATCACAACCATGAACATACCTTTACTTGATCGTTTGACTTAATTGCGCGCCTGATCCTTGCAAGGGGCAGCTCTTGTTTTTTCTTTAGCTCTAAAAATAAAATGAAGCGGCTGTGAAAAGGTAAAACCAACAGGGAAAAACAGCAGCGAAGTAAACCTTACGATCTCTAAAAAATAAGAGGATCTTTTACTTGCAATTTGATTTATTGATTTTTTATGATTCTAGTGTTGCTTTCAATGACATGACCTGCTTACAACTGTTTCATGACTGGTGGAAGCAAAAATGTGCAACATATATATATTTGTAAATTTTCATATGGAACATATCTTTTTATGTGATGATTGAGATACTTCTAACAAAATCAACATATGTGAGGGCCGTGGCAGGTCGTAAAACCGGCCCAAAAGCTCAAGAATAACCTTTGATCATGCATGAATGTATCATATCATTGGTCTCTGTAGGTGACTATGTGTAAGGAGAAAAAAAACACCTGAAGCTTGAAGAATTTCTTCGACTTGTTGTTTCCAGAAACAGAGGAGCTTTGCTCTTAGCAAATGCATGAAACAAGGCTCCCTTTTATCTTCATCCTAGATACGCAAGGAAACCAAAGGGATAAATCTCATCTTATATGAACGGTAGCTATATGTAAAAAAAAAGTTTCGGTATAAAGCTCGATAGTATTGATTACCTGCTGAGTTTTGTTGTTACTTGGCAAGCAGCTATGAATACCAACCGGCTTTTGCATTTCTGATGACAGAGCTGATGAGGATTTTGGGAATTCCATTGACGAAACGTTCCAATCGATGTCTTCACCAGATTGATAATATTTGGGGAAGAAGGGGCTTTAAATAGCAGAAACACTATGCCGTAGCTCCTTCTCCCACCCCCAGGAGAGCTACTACGCATTAATTTTGAAGTCATCGTTAGGTCCATATTTATTAGGAATATAATCTCAGATATATTCATCATTAATAAGGATATAATCCTCCACTCAACCATTAATTGATTTTCTTTATGCAGATGTGTGGAATAATAAGTGCTTATTTGTCGCACTATAGATTTTTTTCCCTGACGAGTATCTTGAAAATGTAGTCCCACCATTCATCAAAATAACTAAATAAATAAATAAAATAAAAACAAGAAGAAAAGAAAAAATTCCATATTGGTTCTTTTCATCGTGGAACCATCTACAGTATGTTTAAGCAAAGGACTTCTGACGTTGGTCGTAAAAGGAAATGAAAGGTAGGACAGGCGACTTTTAAGCTGTTGTTTGAAGAGAGAATTGGTGTCATGGCACCAAGATGTGATTAATCATAGTCCGTCTAATATGTCTGCAAACATGGTCACTCTCCCACCAGCGATTCAGTGTCTTGTTACTCACTATTCTTTTTCATCTTTACATGGCAACAAAAATTTTCTTCGTCTGGGGGGAGAATAATTCACAGACAACAAATTTCACATGGAAGTTATATGCACATCCACCAACCGATGGAACCATAAGTTTACTCCCCAAATAGTTAAGCAATAGAAAAAGTCTAATAAATTTTGCCTTGGAGCATTATTTATGCAATAATATAGGTAGGAGAAAATGATTTTTGCCTGTTACACCAACGGAAGACAAGGATAACAGGAAGATTTTGTTCCATGTGTGTTTACATATAGCCCAATAAAAAAGAGGGGGAAAAAAGAGAGAGGAAGGGACAATGACTTGATCGTCTTTGTTTATCTAGTTGTCTGATCTGCTTAACTTGAGAGTTAAAGCACATTGTCTCTTTGGATGTTCATGGTTAGGTTTAGCTTGATTTTTACGCAAAAATAAGCCAATAAATTAAGAGTGTTTTCTACATATTTACTAGATCAGTGTAGCCAGTGCCAAGAATGTCATATGCCCGACTATGTATTTCTTTTCTATTTTACTTCTTCATTTTCTTTGTTTTACATACAACAAACACAATGTAGCTCACAACAACTCAATGCACAAATAGCTGAGACAGGCATAATGCACACAGAGCAATGCCACCATGAAGTTCATACATATTTGAGAGACCAAAAAATTTGTCATCACTAAAATGCAGTTTATGTTACTAACACAAACTTATCAAGGCATCGAAGCTTGACATCATTATGATTTGAACTTTAACACCATAAGTATCTTCCCACTTCAACAAAGTACAGATTCTAGCACTATTTTGCAGTCAGAAAGCAATTAAAAGCATTCAAATAACAAATAAGAAAGAACAAACAGAAGTACAAGAAAATGGTAATATCACTGCTCTGCCTCAACATCACTGCCAACTGATGTTGGTTAAAACAACAAAGAATAAATCACTTAACTAATCTACTTTAACAAGCTTGATAAACATGTTCACTCACTCACTGAAATATTTTTATCTAAAGAAAGTCCATCAAAAATCATAATGACAATTCTACGAACTTTTAAAAAATGATAGGCATAGCAAAGTATAGAACATCAAACATAGATTTGGGCATACCAAGTTGTTCTTAAGCATCTTCATAAGGAGTTATTGAAGGATTGTGCAATTCTCTACTGTGATAATGTTATTTCAAAACCAAAATGACAATCAAACAAACTTTTAAAAATATTTTAAGCAAAGAAATGAAATAGGTAACTCAAATTTGTACCTGTCCAAGTTGTTCTTGAGCATCTTCAACAAAAAGTGTGGAAGGATTGTGTAATTCCCTAATGTGATAACGTCATTTTCCTTCGTTGAGTAGCTAGTTAGACCAGCAAGCACTTGTCTCAAGCATCAATTGGTAACACATAATGTTAGTAAGAAGAATATCAAGATAAGAAAAACTAATATGACAAAAGCAACTAAGTTACACTAATCAAAGAACACCAACTCTCTTGATAGCAATATTTGAGACAGAGCCACCCTTACTGGAGTTTAAAGTAGTTTGATTTTTCAGATATCTAGAAAATGGTTATCAGGTGGGTCATGGGTTGTTCCTTTCTTTAAGGATTTAAAGGATTAATAGTCAAATCTATCAATTGGGGCCTGGATGCTGAACCTAAAGTTGGAATGCAGCAAACGGGAAAATGGGATTTTCTTCTTCAACCCATAAAATTTCGAGAACTTGTAATAAATATATGGCATACACTCCACATACATGCTAATAGCACTTCGTTACGGACCTAACCAGCAAAATCAGCACCAACATTAATCAGGTTATAAAATTGAGAGAAAGCTTGATGAAGGAAATTCCTTATGGAAAGAAACATCAGCATACAAATGAGATATCTCAATTGGATATGGGATTATCTAGGAAAGAATTTGCTCCTTTGGTGATTTTACAAGCCTACTTTATAATGTGTGCAAAGTCTTCTCCATAAGTGGCAAAAAGTTATGGAATTAGAGATTTCAAACTTTCTGCTTAATTAAACCTTTCAAGCTTTTTGCTTTCAAGATAGTAAATCTCAATACTGTGATTTTCCTATCTAAAAGAAACAAATACAAAAAAAACTTACGCACGTTCATATTTCTTCTTCAGAACATTGTATTTAGGTTAAAAATATACAATTTACAGTAAAAGCTTTACCAAAGGTCAGAGATATTCCCAACTTTGATTCTTATGTTCTTATTTGGTGCTACTACTTTTCCTATTAACAAGAAAAAAATACAAAAGAAGAAGCAAAACCTAGCTGAGAAAATTGTGAAAGAAGTTCTCCGCATGCCGCCGCCTGAAGTTAAATGTCAGCTGCCATCTCCTCCCTTGACTCAATGCCAACCCATTTACCTCGCCTTCTCCAAGTCAATCATAGAATCGCCTAGTAAGTAGTAATCCATCACATAAAAGTTCGAGAAAGCACAAGCTTATTTGGTGATTTCAAAGACTGGCTTTCCACTTAAGCCTCGGATGATTTCAAGACATTGACACCATCCAGAACACCTGCTATGTGGCATCAAAAATCAAACTTTTCCTTTATATGTGTCAAACATCTTTTACTTAAAATCGGAATTGCAATTGCTATTTTGCCATTTCCATTTTCGTATATCGATTCTGTACGTAGTTACCATTCACTGCTCTATTTTTTTTTCTCTTTCACATTGACTGCTCTATTATATAACCGAGTAAATTAAAAAATAAACGACCGACCATGTTTTATGTCAATGCATTGTTATTTGGTACGCTGTCGTTTGGTTTAGAGGGAGTACAGTACTAGTTTGGATTTGTGTTTTTTAAACCATAATAAGTGGATTGTTTATGCAGGGAATTAATAAATTATTTGTTTGCGGTGAGTAGTAATACATATATGTATGAATTACATACTTTAAGGAAACTTTGTAGTTAAATATTTTTATTTCTTTATTGTGCATAAAATAATATACACATTCTCGCATAATTTAATGTATTATTTGATCGCCAATCAAATATTGTAATATTAGTTATGTGAGAATTATTTCCTAAATCCCTCAAACCAAAACAATATGGGATCGTTTGGTGTGATATAGAACAATTAATTCTGACATAAAAATTTTGTATAAGATAATTTGGTATTTGGTGACGTTGATCGCATAAGACGAAATGATTATTGCATAACTAATCAGTGTTGGGTTGATGATGTTAAATACTAATGCAGGAACCTAAAAATTATTTTTTGTGGCATAGTATATGAAATAAAAATGCAGGAATTAAACTATTATTAGAGACAATAATATATTTTTAAAAATAAGTAATTTATGTATAACAATCTCTTCATTATTAATTATCATATAAACAATAACTGATAAGTAAATCAAACAATTTCTATATGATTTTTATGCTAAAATTATTTTACCTAATCCAACCAAAGGACCCATGTATGGTTATATATGTAATGTGCACTCCTCATATGGTTTCGATTCTATTTTCACTTTTTTTTCTGACAATATACTCTGATCTTTTTGGTTTTATATCCTTAAAATGATACTATCTACACCTGCCTTTTGCTAAGTTAGACAAAGTATTACTCCTTAATAGCTAATACACATTAATGCTATTAGACACTACATACTTTAAAAGTTAAAAGTAAATATATTGGTAATAGAAAATGCAAGAAATAGATTTCAGAAGAGTAAATTACACTTTCAAATCCAATATAAATATTTTACGCAACTACTATTTCATTTTAAATACAACTTTTTTATTACAACTAATACAGAAAATATGGAACTATTTTAAATTTATTTTAGAAGTGAATATGTTGCATAAACCACGTGGCAATTGGGCAGACTGCTGTATCAAACAGTTTATGATCATTACCATGATTTTAAACACCCACTGTTCCATGCTCTTGCCCTTTTGTCCTTCAGCTCTCAGACGATTGATAACATGTTCAACATGAATACTTGAAAAAATAGTTACAAAAGCAATTGAACAACCCAAAAAAAGCTTTAGAATTTCCCTAGCTGTATATCAAGTACCAACTCCAAAATATCTAGTCTGTAATTTTTCTATTTGCAGTGTGGGTGGGTTGGGTACCATTCAAAATAGAATTCTCATCACGTAATCCTGTCCTCTCCAGCTCCACATATACGTTTATTCACGAAACTATTTCCATCTTATTGCTTTTTGGGGATTTACGGATATGCGAAATTGAACCATGGCATAGGATTTAAGTTTTGCACCTAAGACTTCACAGATTGGAAAATTGAAGATATATCGAGTCAGAATCAGAACAGGCTGGGACCTAGGCGTCGCTCTTCCTCAGTGAGGGAGTGACGGAAGTGGCAACGATGACCATAGGGACACATATCACCAGCTAGGACCATTCGGCAGACCTCAGTCTTGTAGCGTGGATGCCTGATCACTGGGCGCAACTCTGTGATACCATGAGCGAACTGACAGTTTTCGCCATAAGGGCACGTCCCAGTCTCCTGCCATTTGTTGCAAAGCTCTGTCTTGAGCATTCCTTGGTTGTAAACTTCAAACTCCACTGCCTCCTCTTCCTTCTTACTTCCTGGAACATACACTCTTTGCTGCTCCACACCATACGTCACCCACAAAAAAGAAAAGAAAAAAAAACTCTTTGACTATCAATCAAATTTGCATAGCACTGATTTCTAAGTCAAAAAATAAGGAGTATTGAACAATTGACACATTAGTTGAAACTGAAAACAAACCAAATATCACATTTCACAAAACCACGCAGAAATTCACCGATTATATTGAGAGATGAATAAGAAAACAGAGGAATGAATATGAAACATTACTCACGGATTCGGATAGGGGAGGATTCGTGGCTTTTTGGCGAGTTTTTCCCTGGCTGGGACCTTCATTCTTTCCACCTTGTGCTTTCAACTTGAGATAACCACTTGAACGGACAGAAATACTCTTCGGAAGCGAGACTCGCTCAACATTCCTTCGCTCAGGCCGGTTTGGTTCAGTGACGTTTGCAGGCCTAATGTTCGGAGGTCTGGGATCAGAGATTTGACTGTCACGGTTGACTCCCAGACCAAAACGATTGAAATCAGAAAGAAGGCAGTTTTGGATAGTGGCCTGCGTGAGGAGGCTGAGGCGTCGATCCAAATCGGAGTTAACTAGCCGGAGAGATTCATTCTCCTGGTGAAGAGCTTCAACTTCTTTGATAGATTCCTGGAGATGTGCAAGGCAGAGAGTGTAGCGATTGTAGAGCTGCTGGTACTCGAGAATGTAGCTAGCTTGGTGGAGGCGGCCATCAGTGGCGATGTCATCAATATCGTCAAAGGAGGTTAGGGAAGGGGAATTTGAGCTGCGAGAGAAAGTTGAGTAAAAGTTTGGGGTGAATTCGGAGGAATCGAATTGGTGAGTTGAGGTAGGTGAGAGAAATGGATTGTGAGCCAGATGTGGTGAAGTTGCATCAGAGCAGGTATAATTTTTGTTGCCGGACGGGACTGCAGCTGCATCGGCGGTGCTGCTGTTGAGGCCATCACTTGAAGGATTCTCGTTCTGCATTTTGCTGATAACAGAGTATAAGTGGAAAATGATCAGTAATTAGAAATAACATTCCGAACAATCAATTATACCAGAAAAATTGAAAACATTTGATATAGTATAGCGAATTTACCCAAATTGAGCAGAACAAGTCCTGAAAACTAACAGACTAACGGAGATTCACAGAGAAACTGAACCTAAAAATCACATAAAACCTTCTTTTCACCGACAATCACATAAAAGCTAATAGAAGCATAACAGACACAGACGTAGAAGTAAGCATACGGCCTATTCACTTGAAATAAAAAATGATCAGTAAATTCAGAAAGCATTCTAAAACAGTCAACAATGAAAATTTCAAGTGCATTATTTGATCTTCTATAGAGTAGTTCTTATTGCACCGAACAATAACTCAAAAGCAACTGAGGTTCAAACAGATATAGAAACCTAGCGATCACATTAACGAATCGAAGCAAAACAGACTGAGAAACGTATGAAATAATAATAATCAAATTGCTTCTGATGAAAATTCTAATAGAGGATAGCACGAAGAGGACAAAAAGCATTTCGCTGCGAGCTAAAATGGAATATGATCGGTAATTTAAGATCAACGTTCCAAAACACTAAACAATACCGGCCTTCAAGCACAGTTCATCTCGTCTACTGAATTTTCCAGAATTAAACAGAATAAGTAATACTTAAAAACAACCTAAATTCACATAGATATAGAATTTAGCAATCGCATAACAGAAATCGAAGTATATCAAACTAGAAACGCAAGGATAAGCAAACGGCATCTGATGGAATGCAAATTGGAATCACGAAGAGTAGAAAAGGCACCGCAATCTAGCTTAATGAATTTTGCAAAAATCGCACAGATCAAATACTTACAAAACAACGAGAATTCGCAGTAGATATTCAAACTAGCAATCACATAACACTAATTGAAGCAAGATGAAAAAACAGAAACAAAAACAAAATAGGCAAATCGCATCAATAGAAAATGTCAAATGAAAATGACGAAGAGGACAAAAAGCACCAGAATCTACCTGAAGACAGTCGTGGTAGTAAGATGGAGCTGAGTAATTCGTACTTCTAAAGAAGGAAGAAATGTCCGGAGAGTTGACAGAGTAGCAGAGAGAGCAATTAAGGTCTTCGTCCAGTGGTTGAGACAAAGCACAACTCGTGCCTGGGATTACCAATATTATATAGTAGATCCGGTAGCAAGAACTTTGCTTGCTTCGGTCACAAGGCGCGGAAATTTTAAACGCCCAAAGTGGATTTCAAATATAATGGTAGTGTAAAAATTACACATCAAGTCCTCTAACAGTTAAGTTTTTAAATTTTATGCACTGACCAACGCAAAAACATATTTATACAATTAAGCTTTTTATTCGATAATTACAAGTAAAATTGCAACTTCAAATTCATTGTAAACCTTTTTGTAGTGTATATAACTTAAATTCATCGATTATTAGCAAGATTAGAAACCTACAATTCTAGAAAATAAAGCCGATATAATATTTATAATTAAATACACTATTATTGTAAAAACTTTACACTATATGTGGATAAAAATCAAATCGTTTTTAATACCGTTATGGAAGAATGAAAATGTAAGGGTCAGCTTGACCTACCGCTGCGACTTTACCCCACAAATTTAGTTGTATATACTATCCGAAGTTTGTAAGTTGTTGCGGAAGGATAAATCAAGTATCACGAGTTAGTTATTCTATAAAACTAATGTTCCCCTAATTTGATTATTACGGCATAACTAAATTAGCTAACTATCTTTATTTCTTTATCACACATTGTATATGTTGGTGTTGATTGAGATTGTTAATTCTCACTAATAGTCAAATCTATGTTGCTGCAAATTACTTAATATTAACGTTATGTCACCAACATGTCATTATCAATTTATAGATAAAGGCATGCAAAACACAAGAAGTGCATTTCTTCTAATTTATCTTTTTTCAAATCATATTTAGGATTGTCACAATCAATTTGCATCATAATTCAGAAAATATTTAGAGAAGAGACAATATGAATGTGTTACTTCCTTCATCCCAATTTATATGAAGGTGTTACTATTTGAGTAGTCAAAACATTTTTTCTTTTACAAGGATTGGTCAAATACTTTAATTTTTAAATATTTTAAATTTTTAACTACGTCGAGTTAAAGTAACTTTTATGTAATTTTCAAGTACATAAATTTTATCGTTAAAACTTAAATATATCGATGTCGGAATCACATAAAATAAGTTAGGTGCTTTAACCTTGGAACTCAGAACATCTCTGCATAAATTGAGCCAGAGAGAGTAATAGGTAATGTTTCAAGTATGAAACATCTTCACTGCTGCCTAGTCCTCAATCTCCCTGTATATTTTCCGTCTGTGGTATTCTCCATATATTGAAAATGGAAATTTAAGATACTAAATTAGCTAACTAGTCATTTATCAACTTTTATTTTCCTCTAAGGACACTGACATGGATCAAGAACCGTTCAATGCTTAATTACCATCTAAATTTTTTAACAAATATCTACATATTCAATCAAGTATACGTGAATATTGTAGTGGAGGGGTAAGTATTATTTCATCCTTAACCAAAGGTTTCGGGTTCGAGTCCTGGTATGAAATCGCTTTTGTTAGAGAACATTTTACCTCCAATATGAAGCTTCCCAACGCGAATCTAAATTTAGTCGACTCCAATACAAGTACCGGATATTAGGTGGGAAACACTAAGTATAGCACATTGACACGAGATAAGACTATAGACCCACACAAGAAAACATATAAAAATAGAAAGAGTAGCGGTTGGAAATGGCAAGGGGAAGCTGGGTGGGTACTAGTCAAGTATGAGAATATTGGCGTGGCATGAAAGTATAAGAAGGTGAAAGAAGAAGGTGATTTAAAGCTCAAGAAATAGCTAGAAATTATCTGAAAGTAATGATAGTCATTCAGATTAATAAAGTATAGTTTGGTTTCTAAGGCTATTATTTAAGTAACGCTCTAACTAATAATCAAATCATTACTCCTCTAGAGTTGCTTCCTTGTCACAACTTTAACTAACTTTGTGGTCCTACTTACTCCCCTTGCTGTCTTTCCCATCAAATTTCATTCTTCAAGATTCAATTGGTCCCATACAAATTTTAATTTAACAACTCATTATAATATTATTATATTCACCCTTACTAATATTATAGAGTTCGTTTATATATATTAATAGTTTGTGAGTTCGAGTCACCTCAAGAGTAAAGTGGGGAGTTCTTGGAGGGAGAGAGCCGAGTATCTATCAGAAACAGCCTCTCTACCCCATGATAGGGGTAAGGCATGCGTACACACTACCCTCCCCAGACCCCACTAGTGGAATTATACTCGGTTGTTGTTGCTGTTGTTTTTATATATCAACACGTCTTCACCTTCACTTTGTCATTTTCCTCCGGCTTCCTTTCATATATATATATATATATATATATATTTTTTTTTTGCAGAACTCAAAGTTAACGAAACGAGACTAGTACGAATGGAACCACTGCATCAGCTCACATTTTATTGAAAATATTTATTAAAGTACAACGCTAGTTTATATTCACTCATGTTTTAAAATTATGATGCGATTCGATGCTAGGTTAGTAGAAGTCATGCAAAAGTAATTTAATGGAATTAATTTTAAATTTAGGTTCTTTTACTTCAAAGTTTCTACTCTTGCTGTTTAGATGATAATAATAATAAATAAAGAGATAAGCACATAAATAATGTATTATATTTTACTAAAATTCAGATAACTAACAAAATTTGAAGGAGTTTTTATCCTACTTTAGTTATTTCTATTTTTAAATAATAATGAGAGATTCCATAAGGGAATGTTACACAAATAGCCGTTCAGATTCAATGTTTACTTTTTCTATCTGGTGTGTATATATATATATATATATATTGATTATACGTAGTTATACATATATATGATACATTAATCATACATATATTATATATTCACCGGCTATTTATAATTTAAGAAATTAGATGGACGGCTATATGAGTTAATTTTTCATTCCATAATTAGAGGAAAATGAGTACCACTGGACCAAGTTAATTGGGCCAAAATGAACTTTCACTTCACTTGTAGAAAAAGCAGCCCATGTTCCTAATCCAAGAAGTAAGCCCAACCAATCGAATGGGCTAAACATCGTCCCTCAATTTTGATTCAAATAACAAGTTGTCCCAATAAAAAATAAAAGAGAAAATGATGCTCTATGGCACTCTAAAAAATTTATTAACCCATGTTTTTTTTCATTGGCCCGAAATAGTCTTTAGGCCCAATTTATTGACAAGTTGTAGCTATTTTTTTCAATGCATAGAGTTTTCTCTTCTTGGATTCCCTCCCATCCCCCTCCCCCCCCCCCCCTCCATTTTTCTCTATCCAAGGTATAGTTCCCTCCCCAATGTAATTATTTTTCTCTTTCTACGTCTCCCCATAACTTTTTCTTTTCCCCATACCTTTTACTTTTTTCTCTCTTCCATTTGCATTTATATTTCATTTATTTATTTTGGTTACTTAGTACTTAGCAAGTGGCTTTTATAAAGACACTTGTATAAACTTGGACATGCATTTTTTCAATAGCTCAATTCATTTAACATCGTCCCCTTTTTTTATATTCATTTCTTTTTTTATTGATTCATTTTGTAATTTTGAGTTGCTACTTAAAAAAATAGAGAAACGCAATAATTTTGCTTCTTCTTCTTATTAAGTACAAATGTTTGCTTCTTCTTCTTATTTTTGTTGATGTGATTGCTTCTTCTTCATCATCTACTTTTTCAGGTCATAGTGATATTTTATAAGTACAGATCTTTTGAAGTGGGTATTGATGGTGAGTTAAAATTTTAATGGTGTTTGGAAAATATAATGTAATTTCATATAAAAATTTTATATACAATGTGTAAAAGTTATATATACACTGTTATATGTATATAATTACATTCTGTATAATAATGTTATTATAAAAATGGTATATAGACGCTTTTACAATGTATAAAAATTATATATACACTATTACATTGTATAAATTTTGTATATAAAGTGTATCATGGATTTTTCGGTGTATATTATAAAAATTATATATAAACTATTATAAAATGTATAAAAATTATATATATACTATTACATTGCATAAATTTTGTATATAAAGTGTATTCTCTATATTTTAGTGTATCCCTAATATATCGCTAGTGTATATTCATGGCTCCGACTTCTTTGCAGCGACCTTACAAATGTATATATATGTTATATAATAGGAGTATATATATATATACACACACACAATATAAATGTTGTTGGTGAGTTGTTGGTGTTTTGTGAGCTGTTTTGGAGGTTGGAGCTTCATGATTCTTTTGGGATGAATTTATGTGCATTTCCTGGGAAGAAGTAAAGGGTGAAGTATATTTGTATAGGAGGTTATTGATGTTATCTTTTTCTTCTCGGTATACATTGATTATATATATATATATATATATATATATAATCAATGTATACCGAGAAGAAAAAGATAACATCAATAACCTCCTATACAAATATACTTCACCCTTTACTTTTGCATTTCCTGGGAAGAAGTAAAGGGTGAAGTATATTTGTATAGGAGGTTATTGATGTTATCTTTTTCTTCTCGGTATACATTGATTATATATATATATATATATATATATATATATATATATATATATATATATATATATATATATATATATATATATATATATGAGAAGTTTTCACTCTTTGGGTTATTTTTGGTGAGCAAAAAAAAAAGAGATGAAATTGTATATACATTATTACATTGTGTAAATTCTGTATATAAAGTGTATCCTATATTTTTTAGTGTACCCCTAACATATCTTTAGTGTATTCTAAGTATTTTAGAGTATCCAAAGTATATATATTGTTCTACGATGTATAAAAAGTGTATGTATTATTCTACAATACATAAGAAATGTATATATTATTTTATGATGTATAAAAAGTGTATATACACTTTATACTAGTGTAAAATGTGTATATTATGTGTACAACGTATACATCATCTTCTTCTTCTTTTTCTTATATCATGAGTATTTTTACTTATGCAATATCATATATTCTTTTAGATTAGTTCAATAAAAAATTTAGGCTCTTAGTAAAAGATAAAAGAGATTATAATTTATGTATAATAGGAAGAGTATGGTGGTTGCAGAGGTGAAAGTGCTCAATTTCTCCCCCCCCCCCCCCCCCCTCCCCAAAAAAAAAAAAAAGAAATCCTAAACATAAAAAGAGATGAAAGTGTTCAAAACTTAATTTTCATGTATCATAACAAACAAATAAACAAAAAATCTTAAAACCTAAAATGAACTTTTTTTTATCGACGTAAAAGGAATTGAAGAAAAAACTAAGGCTCCCAAATGCAAAAGGGGGTTCAAACTGATGTAAATATTTTTTGTAGACACTTTACAAAAAGATTAGGTGGTCGCTGGTTTTTTGGTTTCAATTATTTGCTCTTGTAATTGGTTTTGGGCTATGAATTGTATGGTGTATTTTATGGTTACCGATTGTCATTAGTTTTTTCCGGATGGCTAAAAGTGATAATAGCTCAAAATAAAATAAAATTGATGTTTTCCATTTTTTATTTTTTTAATTTACTCAGTCAAAAAGTTAAGTTATGGCCTGATTATTATTCAATCGAGATTAAAGTGATGAAACTAAAAAGTCTCAAGTTTAATTTTACTAGTTGGTATCATGCAAAAGAAATTGATTTCTTCTACTACATAACAATAGGTCGGAGATCTAGACAAAATCACATTAATTCCTGTTATTTCTCTCCAACTAAAATTTTGGTCTCTACCTTAATCTATATCTTTGATCTCAAATATCAAGTACATACGATTTTGTAGTTTCTACTTAAACTTTTGATATTAAAATATCAAACTTGCTTCTCATGTACCTGAAGGTTCATGTAACCTCAATAATGATAATATGTATCATCATATCATATTGTAATCTATATTATAAGTGTGAAGCCCCAAAGTAAAAATTAAATTACTATATTACCCATCAATTAATACATTCAATAATAATCTTCTAAAAACAACTAATATCTTTTACATTTCCCATGTTGCATGTCTTTTCGTTTCCCTCAAATTTATACTATCTCATCTTTTCACTTATTGTTCTTTTCGTTCTTTTCTCTTTTAATTGAAAAACTATCTATCTTAAAGATTTCAGTAGAAAAAAACCATATTGTAAGATGAATGTCCTCAAAATTCAGTGACAATGATTGGAATAACGTTCGAATGCTACGATAGCTAAAGAAATTTTTAATTTCTTTATTTTCAAGTACAAGTAATATCAAGGCAATATGATTCAATGGCTTTGGTGATAGAGCAAACATTTCAACTACAAATCTAATCACTGCTTGTGTCGAGAGATGATGAGAGAGCAGAGAGCGATTTGTCGAAGAAGACGTCAATGAATGTGAGCTTTTTATCTTCTTGACCAAATTCAATTCACATTCAAAATTGTTTGTTTTTTATCAATGTAAATTGAATATTATTGTTGTCCCTTCGCGACGGATGCATTTGCGACGTAAATTGAATATAATTAGTATCACTTTGTTTTCGACAGATACAAACAATACAAATATATAGGTATTATGTAAGGAGTGAGCGAGAAATTCACTATGTTCTCCTTTGCGGCGAGCATGAACTCTTTAACAATGGTCGAGTGCCTTAAATTTTTATTGGACCACTTTTTAAGGATATATTTGAGTTCAATTGTTGCTTTTGGGTGAGTTTTGTTTAGACATATAGAACAAAACCATTATTTCTTATCGTGCATGTTTTTTCAGTTTTTTTTTAGCTTCTTGTTTCTTATTACTTATCATGTAAATTATGTTGTTTAATTATTGTTTAAGAGTTTGTTCTGGCACATAAGTTCGTAAAGTCATGCTTCAACAAGCTTGTAACTATGAAATTTTCATTTTGGTAGAAAAAATCGATTTGCTTGATGCTTTTATAGATAATTGAATATACCTCTGTACTAGTTTTACCGTCCTTTGTCCTTTTAACATAACACTCTCGGCCGCCCAAGAGGACCGGCTATCTTTCTCTTTATACGCAATATCTTGAAAGGCAAAGAAAAACATCTACCTTGGCAACGTCATTGACTGATATATTCATTGCATGGAATGCCACACTCAATTGTCAGCGACTGGAGACCCGGTCTTCATTATCAATTTATGGCATGAGCTCCCATCCTGGCTTTCACTCCTCCAGTTAAATTATTCTGCTTTGTCTCACCCAGGCTGTCATTCGGTCTGAATATTACATGAAGAACATAAGCCAGATGAGGTACGCGTCTTTCTAACTTGAATGTATTTTCTTCGGCTCAGCTTTTGAAATTCTTTTTCTAGCATAATTTCTTATTTGATTATATAGTTTGGTTTTGCCTAAAAGGACCTCCACATATACATCTAATATAACTATCTTGTCATTATAAACCTCTCTCATGTATGGTCTATCCGATTGAAGTGTATGGAATATATGCACGTGGACAATTTTAATAAGTTAATATATAGCAAAACTTCTTTCAGTATTATACTTTGAGTTGTATACTTAGTTCGCTAATGACATATTTATTAAAGTTTCATTTTACTTCAGTTTTCTTTCTTCGGAGGTAATAACATATCCTTATACCAACTTTTTACCCCCAACTACAGCCACAAAAGAAACAGAGAATATCTTGAAAACCAAGTGACACATTTTACCTCATAAACTAAAGATAATGTGATTGCAAATAATAACAACTAAGTTAATGTAATTGTTCATCTTTCGTATAGAGAAGGTTATTCAATCATTTTGAATTTAAGATTTGGTCACTTTAAAGTATGTAGGTTTAATTTATTATATCTAAGTTTTATAAAAATAATATGGGATACATGTGCAACGCACGTATCCAGAAACTAGTATATTTTAAAAGAATTAACAACTTTGAGGATAACTTGTTACACAAAAACAAAAAATAAACAAACAAAATCAACTTTTTGATCATATCATGATTCAAGAATTAAACACAAAGAATATTCAAGTTATGGCCGGCTGCACAGACAAGCTTTTGTTACAAAATATACGAAATAATGAATGCATATATATATATATAACCAAACTCCTATCAATCTTTAAACTAGAAGCTGATCATTAGAAGAAGAAAAGAAGAAATTAGAAACGCTATAGATTTGGATACAGTTCCATGGAAGGAACCATTGACTTGTAAATCTCATATATAAGTCTGTTCTCAAACTCAGTATTTGTATAACCCAATTTAGCTTCTCTTGCCTTTGGAATCCTTTTCGCACCAAACACATTCCCATTGTTCAATGAGTTTACATTTCCAGCCAAGTTAAGCATCATGCTCATGTAAGCATTCTTGAACTTGTTCCATAACTTAAATGGTGAAAAAATCTTCAACTTCAACTTTGGAATTGCTTTAATTCTCCATTTTCTTTTGCTATTTCCATTTGCTTTACCAAACCTAGTGACCTTCATGTTCTTCCTTCCTGTACCATCTAGACGTTGGTATCTTCTTCTTCTCCACTGTCTCTTAATTAAGCCACCACTAAATATGCTTTGAACCAAATCCATCTCTCTATTATATTTGCCTTTGTCTATGTTTATGAGAGAGCTAATTAGTGAGTTATGTTATTTGTTTTAGGCCAAAAAAGATTACTATTTATATTAGGGAAGAATACGTAAAACAAAGAAGGAAGAGGAAGGTGTTCCGAAATTCCCTGGAAAATCAAAGGCATTAAATTGACATATTATGGTCAAACTACGAGTCAAAGATAACTTTCAAAGAAAACTACTAGAGAAGGCAAAAAGAAGAAAGTCAAGCACTCCAATGAAGAGAGAATATATAATGCACGAGGATATTATTACAAAAGAATCCGTCTAGAAGTTTGACAGTCAAAACAAATTGACCCTCTGGAGAAAAGACAAGAGATTTAATTTTGATTGAAGATAGTCGTCTACCAAGACTTCTACTAGTCGAAATTGGTTGCTAAGCCCAAGCCATTTTTGCAAGATATTTTTTGCAAACTCTACATAGAATTTTAGAATTTTTTTACTTCCTTTACAAATCAAATGTATAGTATGCCAAATATATTTATATGGAGAAAAATTATTAAAATATCTATGTATTATCCTTATTGCTACTCCTATTACCAGTAGCGGAGCCAGGATTTACACAAAGGGGTGTCAAGATCTGAAAGAAGAAACCAAGAAAAATAATTCTACTAGTGAAACAACAAGTACAACAACAAACTTTTTTTTCCGTCAGACCACAGTTTTCCTCATATGGTGAATCAAGCAGAAAGCTAGATAGACACTAAACAAACAAGCTGACAATTTGTGAACTGCTCAAAACATTGGGAACAAACACATACTAACGAGCTTGAGAAAGCAGACAATGGTAGGTTCAAAGAAAGAAACCATTTTTTAATTCATCTTAGCTACAGATAGTTAAAAGAAGCAGTACAGGGAAAAAGAGGGAACAAATCAAGAAGATTCAGCAGATAACACCCAACAAACTATTACAAGGAAAAGGTGTGATGAAAAGCATGTAACTCTACCTTAGAAGCAAAACCAAAGTTACCACAGTCTAAAGCAAAACAATATTATATTATTACAATTGTACTCGATGAGGTTTTATTTTTTGAAATGTTTTTATAATATCATCATTTGATATAGTACTAAATACATCTTTTTCTACCTAAGGCACCAAACAACCACTCAAAAGTTCATCATTCATTCGATTCCGCATGTCATTCTTGATAAACTCCATTGCCGAAAAAGCTCTTTCAATCGATGCAGTGGCAACTGGCAAAAGCAAAGCAAATTTCACCGAGCAGAATACAAGAGGAAAGTTTAAATTCTTCTTTGTCTGAACCAATTTTCTTGAAAGATCACAAAGTCCATTTAAATTGGAGAACCTTTCATCAATATCACGGATATCAATAATGTATGTCGCAAGTTGATTCTCAAGAGCACCCATATTAACTTCATCAAAGTCATCAGGATATAATTTAGCCATCTTGATGTCAAAACTAGAAAATGAGTCAATTGGATTCAAACAAGCAACTCCATGAAGCAAATTAGTAGTCACTTCGTCAAAATGACCATTGAGTTCTTGAATTTGCTAATCAATAATCTTACAAAACACATCAACATGATAATGATGCAAAATAGTATGATCGGTAGATTTGCGTCGTGATCTTAAAGAGTTAACGTATGGCTCATCAAAATTAGGTATCAAAATGCCATAGTTGATACTAAATGTAGATACTTTTTCAATAAGTAAATCCCAATCATCTTCTCTTAAACTTTGCAACCTTCTGTTTGCTACTTCTACAAGTAGCATAGCATTTGCGATATCTTGCTCCTTTTTTTTGTAAACATTTATTTAGCTCATTTGTGATTGCTAAAACATCTACCATCAAATGCAACATGAATGCAACCTCAAATGTTTGACTAGTTTTGAGATATCTCATTGTCTTGGCTCTGTACGTCATCCATCAAACGTGCATCAACAACAAATGCTTCAAGAACATCAAGAATAGAGCCAAACATAAGAATAAATTTTTTAAAAGATTTGTAATGAGATCCCCAACGAGTATCACAAGCTCTTGAAAGACCAAGTTCTTGATTCAAGCCTCTACCAGTTTTAAGCTCACCCATATCTAATGCCTCTTCAATTCTTTCCTTTTGAGATTCTCGAAATTCATCCATACGCTTAAAAGAAGATCCCAACACATTCAAAATATTTGAGACCAAAACTACAAGTTCTCCTACTTGAATATATTTTTTTGAAACCGCAACAAGAGTTAATTGAAGTTGGTAAGCAAAACAATGAATAGAGTGAGACGATCTATTTTCTTTCCTAATCAACATTTTATGGCCATTGAGCTCAACTTGCATATTGCTTGCTCCATCGTAACATTGCCCACGAACATATGATAGACTTAAGGAATATTTAGCAAGTAAATCAATAATTGCCTTCTTTAGAGATGAAGCACACGTATCTTTGACATAAACAATATCAACAAGTCGCTCCACCACAAATCCCATTCTATCAACATATTGTAAGACAATAGCCATTTGCTCCTTTTGCGATACATTAAAAGATTCATCAACTAATAAGGCAAAGTAGTCACCATTTAATTCTTTAATGATAGCTTTAATTATTTCCATCTTACATGCAGTCACAATATCTTTTTGAATCATTGGAGAAGTCATCTGATCATTTTGAGGAGCATATTTCAATACATAATCATGAATTTTATCACATTCTTTTGCATACCATGAGAGAATTTCAAGAAATTACCCCTGTTAAATGATGTTTTAGATTTATCATGACCCCGAAATGCAAATTCTTGCTTCAAAAAAAGTCTTACGACATTAACCGAAACAGTTAAGCGAATCCAATAATCATGCTTAACTTGATCAGATTGCTTCTCAAATGCATATATAATGGACTGTTGTTGCCGTAGTAGATCTACACATTTTCTTTTTGCTTGGTTATGAAAGCTACTTGGCCCACCAACATGCTTATCAAAGCTCTTCTTTTTGTTCCAACTCTTAAACCCTATGCTCAAAAATGCATCATCTCCACCTTGATGAATGTTATCGTCTTTAAACAAATAACAACTCAAACAATATGTTACATCGTTACTTATACTATACTCCAACCACCCATGATAATCAACAAACCATTTAGGATTAAAATGACGCATTACTCCATAAAAAATTGTTTGAGGAAAGTTATGTTCTCGAGGTTGACAAGCACCTCTCTGAATGTATGCTCTTCTAATCACATCGCGGAGGTTTGGATGGTAGTCCAAGATTTGAGTTCTTTCTGCCGGATCGGAGTTTAAAGTTTCAAAATTAATTTGTTGTTTTTGAGAAGAATGCAATGGTACTTCCGATTGGTTGGCATCTTCTTCCAGGTTAGATTGATTATTAGTGGCCAAATTTGATTTTGGTACTACATCTTCTTCCAAATTAGATGGATTATGAGTGGCCAAACTTGATTTTGGTACTTTACAAAAAAAAAACTGCTTCATTGATTTCTGATTCTGAATTATAAAACAAAATTTAATTAGAAGAAATACAAGTAATAATTTCTATAAAATATCACAATTCACAGTTATAAAAACTGTCAATTCACAGTTATAAGAAATACAAGAAATACAAGTAATATTTTGTTTCAGTGGAATTAATCCTTTTTGTCCTCCATTAATTTATTCTAGTGAAAGTTATAGTCTTATAGAAACCATTTCCAAACTTCTAAAAAGAAAGGGGCAAAGAAATAGAGTAAAGAAACTTACCGTGGCTGCCATGACCAGTGGCGAAGAAAGATCAACTAGCACCAACGTCCAGCAATTTTCAAAGATGACTAACGACACGAATCGGCGTCTCGGCGAGTCGGCGATAAGAATGAACACTAGCAAGTAGCAATTTGAGAATATGAGCCGTGAGAGATGTTCCCTTTTGAGTTTTGAAATTAAGGATTTCTTTACGATTTACTCCCAATTGCCCTCATGTCATATCGTTTATTAATTAATTTTAAAAAAATACTTACAGATAAGAAAACGACATCACAGGAATAGAACTTGCAACCTTCAGTAACTTTTGACACCCCTTAACCATTAAAATAGAGGTTTGTCTTGTGTCAAGGATTGTCAACTCATTGTATATATTATATATATATATATTTTAAACCTATCTATAAAGTGTAATTTTTCGGGCGAAGGGGTGTCAAATTGACACCCCTCGGACAAGGGTAGCTCCGCCCCCGCCTATTACTAGTTCAGAGTCTTCAGAGAAATGACCATTACCATCACTATTGAAAACTTTTGTTTCCTAGCACCATTATCAGCAACTATTGTTCCACTATAAACAATTATTTTTGGAGAATTGAAGGGTCAATTTATTGCTGAATCTCCATTCGTTTTACAGGTAACGTGTGCCAAATTGAAATTCTTCAATTATACTAGTATTTGTTTTAGTTTTTTCTTTTTCAAACAGACAGCTAGTCAAAGATAAACAAAAGTAACATATATTATTTTCTCCCTCTATAATTCAGCCAAAAAGATTTTTTCCCCAAAAAAAGTTAACCTAGCAGGTTTATTTGAAAAACTCTGCAAACTTTACAAAAAACTTTCAAATGGGACCTAAGTTTTCTCTACTTTTTTCCATAAACAGAACGGAATCCAGACAAAAGTACCCTTTAGCTTTCCAATAACTAACTTGAATTTTAAACACATTTTTTAAATTTTTTGAAACACAGAAAACCATTTTATCTAACAATTCAACTTTACCAAATAACTCCTTTAAGATATACGAGTACTGATTATTCTCAAATTAGTTCTGAAAATTAACATCTAAGGGTCAATTACACATACTCCGTAAGATTTAACCTAATTAGCGAGTTATTTCAAGATCAGATAAATAAACCTCAGTATGATTAAACTTGTGTGACAAAACTATTTTTTACCTTGTCCAGTGATTGTTCCTCCGTAACCTTTAAGTAACAAGATTCTCACTCTTTAGTCTTCTCCCCCCCCTCCCCCCCCCCCCCAAAAATTAACTCTAAGTTTTAACACTTCCCTCTATTAATACGTTAAATTCACTTACACTCTATGATTATATCAAATCAAATAATTTAATTAGTTAAAAATCAAAGTAAAAATATAAATCACTTAATATAAAGTGATAATAATAATAATAATAATAATAATGTGTATATATCATATATTTTGACAGTAAGTTGGTTCCACCATTTCTTTTTCCCTTATCCTCATTTCCTTGGTCAACCTCCTGTTGGACCCCTTAAAAAAAAGCACATAAACTTTAGCCCTAGGTCAAGCCGACCCAGTTTCAGTAAAGTGAACTGATTCCCTATCAGAATGCAAGACAAAACCCTTCGCCTCAATGGTTTTGCTTATCGGAAAGCTGAGGACACTTCCCTGTGGAAATTGAAGGGCATTAATTTCAACGGGAAAAGGGGAAAACGTGAAGACAAGCGACTTTCAGTGACAGAATTCATCCAGGAAAACAGCCGGAAAATAGAAGAAGCAACGTTAGGTCCAGGCGGCGGCTTAGGTATTGGTTGCGGCATAGGAGTGGGACTAGGCGTAGTCGGAGGTCTAGGTTTCGGGGGTTCAGAATGGAACCATCTCAAGACGGTTTTCGGTGTGGGAATGGGTTGTGGTGTTGGTATAGGTTTCGGGTATGGGCAGGGGATTGGTGTTGGTTATTCATGGGAAGAATTTAAGTCTCGATTTTTCGAAGATTAAAGCAGTTCCAGAGAGCCCCTTGTAATTCGAATCTGCTATTTTTTTTCTTTTCTTGTTATGCTATTTTTGTGTTTGTACCTCTGTAGAATTGCTATTTCCAGTAGCTTTTGTTTTGTGTTCCTTCATTTGCATTTTAACTCCATTAGTAATTGTACAAATGCTACTAGCAGCTTCCTAGAATTCTAATTTGGAAGCGTTTAGGCAAGTTCATAAGTGTTGAGAGGTTTGAAAAGGATGCAGAAATTTACGAGGAACCCATGTGCATTTCATTAGATCTGCTGCAGTCTCAGATGTCAGCGGTCAACGTTTTCTGAAAAACAAATTAAGATTTTAGTCATATACATTCTAATCACTAAATTATAGTTATTATATTTGTTTACTTTAATTTATGACTCCATTATGATGAATTAAAGTAATTTGACCTAATTAGGCACGATAGGTAGATATAGACCAAATAAGTATTGGGGTTGATTAGGTTGCTTCAACTTATACTTGACAGGAGAGTGTGAGGGTCGAGAATTAGGATATAAGGTTAGTAGGTAGTCGAGCGTTATCGTAATACTAATGTTAGCCATGTATTTTCTTATTCTTCGTTTTCTATTACGGTCTGTTGTTCTTTCGCGTCAATCTTCTTAATAGCGGTGCAGTTTCTTTTGCTTCGATTTTTTACTATCTTGTTGGTGTTATTGCTTACTGCTATTGCTTCTTTTTCATCTTTACTTGAGTCGGGGGTCTATCGGAAATAACCTCTCTATCTTCGTAAGGTAGGGATAAAACCACATACGCATTACCTTCCCCAAATCATATTTTTACAACAACAATAACAACAACAATAACAACCCAGTAAAATCCCACTAATGGGGTGTGGGGAGGGTAGTGTGTACGCAGACCTTACCCCTACCCCGAAGGAGTAGAGAGGCTGTTTCCGAAAGACTCTCGGCTCAAAAAAAAAAAAGAAGACAAAATGACAAAAAAATAAAAGGAAACAATATTAGTATCACAACAACAATCATAGGATAAATATGAACACCATGGAATCCAGAAGAAAGATGCAAAGCAAAGGGAGACAATATTAGTAAATATTAGTATCACCACAACAATCATAAGAAAAATAAGAACACCATGAAATCTAGAAGAAAGGTGCAAAGCAAAAGCGATAGCTAGTAAATAGGACATGCACCGAAAAGCGAAATAGTAAGCCACAACATTGCCAATAGCTATCTTAGACAAAAACCCTACAAGGCTAGTCCCACAGTGGTACGAAGTAAGGTACGACTCAACTACCTCCTAACCTACAACCCTAATACTCGACCTCCACATCTTCCTATCAAGTGTCATGTCCTCGGAAATCTGGAGCCTCGTCATATCCTGCCTGATCACCTCTCCCCAATACTTCTTAGGTCGCCCTCTACCTCTTCTCGTGCCATCCACAACCAACTGCTCACACCTCCGTACCGGAACATCTGGGCTTCACCTCTGAACATGTCCGAACCATCTAAGCCTCGCTTCCCGCATCTTGTCATCAATGGGAGCCACATGCACCTTCTCCCGGATATCATCATTCCAAACCACATTTTTAGAATTACAAAATTTGTTATTATTGACATAAATATTAAGTGCGGATAAATGGGCAAGATCCGAACCAAATTTGAGTTGACCACGAAAAAAGACACTGAAATGAGCTGACATCTAATGTTTACATTAACATTCTTACTTGCCAGACATCTACTTAAAATTTACATTTGGTCGAAAATAGCAAATGACTACAAGAGAAATTTCTAAACTGATCTTGACTCATTCCTTCCTTTTCTAATTGATTCAAACAAGTCATAAAACCTTTTTTAGGAAAAAAGGCTCATATCCCCTTTCTATTCAATCAAAAACGTTTTGTTCAAATAAAGGGAGAACCACTAGCCATCCTTTAGCAAGTGAGAATTCTACATTTAAACTCGCGCATTGTCTATTCAATAAATCCTCCATTTTCAGGCTTCAGCAGCAGAAAAACTGAAAGTATCATCCTTAGCAAACTGTCACCAATCATTATGCATAAATTTTCAGCTGCAGAAGAGAACATCGGCAGAAACACTCAAAGAAAGAGTATTAGTCTTTGTTAAAAATGTCACTTAGCACATTTTTGCGCTGTACACAAACTTTCTCCAAATTGCTATCAAAAGTTGCAGGTAGCAGTTTCATGAATCTCCCGATCTACTAATTCTGTACTAACTGGAAGGGTATAACAATCAATCTTAAAATAAAGAAAAAATGACGTAATAGGAGCAAATCGAACAATAAGAACGAAGAGAAAATTCTTCACATGTTAGTATATGTAAGCACCCTGCAACAAGAGCGGCAAGAGAGAAATCTAGTCCATCCAATGGAGCATATTCTGCACAAGAGATCAGTTCTGCATAATAACCATGTACTCTGACAGCATTTTGTGTGAGCAATTCCAGCTAGGAACTGCCTTAAGCTAAACTACCTTCTCCCAGATTCTAGATCTTCCACGGGTGTACCAGAATCCCCAGATAAAGAAATGCCCATAAATGCGTGGTTGTTTCTCGCATTCTGTTGACTTTCTACTTGAACCTCTGCACTGTGTGTATTATTTACATTGGCATTTACACCATTTGCAGCTTGTGAAGTTCTTAGGGACTCCTCCAGCACACGGAAGTAAGCGTAAGTTGCCCAGCCTAGAAGCACAAAATTGACAGACCATCAGAAAACGACTAGAAAAATGAGGGGGAAAAACTAAAACCATCTTCATAGTACATAAATCCTCTCCATGGCCATATTCTGCTCCTCTATGAAAAACATAAACCAGAACCGTTTTCTAGATCCATTCATTTGTAGGGAGGAGGCTGCCTTCTGTAATGTAGCTGGGCTAAATTGTAAGGCCTTTTCCATGGTCTAGCAGTAGTGTATTCCTTAGACAATTCACAGGTTTATCAGTTCTTTGGATGTTGGAGAATAGGTTTACTTTCTTTTCAACCATAGGCTTAAAAGAGGCAATCATCATTACATTTTCCATAGGACATGATCCCTCAAGTCGCAGAGAGCTATTGAATGAGAGAATTAACCTCTTACCCATGTATAATGAACTAACTATAGTCATATGCATATATACAAATCACTTTACAACTAAAGTAACACAAAAGCAAAAGTGGTAAGAACAACTTGGAATCAGCAATTCTTCCTCCGAATCAATCACAGAATAAAAATTCAATAGAGTACTGTGAAGTGTGAAGGTTTCAACTTTGTACTGTGACACGCAGCACAAGTTTACCATGAAAGAGAAAGCTTCTGATATTCTATCAGAAAAAAATTCACACCACTGGAGGAATGACAGCACACCTTGAACATGATATGGAGGTGGGAAAAACTGCAAATAGCATAATGCTGCAACTACAAGACCTGCAAAGGAAAATATCCTCAGATTTCATTATTCTCTCATGCAGTCAGTCTTACTGTAAAGATACAAACAAATAAAATCTAACAACACGCACCGATTAGACCTCCAGCAAACACATCCTGCCAGTGGTGCCAATAGTCATCCACCCGAGAAATGGCAACCAGAGATGCAAGCAGAACGGGAAGTAACACAAGACACAGTTTTGCAACATGTCCTCTACGGTCAAAGACTTGTATCTTGCCAGATAAATAAAGTGACAGAAAGGTAAGACCAGCAAAGGACCCTGCAAGTTGATCCGAAATCTTCAAAGGTCAAGAAAACAAGAAAGAAACATCATAGACACATTCTGAAACACTGTAAATTTCAAGTTTATGCTCCGCACATGCAATCTTTTCCCGTACAACATATGAGAACATGTAATGAGACAAGCATTCTACTTACAGGAGGTATGCCCACTGGGAAAACTCTTATGCCCTTCCTTGACGACATTTTTATCGCCATGGCATACAACATCTCCCCATTTATCGTATACCTGTTGACCCATCAATATTTACTGAAATACTAATTTACAAGGGAGGAGCCTTAGTCTATAACTAAAAGTATGAAAATATAACCATCAAGGCAGCATACTTCTTTTCCATCTGGGAAACAGCGCCAGAAGAAGTCTGGCCTAGGCCGTCCAACTGCATCTTTTATGGCGTCTGTGATAACAGCTGTTATCAGAACAGAGAACAAGAGCCCTGCCATCACAACATAATTAGAGGACGACTACCAGAAAGCTTTTACATAAGCGAGAACATATATAAACTATTACCACTAAAACTAGCCAAATCCAAAGAATAGCTTACCTAATATGGCATGATGAAGATCATAAACATCTTTTCGCCGAAAATAAACTAGCAGAAAAACAACTATAGGCAACAGAACAGCATACACCTGATAACATTTGGAAATTGTGAAATCTAAATATGAGGTACTTTATTTGAAATGGAAAAGAAAATGAAAACGAAATAAGTTTTGTAGCAACTGAATGAAAAATGAAGATCAACTCACTGGCACAGCCCAAATAGGTACAGTGTTACTTTTTAGAGGATACTTGAGGTCTGTCATCATATCTTTTCCGACAAACCGATAAAACGGATGGATAGCATTCAGAATGACAACTATCGCCAAAAGTAGTATTAAGATAAGCCAGTCATGCAAGTGAGTTCTTGCCACTGTCATACCGTGAGACCTCACAGTATGTGACCCAAGCTGGGCACCCCTCATTCTGGCCTGCTAAGAACATGCAAAAGTAAGAACTCAAGTATTTTTATAATATGATAACGATGACTTATAACTTTGTCTAATTTTGTAATAAGCTGCAAATATAAACACAAGCTAGTCTCCTTTTTCTGAATTTCAGAGCCATAATAGCGATTCTATTACTAAATTGGTTTAATAATCATCTGGTTAACACAAATGACGATAATAAGGTCATTTGCATCACAAATCTATTCGACAACCAGGTAAATTTTGTTTGTTTCATCACATAAGGTGAGAAGCCATATTGCCAAATCTACAAAGCTTTATATAGTCAACTATAAGGTTTTGTTATAAAACTAATAAAACAGTCTAAGGTAAAGCATAAAATGTATCAGGGGTAGCCATTGGCCAAAAATGAAAAGCAAGCATGACATGCCTAACAAAAAACTTTGTTGAAGAGACAATTAAATGAATAAAAATGTGTTCTCTCTAACCGCTTAAACTTTCAGATGAGATGATCACACGCTTCAACATGATATCAGAGCAGACAAAGGCCCTGGGTTTGAGTCTCACGGCCAGCATTAAATGAATTTTCACGTGCTTGCCAATGAAAAAAAAATTAAGCATGCACGTGAGAGGACGTGTTGAAGAGACAATTAAATGAATAAAAGTATGTTCTTACGAACAGTTTAAGATTTTAGATGACATGGTCACACACTTCAACAAAGCATATTGGAAGCCCAAAAAGTAGATACATGGCTCATGATCAATCTAAAATGAGTTGTGGCCTAAAGGACAAATGGAAGTTTGAACATAACACGTTTCCAATAAAACTGTGGTACTTGTATGGTTCCAAGTGCATCTTGGAAAAATTAGCCAAAGTTCTTTTTGTCAGTTTACAAGTAGCTGCACACGACTCATAATAGGTCACAGGAATGTCCAGTCTTCTGAGTTTGCAAATATCTTGCCCAAGTGTTTCCCAAAAACCAGGACCAACTTATCCCATATCTTTCCTTCATCTTATAGTCTTGTATCCAACATGTTATGGATGGAATAACCCGAGCCAGCTACTCATTTTCATCCCAACTCCTTAGCATAGTTCCTTTAAGCTTAGTACGTCAAACGTAAGAAATATATACCTGGTGTTTCTTGGGTGCTATCAGCGGCAGAAATAGTTGAGAAAATCCAGCAGAAGCTTCTGGCTTTTGACTTGATCCGTTCTGATTGAAAGCAAATAAATCAATCAATTGCCATGGTCAATTAAGTTGGAAGTAAAACTTGTCATGTCCTCATGAGCAGAGGCGTATCAAAGATTTAAGCTCTATGGGTTCAATTTTTAAGGTTTTTAGCATTGAACTCATTATATATTCAAAGTTATGGGTTCATTTTACTATTTGTTGCAATTTTAGTGGATTTTTAAATATAAATTTATGCTCCGCATCAAAAGTATTGGGTTCAGACGAATCTAGTAACAGAAGGTTACATCCTCCTCTACTCACGAGTTACAAAACTAAAGCTCAATTACATCATAAGTAGTATTCTGGCATTCAGCTGTTGCAACTAGTACAGTCAATGGTCACATGCTTATCTAAGACTTAAAATTCAACCCATAAATATCTAGAAATAAGTGGCCTATTTATCAAATTAGAGGTGTAGTACAGCAATAACATGATTAATCATACAACATGTAGAATTTCAGAGGCTTTTCGGAGTATAAGGTCTTGACATATTGTGTGGTTAGTGCAGTTGCATCAATCATAAATTTTGCAAGGACTATAACTTTTAGAACTTCAGATGCTGCACTAATTCAGTACTGTTTTCACAGGAGAACCAGGTGTAAAAAAAAGAACACACTTTACTTGGAAATGAAAGTATAAAAATGACATTACATCAGAAAGAGAGCTAAAACTGGGAAAGAACAGATTTTACTAAAGTCACCACATTTGAAGGCTAAAGCATTAAATCTTAACATCAGTCATCATCTCAGCCAGCGGCGGAGCCACAGTGTCGGCTACGGGTTGGGTCGAACCTAGTAAGTTTGGTTCAAATCATGTATTTGTCTATACAATATTTTTTTATTAAATATATACAAATTATTAATGTAGAACCATTAACTTAAAAAGATTAGAATGCCGAACTCATATCTTAGCCTCTTAGCCGCCGTTGTTTTTTTACATGTACACTAAAAAGGAAAAGCAGATATGCGTTGCACATAATCCCGACGGACCTTAGGCTGCGAAAAGCCTCCGAAATTCTTGAAAAAGAAAACAGATCTCAAATCCCACCACGACATTGAGGAACCAAAGAAACCAAGGGGAAAAAAATAAAAAATAAAAATTCGAAGAGGAAAAAACAACCCTTAATCAGGAAATAATAGTGAATCAAGACATCAATAAATTAGAGCACTATTCACGACAGTGACAGTAAGAGCCAGATTTCACATGGGAAAAGCACAAAAACACGTCCACACAATATGTATATACTATTAAATAAACCCCTTATCCACGCTGATTTGGAACAAATTAAGAAGTAGCAGTTGTCAGAAAGCACTAACAAAGTCAACCCAGAAAAGATACAAAAAAGAAATAAAAAGACAATGGAGAGTCTCTGTTAAAATCAAAAGACAAATGGAAAAGTTTATGTTAAAACTTTTGATTGATGATGTGAAGCAGCACGAACAACAACGGAAAAGATTCAGTGATGTGACCTACTTAACGAGCAGAGTGGAATCAAAGAAGGGATTCTTTTCTCTGTTGGGACTGGAGATGGTCAGGGGTTGTCCTGCCGCGCTTGGGCTCTCTTATTTTTCCTTTCATTTCAAACGGGGTTAAGGGCTTTGTTTGGTAAGGTGTTTGTTTTGCTGATTTCCTACGTTGTCCAAAATCATGAATGCCACGTCTGTTGCGTTAGAATATTGTTGCTCTGCTGTCAACCCAATGTATACCAGATGTATATACTAGTAGTATTATATTGTTACTACTTACTAGTACTATACGCTTCTAATTTGATACAATTATTAATAATAATTTGTCCTTACAAAAATGTAGTGGAGTATATTGTTTATCCACTTCTAATTTGATACAATTAATAATTAAAAAAATCCCTAACTATAAACGTTTTGCTATAAGAAATATCAAATTATTGTGGATGTCTATTCTTCCTCCATGATATTCATCTCAAATGCTTAATGACATATTCAATGACATATTTTATATGCTTAATGACATATTCAATGACATATTTTCTTCATTTTTCATGCATATATAAAGGTCTTGTAATAGATAGGAAAATACACACAATTGAAGAAGAAATAAGAATCTATCATCTTTTTTTCTATATATCTCTTAGCTTGTTTTTCTTTGTTCAATATTGTTACTTTGAGTTATATTTTATAACACGTTATCAGCACGAGACTCTACCGTCTCAAGAAGCTCTTTGAGAAGACTAAGGTATAACTTTTCTCCTCTTTTAATTATGACTGATATTATGAAAAGAAAGTTCGTTGCCCTTGAAATTTCGGGCAAGAACTATATGACATGGGTGTTGGATGCTGAAATCCATTTAGATGCAATGGGTCTTGGAGACGCCATAAAAAACAAAAATAAAGCATCTACCCAAGACTATGCTAATGACTTGATTTTCTTGCGCCATCACCTTGATGAAGGGTTGAAGATAGAATATCTCACAATCAAATATCCACTTATTTTGTGGAATGACTTAAAGGAAATATATGACAACTTAAAGTTGGTCACTCTTCCACAAGCACGATATGATTGGGCTCATCTGAGGCTCCAAGACTTTAAGTCTGTTTATATAATTCTACGATGTTTAGAATTACTTCTAAATTGAAACACTGTGGAGATACTATTACTAACTATGATATGCTTGAAAAAATGTTTACAACGTTTCACGCCTCCAATATGGTCTTGCACAAGGGCGGTTCTAAGGCTTTGGGCAGTGAGGCCATTGTCTTAGGCCCCCAAATTTTGAAGGCCCCCATATTTATTTTAAATTCTTATTATTATTGTTACTATTATATATTATATAATTTATATAAATAATTAGAATTAAAAAAGTGTTACAGTATATTTTTTGTTGCTTGATTGAGGTTATTTTATACATTAAATTTATAAATTATGATAATTTTCTTCCTTCATTAATTAGTATATTTGACAAGAGTGAGTTGCTCTAGTGGTGAGCACCCTCCACTTCCAACTAAGAGGTTGTGAGTTCGAGTCACCCCAAGAGTAAGGTGGGGAGTTCTTGGAGGGAGGGAGCCGAGAGTCTATCGAAAACAGTCTCTCTACTCCAGGGTAGGGGTAAGGTCTGCGTATAAACTATCCTCCCTAGATCCCACTAGTGGGATTATACTGGGATTAAGGGCCTCCGAATATGATTCCGCCTTAGGCCCCGAGATCTGTTGAGCCGCCCCTGGTCTTGCAACAGCAGTACCGAGAGAAAGGTTTCAAGAAGTACTCTGAGTTGATTTCTCTTCTCCTTGTGGCTGAACGAAACAACGACTTGCTCATGAGAAATCACAAAAATCGACCCACTGGGTCTATACCATTGCCTGAAGTGAATGGGCTGTATTCCCATTATTCTAAACGTGGAAAAGGTTGTGGCCCTGTTCGTGGTCGTGGCCATGGCCGGGGCTAAGGAAGAAATTTTTCTGGTGTTAATCACCCCCCAAAGAAAAATAACCACCAAAAGTGGAGAGGGTCAAGGGCAAATGGTTCAGAAACTGAATGTTATCGTTGCGGTGGAAAAGGGCATTGGGCAAATATTTATCGCATACCAAAATATTTGGTTGAGCTTTATCAAGCATCTCTAAAGAATAAAGCCTTTGAAGCTAATTTTGTCTATGATAATGAATTTGACATTACCCACTTGGATGTGGCAGATTTTTTTGAGCACCCTGATGAAAAAATAAATCACTTGATCGGTGATGGATCTGTGGTTAAAGATGATTGAGTAGTTTGATTTTTATGTTTTTCTATTCGTAGTATCTAATGAATAAACATCTTGTAATTTTTATTGCACTTAATAATACTTCTTATGTAGTTCTTAAAAATATATGTATTTCCGAAAATTCATAAATTTCACAAATAAGGAGTAATATTTAAGTAATTAGTGTCCTAGTCTCAGTGATCTTTTAACGCTTTTGATTTTCATTTACGCTACTTTAATTCTCTTTAAGAAAAGGTTTACAAGCACCCTAGAACAACTTTTGTTACTTCACCCTCAATTTTATTTCATGTACATGGATAAAATATTATGAATAAAGAAAAGATAAGCAACTTAGTATGTTCTTTTCTTATATGGATCAATTATTTTCCATACAATGTGTAGGAAAATGCAAATAACTTATACGTGTAAATAAATTTATTGTAGTTGTATTAGTCATATGTGTAATGTACTTATAATTGTATTATTTTTGTTGAGTAATTATTTGTATAATAATTAAAAAATTTCAGAAAATGCATTAAAAGGTCACTATTGAATTGTTGGTTTAACTTTATTTCTTTTCCCTTTTCTCTAAAAATACTAATATTTATTCACTTCTTTTGTATGTCAAACCATGAGAAGCAAATATGGATATCTTTCAAAGCAAACTTGGATCAAAGTTCAATTGTAAAAATATTTGCTTATTTGATTCATGTACAACGCATACAATATTCAAAGAGAATAAATATTTCTCTCATTTAATTATGTGTAAGGCAGATGTTACTATAATTTCTGGTAGTAGTAATCTAATTGAAGGCTCTGGAAGAGCTAATATAACTCTGCCTAAGGGAACAATACTTATCATAGAGAATGTAATATTCTCCTCCAAGTCCAAGAGGAACTTGTTGAGTTTTAAAGATATCCGTCGAAATGGAATTCATATTGAGACAATAGATGAGAATAATATCGAATATCTCATCGTTACCAAGAATGTCTCTGGCCAGAAAAGGGTTATTGAGAAGTTCTCATCTATATCTTGTGGCATGTATTGGACAAGAATTAGTGCAATTGAGGCACATTCTATCGTAAACCAAAAGGTTACTGATTCCAATACTTTTGTACTTTGGCATGATCGATTGGGACATCCTGGATCAATTATGATGAGATGAATTACAGAAAACTCAAATGGGCATCCATTAAAGAATTTAAAGATTCTTTTAAATAATAAATTTTCTTGCACTTCTTATTTTCAAGGCAAGTTAATTATTAGACCATCACCAACAAAGGTTGGGATTGAGTCTCATGCGTTTTTGGAACGTATACAAGGGGATATTTGTGGACCTATTCACCCACCTAATGGGTCGTTTAGATATTTTATGGTCTTAATAGATGCATCTTCTAGATGGTCTTATGTGTGCCTATTGTCATCTCGCAACTTGGTGTTTGCAAAATTAATGGCACAAATAATTCGATTACGGGCATAATTTTTCGATAATCCAGTTAAGTCTATTCGACTTGATAATGCTGTTGAGTTTCATCCCAGGCATTTAATAATTATTGCTTATCAATTGGGATAAAAAGTGGAACATCCTGTAGCTCATGTTCACACTCAAAATGGCTTTGCAGAGTCTTTGATTAAACGTCTGCAATTGATAGCAAGACCGTTACTCATGAAAATGAAATTACCCACTTCTGTTTGGGATCATGCCATTTTGCATGCAACAATGTTAGTTCGTCTCGGACCGACAACAACAATAATAACAACAACCCAGTATAATCCTACTAGTGGGGTATGGGGAGGGTAGTGTGTATGCAGACCTTACCCCTACCCTAGGGTAGAGAGGCTGTTTCCGATAGACCCTTGGCTTCCTCCCTCCAAGAACTCTCCACCTTGCTCTTGGGGTGACTCGAACTCACAACCTCTTGGTTGGAAGTGGAGGGTGCTTACCACTAGAGTAATCCACTCTTGTCTGTAGCATAAATATTCCCCGTTGCAATTAGTTTTAGATCATGAACCTAATATATCCCATCTAAGAATTTTCGGATGCGTTTATATGTGCATGTAGCACTGCCATATCGCACCAAGATGGGTCCCCAAAGAAGGTTATGAATATATGTTGGGTTTGAATCGCCCTCTATTATTCGCTACCTCGAAACATTAACGGGATATTTGTTCACTGCTCGATTTGCAGATTGTCGATTCGATGAGGCATTTTCCCCAAAATTAGGGGGAGAAATTGGTGAAATCAAACGGAAAATTTCGTGAAAAAATCCATCATTGTCTCATCTTGATCCACATGCCTCTATTTGTGAAAAAAAGGTGCAAAAGATTATCCATTTGCAGAAAATAGCAAATCAAATACCAATCTGTGTTGATGTCCCTATTGGACAATCTTCTATTGCCATAACTAATGAGTCAAAAGCACGCCTAAAGCATGGCAGACCATTGGGTTTTAAGGATCAAAATTCTAGAAAAAGGAAAATAAATGATCAAGATGACACTACGAAAGAGTCTCATAAAGAAACCCATGATTTAACCAATCCTGAGATTCATGAGGATATCAATGAGCCTGAGACTCAAGAAAATAAGGAATTATAAATAAATCCAATGGATATTGAGACAAATTTGAATCGATTGAATATAGTGGTGGATTATGTCTTTACATACAATGTTGCATTTAGCATTATGAAAGATAATGAGGATCTTGAACCTCAATCTGTTGGAGAATATCGACAAAGACGTGATTGGCCAAAATGTCAAGCAGCAATCCAATCTGAGTTAGATTCACTTGCGAAACATGAAGTTTTTAGGTCTGTAGTCCAAACACCTAATGGTGTTAAACCTGTTGGCTATAAATGAGTCTTTGTACGTAAAAGGAATGAGAAAAATGAGGTATAAAGATATAAGGCATGCCTTGTTGCACAAGGATTTTCACAAAGGCCTGGTGTCGATTATGAAGAGACGTATTCCCCTGTTATGGATGCTATAACGTTCCGTTATCTTATTAGTCTTGCTGTCCATGAAAAGCTTGACATGCATTTAATGGATGTGGTTACAGCCTACCTTTACGGCTCACTTGATAATGAGATATACATAAAAATTTTCGAGGGATTTAAAATGTATGACGCACATAATTTAAAGTCTAGAGAAATGTTTTCAATCAAATTGCAAAGATCTTTATATGGTCTAAAGCAATCAGGAAGAATGCGGTATAACCGCCTTAGTGAATATTTATTAAAGGAAGGTTATATAAATGATGCCATTTGTCCATGTGTTTTTATAAAGAAAATAGCATCGGAGTTTGTTGTACTTGCCGTATATGTTGATGACATAAACTTTATTGGAACTTCTACAGAACTCCAAAAGACAATTGATAATTTAAATAAGGAATTCGAGATGAAAGATCTCGGAAAGACAAAATTAAGTCTTGGTTTGCAAATTGAACATTTGGCAAACGGAATTTTTGTTCATCAATCAACCTACATAGAAAAGGTATTATAACGGTTTTACATGGATGGAGCACATCCATTAAGTACTCCGATGA
This sequence comes from Nicotiana tomentosiformis, assembly GCF_000390325.3. Classification (NCBI taxonomy): domain Eukaryota; kingdom Viridiplantae; phylum Streptophyta; class Magnoliopsida; order Solanales; family Solanaceae; genus Nicotiana; species Nicotiana tomentosiformis. Next base: position 38,026,329 of record NC_090813.1, on the reverse strand, counting down.
TTGTTCAATCACTTGATGTGAATAAGGACTCGTTCCGACCTCAAGAAAAGAATGAAGAACTTCTTGGTCCTGAAGTACCATATCTTAGTGCAATTGGTCCACTGATGTATCTTGCTAATACTACAAGGCCTGACATAACTTTTTCAGTTAGTGTCATAGCAAGATATAGCTCTGCTCCTACAAAGAGACATTGGAATGGAATCAAACACATATTGCGGTATCTAAAAGGGACTACCGATATGGGCTTATGGCAATGATTGCAGTCCCGATCTTGTTGGTTATGCCGATGCTGGATATTTATCTGACCCACACAAGGCTCGATCTCAAACATGCTATTTGTTTACATGTGGAGGTACTGTAATATCTTGGCGTTCGACTAAACAATCAATCGTGGCTACTTCATCTAATCATGCTGAGATAATCGCTATTCATGAAGCAAGTCGAGAATGTGTATGGTTGAGGTCTGTAATACACCTTATTCGAGATAAATGTGGTTTGAAGTGTGACAAACTACCCACAATTTTGTATGAAGACAATGCAACATGCATAGCTCAATTGAAAGGAGGATTCATAAAAGGAGATAGAACAAAGCACATTTTACCAAAGTTATTTTTTACACACGATCTTCAAAAGAATGGTGATATCAGTGTGCAACAGATCCGTTCAAGTGATAATATGACTGATTTGTTTACCAAATCTCTACCGACGTAAACCTTCAAGAAACTAGTATACAAGATTGGGATGCGAAGGCTCAGGGATGTGAATTGATGCTCTCATCAAGGGGAGTTAATACGCGATGTACTTTTTTTTTTCCTCACAAGATTTTGTCCCACTGGGTTTTCCTTGCAAGGTTTTTAATGAGGCAACCAAAAAGCATATTTCTAAACATGTGTACTCTTTTTCCTTCACTAAATTTTTTTTCTCTAATAATGTTTTAACAAGGCATATTATCTATGGACATCCAAGGGGGAGTATTATAAAAAATATCAAATTATGGTGGATGTCTACTCTTCCCCCATGATATTCATCTCAAATGCTTAATGACATATTCAATGACATATTTTTTATGTTTAGTGACATATTCAATGACCCATTTTATTCACTTTTCATGCCTATATAAAGGCCTTGTAATAGATAGAAAAATACACTCAATTGAAGAAGAAATAAGAATCTCTCCTCTCTTTCTCTCTATATCTCTTAGCTTATTTTTTCTTGTTTCATATTGTTACTTTGAGTTATATTTTATAACACGTTTACTATTATGTTTGTGTTATAAATATATTATATTATGGATGTTCATTTAGTACTCCATTGTAAATAAGCTTCCTAAAGAAGCTTATCTATATGAGACTCCGCCGTAAATATATTTATCTATTTAGTACTCTATTGGAAATAAGTCTTCCGAAGAAGCTTATCCTTTCGGTACCCTGTTATGGATAAACATTACCCCCGGTAGAAGATTATCTATATCTGGTATAATAAACTTATCCTTTCGATACTCCGTTATGGATAAACATTACCCCCGGTAGAAGATAATCTATATCTGGTATAATGAGCTTATCTTTTCGGTACTCTGTTATGGATAAATATTACCCCCGGTAGAAAATTATCTATATCTGGTACAGTAGCAGCTTACACAACAGCTTGCAGAAGCAGCTTATGCAACAGCTTGCAGAAGCAGCTTACATAGCAGTTTGCAGAAGCAGCTTACACAGCAGCTTGCTTTTTTCTATAAATCGAGGAGATTTCAGTTCATTATGTACATAAGTTTGAAGTTTGAATAATATATCAGTTTCTCTCTATACTTGTCTTTACTTTATAGTCTTTATTTTATAACACGTTATCAGCACGAGACTCTGCCATCTCGAGCAAATACTTTGAAAGTATCAGAGGTACGAACTTTATTTTTCTAAATAATGTCAAATCTTTCTAAACTTGAATTTGTAGCCCTCGATATATCGGGCAAAAGCTACATGTCTTGAGTGCTTGATGCTGAAATTCATCTTGATGCGATGGGTCTGGCAGACACCATCAAGGACAAAAATCAAGCATCAAACCAAGATCACCTTGATGAAGGCTTGAAAATGAAATATCTCACTATTAAAGATCTAGTCATACTGTGGAATAATTTGAAAGATAGAGATGACCACCTCAAGATGGCTGTTCTTTCACATGCACGTTATGATTGGACTCATCTAAGGCTACAAGATTTTAAATCTAACAGTGAGTATAATTCTGCTATGTTCAGAATTATTTCCCAATTGAAGCTATGTGGTGATAATATTACTGATCATGATATGTTGGAAAAAATTTTCACCACTTTTCATGCCTCGAATATGCTCCTGCAGCAGCAATATCGAGAGATGGGATTCAGAAAGTATTATGAACTTATCTCACATCTTCTTGTAGCCGAGCAACACAATGGACTATTAATGAAAAACCATGAAAGTCGGCCTACTGGTTCTTGTCCATTCCCCGAAGTGAATGAGACGAACTTCCACCAAGCTAAGTATGGAAGAGGACGTGGCCCCAGTCGTGGTCATGGCCGTGGTCGGGTAAGAAATACTAATCATGGTAATAATAATGCACCAAAGAACCCTCATCGCCACCAGCAATGGAAAAGGAAGGAACAAAGGCATGAAGCGGTGCAAGCAGCAAACGCAGAAAATGCATGCTATAGATGTGGAGGAAAAGGGTACTAGTCACGTACATGTCGTATGCCAACACACCTGGTTGAGCTGTGTCAAGCCTCCCTGAAGATGATAGAGAAAAATGTTGAAGCAAATTTTATTTCTAAAGATAATTTAGACTTCATGCATTTGGATTTAGCTGATTACTTTGCACTCCCGGAAGGAGAAACAAGTCATGTGATCGGTGATGAATCTGTAGAGATGTAAATATTTTAATTTTTGTTATTTGTAGTAGATAGTATGGTTATGTAATTATTGTACATAAATAAAAGTTATGCTTTGATAATGATGTTTACTATCATATTTATTTTGTTTATGTCATTTTGAAGAATATGGATAATCCTCAAATTATATTTGGATCAAAGACTAACCATGAAAATATTTGTGTAATTGATAGTGGAACAACTCATGTCATATTCAAAGATCATAAATACTTTTCTTATTTGCATAAGGAAAAAGCAAATATTTTAACAATTTCTTGTAATATAAGTTTGATTGAAGGCTCCGGAAAAGCCACTATATTTTTGTCTAAGGGAATAAAACTTATAATAGAAAATGCATTATTCTCCTCCAAATCCGAAAGAAACTTGTTGAGTTTTATAGATATCCGCCGAAATGGGTATCATGTTAAGACGATAGATGAAATGAATATGAAATATCTTTGTATTACAAATAATGTTTCTGGCCAGAAGTGCATTGTAGAAAAGTTACCAACTTTATCTTCTGACTTATACTATTCAAAGATTAGTACAGTTGAAGCACACTCTATAAACCATAAGTTTACTGATTCAAATATTTTTGTGTTTTGGCATGGTCGTTTGGGCCATTCTGGATCAATAAGGATGAAATAAATTACTGAAAATTCAAGTGGGCATCCATTAAAGAACCTGAAGATTCTTACAAATAATGAATTTTCTTGTGATGCTTGTTATCAAGGCAAAATGATCACTAGACCATCACCAATGAAGGTTGGCACTGAATCCCCTGACTTTTTAGAACGTATAAATGTGAATATATGTGGACCTATTCACCCACCAAGTGGGTTGTTTAGATATTTTATGGTCCTAATAGATGCATCTTCAAGATGGTCTCATGTGTGCCTACTATCATCTCGCAACCTGACGTTTGCAAAGTTATTAGCCCAAATAATTCGATCAAGGGTACAATTCGACTTTTAGGAAGTTCAACTTTTAGGTACTATTTTCAACACAACTTCAATTCTTTTCTTTTAGTTTCACCAAAATATCAAATACTCAATTCAGCAATTAAAATAATAAAGCTATATAAACTTGCTGCCAAATGGATTTAATGTCAAATTAAAATTGATCACCTTAAAAATGAAAGGTTATAGTACTACTACTACTTCTACAGCTAGACTCAATTTGGATCCCACTCCCACCCATGCCGAGGAATTGACACATCAATCGATGAGGTGGTCAAAGATGCAATATTTTTCTGAACAACTTTGTGAAGTACTGCTTTCTCTCTATAAAAAGAAAGACAAAAAGACAAAGAAAATACCAACTACAGCTCCTTGCTTCGACATGCCTGTTAGACTAACGACTTAACGACCATCTGTTAATTGTTATTGTTAGGCTGGCTACCTACCTAACTCACTAACGAAACCAGAAATTGAATAAAAACAAAACATAAATGATTTTGAATGAAAGTAATATCGATCAGTTGGAGAAACCCATTGTTTATACTACTATATTTTATGTTTTATTGTAAATTAGGAACTCTTAAGTTATCGATATCACTATAATAGTTCGGAGTAACATAGATGACCATTTGAATACATGTACATCTTACTAAGAACGGGAAAAGTGAAGGAAATTTTAAAAAATAAATCATACTAGAGTAAAGTTCATAATTATGACTAATGAGCAATTAACTAGCAAGTGTAGACGAGGAGGAAAAGAGGGCGACTAGGGAACATTATAAGTTGGCTAAGAAAGAGGCAAAGCTAGCAGTCACGACGGTCAAGACTGCAGCTTTTAGTCGTTTGAATGAGGAACTCGAGGGCCGAGGTGGGGATAAGAGGTTGTTCAGGTTAGTCAAGGCGCAAGAAAGGAAGACGCGTGACTTGGATCAAGTGAAGTGCATCAAGGACGAAGGAGGTAGAGTTTTGTTAGATGAGGGGCTTATCCGTCGGAGATGGCAGACCTATTTCCGTAGTCTCTTGAACGAGGATGGGGACAAGAGTATTGTACTGGGTGATTTGGAACTCTCAGGGAGTCGTTGTGACTTTGGGTATTGTAGGCGGATTAGAGTTTATGAAGTTGAGGGGGCTATGTGTAAGATGAGCAGGGGCAAAGCAACCGGGCCGAATGAAATCCCGGTGAAGTTTTGGAAGAGCGCGAGTAAGGCAGGCTCGGAGTGGCTCACTAGATTATTTAATGTCATTTTTAGAACGAAAAAGATGCCCGAAGAGTAGAGGTGGAGCACGATGGTTCATGTATACAAGAACAAGGGTGATATCCAAAATTGCAATAACTATCGGGGTATCAAGCTGCTTAGCCATACTATAAAAGTATAGGGGAGAGTGGTAGAGCTAAGGGTGAGGAGGAGTGTATCTATTTCCGAGAACTAGTTCGGGTTTATGCCGAGGCGTTCGACTACAGAAGCCATCAACCTTGTTAGGAGATTGATGGAGCAGTATAGGGAGAGAAAGAAAGACTTGCATATGGTGTTCATCGACTTAGAAAAGACGTATAATAAAGTTCCGAAGGAGGTTTTGTGGAGATGTTTGGAGGTTAGAGGTATACCAGTTGCCTACGTTAGGTTGATTAAGGACATGTATGATGAAATAAAGACCCGGGTGAGGACGGTGGGTGGGAACTCAGACCATTTTTTTGGCTATGATGGGGTTGCATCAGGGGTCGGCACTCGACCCTTTTTTGTTTGCTCTCGTGATGGACGTACTGACGCACCACATCCAATGGGAGGTGCCGTGGTGCATACTATTTGCAGATGATATTGTATTGATTGACGAAAAGCGAGATGGGGTGAATGCGCAATTAGAAGTATGAAGGCAGAACCTGGAATCTAAAGGTTTCAAGTTGAGCAGGACCAAGACAGAATACTTGAAGTGTAAGTTCAGTGGAGAGACTCAAGGAGGGGAAGGTGAGGTGAGGCTGGACTCGCAGGTCATCCCTAGAAGAGGGAGTTTTAAGTACCTTAGGTCTATTATTCAGGGGGATGGGGAGATTGATGAAGATGTCACCCATTGTGTTGGGGCGGGATGGATGAAATGGAGAGTCGCTTCGGGTGTTTTATGTGACAAGAAGGTGCCACCAAAACTTCAGGGTAAGTTCTACAGAGTGATGGTCAGACCAACGATGTTGTATGGGGCTGAGTGTTGGCCAGTCAAGATCGCTCATATCCAGAAGATGAAGGTAGCAGAGATGAGGATGTTGAGATGGATGTGCGGGCACGCTAGGTTAGATAGGATCAGAAATGAGGTTATTCGCGATAAGGTGGGTGTGACCCCTATTGAGGACAAGATGTGGGAAGCGCGACTTATGTGGTTTGGTCATGTGAGGAGAAGTTGCATAGACGCCCCGGCGAGGATGTGTGAGAGGTTGACATTGGAGAGCCTACAGAGAGGTAGAGGTAGGCCAAATAAGAGGTGGGGAGAGAGGTGATTAGGCAAGACATGGCGCAATTTCAGGTAACCGAGGACATGACCCTTGATAGGAAGGTATGAAGGTCGAGGATTAAGGTAGTAGAGTAGGTAATCTAGAGTGTTCATAACAGTAATATTGGCACGCAGTCTCGCTTTCTGTTGGTAGTAGATTTTTATGACTAACCGTTGTTTTCTTTCATTGTTGATCACCTTACTGTCTTGTTGTTTTTATTCTGCTTTTATATGGCTTTTTTGTATTGTCCGTTCTTGTCTATATTTTCATTAATGTAGTGCTTATGCTTTCCTGAGTCGATGGTCTATTGGAAATAGCCTATCTATCCTCACAAAGGTAGGGGTAAGGTATGCGTACACACTACACTACCGACAATATCAGCCCCTTTGAGTAGTCTGATCGTCAACGGATTTAGACAATAGGGTTCTACATAAATCCCTCTTGGCATATTTATATGCTATCGCTGTATTTAAATAAATTGACATGTTCAAATATTAGACATCAGACGTGGAAGGATAAGTTTCCAATCTATCTATATTAGGAATTGGACTTGCTCTTACAATACTATTTGCATCAATCTCTTGTTAGATTACCTAATACGGCGATCTAGATATAGATATATCTTGTTATCTTGATTACAATTGTATACTACTTATCAACATGCACTTGTTTATTCCATGAAATAAATAGAGGGAGTAGTGGTAATTTGTTTTTACTTGGTGTTTGTTACCCGTACGGAATTCTTCTGTTTCGCAGTATGATTTAATTCGAATTCAAATTGGGAAATCTTACTATAAAACCTAAAATTTTTAGGGTCATTTGGTAGGATATATTAAGGAAAATAATACATGTATTAGTTTTGATATTATTAATTCCTTGTTTGATAGTGTTTTTCAATCTATAGTATAACTAATATATATATTAATTATATATCATATTCAATACTATTCTTATAAATTATAATATTATAATTTTTACGTAATATATAAAATAAAAATAAAATTACCCTTTCAAAACCTTTTTCAACTCGCGTGGAATGCATTTTTGTAACAAAAAAAATGTTTAAAAAAAATTATGCAATGAGTATTTAAGAGGCGCAGGAGTAGGAGGTGGGTCATGTTCCCATAAAACAATGTGCGCGTCAAAGGCAAACCATGTCACTATAATTACGTCGGCCTTCAGCCATGTCAGCTTGTCTTTGTAGTTTCATCAGTTCAACTACTGAATATTTTTATATTAATTCTTTTTTGCTACTACTCTCTCCTCGGATAAATCTTTAGACATCGTACTCTGTTTATTACCCCAACACATGAATTTGCCAGCTATTTCATATGCGCATGCCAACTCAGATTTCACTGTATCATTATTCATTACTCACTTTCCCCTTTTTCCTTTTTCTTTTACATGTTTGACAGTAATTTATCTTAATTATTTATTTTCCTTATTTCCTTGCTCTCATTTATGTGACCGGACTTAGGAGTATCATTTACTTTGACATGGAACTACTGTAATTAATTTATATCTTTCAAACGAAGCATAAAATGTTATATATTCCCCTGTTTTAATTTATAGAAAATTATATAAGATGATATACCAACAGATTACTGTCAAATATTTTGGATTATTTCAAATAAAACCAACCTCATATAAACTGAAACAAATGAAATATTATCCTACCCTTTTGACCGGTCAACTGACCCAAAATGTTAACATTTGACTCAAGTTTAGCTTTCTATTTGGAGTTTAGTCTACTTGCACTTTATAATTAGGTACTAAGCGATAGTTTGATTGAGAAACAAATTATATTATAATTAATTATTTCTGAATTAAATATTCTAGAATTAGTTATCTCACCTTCCCATAAGATAAGAAACACTATAATTCCGGGATTAGTTATCAAAAAAAACTTTTCAATCAAACATTAATAAACTCGACTCAAATTTAATTTCAAAATTAATTATACTTTATACCTAGCACGGAACTAGCCCTAATATACTCTATTGGTACAGCATTTTTTTTCTTGAAGTTTAGGACAAAAAAGTTGGAGGTAAGAACCTTTCCGTTAGATCTTTTATTTTGATTGATGAGGCGTTTGAACGTTATTATCAGAAGAAATCTAAAGATTACATTGCTCTTTCAAAAAGCAAAAAAAGAAAGAAAAAAAGCAAAAAAGGTTTCCTTCTAAAGCCACCAAAATAAAATCCCATACTTCCTCTCTCACGCTTTGTTCCCAAACATACCAGATCCCCCGCCACCATTTACGCCTAAATGGACCCACCTCCGCCGGCTCCGCCGTCTACCACCACGGATTCCCTCTTGGACCTGCCACCTCTTCCCACTTCCACCGCCAAGGTCCGCCTTTTATGCAGCTACGGTGGACATATAGTTCAACGTCCCCACGATAAATCCCTCTGCTACGCCGGCGGTGACAACCGTGTCGTCTCTGTTGACCGTCGTACCACCGCCGCGTCCCTATCCGCCCTTACTGCCCATCTTTCCCGTTCCCTTTACGGCAACCGTCCGTTTTATCTCAAATACCAGCTCCCTAACGAGGAACTTGACTCTCTTATCTCTGTCACAACCGATGAGGACTTACAGAACATGCTTGAAGAACACGATAGGATCACCTGTGCCTCTGTTACATCTTCCCGTATCAGATTATTTCTCTTTCCTGTAAAGCCTGAATCCTTAGGCTCGGCTTTACTTGATTCCAAAGCGGATTCTTGGTTTTCCGATGCTTTGAATAATACCCGGATTGCTAGAAGGGGCCAATCGACTGATTCGGGTTTTGTGAATGAGCTTATCGGGTTTGAAAATATGGGTGGGTCTAATTCTGCAGAGGGTCAGAGTGAAAATATGAGTGCCAAGCAAGGATTGGAGTTTGGGGGTGGTTCAGTGCCCGAGTCTTTGGTTTTGGAGACTAGCTCATCTTTTGGTTCGACCAGTTCTTCCATTTCAATGTCTAATTTGCCTGCTATTGGAGTTCAATCAGAGGATGGTGGTGCCAATTTGCAGGACAAAAGGGTTAGAGTGCCCTCATCAGCTTCATTAGAGAGGTATTACTCTTTTCCTTTTCTTTTTTCTTTTCGATGTTAGCTTGTTATGCTATTGGAATCATTGAGAGTATGTAGGTTAACAAAAGTTTAGATCTTTGGTTGACCTAGTGGTCTGATGGACTGAATTTTGCGCCCAATACATGTGATGTATGAGTAGTCTCGTTTCGGTTGAGTTCTACTTTGCCCGGTGAAAATTGAGGAGATGTGATGCGATGGATGGAATCCCTCCACCCTTAACCAAACCCTTGGAATGGAGTAATTCCTGGTAGGAAATGCTTCCCCCTAATAATTAGCGGGCAAATCCGGATTAGTCGGGCCAATGGTACCAGATAAGAGATAATAAGGTGCTGAGAAACATATTGATTTATATTTTTGACTTACTAGTCATCCCTTTCTCCCAACAAGAGAAATAGAAATAAAAAAACTCCCGGTGAATGCTTTGGCGTGTAATCTAGGCTGACAGGCTGCTTGTGTGGTTACTGTAGTCGTATGAGTTGACAGTCTGCACTTCCCTGAATTGCATTCAATCTATTCACTCTAATAAGTCTTAGTATTTTCCTCTTTATTACTCCAATTAAGGGACTTGTAACGTTCTCTTGAGCTTTTGAATCTATCTGCTCAAGACAGTGGTGGCTTTTTATTGATTTCTTACTGGGAATACACTAATGAAAAGAGGAAACAAAGAGAAGGCAATAGTCTTCAATTCGGAATCTAGATCACCCGGGACCTAACACGGGAAATAAGATGCATGGATTTATTTGGATCTGGATCCATATTCCTTACCTTCAGTTATACTGATTGCCTCTAAATCTGTACTTATGGGCTTCATATATGGTTTATTTCCACAGTGATAACGGTGTTGGAAGTACTGGTTTTCAACCTAAAGTTGGAATTCATCAAGAGCAACTCGTTCAAGTGGTGTCCACTATGGCCTCACACAGTCTTATTGAAGTAGAAGGCTCCATGGCAAATCCCTCTCTCATTCAGACGCCAAACATGGTTCAGGTTTCTGGATATCAGCTACCTCAGACATTGGATGGTAAGCAGCCCCAACAAGGCATGCAATATGTTCATGGTGGTGCCTGTTATGTACCTCACTATCCTAGTGGTCCATTGCCAGTATCATCCTGTTATCCGTTTTATCAGCTTCCCATGCAGCAGCCGCAACAAAGTCCTTATCCATTGAATCAACAATACCCAATATACTTAGTTCCTGTGCAGCCAATGCAATCCCAGAGTATGCCGGTGCAGCCAAACATTAATCATACAGCAGTGATTGCCCCCAGTCGGCCCCCCTTGCATCGGCAAAGTGTCATGACCCCTCCATCAATAGTTTATAAGGAGGTTATGACGGCTCAATCGGGTTCTAAAGTTTATACGACAGCCCCAGCAGCAACACCACCCATTAGTGCACCTTCTCAGACTCAGCAACACTATACTGCCCCTTCTGAGCCACAGCTTAGTTCCCAACCTATCTTAACTGCATCAGTTCCTGCTGCAAATGATGCAAATGAGATTGAGGATGATCTTGCATACAGTCAGATATATAAATCTCAGCCTCCTCCACCTGCGTTCATTTCCCAGTGTCAAACCATTACAAAGGGGGCAACAGTATTACTTTCAGAGTCTTCAATGCAGCTGCACAGTAACAATGTGATGAACCAGGCACCATCACATCCTCAGTGAGGCTGTGAAAAGAAGAACAAAAGTTTTGATAGTGGTTCATCTTTTCTTATAGTTCACAACTTTTAAAATCTATTCTTTCATCTTGTTTGAGGCACATAAACCATAAGCTTTTCTTGTGCAATTTGTTTGTCTCTTTATATAATATTTGGTAGAACTTCCCCATACACCGAGCGCATCCCAACCAAAAAAAGAAAGAAAAAGAAAAAAAGGAAATTTAGAAATTGGTGAAGACTGAAAGTTTTGGTTTGTATGTGTCATGATATACGTTATTACAGTGTTTTTTTACCATCGGTATTTTGTCTGATAATGGGTAACTTTGTACTCTCAACTGTTGTGTGCTAAATGAATAGCCATCTGATAAATTGAGTTGTTTCCTGATTAATGTCTCTAAGAATGGTTAGAGTGTTAAGCGTAGTTCTATGTGGACCGGAACCTTAATGTGGTGCTCTTATTCAGGAATATAGTTGCATTGAGTTCATTATTGTTTCTTATTGTATTCCTTTTTGCAAGTTGTTTACCTCAGTAGATTCAGTGCAAAACCTAATGATACTATTCTGTAGTTCAGAACTAAAAAATTTATTGTTCTTTAAAAGGCCGACTAACTCCTCATCTACAAGCCCCAGCAGGCAAGGAGATGAACTGTTACGTTTAAAACCTTAGTTTCCATGCCCTGGAAATGGGAGTCTGCTTGTGGATCTCTCTTTCTCCTGTATTAGGTGTTTTCTCACCCTGCTGTTGAAGGCTTGCCTTTGGACAAGATGCAGGTCATTGCACAGAAGCATGGTTTGGTTGAGTTGTGTGTGAAATATTCCTCCTTTTGAGATAACTGTCTGTGCTGTGTATCACGAGAACAAGAGGGCATATATGACAGAGGACATATATTCAAGGGTGTATGAGTAAAGAAAGTGTTTACTTGCAAAATTCATCTTTTATAAAACGGTTCAGAAGTTGAAGCAGGCTTCTTAAGATCACTGAAGCAATATCAGAGGGTTGCGAATGGCGCACCACTGACCACACTGCTGGCTTCGAGGAACTTTGCTGCAATATAACGACAACTTTCCCTGGTGGATTTAAACTAAAATCTGCATTTTTGTCCAAATGATGGTAACAACAGTAAAACAAGTAAAATTGGGTGATGTCGGTTTCAATGTAAAGACTGAAGTTTCACTGTCTTGGAGCTAATTCCCTAAGGGCCTTCTCATGTGAATTTCCTTGAGAGTGTCCTCCTTAGTATCGCTCTGACTAAATCAGGACGAACAAGCCATCCATCAGAGAAGACATTCAGAGACTAAAAACAGAAGGATTTAGTGGGACATAATCTCATGCATCAGAAAACTTTGGCAAATATTTGCAGCTGCAATAATATAGCTTACAGGCTCTCTTCATTGCTCTTGCTATTAAATAACTTAGCTATGTTTGGCATTACCTTTCTTCTTCTCCTAACCGCAAAGGAAGCCGCTCTAGATGTTCGAGGTGCAGGAGATGTTGACTTTCTGAACTTAGCTCGTCTTGCTGGTGTCATTTTTCCACTTATTGAGGTGGAGTTTGTACGTAAACCGTTCTGAGATTGTTCCAGGTTTGTTTCATTTATCTCCTCCCATTTCTGCAACTGCATATCAACCAATATCTTTGCAGAAGGTGAATACTCCATTTTTGGGCCATTTTGCTCTTCTTCCATCTTAAGCTCTCGGATTTCCTCTCTGGTGACCTCTGTCTTCAGTGAGATCTCCTTTTCACTGGCTTGCAAAGCTTTTATCCAAGCCTGAGCTGCTGCTACTTTTTTATCAGCAATTTCAACTGCCTGTGCTGCACGTCCCGTTAAGTACTCATACTCAAATCTTGAAATAGTTATTGAGCTTCCCCTTGAAGCTGATGCCCTACTTTTCATTGTAATCTCAACAAGCCTCTTTAGATTGTTTAGGACAGTAGCTTCTGATAATTTGATGGTTTCAAGCTCTTGTAGTGCAGCTTCCCATTTTTCCTCGGCCAAGAGTGTTTCAGATTCTGTTTTCTGAATTTCTTCTTTCACTTTTGCAGCTTCCTCAGTTGCTGTCACCCTTTCTTTCTCAGCTTCTTCAGTTTCATTTCTCAACTGTTCTAGAGTGAGGGATAAACTTGAAGCAATAGAGCTTGCTTTTCCTTCATTGTCTGATGCAGCTTCCAGTTTAGCCTTTGCCCTCAGAAGCTTCGCGTTCAGGTTCTGAATCGTCAAGTCGGCTTTGTTTCCTTTTTTCTTTAATCGAGCTGATTCCTCAGAGATGCGGTCGAGCTCATTCCTCACGATGTCCATTGAAGCCATGAACTCAAAGCTGCCTCTTTTAACGGAAGCTAATTCCTTCTTTGCTGTCTCCAAGTCTTCTTTCAATGACTGCAACAAAGATAAGTCTTTTTCCAGGAAATCAGGTTGGATAATCAAGCTCTCGTCTTTCTGAATCCATCTGTCCATTTCCTTTACTTGCTTCAATTCACTTTCCAAAACTTGGACATCTGAAGTTGTCAAGGCCAGTTTTTCTTGTAGCTCTTGTGATCTCTGAATTTCTTGGACCGTGTCATTCATTTTCTTCCTGTTCTCCTCCATTGCTGCTGAATGTTTCTCTGCGTCTTCCCTTCTTTGAGCTTCAATTGCTCTGAATTCTTTAATGGCCTCTATTCGAGCCAACTCAACTAGCACAAGCTCTTCGTTAAGTTCCTCAACCTCCTTCCTTAATGCATCTACTTTGCTTGAAAAAGATTGCATTTTCAAACTAGAGGCTTCTATTTCTTGCTCTGCTCTTCTTTTTTCCTCTAACATGGAAGCCATATCTTGTTTAAGCTTAATCAGTTGTTCTTTTGCATTTCCCAACTCTGTTGTTACTTTGGAATTCTGAGGGTTGCTAATAGCCATACCCCAAATTCCTCCTCTTTTTGCCGTCTTTAGTTTCTCCAAGTCTTTATTCCTGTCATTTAGTCTTGAATTTAACTCTTCTATCCGTGAAGTTAGCTCTTTCACCATCTTTTTCGCGTCCAAAAGTTCAGATTCTGCTTGGGATTTTTCTGCCTCTGCAACTTTTCTGCTCTCACCGAGTCGCCCCATGTCCCTTCTTGCTATGTGAAGTTGGCTCGTTCTTGGATATGGCTTCTGATAAGATTATGCAAGATTAAGGTTAGTTCACCAAGAAAGACTCAAATGATGCTGAAAGGTGAATGAAAATTGGGTGAAAATATGTCGTCTACCTCTAAAGACTTCATAATTGAGGATTGGTTCTGTGCAGATTTTCCTTCAAGAACCTTTCCTTTGTACAAATTAATGGCTGCTTTAACAGACCCTAAGGTCTCTTCCATGGAATTCTTGTCCTTCCCTATTCAACTTCTCGACAATTTGCATCAGCAGAGAACTCCCACCTTAGATGAAGCTCTGGCTATGCAATATAACAAGGAGAGAGTAACATCAGAGCATGTTTTACCTGGAAATAGTTGATGGAAAAGACATCAGAAAATGGTTTATCAGGTGAGATGCTGTAATTGCCAGTTTGGAACAGGTGTTATGAGCTCCATAAAAAACCCATGAAATAAAAGAAAAAATAAGAAGATGGATAAAGCTGTTGATGATTGGCTGCTGTTACAAGCAGGAATCTTGTCTTTTCCCAACAACCAATCCACTGGCACGAAATGATATTAACTTTTTTAAATCTTTTTTTCTTCTTTTCTTTTTATAACCCTTTTACCCAAATCTTTTTTTCTCTTTTCTTTTCTTGTTTTTCTAGTCGTGGTGTTTGTCTTGTCACGTAATCCTTGCCTTGCTGCACGTCAAAAGTCCACAGGAAGATGATTGACTCTTCTTTACTAGATACGTGCCCACATAATTTTATTTCTCATAATTTGAAAGTCTCTTTATAGCTAACTAATGTACGTGTTTGCAATAAATTCGTGTAGAACAATAAAATTGCAATCACAAATAATTATAAATAAAAAATAATTTTATTGATAAATATTGAGGGTTCAACTCTGTTTATTTCTTAATTCTTTCTTCCGATTTGTTATCCGTAATTTGAGGGCCTTAGCGGCGTATTCCTTGAACGTAGGATGATATGCATCTCCTCGATCTATTTGATTATCAAGAAGCATGTAGCAGCACTCCATTCGGATCTTGAATGTTGCTAGAACTTTGAGTAAGACATATTTGACATGTTGCAGCATGACATATTTGGATAGTATATTTGATCTCTTTGTGCATATTCCGAGAGTTGTAATTGTTGAGATGATCTCCATTTTTTAAGATATTCTTTAAGGGAATATGTAACCCTTTTTATAAGAGTGACCTAGGGTTAGGGTAGAGTAACCTCCAAGTAATCCTAATAGACTCCTAAAATTTCAAGAGTCGTCTTGTAGTATCTTGAATTTAGTATTTAAGTTGATCCGTTAAAATTTTGATGTCTACGGTACGTACGTATATACTCTTGAGCTATCAAAACTACTCCAGAAGTCCTTTTCAAAATTTCTAAACTAAACAGCTTTTCAAGTGGTGTTTGGCTGAAAGTATTTCTTCAAAAAAATTGAAGAAAAAAAAAACGACCATTTCCCTCAACAATTTTAACAGATGCCACAAATAAGAAGTTGGGCGAGATTTAAGAAGCAGGGGACCAATGTTTCAAGGCAGAACAAATGCATTTGCTACTATTCAAATATTAAGGTGCATGAGTGGCCACATCGTTAGATCCTAAACCATATGGATAAAGAAGATACTTCCTGCGCATCATTTTATGAGAGGACAGTCCGGTTTCATGCATCGTTCCGGAAAGGGCCACACTCCAAATGGATGTGATATAGACAGTCTACCTTAATACAATCATCAATGACTGACTCCACGGTTCGAACATGTGACTTATAGATCACACAAAAACAACTTTATCGTTACTCCAAAATTCCCCTTCCTCCGTATTATTTTATATGACGGTGTTTGATTGGACTCTAAAATTAAGAACTAAAAAAAGACTTTGGTGTATATCAAAAATACACATTTTTATGGCTAAATAAGAACATATGATTTAGAATAAAATGAAAATTTTAAAATCAAAGAATTTTCAAATTTAAAAAAGTGTCATTCTTTTTTTATCGGACTAAACAAAAGGTATAACATAAAATGAAACAGAGGAGTACTCAATTTTATATTTCAATGTCCTAACACTACATTTGATCGTGGAACATAGGGCGTGCTCGATTTACACTTTAATGTCCCAACACTACATTTGATCTTGATTAATGGCATTCTTGCCGAATTTAAGGCAAAAGAAAACACAAAAAAGAAAAAATGATAGGTATATCACCGTGTATTTATCAAAAATTGAAAAAGAAAACTAAAGTTGGCTAAAAAGAGAGTATCCCTCAATTAATATTAAAGTAGCAGTCCCATTGAGATATTTACTTTAGCTTATTCTCGGTGGCTGCTGCATACATTATGTAATTCGAGACCTTTATAATTTCTTGGTGTTTTTCCTTCTCAGACTAGAGGATAAATCAAGAAGGATTATTATAATTCAGCGATATTGAAGTAAAGCATGTTCTGGCCTATTAATTTCAGCTGTTTATTACCTACTAAGATTCTTGTGACATAAAATACTTGTCAATATACTAAAATACAAAAGGTTGTCCGTTCCATTTTATAAGCCAAAGTTAGGAAAGGTAGTCTATCTGATGGTATTGGCTTTACTTGGAAACTACAGAAAAGATAGGAAGAGGATGATAAGATTTGGGGATAGGATTTTAGGAATGAGGACTAGAAATATATACATGCTGAACTTTCCTTTAACTTTGTACCTTGCAAATAATAAGAAATACCCCCCACAATAATTATGTTTCCTTTGGAGTATCCTGTACCTTTTAATAATTCCTGCTAATAGTAATCATAAAAGTAGAATAAGAGCTTTTTCCGAAGTCTCCTCCCCTAATAGTAACAAATTTGTTTCTGTATTATTCACATACCATTTTATTTGGAGCCAAAAATGAGATAACCTTATCAGCGGGCGTAAAAGGAAACTTTAATGGGTAAAATTTATCGGCACTTAATATTTATATCAATAATAACAAATCCTGTAATCCTAAAAATGTGTTTTAGGGAAGGTAATGTGTACGTAGTCTTTATCCCTACCTAACGAAGATAGAGAATTTGTTTCCGATGGACCCCTGACTCAAGTAAAAATGAAAAAGAAGCAATAACAGTAAGCAATAAAACCAACAAGATAGTAAAACATCGAAGCAAAAGAAACAACACCAATATTAAGAAGATCAACATACATTAATAGAAAACAAAAAATAAAAAAATACATGGCTAACACTAGTATTACTGTAATGCTCGACTAACTACTAACCTTATATCCTAATTCTAGACATCCACGCCCCTCCTGTCAAGTATAAACTGATGTAACGCTATTTCCTACCTAATCACCTTACCCCGATACTTCTTTGGTCTATCTCTACCTTTCCTGCCTAATTATGTCAAATTATTTTAATTCATCATAATGGAGTCATAAATTAAAGTAAACAAATATATTAGTATAATTTAGTGATTAGAATGTATATGACCAAAATCTTAATTTGTTTTTGAGAAAACGTTGACTGCTGACATCTGAAACTGCAGCAGATCTAATGAAACGCACATGGGTTCCTCGTAAATTTCTGCATTCTTTTTTTTTAAATTTATTTCTTTTTAGAGATCTCACAGATTAATCCACGGTTCTCAAGCCAAATCACGTGACTGTTCACAACAGTGGATTGACGGCCCTTTCTACAGTTTCTCGCACCGCACCGTAACTTGTCCTTCCCTCCACCGATGTCATTGTTTGAAACGAAATGTTGAATTACAGTTGAAGATCAAATGGACGTGGAGAAATCGTCCCTGTGCAATTGCGTGGTGAATTTTCTGTTGGAAGAGAACTACTTGTTAACGGCATTCGAGCTTCTTCACGAGCTTCTAGATGATGGCCGTGACGATCAAGCAATTCGTCTCAAACAGTTTTTCTCCGATCCTTCGCAATTCCCTCCCGATCAGATCTCCCGCTTCAATTCCCTCAGAGGTTTGCCGCTTCTCTACCTTGCCTTTATTTGCTAAACGCACATATCAATAAAATCCGCTGTGTTTATGCACATTTTCTGCATTTGGAATTTATTGCGATAAATATTTAGCAAAATCGAGCGAATCAATCCGTTAAGATTAGGTTATGAAGTTGAGTTTTCTTGTGTTACGACTGAGGAATTTCATGGTATATAAGAGCAAAGGGAGTATCTGAAATAAGTTGATTAATATCAAGTAATTTGTTCTTTTTCATTTTGGCCAGTGTTCAGTTGTAATAACTACAACTTTACTTTAATTTTGCTCATGGTCCTTAGTTCATTATGCAGGACGATCAATTGCCTGATTGTTTGAATCAGCTTTTTAGTTGCAGGCTCATATATTTTTTTTATATGAATAGTAACTATTCATTTATCAAAGCAGTTGCAGATCCCCAAAGTTTGCTTGAAGAAAAAGAAGCCCTGGAAGAAAAGTTGGCGCTCTGTGAATATGAGTTCCGTTTGGCTAAAGAGGACATTGTGCAACTTAAGACCGAGTTGCAAAAGAAAAGTCAGACTTTTCCTCGTCAAACAAGTGGTACATCCCTGAAACTGTTTTGCACTTTCGCTGCCTCTTCTGATTGTGACTTTGTTAGCTTTAGCTCGTTCATTCTGATAATGTTCTTGGAACTGCGAATCCTAGTTTAGCCTGGATATTCTGTTTCTCAGTGAAGTTGTATGATTAGGCAGATTTAGAATGGATGCCAGGATAAACTGTAGGCTTGTCATGTCTGAACCTAAAGTAGTTTCTTGAAGGACTGGTGGTTATGCTTTAAATATTACTTTTTGTTAACCGAGAAATCCCCAGGGGCCAGCTGGCACACGGTTTGAAATTTGGTGGATGATGGGCTCGCCTTCTCCACTTAAATACTAGGCTTTTGTGTGTGACAGGAGGCCTAGGGCCAGTGTTTCTGCTTTAGATATGGGTTATATTTTGTTTCATTCAGTATGATCATTTTGTTCATGCGAATTTATCTGTTTCTTCATTGTGCAGATTCAAAGATAGATGCTTCGGAAAACCATGGAACTGATTTTCAGCAGCAGAAGAGGGAAGGTTCTTTCTCTGATTTGGGTCCTTTGAAGGATAATGAGCGGAGGGATTTGAACTGTGCTGTAAAGGAGTATTTACTATTAGCAGGATATCGCTTGACTGCAATGACATTTTTGGAGGAGGTAACTGATATGAAGACAACTTGCTTATTTCTTGATGTTCATCACACTACTGAAGGAGGTTGCATTTATCTACATTATGTCACAGAGCTGTATTTTTAGTTATCTACATCTTCTTGTTCCTTCTTTCCACCTTTTTGGTTTATTATCTGCGGAGGACCTAAAATATTTGGAGCTTCATTTATGTTAAACATATATGCTGCAGTTGACGTCTCAATGAAATACAAGTACCAATCAAACTCTAGTTAACTTAGAAACGATCATCCAAATTACATGTTCTCGGCAGACCTTCAAGTAGTGTGGCCTCTTTCCTGCATTTATGTTAAATGTGAAGATAGTAAGTAGAACTGTGACCTTTTAAATACAACTGGCTATATCCCCAGGGGCTTGCCTTAGAATTCGGCTGACCAGATTTTCTTTAGGTTTATTTTGGAGCACACATAATATTCCAACATGTATAGATAATTGGGTAGAATTTATTGAAAACTTCTCTCAGAAGATAGAATTTTCACTTTTTTTTTTCCAGTAAAGGTATAAAAATAAGTTAAAATTTGCTGGTCTAGGGGACTACCACTTAGATGTAGATAATGTTTTTTTTGCCGAAGGCTGGAACTGAACTCGTGACCACAAAGACTAGGCCACCATTCCACCTACCACCTAACCAATGCACCAACCAACACTTTGTTAGGTGTAGACGATGTTATATCTCACAATTACAAGGGAAATAACTGATTGGCTATGAAAAGATGCCAAGATAATCAAAGCTTCCCAAGATAGGAAGGTAAAATGATTGGTTTTATATAAGCACCATATTTCCTTTTGTTTAATTTTATTTATTCAGACTGCGATTACATAGAGATTAAAATTAACTTTGTAATCACCTTTGCTTCCGGCTATCGAACCAGGCATAAGTTAAGTTTTAACTTAAAATGTCACATAATAATATGATGAATACCACTTCTATGATAGAAGTAGAACTGCCAAAAGATAATCTGAATTATTCCATAGATCCTTCTAGTGCACTGGGAGCCCGGTGAGCTAAGCTCCCTCTATGTGGGGGTGGGGGAAGGGCTAGACCACATTTTGTCTTATGTACACAACCTTACCTTGTTATTCATACATCTTGAAACCTTGACCTCCTGGTCACATGATAACAACTCTTACCATGCACAAGGCTCCTCTTCCACATTCTCAAAGGTTAACCAAAAAGATTAAAAGAACCTTAAGAATTAAGAGCAACAGGTGTACGTGATTGAGAACAACAAGTTACTTGTTCATCCATTTTATCCCTGTGGAACTCAAGTAAATGTTTTTTTGTTTTGATAAAGAAACTCAAGTAGATGTTATTAAATAGAATAAGAACATACACCAGATCACCAGATCATTTATCAAAAGAAGAAAAACACTAAGTCGAATGCCAGACCCTAGAAGATCGGTAACTCCTTTTATAATTAATCCGAGCAAAGAAAGTTTAATCATTATTGTGTATGATTACTTCCCGTGGAACTAATCATACACCAGATCATTTATCAAAAGAAGAATAAACACCAGGTCAAATGCCAGACCCTAGAAGATTGGTAACTCCTCTTAATTTTAATCCGAGCAAAGAAAATTTATTCATTAATTCATTATTGTGTATGATGCTTTCAGTGAAACTCTTGGCTAAAAAGAGGAAAAGCAGATCTTTCTCTGACTGAGGAATTTCTTAGACCACTCCCCTCTTAATTCGCTTGGTCTCTAGGATCTATGTTTTGCTTTCGCAGATTGTGTGATTAGAGAAAATGAGGACCAGAGGGCATTGGCTTCAATCTTTTAGTTCCACACCAGTAGCTACACAGAGAGAGAGAGAGAGAGAGAGAGAGAGAGAGAGAGCGCTTAACTCTTTATGTTATATCCATGCTTACGTGTCCAATGAGATATGGGATGTTGTTGGAAATGCTTTAGGGATTAGATTGTTGAGGAGTTGGAATTCTGCAAGATGTGTTAGTGTCCCACATCGGCTATGTGTGGGTGTTTGGTCTCTTTATATAGTCTTGGGCAATCCTCACCTCTTGAGCTAACTTTTGGGGTTGAGTTAGGCCCAAGGTCCATTTCTTTATCATGGTATCATAGCCAGGCCCACCTAATTCTCGTTTCATCCGATGTTGGGCGCCCATCTTATATTGTTCCCGCTCTAGATGTCCAGTCCTAGGCGTGCGGGGGGGTTAATGTCCCACATCGGCTATGGGTGGGGGTGTTTGGTCTCTTTATATGGTCTTGGGCAATCCTCACCGCTTGAGCTAACTTTGGGGTTGAGTTAGACCCAAGGTCCATTTCTTTATCAATATGAGAAAAATGTAGAGGCAAGAGTTCATTCTGTAATCAGATAAGGAAAATTTATTCCTTGTGTACTAAAGACCACACACTTTTCATTCAACTGTGAAATATTCAGTGAACCTTGATCTCAACTCGTTGGTTATCTCAGAAGATGGAGCAATCTTTAGAAATTCTGGGTTAGAGGTAATTAAAAGCATTTTTGGGACAGAATTCCAGTAAGATAGCTGTTTTGTCAATGTTCAAAATTTTGGTTACTACTCAAAAATTCTTCGTAGCATCTTCTGAATGCCAGTCCATGGAAATCTCATGCTGGAATGAGCTAAAGCTTGGTTTATAAACTTGGTAATTCAGGAAAGGGCCTCCATCTCCTTCCATTAGTTTGGGGTTTAAGCCACCCAGGGAGCAAAGTGGGAAAAGCCCACTGTTCGGCTCCTGGGAAGAGGAGTTTAGGCGGAGGGGTAGGATTTGACACACACCAAAAGGAAAAAAAAAGGTATTCTGGCACGGTTTGAAATGTGTAATGTGTTTTCTATTATTTTATCTTCATCTTTCAGAGGCCTTTCATGTATTACCACTCATCTATTTTATGCACTTACTAGGCAGAGGGCCTTAACCATAGAAGAATTAAGGTGTGAGACACATGCATCTGTCCTGTGCGCTCTGCCAACATGTCATTTTGGAAGTCTTCATAACTTCTTTAATATGTATGACAGGTTACTGATCAAGATCTAGATGTTCAGCAGAACTCCTCCGCAGGCGTTCCAGATGCTTTGCGCCATTACTATTACCAGTACCTTTCTTCCACCTCAGAGGCTGCTGAGGTACTTTCTCAACTGTTGATAGTATGGACAAGTTTTATACATGTATGCTTATCCCGAATTGCCTGTAGGAAACCTACGTTAATCATGTCATGTGGATAACTTTGCATCTTGTATAGTCAAGCTAGGTTAACTACAAGTTGTAACTGATATACTATATTCTTTCTTCTTCCGGCAATTATAATTCTCAATTTCTCGTGATTTAATTCTGCAAGAACAATACGTCCACCCAGTTGTTCATAGTGTATTCAGGTATTAATATTTTTCCTTGCAAGTCCTGGTTTTGTTTATGCTCTATGCTGCTCTTTGTTCTATGTTCCTCATGGCCAGTTCATACCTTAGTTTCATCCAGACAGATTTTGTTTGTAGTTCCATTTATCTTGTCTGCTATTTGAGTCCTTCAGATAATGTTTGGTGTCAAATTTGTATGCCTTCAGATTTAAGATTAGTCTAATATTTAACTTATCTCTTTTCCTTTTTTTTTTTTGAGTTATGATTCCATTTTCAGACTACAAGTGTAACTCAAAAGGCATAGAAATTTGTCACTGCAGTAATTTCAGTTTGTTTTGTTTGAATAACTGCAGCTTCTTGAATAACAAGGCTTGTAAATCTACAGTTCTCTTTGCCGTATCCAGGGCTGATTTACTGTGAATCAAACCACCTAAACCCACCTGATTAGCTCCAGAGTTATGTTTGAGAGATCGTGGGAATTAGTTTTATGAGTTTCCGGAGTCTTAGAGAGAAGAAGAGTCACCTATTCTAGATAAGCATTAATGTTCACTTATGACTGCTCTTCTGAAAAAGCATGATTTACTTGGTGATTTTCTATCAAATGTCTTAAAGCTTGTGGTACCAGTCAAGTACGGAACTGACTAGATCAAATTTCTCATTTACTTGCTGAAAACTGTAAATATATGTGGATGGAGCTTTATTGTGGTGTGCTATTTTATAAAAAGAATCGTGGCTTTTTTGCAGGAAAAAATTGCTATGCTTAGAGAAAATGAGTATTTGGTGAAAGAAAAAGACAAGCTGAAACATGAAAAGCAGTCCTTGCTTAGGAGTAAAGATATGGCAGAGGCCCAAGTCACAGTAGTGACAAAATCTTTGGAGGCATTGCAGAAGGAAATGAAGGACAAGGAGATTCTGGTAGTTTCTTTGTTATGTTTTATGTTTTACAAGATTTTCCTGTGTAGCATGTACATACCTCATACTTGAATGATGTACTTTAGGTTCAAACCTTGAAGCAATCTCTAGATAGGCAAAGACAAGAATTGAATGAATGCAGAGCTGAAATAACTTCATTAAAAATGCATATAGAGGGTGCTCGTTCTGCGCGTAATTTTGTAACAAGCGATTCTGAAGATGTTGCGAACCTGCCATCAATAGATAGTTATAAGGAAGAGATGAAGTTCCTACAGAATGAGATCCAGAGGTTGAAATTGGCAAATGATTCCTTGAACAGTGAGTCTCTTGAAGATAACAATGAAGAAACTAGAAATACAGGTCCTGAAAATGAAGTTGGAGAATCAAGTGAGCATAATGTCTTTGACGATTCAGCTGGCATCTCTTCTGGGGATTTAGGAAATGCCAATTCTCAGTTATTGATGGCTCAAACCTCTGCTGACACAATTACCAAACCTGAGGAAGTAGTGGAAGCTTCAAATGATAACGGCATTGTTGAGAAAGTCGAGAATGTACTCGCACACAATGGTGAGCTACCTTCAGAGGCTAAAGGACTAATCTTGAAACCAGACAATTTATTTGTCGAATCAAATGCTGAAAAGATCGTAAGCTCTCTCTCATATGTATACATGATGGCTTTTGCTTGGTAACGTTTTCGCTTGGCAATTATACGTCAAACTTTTTGGATTTCGCAGGGTTTGGGGACTATTCAGATCCTTTCAGATGCATTGCCAAAAATTGTACCTTATGTTTTGATCAACCACAGAGAGGTGTGTTTTGCCATTTGTTATTATTCAAAATCATGCTTCTGAAGTCTGATGTTCTTATCTTATTTAGGAGGCTTTTGTTTGAGAAAATCTTTTCAAGTTTTGAAACTTTTCTTGACAAACATGATCTTAAAAAGTTTTTTCAAAGGCGTTTTCAAATGAAGAAGTGCTTGAAGGGTGCTTTTCATTGAAAACTCTCTTTCCACTGACAAAACACTTAAAAATCTTCAAAAAAGCTACAACTATCCCAATATATCTTCGGCTTCCACGAACTTTTCTTTTTCAAACCTTTTTCAAAATGTTGTTTCAATGGCTTCCAAAATATTCTTCAGCAACCTTGAGGGATCTGCAAATCTTTTTGTCTAATTAGCTGTCATTCCACTTGATTGGTGTTGTCTCTGCAGGAGCTTCTTCCTCTTATAATGTGTGCAATTGAGCGCCACCCAGATAGCAGTACGCGGGACTCCTTGACTCATACATTATTCAACTTAATCAAACGTCCTGATGAAGAACAGAGACGGATTATAATGGATGTAAGATTGTCAAAACTATTAATTCATAATGGATTTTTTTTCTTAAAGTTGAGCATGCCACCAATTTTGTTATCACGTTTAGGCTTGTGTCACCCTTGCCAGAAATGTTGGAGAGATGAGAACGGAAACTGAACTTCTTCCTCAGTGTTGGGAACAGGTGAATTATTATATATGCTGGATGCTCTCATGATTTTACCATATTTTCCATCAACTCTTGCAACTGCTCTTACTGTTATATTGTGAAATGTAGATCAATCACATGTATGAGGAGCGCCGCTTGCTAGTTGCTCAATCATGTGGAGAGCTTGCTGAATTCGTGCGCCCTGAGATTCGAGATTCTCTTATCTTGTCTATTGTGCAACAGCTGATCGAGGATCCTGCAACTGTTGTTCGGGAGGCTGCTGCTCATAACTTGGCATTGCTTCTGCCTCTCTTCCCAAATACGGACAAATATTTCAAGGTCAGCTTCACTACATAAGCTTCGAGGCAATCACGGAGAAGAAATCTGACTTGACAGAATTTCCTACAAAGTAAGCTCCGTGGTCTAGGAAGGGAGCATTTTCTGCTGGTCTTAGTGTGATTGCCGAAACTGATTAAATGATAAGATAAACATAATTGGAAGTTCTCCAATTCCTCTTTTTTTTTTGTGTGTGTGTGTACAGGTTGA
Source organism: Nicotiana tomentosiformis (assembly GCF_000390325.3). Taxonomy (NCBI): domain Eukaryota; kingdom Viridiplantae; phylum Streptophyta; class Magnoliopsida; order Solanales; family Solanaceae; genus Nicotiana; species Nicotiana tomentosiformis. Next base: position 38,000,720 of record NC_090813.1, on the reverse strand, counting down.
GGAGATGATGTTTCAATTGGCGTGTGATCCATCTGGAGTGGTTGTGGATACAACAATCAAGGAAGTTGTTCCAGCTTTAGTAAACTGGGGAAAGGAGTTGGATCATTTGCTACAAGTTTTATTATCTCATGCATTGGGCTCTGGTCAGGTATGTATTCTACATTTATTTTGTTTCTCACTGAAGTAGTAACTTGCCTTAGACATGGATCTGATACATATATTTTTTTCCCAGCGTTGTCAACCTCTTTCAGGGGTTGAAGGTTCTGTTGAGTCACATCTTCGTGCTTTAGGAGAGAGAGAGCGGTGGAACATAGACGTTTTGTTGCGCTTACTAATAGAGTTGCTTCCATTTGTGCTCAAGAAAGCTATTGAGACCTGTCCATTCCCTTTGATTTCAGATGACAAAGGACTAGTTTTTTCTACTTCACTACTTGAACAGTATGCAGGGTAATATTCCCTTTTGCCTGCGTTTTTAACCTACCTTTCTATACTTTCTTCTGCAAAGTTACTCTCATGTGTAGCTAATACTTGCTACATATTTGAATTGTATGTGCAGAGGAAAGATGGATTGGCCTTCTTTTGAGTGGTTGCATATTGATTGCTTTTCAGCATTGATTGAACTGGCCTCTCTATTGCCTCAGAAGGAAGATAATTTAAGGAATCGAATCACACAGGTAGCTTGAATTGTTTGACATGAGTTTTGGTGGTTTAGGTTTGAAAATGCGTTCTTGTTTCCCGAATTCGTCTTTAATTTGGCAATGCAGTTTTTATTGGCCGTTTCAGTCCTGCTTGGGGAACCTTACCTGACACACATCATGCTACCTATATTCTTGGTAGCAGTTGGTGACAATGGTGATTTATCATACTTCCCTGCAACACGCCAATCAAGAATAAGAGGTAATGAGTTAAAAACTTTCTGATTATTAACCTTTAAGTCATACATCATGTTCAAACCTTTTCAAATTGGTGTTGATTTACTCTTCAACAGGTTTAAAACCAAAAACTGCTGTAGCTGAAAGACTTGCTGCCATCTGCGTCCTGCCTCTTCTGCTTGCAGGTGTTTTAGGATCCCCTAGAAAGCATGAACTATTGACAGAGTACTTGAGAAATCTCTTGATTCAAACTTCAGAGCGAGAGAGTCAGCCAGTGAAGCGCGAGATTTTCAATTCTGTTCGCTTCCTTTGGTTTGTGCCATTTAACAAGTTAATCATTACAGTCCTGTGTCTGAACTCCTTAGATGATGGCTAGACTCTCTTTTCCTGCAGCACCATTGATGAACATCACAATATGATTTTTAACATCCTCTGGGAAATGGTTGTGAGCTCTGACATAAACATGAAGACAACCGCTGCCAATCTTTTTAAAGTCATTGTAAGTCCTTTGGTTTTTCTTGGGATTATGTCAATTCCTGTCTTTCTCAAAAAAAATATAATAATAATTTAAGCGTTGTCGTAACATTCTTTGTACCATATTTGAAACTTCACCAGGTTCCATGTATTGATGCCAAGGTCGCCTCAACTCATGTTTTGCCTGCTCTAGTAACTCTTGGTTCTGACCAAAACTTGAATGTGAAATACGCCAGCATTGATGCTTTTGGAGCTGTAGCACAGCAGTTTAAAAATGATGCGGTATGGAAAGGTTTCTTTTTAAATATCTGGTGTCATTCTTATTCTATGTTGATCTATAGAGGCTTTGATGAGACCGGCTCTTCTAACCGTCTTGTTAGATTGTTGACAAAATACGTGTTCAAATGGATGCTTTTCTTGAGGATGGATCACATGAAGCTACAATAGCTGTAGTTCGTGCATTGGTGATGGCAGTGCCACATACGACGGAGAGATTAAGAGATTATATCCTCAATCTTTTACTTCAGCTTTTATGCACTCTTGAAGTAGATACATTCTTATAACGTGTGCCAAAGCACTAGTTCAATTTCTATTTCTCATTAGCTTTCTTTAACTTATGATACATCTGTTGTCCAAGATTTTCCTACTTACAGCAACACCTCCTCCTTCAAGTGACGTGAGACGTCGCCGTGAGAGAGCGGACGCGTTTTGTGAATCAATTCGTGCTCTTGATGCTACTGGTTTGCTCCTTTTAGATATTCTTCTCTTCTTCTCCTTCATAACTCTCTTTACTTTCTGTTGGTATATGTTTATTCGAGATGATTGCCTCTAGGTTAGCTGCTTTGAAAGATGTAGCAAAGTACGAAAAAATATGTAACACGATGGACTGATACTGGGGGTTAATTTTCTGATATATTTGTTGTAAACTACCTTTATCTTTAGTGGTTGATCAAAGTAGATCTTATGGAGTTTTGTGCCATCCAGAGGAATTACCTGACAAATGGCCCAATTTGTACCTAAATACACGCTGAAGTAAAAAAGCGATAGGTTGTAATTTATTAGGTTTAGCGTGATTCATTTTCTTGTTCATGTCAATAGCAAGTGCATGACAGACATGTCCTAAGATAGTTAAGTGAAACCTAGGAAACTCTCAAATGAGTGAAAGAGACCTCCAGTTACCTTCCGGACCTAAGGAGGGTTGATAGAAATATGACTCCAAAGAACTTCTGAAAAATTGAATGATATTTGATTTCTATAGATACTCGGACTGTCTCTACCGAACTAAGTCTGCCAGCACCCTGAAAACTAAACACAGGAAAGGAGAAACAAAGTGAAAGAAGAAGAAACACCGAAGCATTCAATATATAATCTCTCTGTGGTTTAACTGATGTATCTAATGTCAGAGATGATATGCGGAAGGTCTAAGGACAAGTTCTCCTATTGATCTCTCTTCCTCTCGTTGCCTATTGTATAGTCTTTGACATACAAAATGTAACTACATGTGCTATCAAAGCCTAAATTTTGCACTCTGTGACTTTGTCCTGCTTTTCATCCCCTGTATCTTAGCATTTTACATGACCTTTTCATTAGAATCTTCCTATGCTCAGTTTATGATTGTTTTATTGCAGATCTTTCTGCTTCTAGTGTCAGAGATTTCCTTCTACCGGCAATTCAAAATCTGTTAAAAGATGCTGATTCCCTTGATCCAGCACACAAAGAAGCTCTGGAGATTATAATGAGGGAAAGATCTGGTGGCACGTTTGATACGATTAGTAAGGTAATGGGTGCTCATCTGGGAATTGCATCATCAGTAAGCAGCTTCTTTGGTGAAGGTGGTTTATTAGGGAAAAGGGAAACTGGAGATGCGTCTCCACCATCAGTGGAAGTTGTTGAACCTCTGAAGCCCATTGCACCAACTGCAGCAGTGGTAGAAGACACACGATTTAGGCGGATCATGAGAGGTGGTTTTTCGGACATGCTCAGGGGAAAAGCAAAGGGCACCGAGGATACTCCCCCAAGTCAATGATTATGGCTCTTTCCTTTTGCAGGGAAGTAAAAATGGAAAGAAGTTTTTTGTATGTTGTGCAGTAGACTACATTGTCCATTTTTTGATTTTTCACTTAAGCTTTCCCATTATCTGGATGAGATTTTGCAATTTATTTCATTCTTTATATCCAAGAAATGTAATGAATTTGCCAACAGTAGAAGAAAACGTTTACATATCCTTAGCTTTACAAATGATATAGGAGATTTACTGGTCTAGCATTTTTCCGAGCACGAATCTTATCAAATAACTCCTGCTCCTCGATTCTCCCAGAGCCCCGAATTGAATTTATTCTCTGATGAATAAGGAGAACCACATATGAAAGGTTTGTCCTAATTTGCTTTCGGGGTAAATATTTTCCTGCACAGAGTGTTTACACCAACTCAATCTATTACTCCAGTGTCCATTTCATTAAAACATGCGGTACATGATGTCCTTTGGATGGGACATCCTTCTCACACCTAAATCAAAGTCTAATAGTTTGAGTTATAAAGTGAACTTTGTCAGTAAATTCACAATAATAGTATTAAAGGTTCACGGTAGCCAAATACTAGTGACTAAGGAGTCTGCAGCTGCAACCAATAGGACAACAGAATGTGAACTATCTCGCTTATTTTCTCAGTTTGAAAAATAGAAAATCCACCCATGAGAAAATGTACAAGTAATACTTCCGTAATCTGCGTAGAGTTTTCCGCGATATCGTCATATCACTCTAATGTATTCGCGTTTCTTCCTCTTGAGAAAATCAGGTGAATAGAATTAACTATCCGATTTGATTACTAAATTTTGTATTAAATCCATTCAAAAATTATAATAATGTTGGGTAATTATGGAGCAGATTAATTTTAAGCAATAATAATTTTAATGTGAGCAATATCTTTAAAGGAGTGCTTAACATAAAAACAAGAGTAGCATTATTCAAATGGAATATAGCTTTAAACAGACAAATGATGTTTAAGAGGAAACATGATTCATTTCACACTTGCTCAAAGAAATCACCTATCCTAGTAGGGTTCATTAGTTTATGACGAGGCTTGTTATGTCCCTACAATTTCGGAACTTCGGCTTAAACAGGAATCCAATTTGGTAGGCTTCTAGGTAACATATAACACCAGTGCACAACTATATATATATATATATACAACCGCGTTAGGCACGTAAAAAAGTTATTTGCACAAATCGAGTTGAGTTCTCATGTCGAGCTGTAGTTCAGCTTTAGAAGTTGTAAGACATAGAAGAACAGGAGCAGTACTGTTCTACAAGAAACCTCGTCCCCCTTTCAAGAACGATCCTCTTGTTGATTTCCCAACTTTACCAAAAGTTGAGGGTATAATAAAGAATCTGCAGCGGACAGATATGAAGAATAACGTGACAGAAACTAAAGAACATAGAATGGCGGCTGATGAACATGTGTTGTTCTATTTCGGAAATGATTATGGATTTCAACACCCCTTACAAATCTTGAATAAAATGATTCCTTCATACAAAGCAAAATCTAAATTTTCGGCCCAAGAGGAACGTTTAAGCGAAGATGTCTTCACCTTGTCGTCTCTAGAAGATATGCTCGATGAGTTTCAGCAAAAAGATCTTTTTTGATTATTGTTACTTAAATTTAGAGGCCAATCCTGGATCTAGGATTCACAATAATGTTATCTTGATTTTTTTTATTTTTTAATTACCTATGCATACATAATTTGTCGTTTAGCTGATTCCAACTTGCTTGGGATAAAAACGTGATTGTTGTAATTATTGTATGCATACATAATTTAAGCAGAAAGTGATTTCAGTTGAACCCATGGTCTTATTTTCATTCTTGTTATTATCACTAATTAATTGTTTCTGTGTAGAATCCAGTTATCAGTGTAGATTATTTGCACCTTCGCTTGGTAGAAAGCTGGCCATTAAGCTACATTGTGCAAATTTAAGAATATGTTTCCTGTATTGGAGAAAATGTTCCCAAAAAAATTTGGTTCATGTTGTAACGGATAGTTTTCTTCAGCCAAATTTCAGCAAGTTAGAACTCTTTTACGCCAACTAATTTAGGATTTTAAATAGATACATAATCTCTTCTAAAGCTTAAAAACAAAAAACAAAACTATTCATCATAACATTAAATGGAAATGCATTCCCCTTTTTCCCCTTAAACTTTAAAAGACACTTATTGACTAACTAATTTATTGATAGGAAAGATATATGATGTTTTACAATTTAAAAGACATGATAACAAACATAATCAGAGTTTAGTAAGGTGATCCATCCCAAGAATTTCTAGGTCACTTAAAAGCCGTATTCCATATGAAAGGGCGACCCCAGACAGCATATCGCCCATTTGAGAGAGAGAGAGAGAGAGAGAGAGAGAGAGAGAGAGAGAGAGAGAGAGAGAGAGAGAGAGAGAGAGAGAGAGAGAGAGAGAGAGAGAGAGAGAGAGATTCCATGTTTTTTTGGATGAAGCCAAACTCATTGAAAACATCTTGTGTTGTGTAAGTCTCTGGTAAGTTAGTAATCTTTGCTATGATTTTATTAATTGGAAGAATTCTTACGGTTTTACTTGTATTCACATATAGTACATACTAAAGTTTCTTAATGATTGAAAAGGAAGAAAAATAAGTTATGGATAGAATAATGATCTAAAAACACGATTCATTATAAATTAACTAATTTTACCCATAATTTTTCTTCTTTATCCAGATTTAAAACCAGCAACATTCCTCTGTTGCTGGGACACGGGTATCGACATCCTATAGAGTGTAGATCTAAAATCAAATTCTTATTACCTGTATCTTAGAATTCGGGAATACGTATAGAAGTATGACTATTTGTGTTAAGATACAATCAATACGACACATTTAAGTATATATTGTGATAAATATTTGAAGGTATAAAATTAGTAGTAGTACAATTAAACTGATCTTTGTATACACTTACATTTTATTTACAAGTTATTTCGTATAATGCGACGCGTTCTAGTACTAATGAGAATATATATAGGACATATATATACCCAAAATAATTAAATACCCAATCAACATATACGACTATACTTGTTGAATATATCTGTAATTAAAGTAAAGTAAGGTCGACTAAATCCATACTCAAATCGTGTACAAGGGGGCGGATCGGATTTGAGCAACAAAACACCAGTAAGTATATATGTAAAACTATATAATACCCCATTGGCCATGTAAAAAGGTAATTTACATATCTTCTCCTAATGGCAACTCAAACTCCAACTTTAGGAGTTGTTAGACAGAGAAGGACGGGAGCAGTGCTTTTCTTCAAGAAACGTCATCTCCCATTCAAGAACGATCCGCCACTTGAATTCCCAAGTTATTTACCAGATCAGAACAATCCTCAGTTGAAAAGTTTATCGGCGGCAAAAGTTGAGGAGAATATCAAGAATCTGCGGCTGACATATTTTGCCGCCGCGAACAATAAATTGACAGAAACTACAGAACATGTGGCGGCTACTGAATTTCGAAGTGCTAATAAATGTGTGTCGTTTGATTTCGGGAATGATTATGGATTTTGGGAGGTCTATAAAATTTTGGAGAAAAAGATACCGCCAAATTGTCCATACAAAAATTCCAAGTTGTTTGAGGAAGTGTCGCCACGTTTAAGCGACTCAGTAGCAATGATTAAAGATGCAAAAAGTTTAAGTGATGACGTTTTCAAGTTATCGTCCCAAGAAGACATGATCGATGAGTTTTTAAAAAGCAGTCTTTTTTAATTCGTAATTTATACTTATGTTTCATGTTCTTGTTAGTATCAGTAATAAACTAATTGTTTATGTTTTGAATACTGTATTGTGAATGTGCATGTTTTGTTTCTTCTTCATTCTTAAAGGCTTTGTGAAATGTTTGCCGCACAATCTGGTCTAAACTCAATAGGTAGAAGACTTCAGTCGACATACATTTTGGTTATACTAGTCTCGCGACATACATTTTGGTTATGCGACATACATTTTGGTTATACTAGTCTCGCGGCACGTGCAATAATGTGGTGGCTGATAATGGTAAGAGAGGGAGAGACAACGCGCGCGAGAGAGAATGCTACCTTAAAAATCAACATTGTCAACGACCCTCACTGCTACTAACTTTTAGAGTGTGTATTATTAAAGGAACAATTTTTACAACAGCATATGTTAACATGCAAAGAATCGATCAAAATCACATAAAGTTTATCGTTGTTTCAAGGTGGATGAAAGTCGGTTGAGAGAGAATATCTAGAAGCTTCTTTTATTATTGAAAAAGAATGTACAAAACTACTACTGAATAGAGCTAATTGTCTCTATTTATACAATGGACCTGGCCCGAGACTATTAATCATAGAAAATTACATTGGGCTCTCTAATATATTGGTACATAAATAAGATATGCTACTACACTATAATGGGCCTCGATCAACTGGTTTGAATTTGGGCTTCCGACTGGAGATCATTACGTCAACACCTCCCGCAAGTTGGACGGGGATACAACGCCCAACTTGGACATCAACCCATGATGGATACCACTAGTGAGGGGCTTGGTGAACAAGTCGAGCCGTAGTAGGCACATGAAACAACTGAATGTCCCCAGCAGCAAGTTTGGTACGGACAAAGTGGCAGTCCACTTCTATGTGTATAGTGCGTTCATGGAAAACAGGATTGCGAGCAATGTGAATAGCTGCCTGATTATCACAAAAAGCAGGCACAGGAGAAGCAACAAAGACATGCAGATCATCAAGCAAGCGGGCAACCTAAGCAAGCTCTGCAACAACTTTACTAACAGCACTGTATTCGGCTTCTGCGGAAGAAAGTGAAACTACTGGTTGCTTCTTAGACTTCCAACCAATGAGGGAACCCCCCAAGAAAATGCTAAAACCAGTAACGGATCTTCGTGTGTCAGGGCAAGCTGCCCAATCACTATCACAACAGGCAGTTAGGGACAAATCAGAAGAGTCTTCAAAGAAAACCCCCATGTCATATGTGCCTTTCAAATACCTCAGAAGATGAAGAGCAACAACCATATGAGGAAGCCTCGGAGATTGAAGAAACTGGCTTAAGTGCTGGACTGCAAAGCACAAGTCAGGTCTGATGTGTGTAAGGAAATTGAGCTTTCCAATCAAACTCCGAAACTGTTCAAGTTTAGGTAACAGATCACCAACACCAGCCTTAAGTTTTTGAGTGAGATCCAAAGGAGAGACAACATGGGCAGCCTCAGAACTGAACAGAGATAACCTTATGTTGATGGAGAAGTAAACCAGAAGGGAAATAGGTCACTTAAATGCCCAGGAAATAATTCAAGGTACCCAAGTCCTTGATCTTAAAATAACCATCCAAAAAGGCTTTTAAAGCAAGTATCTCAGCCTCATCATCACCCGTTAAAATAATATCAACAACACAGACAACCAACAACATAATAAAAGAGACATATTTTTTGAAAAATAGAGAATAGTCATTCAAAGAATGTGTTTAACCCCTAGAGCACAAGGCAAGATACAACTTAGCATACCACTGCCGAGAAGCCTGCCTAAGCCCATATAAAGATTTTTGAAGCTTGCATACCAAAGGAGAGGAAGAAGAAGAAGAAGAAGAAACAGACAAACCAGGAGGCAATTTCACGTAGACCTCCTCATCTAGATTACCATGCAAGAAAGCATTATTCACATCAAGTTGGAAAAGAGACCACCTCTTCTTAACTGCCACAACCACCAGACATTTAACAGTGGAAAATTTAATGACAGGAGAGAAGGTTCAGTAAAATCCACTCCCTCTACTTGAGTATATCCTCTTACCACTAACCTACCTTTATATCTTTCAACACTACCATCAGCTCGATATTTGATTTTATATACCCATTTGCAGCCAATAGGTTTTTTACCTTCAGGTAATTCAACAATCATCCAAGTATTGTTGGCTTCAAGAGCCTCAAACTCCTTTTTCATGGTTTCTTGCCAAGCTGGAATTGAAACAACTTGATGATAGAATTGAGGCTCAATGGCAGCACTATTAGCAAAATACTGTACTATAGAGGATAAAGAACTGGAGCTAGCCAAGGAGGGAGGAAAGTCACAAACAAAGTCTGCAAGATGAGCAGGAGGCTGATGAGTTCTAGCAGATTTTATAGTAGGTTGGATAAGGGGAGAAGGTGTCTGGACATGAGGAGCAACTAAGGTAGAGGAAATAAGAGAGGGAATAGAAGCAGAAGGAGAACTTGGAGAATCATAATGAGCAGGGGAAGAATTAGAAGGAGAGAAGTGAACATGAGAAGAGAAAATAGGAGGTGAAGGACCAAGAGAGGAAAGTGTAGAAGCATCAAAAGGAAAGAGGTGTTCATGGAATATGACATCCCTGGAAACAAAGACTTGCCTAGTAGAAAGGTTAAACAACTTGTAGCCTTTCTTACCAAGAGGGTACCTAAGGAAGACACAGGGTTCGACCCTAGCTTGCAACTTATTCTTATGACATTTGGGAATAGTATGAAAACAGAGACAGCCAAATGTTCTGATATGTGAGTAGGAAGGGGGAGTACCATAGAGTAGTTCAAAAGGAGATTTATTCTGGAGGAGCTTGGAAGGAAACCTATTGATAAGATAGGTAGAAGTGAGGACACACTCCCCCCAAAATTTGAGAGGTAATTTGGACTGAAAAAAGTAGGCCCCTAGAAGTTTCAAGCAGATATTTATACTTCCTTTCAACTACACCATTCTGCTGAGGTGTATGTGAGCAACTAATTTGATGTATTATCCCCTGATCCCTAAACAATTGAGTAGCAAGATTACTGGAACCAAGTTCTAATGCATTGTCACTCCTAACAGATTGAACTTTGGTAGAAAATTGGGTATGGACCAATGCAATAAGTGCTTTAAGCAAGGGGAATGCATTGTTTTTAGAACCCATAAGATGTGTCCAAGTTGCTCTAGAGAAGTCATCAACTATAGTAAGAAAGTATTTAAAGCCATTGTAGGTGGGAGTAGAGTAAGGTCCCCCCCATGTGTCAACATGAATCAGTTGAAATGGATGGGATGACTTAATGCTACTATCAGGGAAAAGAAGTCGGGACTGTCTAGCCATAGGACAAATAGAACAAACAAATGATTGCTTTGAAGAGAAAACATAAGGGATACCAGAAATGTCTCTTAGTCTAACAAAAGGAATGTGACCAAATCTTTGATGCCATAACATTTCCTCTTTATTGATGCCAGAATGATTTTTACAATGCATGGTAGATGGAATGCATATAGAGGAAGAATCAGAAACAATAAATGGGCATTTACAACGTGAAACAACACTGGAAACAGAAGGTAAACTATCAGATACTGAAGTGTAGCAGTGTGAAGCAGAATTACTACACTGAGGAGGAGTCATCAGAAGCCTGTAAAGTCCATGTTCCAATTTACTAACTTCCAGTGGACTCTTCAGTGAAGGGGCCTGTAGGATACATGAAAGTGAAGTAAATTGAACCATGCCATGAAGTTGAATGACTAACTGAGAAACAAAAATAAGATTGTAGTGAAAAGTGGAAACATAAAGGACATGATGCAAAGTAAAAGCAAATAATTTAAGAGAACCTGTGCAATTTACTTTCACCTTATAACCATTGGGAAGGGTAACAAGATAAGGAATAACTAGAGGTTGGATGTTAGAAAGAAGGTCTTTGTGTGAAGTCATGTGATGTGTGGCTCCAGAATCTAAAATCCAACTATATTCAGCTACCCTACTTAACAGAGATGCACTGTAACGCACTTCTACACAAGCAGTCAAAGGAACATTACCAGCAAAATTTGTAGATGCCATAAGATTTGTATGAGAAGAAGGAGATTCAGACACAAGAGTGTGTTGCAACATAGACATGAGCTGAACATACTGCTCCTAAGTAAGTCCAGGTACCAGAGAACCACCCTCATTCTGATTAGGAGGTGCAGAGGCATGTGACTCATTGCTAGAGGATATGTCAACCTCAACATTTGCAGCCATCTTCCTACCATTAGTGAACTTGAAAGCAGGTGGGAATCCATGCAACTTATAGCACTTTTCAATTAAATGACCACTCTTCTTACAATATTTGCAAAACTGAGTTGCTCTACTTGAATCAAAAGATACTTTTTGAGAGTAGTGCTTTTGAGGTTGTAATGGTCAAGAATGGTTAAGGGATGTTACATTGAAAGAAGTCGACTCGGGATTGAATTGAGAGGAAGGATTGATCTGCCTTTGTCTCTCATCCTGAAGGAGAATGTTATATGCACTGTCCAAGGAAGGAGGTGGCTGCATCATAAGAAGATTACTCCTGACACTGATATAAGTGTCATTCAGACCCATGAGAAACTGATGCAGCCTATCCTCTTCCTCCTCTTTCTGGATACCAGCCTTAACAGCAGAGGTACAAGTGCTACCATGACAAGTGCGCATGACTCTTAGTTCATCCCATAACTTCTTCAACTTGTTGAAATAAGAGGCAATGTCGAGAGAACCCTGGTTAGTGGAGGCTAGTTCCTTCTTAATCTCAAAAACCTTAGTCCCATTTATAGTCTCATATCTTCTATTTAATTGTTTCCATATGTCTTCAGCTGTCTCAGAGTACTGAACACTCTCAGCAATACTGAAAGACAAAGAGCTAGTTAACCAGAAAATTACTTTGTTATTACATCTATCCCAATGCTTAGACTCAGGTGAATTAGGGGAAGGTCTAGGCAAGGTACCATCGATGAATTCAATTTTATTTCTACCAGACAATGACACAATAATGCTCCTTCTCCATCCTCCAAAACCAGATCCTGAGAAAGGTACAGGAACTAAGGAAAGACCAGGTATATCGGAAGAGTGAAGAAAAATAGGACTTGAGGGCTTAGGGATAAATTCAGACTGTTCACGACAACCAGAGGTACTGCTGATATCATTATCAGTCGGAGCCATGAAAAAATAGGCGATTAACACAAAACATCACACACCCAAACCCTAGCACGCAAAATCAGAGAGAAAAGAACAAAATTACCGGAGTTTTCGCAACCGGAAAACACGGCCTTCTAGAGTGAAGAATACACAACAATTGACTTTAGCAATTACGAGCTCCTTCAAACAGCGAGAGAAACCCCCAAAACAGCAAAATAACCATATTCAGAGACCAAAAAAAACCCAGTCAAAACAGGAGCGGGTAATACCGGAGAGGAGAGGACAACGAGATCAAGCAAGATCGCTGCTCTGATACCATGTTAACATGCAAAGAATCAATCAAAATCACATAAAGTTTATCATTGTTTCAAGGTGGAAGAAGGTCGGTTGAGAGAGAATATCTGGAAGCTTCTTTCATTATTGAAAAAGAATGTACAAAACTACTAATGAATAGAGCTAATTGTCTCTATTTATACAATGGGCCTGACCCGAGGCTATTCATCAGAGAAAATTATATTGGGCTCTCTAATATATTGGTACATAAATAAGACATGCTACTATACTATAATGGGCATCGATAAACTGGTTTGAATTTGAGCTTCCGGCTAGAGATCATTACGTCAACAACATATAGATTTAGATTTTGTTTAACATTTTGTGTATATAATATTTAATATTTTATTTTTATTTGACTTTTTATATATTTTAGATTTTTAATAAAGATACATCATACACATATGCTAAACAGTCTTAATTATTTATTACTAAAATCTAGACATGATATCTTTATTATTATCAAGTTTGTCATGATCTTAAGGTTAAATAAACGAGGCATGGAGTCGTGGCGGGGTGGAATAAAAAGAAACAAAAAACAGAAAAGAAAAAAGAAAAACAAAGGAGGCTTAAATGGAAAGAATAATATGTTAGGAAAATCTCCAATTTTCTTTGCTGGATAATCGGAATGACCAAACTCTTTAGAAAACATCTTGTACAGTGTACTTTCTGGTAATTAGTATTTAGTAATCTTTGTTAAAATTCTCTTAATTGGTAGAATTGTTAATTGTTTTTACTTTTTATTTACATACTACTTCTGGTACAAACTAAAATATATTAACGAGAAAAAAAGGAAAAAAATACATAATAAAGAGAATTAAGGATCTAAAAAGAGGATGCATCCTAAATTAAGTTTTACCCGTGACTCTTTCTTTAATCTCCGCTAAGAACAGACGTTGTACGTAAAAGTAAGCCCTCAACTAGCTTATGATTGGGATGTACTTCTTGTTGTTATATCTAGAAAAGAAAACACTAATAACACACAATTTGATGCTTATATGTGTAAGATCGATCATGAAATACTGTGAAGACATATTTCCAATATTCAGTTACAACACAAAAGATTGATGCATTTTATGCTTTAAAAAAAGGATTGACACTTTGCCATTTTATTTTATTTTTTGGAGAAAACACTCAAATTTTGGATGCCCTATATTAACAAAAGCGAAATATGTACATAAGAGAGAGGATTGAAGCCTGTTCATGTGTTAAAGTTTTTATTAATTAAATACTGTTATAAAATAAAAGCAATTTAGTAAAACATGAAGACATGTTATGAAATAAAAATAATTTAGCAAAACATGAACAAGAAATAGAGATAGAGAGAAGGAAGAGATTTTCTTCTTCAATTGTGTGTATTTTCTTATCTATTACAAGGCCTTTATATAGACATGAAAAGTGAAGAAAAATATGTCATTGAATATGTCATTAAGCATAGAAATATGTCATTGAATATGTCATTAAGCATTTGAGAAGATCATGGAGCAAGAGTAGACATCCAACATAATTTGATTTGTCTTATAACACTCCCCCTTGGATGTCCATAGATAATGTGACTCGTTAAAACTTTATTAGGAAAAAACCCTATGGGAAAAAAATCCCAGTGAAGGAAAAAGAGTACACATGTTTAGAAATACGCCTTTTGGTTGCCTCGTTAAAAACCTTGCAAGGAAAACCCAGTGGGACAAAACCTTGCAAGGAAAAAAGAGTACAATGCGTATTAACTCCCCCTGATGAGAGCATCAATTCACATCCTTGAGCCTTCGCATCCCAATCTTGTACACTAGTTTCTTGAAGGTTGACGTCGGTAGAGATTTGGTGAACAGATCAGCCATATTATTACTTGAACGGATCTGTTGCACATTGATATCACCATTCTTTTGAAGATTATGTGTGAAAAATAACTTTGGTGAAATTTGCTTTGTCCTATCTCCTTTATGAATCCTCCCTTCAATTGGGCTATGCATACTGCATTGTCTTCATACAAAATTGTGGGTAGTTTGTCACACTTCAAACCACATTTGTCTCGAATAAGATGTATTATAGACCTCAACCATATACATTCTCGACTTGCTTCATAAATAGCAATTATCTCAGCATGATTAAATGAAGTAGCCACGATTGATTACTTAGTCGATCGCCAAGATATGACAGTATCTCTATATGTAAACACATAGCCTGTTTGAGATCGAGCCTTATGTGGGTCATAAAAATACCCAGCATCGGCATAACCAACAAGATCGGGACTGCAATCATTACCATAAAATAATCCCATATCAGTAGTCCCTTTTAGATACCGCAATATGTGTTTGATTCCATTCCAAGATCTCCTTGTAGGAGCATAGCTATATCTTGTTAAGACATTAACTGAAAAAGTTATGTCAGACCTTGTAATGTTAGAAAGATACATTAGTGCACCAATTGCACTAAGATATGGTACTTCGGGACCAAGAAGCTCTTCATTATTTTCATGAAGTCGGAATGGATGTGCTTTATCCATATATAATCGCTTTAAAATCATTTTAGTGTATGCTGGTTGATGGATAAAAATTTCATCTTTCATATACTCAATTTGTAGACCAAGACAAAATTTTGTCTTTCCAAGATCTTCCATTTCAAATTCTTTCTTTAATTAGTCTACTGCTTTAGGAAGCTCCCTAGGAGTTCCAATGATATTTAAATCATCAACATACACGATGATTATAATAAATTTAGATCCAGATCTTTTTATAAAGGCACAAGGACAAATTGAATCATTCTTGTACCCTTCTTTCAACAGGTACTCACTCAGGCGATTATATCACATGCGCCCTGATTGTTTCAATCCGTATAAGGATTTTTGAAGCTTTATTTAATAAATTTCTTGGAAACCTTAATATGCTTCAGAACAATTTAAATCCTTCAATGATTTCTATTATACTCATATCACGTTTTTCTTGTATTACCAGATTAAAACCTGAAATGGCGACATCCACCACAGGAGAACATGTCTCTATATAATCAATGCCAGGATATTTATAAATTTTCTTGTGATACAAGTCGTCTTTATGTTTATTGACTTGACCTTTATTTTCGCACAAGAACACATTTATACCTCCACTGGCTTTATACTTTCAGATGTTGGGACTAACTTCATATTTTTCAGGTGAAATTAATTTTCATTGCGTATTTTTCATTTGGCCAATTATTTATCTGTCCAAATTTCATGACAGATTTGAGCTCAAGATCCTCATCAATATTAATAATATTGAGCGCTACATTATATTAACAATATCGTCAACGATCATTTTATATCGGTTCTATTATTACCCAATAAAGACATAACTTATTGAGATCTCTTTATCTTATTATCTTCAGGTACCTGAGCCTCTCCCATGAGGTCTTATGAAGTGTTATGTCGTGGTGCTCTTCTAGAGCACTTGCCTTCTTATTATGACCATCTTGAACATTTGCTCCTCTCCTTCTTCAAGGGGTTTTATCTTTGGAACCGATTAGTCTATTATGCTTCATGCATGCATAGACTCTATTCATTATGAACTTTATTTTATTTGTAGCATTAGCAGCTGAATATGATATTTAGTTTTGGGTCATCAAATACGCCTGGCAATATTTTGCAAATGAATTATCACATGAACTTCAAGTCACATTTTCTCGTACGAGGATCTAGATGTACTCATAATAATTCATTACATGCATTACTTTTTCAGCTACCCATTTTCTCCCCCTATTGTTGGGATCACCAACAAATATCACTAGCCTTATTTGGGGATCCATCTTTGTGCATTGTGGTGGAACAATTAAATCATATGGCACGTTCATATTTCTAAATGGAAATTATTTGGTTTCTGACCCTGAACCGATTGTGATAGGGAGAACTTATCATAACTTGGCTAGATGCGTACAAGTGCTGTTGTATATTAAATAATACATCACATACCAAATTTTATTTTGGCAATTTTGTTCTCATAACCAATGGTTTAGATATAATTGGAGGCATGCAATTTCTGCTAAACCAACTTGGATTTAAACCAGTATTATTAAGATAAATTATCATAATTTATATTTTGGAACTGTGCTCTAATAATTTGAGCAATCAATCTTGCAAAAGCCAAACTGCAAGTTGATAACAAATGCACATGTGACCATAGAATAGATGCATCTATTAAAATCATATAATAGTAAACGGTCCACATGGAAGGTGACTGGGCCCATATATTTATCACCTTTTATTTGTTCCATAAATCAAGGGATTCAATCCCAATTTTAACTGGTATATCATGAGAATAAGCAGCAGAAGAGAATTCTTGAAGAATCTTATATTTCTTCAATATATGCCAATATAATTCTCAATTAATTTTTCGCATCATAATTGAACCGAGATGGTCAACCGGTCATGCCAACTAATATTTATTTCAGTAAACCTCTAGTTTACTTGTGGCTTGTGATTGCATCATCATGCTTATACTAGTGTAGTACAAATAGAAGAAAAGTCAGGTAACATTTCATATTTACCCGGTATGATTATAGTAATATAAAGATATTCAATCTTCTTTTCATTTATAGTCTCAATATGCCAACCACTTTGGTTAATATATTCGTAAATCAAAATGTTTCTTTTGAGACTTACTACAAGATTAATGTCATGAACAATTTCATTCATTCGGGTAGTAACAAATTAGTTCTTTCAAATCTCTTAACTGCTTTTGTACTACAAGATCTTTTATCACACCATCTATATAATGAATGTCTCCTTCACAAAGAGAATCATATCATAATAATTGTCATGTTTAAAATCATCATAAGCAAAATAATTTCTTGCTTTAATTTTGCTTTTAATAACTTTCATAAGGCTTGACAAAATATTTGGCGTATCACATGTATGCGACCAATGATATATTCATGTAACTACACAATAATATTCATTATCTTTCTTTGTCTCAAACCTCCCTTAGAGGTGAGTTGTAGTATTTATCCAACCATGTACAAGTACATTATTATGCATAATCTTTATCACATATATATTTTCACATTCACTTTCAGGAATGAGTATGCATTCTCAATGTTTATCACAAGTCACAATCTCTTCAAATAATGGAGTATAATCATACAATGTGCTTTATTATTATTTTTATACCCATTTAATGGTAAACATTGTCTTGTTCTTCTTTTTTATAATTACCATAGTGATAACTATTATTATTTTGGCCTTTCGCACGCCCACATTCATTTTTCAACCACTTGTCTTTATTTAGACTTATCATGCACTGCTATCACATTCACTTCAAGAATGGAGCAAATCAAGTGGGACAAGCTTCATGCTTTTTCATGATTTTTTTTTTTTTAGTTATTATTATTATCAATATGGTGCATTAGGACTCAAACCCAATGCCTTACCCATATAAAGGCATACTAGGTCATAATGCGTTGGAACTTGAATCCAACGTCTTTTCATCAACATAGTGTGTTGGGACTTGAACCCATCGTCTTACCCTCAATCTTTGGCATAATAGGCCAAAATTCACTAGGACTCGCACTCGAGCCTTTAAAATATTATTACTTCATAATTATAAGCATAAGTAAATTAACTTTCAAGAAGACATATATAACTATTTCAATCTTGAAACAGTTCCTTTGCAACAAAAATGCTAGTTAGGATATATGCCATTTTTTTTAATATGATACAATCATTTTTATATTTTAATAAATTAATTAGGGGAAAGGTATAGATAACCTATAACCACTTATATTTTAAAGACTATAAGAACTTCATCAAAAAAATTCAATACTGAGGAATGAGCCTTATGTTTCCAGCAAAAATATTTAAGGCTTAATGCATAACTGTGACTATTATAAATTATAACTATAATGAGTTTATATTGATTGTATATTCCAATGACAAATTTGCAAGGTACTGTAAAATCGCCTACATATTTGATAATTTTGCTTTCAATGAAATACATCATGTGATGGTAGAAATATTATTACTAAATTACCTTAATAATTATCTATCATAGTATGTAAAAGGTGAGAACATATATATACATTGGAATATTATATTTCTCCTATAAGAGATGTAGCAAATAAAGACATACCTTTCCAGTTCTTTATTTCAGTGGATACAATTGAAAAAAATATTTTAACTAAATACTGCACATAAAGTTAATGCAAAGATATAAAAGTATGAATGGGTTTAGATGGATGTAAAACTTATCTTTGTATTATCATCCAAGACATTTTTCATTGTACTTGATCTCATTGTCTGCTTATAATTTACATAGTCTTGACGTAGAAGATCATAAAATGAGCAATTCGTGCTGATAACGTGTTATAAATAAAAGCAATTTAGTAAAACATGAAGACATGTTATGAAATAAAAGCAATTTAGCAAAACATGAACAAGAAATAGAGATAGAGAGAAGGAAGAGATTTTCTTCTTCAATTGTGTGTATTTTCTTATCTATTACAAGGCCTTTATATAGGCATGAAAAGTGAAGAAAAATATGTTATTGAATATGTCATTAAGCATAGAAATATGTCATTGAATATGTCATTAAGCATTTGAGAAGATCATGGAGGAAGAGTAGACATCCACCATAATTTGATTTGTCTTATAACAAATACATCTAAATAATAGATGTCGCTCCCAATAAATCAAATGAACTGTTTTAAAATTTCGAACTCAGAACCTATAAATTAAAGTTCGATTCTTGAATCCGTCCTTTCCTACGCATGGAGCTTCCGTCAGCAAAGAGGTATACGTGAGAATATGATATCACTAATTTAGTTGCGATGTTTCATACTTGCCCAATGAAAGCACTTGTCCAGGTAGAACTAGGAATAGAATTACTACTATATTTACCATTTCCGATCGAGCTTATTCAACTTAAATCTGAATACATTCCTTAGGCTTCTTGGTAATAAAACACCAGCATATCTTCAACTATATTGTTTACCCGAAAAACGGATAGGAGTTGAATTTATACGTAGTTCTAAGGATATGTGATATAACTTGATACAAATTGTAAAGATAAATAAAAATATCAAATATGGATTGCAAAGAATGCAAAATAAACAAGGTTGGAAAGAAGATGATTTTTAGGACTAAGCACAATGAATCAATTAATGAAACTTACAAGGATAATCTTTGAATATAGGAGAATATGTTGCTTGAATTAGAATGTAAGCAAAAACCCGCCTTCTACAGAAATATAGCCATCCTCTTTATAGCGGAGGATCCTACTTTAGATATAATTAAAAATACATAGTGAAAAACCCATGATAAATCAGCTTTTCCCTAATTTTCGCCGAGATTCTCTCCCTTAGTGTGTTTGCAACGGCTCTTGTCTGTGAGCTCGAGCTCGATCGACCTCGGTGTTGGTCGGTATTGCTTCTAGAACTCGATATGGACTCGGGATCAGGTGATGATTCGGACTTGGTCCCGGTAGGCCTCATTTGGCGCCCACCGTGGGGCTAAGGATAACAATGGTTATTTGATACGAATATGTAATAACACACCGTTTTGCGCTTATTTCCGAAAGTATCTTGGATTTCAGATTAGCAATGACTAACTACCAATAAAATGGCCTCATCTATCGACAACGAAGCCGGTCTTCAAGATGAGAACAACAACTTGACACCCAATACCGAAAGACCACTTGTCAATACCGTTGGAGCTCGAATCGAAGTGCTGATAGATATCAATTCGCACGTGGCCGTTGAGGCGAACCTACATTCTGAACCTGAAAATAGCATTCATGGTGGCACTCGTTCTGCAGCTCAAGATACCCATAACGTCGAGGAAAACGGCATCAGCTTGCGTATGATTTTCAAAATGTTGCAAGATCAACAGGTAGCAATAGCTCAGTTGCAGAGCCAAACCCAGCTACCGAGCAAGCCGGAGCCCAGTCCACCTCGAGAAATCACCCACAGAATGGAGCCAGCCATAATGAGGTCAAATGAGCAAGAATCGGGGACTACTCCCGAAATTGCTAAAATACTAGAGGAGCTCACAAAGCAAGTCTTGCCAACGATAAAAAAGTATAAACATATAACTCCAGGGTCGATCAGATCCCGGGAGCTCCACCAATGATAAAGGGGTTGGATTCCAAAAAATTCGTGCAAAAACCTTTTCCCTCGAGCGCAGCCCCAAAACCAATCCCCAAAAGATTCCGTATGCCCAAAATTTCCAAATATAATGGAACGACCGACCCCAACGAACACGTCATTTCTTACACGTATGCCATCAAGGGCAATGATTTGGAAGACGATGAAATCGAATCTGTGTTGTTAAAAAAATTCGGAGAGACCCTCTCGAAGGGAGCACTGATTTGGTATCACAACCTACTACCGAATTCCATCGACTCGTTTGCCATGTTAGCAGATTCTTTTGTAAAAGCACACGCCGGCACCATAAAAGTCGCAACAAAGAAATCGAAGACAAAAGAATAACGAGATGCTGAGAGAGTTCGTATCTCGTTTTCAAATGGAATGAATGGATCTGCCAACAGTCACAGACGATTGAGCTGTTCAGGCTTTCACTTAAGGTTTGAACGAACGAAGTTCGACGGCTTCACGATGGTTGAAGCATAACTTGATCAAATACCTAGCCATCACGTGGGTCGACGTGCATAATCAGTACCAATCAAAAATTAGGGTCGAAGATGATCAGTTGGGGTCTGAACCCGCTGCTCGAAGGGATATTAATCGAGAATAAGGTTCGATCAGGGATCGATACCGACCGTATAACGAAAACCACAAAATCGACGAATCAAGACATAATCCCGGACAAAATAACAAAAAAAGTGATCGAGGTCAAGGGTCACGAGGGCTGATGAACAGAAGTAGGTTCGACAGGCCTATCGGATCTAAGGAAGCACCTCGGTTATCGGAGTATAACTTCAACATCGATGCATCCGCCATCGTGTCGGCTATCGGACGCATCAAAAACACTAAATGGCCTCGACCCACGTAGACCGATCCTGCCCAGAGGAATCCCAATCAAATGTGCGAATATCATGGCACCCATTGCCACAAAACGGAAGATTGCAGGCAACTAAGAGAGGAGGTAGCCCGGTTATTCAACAAAGGGCACCTTCGAGAATTTTTAAGCGATAGAGCGAAGAACCATTTTAAAAATAGGGATTTCGGCAAGCAAAACGAACAAGAAGAACCACAACACGTCATTCACATGATCATCGGCGGTGCCGATACCCCTCAGGGATCGGTGCTTAAACGCACTAAGACATCGATTGTGAGAGAAAAGCAATCTCGAACTCAGGATTACACACCCATAGGAACTTTGTCCTTCAATGATGAAGATGCAGAAGGAGTCATACAACCTCATAACGATGCACTGGTAATATTCGTACTTATGAATAAAACTAAAGTTAAGCGGGTGTTAATTGATCCAGGTAGCTCAGCCAACATCATTAGATTGAAGGTCATAGAACAACTCAATTTACAGGACCAGGTCGTACCTGCAACCCTGGTTCTAAATGGATTTAATATGGCATGTGAAACCACCAAAGGCAAGATAGTTCTACCGATGAACGTGGCCGGGACCATCCAGGAAATGAAGTTCCACGTAATCGAAGGTGACATGAGGTACAACGCCCTTTTTGAAAGGCAATGGAACCACAACATGAGAGCTGCACCTTCGACCCTACACCAGGTCCTTAAATTCCCAATGTCGAGGGGAGTCATAACAGTGTACGGAGAACAACCGTCTGCAAGAAAAATGTTTGCCATCGAGGAAGCGAATCCAATATCCTTGCCTTCGCCAATACAGGGATCGGGCTCAAAAAGGGAACGAGATACCAAATAGCAATCACAGACATCAGCTTTAACCCGACCAGATAATCAAAAGATTGATGAAGATGATGATCAAAGGATCCCTCGATCCTTCGTGGTTCCTGATGATTCCGACGCTACCAAATCAATGATTGAGGAATTGGAGCAAGTCACACTAATCGAGCACTGGCCCGAACGGAAGCTATACCTGGGAACGGGGTTGACCCCCGAACTCAGGAAAAAACTTATTTAATTTCTTATCGATAACATAGATTATTTTGCCTGGTCCCTTGTAGATATAACAGGGATTCCACCGGATATAACGACACATCGGCTAAGCTTGGACCCTAGGTTCAGACCGGTGAAGCAAAAGAGAAGACCCCAGTCCGAGGTAAAGCACACATTCATAAAGGACAAGGTAACCAAACTTCTCAAGATAGGGTCCATTCGGGAGGTGAAATATCCCGAATGGTTAGCCAATGTAGTTGTACTACCTAAAAATGGGAACAAACTTAGAATGTGTGTAGATTATAAGGATTTGAACAAAGCATGCCCCAAAGATTCTTTTCCGCTGCCCAACATCGATCGCATGATCGATGCCACGACCGGCCACGAGATCCTTACTTTTCTCGATGCCTATTCCGGGTATAATCAAATCCAAATGAACTCGGAAGACCAGGAAAAGACTTCATTTGTCACCAAGTATGGAACATATTGTTATAATGTGATGCCCTTCGGGCTAAAAAATGCAGGAGTTACTTACCAACGCCTAGTAAATAAATATTTGAGGAACAAATAGGTAAGTCAATGAAAGTTTATATTGATGACATGCTAGACCCATTTGTAGGAAACATTCAAGATTTGAAGGAAATACAACATGAAGCTCAACCCCGAGAAATGTGCTTTCGGGGTCGGTTTGGGAAAGTTCCTCGGCTTTATGGTGTCAAATCGGGGAATCGAGATTAACCCCGATAAAATCAAGACCATCGAAGACATCGCCATCGTGGACAGCGTGAAAGCCGTACAGAGGCTAACGGGACAGATTGCAGCCTTAGGCCGATTCATTTCGAGGTCGTTAGATCGAAGTCACAAATTTTTCTTTCTACTCAAAAAGAAGAACGATTTCGCTTAGACCCCGGAATGCCAACATGCATTAAAGGAATTAAAACGATATCTATCGAGCCCACCACTGCTTCATACTCCAAAAATAGACGAGAGACTTTGCTTGTACTTGGCAGTATCGGAAATTACGGTAAGCGGTGTCCTAGTTCGAGAAGAGCAAGGTACACAATTTCCCGTTTATTATGTAAGTCGAACCTTAGGAGAAGCAGAAACTAGATATCCGCACCTAGAAAAATTGGCACTTGCACTGATAAGCGCCTCTAGAAAGTTAAGACCGTACTTTCAATGTCACCCCATATGCGTATTAACCACTTACCCGCTTCCTAATATTTTGCACAAGCCCGAACTATCAGGCCGATTAGCCAAATGGGCCGTCGAACTCAGAGGGTACGATATCGAATATCAACCCCGTATGGCCATCGAGTCTCAAATTTTAGCGGACTTCGTGGCCGATTTCACGCCGACCCTCGTACCCGAAGTCAAAAAAGAACTCTTATTGAAATCGGGTACGTCATCAGGGGTATGGACCCTTTTTACGGACGGGGCTTCGAACGTGAAGGGGTCCAGGCTAGGCATCATTTTAAAGCCACCCACGGGTAACACTATTAGGCAATCTATCAAAACTACTAGGTTGACTAACTACGAGGCCGAGTATGAGGCCATGATTGCAGGTCTCGAGCTAGCCAAAAGCTTGGGAGCAGAAGTCATTGAAGCCAAGTGTGACTCCTTGCTGGTGGTAAATCAAGTAAACAAAACCTTCGAAGTTCGAGAAGATAGAATGCAAAGGTTTTTGGCCAAACTGTAGGTCACTTTGCACCATTTAAAGAATGGACTTTGCAACATGTTCCACGAGAGCAAAACAATGAGGCTGATGCACTCACAAATTTGGGATCATCGGTCGAGGAAGGCGAGATAAGCTCGGGGACTGTCATTCAACTCTCGAGATTCGTGATCGAAGAAGGTCATGCCGAGATAAATTCTACGAGCTTAACCTGGGATTGGAGGAATAAGTATATTGAATACTTAAAGAATGGAAATCTCCCATCGAACCCTAAACATGGCTTGAGGGCCCTACGAACCAAAGCTGCTCGATTCACATTAACTGTAGATGGAACGCTATACCGAAGGACATTCGATGGACCATTGGCAGTATGCTTAGGTCCAGGAGACACCGATTACATCCTACGTGAGGTGCACGAGGGCACTTGTGGAAATCACTCTGGTGCCGATTCATTAGTCCAAAAAAAATCAGGGAAGGGTATTATTGGATCGATATGTGCAAAGATGCAAAGGAGTTTGTTCGAAAATGTGACAAATGTCAAAGGTTTTCACCAATGATCCATCATCCCGGAGAGCAACTTCACTCAGTCCTATCCCCATGGCCATTCATTAAATGGGGAATGGATATTGTCAGCCCTCTTCCATCGGCCCCAGGTAAAGCTAAGTTCATTTTATTCATGACCGACTGTTTCTCTAAATGGGTTGAAGCGCAGGCGTTCGTGAAAGTAAGAGAGAAAGAGGTTATAGACTTTATCTGGGATCATATCGTATGTCGATTCGGGATACCTACTGAAATAGTGTGTGACAATAGGAAACAGTTTGTCGGCAGCAAAGTGACGAAATTCTTCAAAGACCACAAAATAAAAAGGATATTATCAATACCATATCACCCCAGTGGGAACGGCCAGGCCGAATCAATGAACAAAACTATCATTCAAAACCTAAAGAAGAGGCAGAACGACGCTAAAGGAAAATGGAGAGAAATCCACCCGAAGTCCTTTGGGCATATCGAACAACATCAAAATCTAGTACGGGGGCAACCCCGTTCTCCTTAGTATATGGCTCTGAAGCCTTGATTCCAGTCGAAGTCGGGGAACCTACTACCAGGTTTTGATATACAACAGAAGAGTCAAATAACGAGGCTATGAACACTAGCCTCAAATTATCGGATGAAAAACGAGAAGCTTCTCTCGTCCAATTAGCCGCCCAAAAGCAACGAATCGAAAGATACTATAATCGAAGAACCAAGCTTTGCCATTTTAAACTCGGGGACTTATTGCTAAGAAAAGTCACCCTCAGTACCCGAAATCCAAATAAAGGAAAACTAGGACCGAACTGGGAAGGACTGTATCAAGTTCTCAAAAACGTCGGAAAAGGATCATACAAGCTCGGTATTATAAACGGCAAACAACTATCAAGAAATTGGAATGTATCGCACCTAAAATGATACTACTGCTAAGGTACGACCCTCCCATATTCGTTTACATTTCGAAACTAACCCCTGCAGGAGTCCGATCAGGAGCTATGATGTATCCTTCAATACGAAGCCCTAGGTCTGAAAGCACGTGTTGCACTCTTTTTTCCTTAGACCGGTTTTATCCCGAATGGGTTTTTCGGCAAGGTTTTTATATAGGCAACCATTGCTAAACTTAGAAACAATTCGACAGTATCCAAGGCCTCTTTACAATCGACCTCGAGTACTGGGGGAGGCATTAGCCCTCTAATATATCAAGTTCTGATGCAAGAAAGTTATTTTGTAACAATAGGGCCCCAATAGGAAAAGTTGTAAGAGCCAAATGGTCAAAACGAACCATGCTCATGTAGTTGGCCCGAGCCCTGACGCAAAACATGAACACATGTATAATGACTTGCAAAGAAAGTTTTCTACTTTACCGATATCTTATATCCAAGACAAATTCCTCTATTTTGAGATCTATTATGCAAACAGGATTGAGATAAATCTCCGAGTTCGAGGAAGCACTCACTCGACTATTATGCCTACGGGCTACATTACTTCGACTTCAAAACATTCACTCGACTACATGCTACTTTTATTTCGAGTTCGAGCAAGCACTCACTCGACCATTACGCCTTCGGGCTATATTACTTCAAGTTCGAAACATTCACTCGAATAATAAGCCTATAAGCTACTTTTATTTCAATTTCGAGCAAGCACTCACTCGACCATTACGCCTACGGGATATATTACTTCGAGTTCGAAACATTCACTCGACTAATAAGCCTACGAGCTACTTTTATTTCGAGTTCGAGCAAGCACTCACTCGACCATTATGCCTACGAGATATATTACTTCGAGTTCAAAACATTACTCGACTAATAAGCCTACGAGCTATTTTTATTTCGAGTTCGAGTAAGCACTCACTCGACCATTATGCCTACGGGCTATATTACTTCGAGTTCAAAAAATTCACTCGACTAATAAGCCTACATACTACTTTTATTTCGAGTTCGAGCAAGCACTCACTCGACCATTAAACCTACGGGCTATATTACTTCGAGTTCGAA
The DNA here is from genome assembly GCF_000390325.3 of Nicotiana tomentosiformis. Lineage (NCBI taxonomy): Eukaryota > Viridiplantae > Streptophyta > Magnoliopsida > Solanales > Solanaceae > Nicotiana > Nicotiana tomentosiformis. The sequence continues at coordinate 37,973,914 of NC_090813.1, read as the reverse complement.
ACATTCACTCGACTAGTCTATGAGCTACTCTTATTCAGAGTTCGAGCAATCCCTCACTCGACCATTACGCCTACGGGCTACATTACTTCGAGTTCGAAACATTCACTCGACTACTAAGCTTACGAGCTACATTACTTCGAGTTCGAAACATTCACTCGACTAATAAGCCTATGGGCTACTCTTATTCCGAGTTCGAGCAAGCCCTCACTCGACCATTACGCCTACGGGCTACATTACTTCGAATTAAAAATATTCACTCGACTACTAAGCCCACGGGCTACATTACTTCAAGTTCGAGCAAGCACTCACTCGACTATTAAGCCTACGGCCTACATTAATTCGAGTTCAAAATATTCACTCGACTAATAAGCCTACGGGCTATTCTTATTTCGAGTTCGAGCAAGCACTCACTCGACTATTATGCCTACGAGCTATATTACTCTGAGTTCGAATCACTCACTCAACTAATAAGACTAAGGGCTACATCATACTTCAAGTTCAAACAATGGGCTACCTTATTTCAAGCTTGAGTAACCGCTCACTCGGTTATAAAGGCTACGAAGTCCAAATTCGATCAAATTGCCTAAATCCTTATGAAAACATTCATAAGGCATGGATAAAATCTTCACAAGGCAGGAAACAAAATAGAAGCAAGTCGGTAAAATAAAAAGATATTTATATATATATACAAGATTGTATATATATATATATATATATATACAAGATTGTTTACATGATTGATTGCAACATAGATGTATGAAAAGCATTGTATTCGAAATACCAAAAAAATACGAGAAATGGGCTCACCTTGATTTTTGGCCTCCCATCGGCCCTTTGACAAGTCACGCAATGAGCGCTCGGCATATGCAGAGGTCGAAACAAGATCCTGTACCCAGTTCTTGAGATCGGGAACTGCGCCGGGCATCCAGGGAACCGCTGCATCACAAAAGTGGGATATCGGTAAGAAAAGAAATGGAAGGATAAAATAGTAGGAAATAACAGCAAGAATTACACTTACGCTTCATGTTCCACTCCTCGGGAAAAGGTATCTTTTCAGTCGGAATCAGGTCCGAAGTCCTTACTCGGACGAACCTGCCCATCGAGCCTCGATCCCTGTCCTCGTCTATGCTCGAGAACAGAGCCTTGGTAGCTCGACGTTGAAGTTTTATTAATCCTCATCGAAAAAGGCGAGGACGATACAATCGGATGAGATGATCGAGGGTGAAAGGCATCTCCTTGATTTTGTTCACAAAGTATCGAATCAAAATAACGATCCGCCAAAAAGAAGGATGGATCTGGCCTAGAGTTATTAGGTATTTACGACAAAAATCTATGATAGCTGGGTCGAGGGGACCTAACGTGAAAGGGTAAGTATACACACTTAAAAACCCTTTCACATGAATAGTAATATCCTCTTCCGGAGACGGCACTACCACTTCTTTGTTTCCCCAGTTACAATCTTTTTTTATCTGCTCGATGTAGCCCCCGGTTATCGAACAAATATATCTCGATACGGGCTCACATCGGCCAGGAACCGGCGAACCTTTATCGAGTTTTAAATCGGAGGTTAGAACACACGCCGCCGGAACGCACTCCTCAGCCCGTGGATCTACCGGTGTTTTATCTGCGGCAGATTGAGAAGAAGAAGCTTTTTCTTTTTTGGGGGACGGTTTTTGATGTCCTCACCATTTTTAGATTTAAAGAAGTTGACAAAGATTTGGTGGTTTAGAAGAGGAATTTTGCAAAGAGGAATCACAGGTTTGCAAATAAACTCAGAGGATACGAAAAAGAACTTGGGAAATTTGGAAGATTGAAGATGTAAAAGTGGTAAATGGTAAAACGAAGGGCTATTTATAGATTAAAGCAATGACGGTTCAGTATCAGTGATGGCCGACCACCGTCTGGCATGCATTAAATGCCTTAAAAAACTAAATCGACGGGACATCTATCACATGCGTCATGATCGAGCCCAATGTGAACGTAAGTTTATAGTCCAATCGAGCCATTGAGAAATCATATCGTTACTCACCACATCCTTCCTGAGAAACGAGGGGACTATCTGTATACGGTCGAAATAGATTTCGGCCTTCGTACTATTGATCGAGGTCGAAACATAATGGATTGAAGATAGACTTTGTAATATCGAGATGGCTTCCGAAGATGGTACAAACAAGCTTCAGATTTCGGGTAGAGGTCAAACACCGCGTTCGAAGTCATTATCGAGCTCGGGTCCGAATCGAACTATGATGAGATGATTTCGAGCTTAAGGGGCGGAGGCCTACCGGGACCGAGTCCGAATCATCACTTGATCCCGAGTCCATATCGAGTTTTAGAAGAAATACCGACCAACACCGAGACCGATCGAGCTCGAGCTCACAGACAAGAGCCGTTGCAAACACACTAAGGGAGAGAATCTCGGCGGAAATTAGGGAAAAACTGATTTATCATGAGTTCTCCACTATGTATTTTTAATTATATCTAAAGTAGGATCCTCCACTATAAAGAGGATGTCTATATTTCTATATAAGGCAGGTTTTTGCTTACATTGTAATTCAAGCAACATATTCTCCTATATTCAAAGATTATCCTTGTAAGCTTCATTAATTGATTCATTGTGCTTAGTCCTAAAAATCATCTTCTTTCCAACCTTGTTTAATTTACATTCTTTGCAATCCATATTTGATATTTCTATTTATTCCTACGATTTGTATCAAGTTATATCACGTATCCTTAAAACTACGTACAAATTCAACTCCTATCCGTTTTTCGGGTAAACATATATAATACCCCGTTTGTTAACGTAAATATTAGTACACAAATTGAGTACACAGATATTTTCTCATGACAATTCAAACTTCAACTTTACAAGTCGTTAGACATAGAAGGACAGGAGCAGTGCTATACTCCAAAAAAACCCTTCCGCCGTTCAAGAATGATCCTCCAGTTGAATTCCCAATTTTAGCAGAGAACATTCTCCATTTGAATTCCCAAATTTATCGACAACGTTGAGAAACGTATGTTGTCCCCCTTGGGCTTGAAGAATAACGTGATTACAGAAACTACAGAATTTGTAGCTATTAAATTTAGTAGCGCTGATGATGAATATATGTGTGTTGTTTGATTTCGGGAATGATTATGGATTTCGACAGTTTCATCAAATATTGGATAAAAACTTTCCACCATATTCTCCATACAGAAACTCCAAGAAGTCTTCATATTGCATAGACTAAAGATGCAACGAATTTAAGTGATGAAGTCTTCAAGTTATAGTCCCAAGAAGACATGCTCAATGAGAATGCAAAACGATCTTTTTTTATTCTTTGACACCTAATTACGTTTCATATTCTTGATAGTATTAGTGATTAATTGGTTCTGTTTTGAATTCAATTATATATGAATGTACAGGATCTATACCTTCTTCTGCTTATGTAGCAGTGTTGGAAGCTCACTCTGGTCTAAATTAAGAGGGTAGTAAGAGTTAAGACTACAATCAAGATATATTGTGCTTTTGTGCAAATTTAAGAACATTTTTGCTGTATTTAGAATTTTTTTTTTATTTTTAAATTTGGTTATGTTGGAAAGGATAGTACTCTTGAACGATATTTTATTAGGTCATCACTGATTCAGCCATACAGTTTACGATTTTAAGTAGAATTTTTTTTCTTGCTGAGGACTTTAAATAGATACATAGCGCTTGAAAACAAATATCAAAACTTCCCGTTATATTAAACGGATATTAAATGAGTTTGTTCCTCTTTTTACCTTTTAAGTCTTTCAACATGGTTTATTTAATTGACAATTTAAATCCTTTTTTTTTTTATAACTATCTGGTATGAGGAATCTAATTCATTAGCCCGACTAATTTAAACTCGTATCGGATATGACACGTCTAAGGGAGAAGGCTCCTTATTAAAAATTATCTATTTTCATGAAAAACATCTTTATTTTTTATTTTTTATAAGCATTCGATATTCGAGAAGGAAAAAAAAGCATCGATATTCGGAACAAATTGATGCTTGATATACTTATGCATAAGAGAATAAATGTGAATACAGACATCCCAAAAATTCGCAACACAAAAGAATGACACATTTTATGCTAAAGAAACGATATATTGAGCCTTTGTTAGTTGCTGTCGGTATGGAAACGAATTAGAAACAGCCAGATTTATAACTGGTAATTAAAAAATAGTCACAATTTTAAAAATAATCGAAATGCAACCTCTTTTTTATGTAAAGATAAAATTTGAACAAAAACACCCTTAAAAATCCGTAAACATTTCTTGTAACGACCCGATCGGTCGTTTTGCTTTCTAGATCTCCGTTCTCCTATTTAAGACTCCTCATATGTGCTTTTACTGTTATATGACTTGCGGGGATAGTTGGTTTGGTTTTGGAAGGGTACGGGTTAAATTCAGAACACTTAGTTTCTTAATAGCGGCCTAAGGTGACCAAGTTTGACTTGAGTAAATATTTTGGGTAAACGACCTCGGAACCGAGATTTGATGGTTCTAATAGGTCCGTATGATAATTTTAGACTTGGGCGAGTGTTTGGATCGTGTTTCGGGGGTGATCCGAGAGCTTTTCGACGCTTAATGTTGAAAGTTGGCGCCTTGAATATTTTAGAGTTTCTTTAATTTGGTTTGAAGTAGACTTTGGTGTTATCTTTGTCCGTTTGGGATTCCGAGCCTGGGAATAGGTTCGTATGGTGATTTGTGACTTGTGCGTAAAATTTGGCGTCATTCCGAGTTGTCTATGTATGATTCATCGCGTTCGCAACTGATTGAAGAAGTTTGAAGTTCATAAGTTGATTAATTTGGTTTTAGGGTGTGATTCTTAGTTTCGATTTTTTATGTATTACGAGGTTTCAATCAAGTCCATATTATATTTATGGACTTGATGGTGTATTTGGATGGGATCCCAGGTGGCTCGGGTGAGTTTTGAACCACCCGGAGTTAAGTCCAAAATAGCAAATTTTCTGCTACTGGTTTCCTTCTTCGCGAACGCGGAAGTTGCTTCGTGTTCGCGATGAAGGATTTGGGGCTGAAGTGTTTTTTCTCGTCGCGTTCACGAAGGAATAGGACCTGTGACCTTAACGTTCGCGATGAGAGTCACGCGTTCGCGTAAAAGGGGCTGGGGTCAGCAGGTCGATTTCCCTTCGCGTTCGTGAAAGGCAGGTCGTATTCGTGATACGTGCGTTGGCTGGCTAGCCTTCGCGATCGCGAGGACCTCATCGCGTTCGCGGAGAGGCTTTTGTGGGACTGGGTAATTTGTTTTTCCTTCGCGATCGCGAAAAAGGGATCACTAGGCAGAAGCTTAATAAAAATGTGGACTTAGGCCATTCCTTTTTCATTTTCCACCTCTTGGCCGACTTTGGAGCTCTTTGAGGGGGATTTTTCATCTAGCATTTTAAAGTTACTCATTCCTACCTAATTGAGTTTAATACATAGATTATGAGTAGATTTTAACATAGAAATTGTAGAAATTATGGGATTATGTTGAAAAAGTTAGGATTTGGTAAAAATGAGATTCGACCACGAAAATAATTATGGAATTGAGTAGAAATTATATATTTGAGTTCATAAGGTCATGGGTAACAAATATCTACAAAAATTTTCGGAATCCGGGCACGTGAGCCCGGGGTGACTTATAGGGTCTTTCCAAATTGGGTTGGATAATTACTCTAATAGTAAAAATATGAACTTTTAAGCATATATTGATTAGTTTGTACGACCTTTGGCTAGTTTCGGATTGCTCGGTATCAATTTGAGGCAATTAGTATGGTTGAAGAGACGAGTAGTGAACTTGGAAGCGATGTAAGTATCTTGCCTAATCTTGTAAGAGAGAATTAATCCCGTAGGTATTTAAATTGTTGTTTGCTAATAATTGTGGTTGCTACGTATACACGAAGTGACGAGAGTTCGTACGTAGCTAAAATCATGTTTATGTCCGGGTAGACTTAGGACTTTATCATGCAATATTTATATTATTTGAACCCAACTTGTTAGTTTAATTACTTGAATTAATAATTAAAATTTAATTAGGGATTATGTTAGACCGAGCTTCGATAACTTGAGTTTTGGTGGAATATCCAATTGTTGATAGGAAATTATGCTCCTTTATGTGCATATCATGGTGTTGTAAATGTATGTCCCGTAGTCCGAAGAGTTTCTCTATTCCTATGGATCGGGCCGAATGCCTCGGATATATATAATGAGATGCATTCATGGATCGGGTCGTACGAGTTTGGTAGTGTATGTACACAATTATTATGGATCGATCGTACGACCTCAGCATAACTCGTGCGTGATGTCGCTAGGAGTCCGCTTATAGTTGATATTGCCTTCATGACTTGAGATTTGATGATTACTTGATGGCTCTTATTCGTTGAAACTGGCATGTGATATTTGAGAATTTTAAATTGATATTTTATTAAAAAATCACTTATTTATTGCTTCTTATTTCATTATTACTGTTGTATTTCATGCCTATTTATAATTCTGGTACTTTATATATTGACTACTAGTAAGTATCAATATCAATCTCTTGTCACTATTTCTTCGAGGTTAGACTAGATACTTACTAGGTACGCGTTGTTTTACGTACTCACGCTACACTTCTGCACAAATTGTGCAAGTACTAAGGCGGGTACATTTGGTATCTGTTTGGGCGCGCATCCACATTATCCGGAGGTGTAGTAGTGAGCTGCTTTCCATGCTCCATTCTACAGCACCCGGAATTCCCTCCTTGTTATATTTACTATTTTTTCTATCTATTTTACTTCAGACAGTAGTTATAGGGTTGTATATATTCTACTAGATTGCTCATACACTTGTGACACGAGATTTTAAAAATTTCGATATCTATGATTTTGCCTAACATTATTACCATCTCATTTTCTTTTTTGTCGTATTTATGCGTTATATCATCATAATCTTTTATATTTAGTTTCTTTATTAAATAAAATCTCATGATTTCAAAAATATTAAAATGAATAATTAATTTGATAACTCATCGTCGGCTTGTCTAACGGCGACGTTGGGCGCCATCACAGCCTATAGCGGGTTTTGGGTCGTGACAATGTTGGAGTTCGAATTTTTTACATATAAAATTTCAATATAATATGCTGGAGTTTTAACATAATATGCTGGAAATTTATATGCAGGAGCTCCATAATTCAGCATATTATGCTGGAACTTCCTGTGTATTGGAGTTCCAACATAATATCCTAGAAGTTTATACGCATGTGCTCCATAATCCAGCATATTACGCTGGAACTTTCCACGTTTCAACAAAATAGTGGCTATTTTTAATGACTTTACAAATGCCAGCTATTTTTCAATTACTAGTCCGAAAACTGGCAAGCCCGTACTATTTTTACTAGTATGTACCCATCAATCGAGTAAAATGAGGCTCTAAATGGGCTTTAGAAGGCCATCCAATGGGTCTAACCCATAAAACTCTAAGACGTCGTTTGGTTGGGCTGCAAGTTATCCCAGAATTAATTATCCCGAGATTAGTTATTCCAGTATTGGTATCCCACCTCCCATAGGAATAAAAATAACACTATATTACCGGAATAACTAATCTCGGGATTAGTTATACCATGATTTTTTCCAACCAAACGTGGAATAAACTCATCTCAAATTTAATCACGAAATTAATTATCTATTATCCTTCGTACCAAACAAGCCCTAAGCTATTCAATTTGAATTTATATTTTCTTCTGATTTTGTTAGAGTGGGGCAAATAATGATCATTATTACATTCAAGTTGGCGAAAGCTCTCATTTTTAATAGTTTCAAAATTAAAATAAATTAACCATAGATAATAATTTGTAAATTACGGAAAATTCATCAATTAAATATAAAATTAAAAAGCCAAAATGTTCAAAAAATACTTTGAATCTCCAGAATTGATAGCACAACTGCACAAGTATACATAAATATATACTAGTCTTCAAATTTAAATCATACGAAAAATATATTACATAAGTTATCTTCAGGTATCACAAAGATAATTTCAAAACACATTGTAGTACCAAGAGGTATTGAGCTTTTAGAGTCTCTACTTACACCAGAATGAACCCCACGATGAGTTACTCCACTCTAATTTTTTAAAATATTGATTGTTACTTAGATTATTACATACTTTGCATCTCAAGCTTGATTCGTAGAATTAGTGACAAAATTATTTTCAAAACTTTAAAAAAAACTCAAAAGATTTTAAAAAAGGAAATGGAGAAATTATTTTTCCTATTTCAATAAGAATGACCAGTATCGGACGTATGAGAGTAAAATCATCTGAGTTTCGATGTAAATTTAGATACTTCATTGATTATTTTCTTATTAAAGAAATTACATGTCCCCAAACGTACAATGAATCATAAATTTATAATAAAACCACATCGACAAAATTCATTCATAAACAAGAATGATTTCTTTTGTTCACCAAAGCATTCTTGTTTATGAATGAATTCTTTCAATGTGCTTTTATTATACAATTCTGATTGTCAAGAGTATTAGTATTAGTATTAGTATTGATTGAATCCGCTAGCGCAAAAACAGATTGTCAACAGTATTAATACAAGTTTTGAAAAGATGAATCTACTTAACTAATTGGCCATAATTGTTGAGCCGTTAGTTTCTATCAAACAATTGGCGGAAGGATGAAATCTGCAATTATTGGAATAGCTTAGGGATATTTTTGTTCATTTTAGTAGCACAAGGATGTTTTAATTTGAGGTATAGTTGAAGGATGGTTTTTTAACCATTTTCTTGTATATCTTCTTAACGAGGGGAGTCCTAGAGAAAGAATAAGCTATACTCCATGATTATATGCCTAAGGCCCTAAGCAAACTATTCAAAGTTATACGTATTAAGGAGTGAAAAGGCTAAATGAGTGGACTGGGTGTCTTGATTGCTATCATATACAAAACGAAAGAGTTATTCAAATTAAATTTTACAAACTATGAGGTTATTGAACTTAAGAATTGTATTGTGAAATCTTAGAAAAGAGTGATATACATATAGGGACATTACAGGGCTAACAAGAGTATATTTATTTTTGATTTATATATGATAGGTCATATGTACCCTTGTTATGTTTTGATGATCTAACAAACTTAATGATAAGAACCAGTTAAGGAACCTGATACACATCCTCAAGTACGTAGGAATAACAAGTCTCAAGCTGAAAATGTAAATCAACTTTTCAGAAGTCAAAGAAACAACAAGGGGAACAGATGGACACCAGTTCTCCTAGTGACTGTACCAGTCAACTCTCCAACAGCTGTAAAGTTGCTGCCTGCACACGTAACAGTGCAAAATAGTGCATTAGTCAACTTCATTGGGAATGATCCTGTACCAAACATGCTTGCATCATTCAAGTGATGTCACTAATGTTATATTAACATTAAACCAAAGGCAAAACATTACTTGAACATTTTGAAGAATCTATCAAGCACTCTCTCAAGTGATCAATCAATCTGGCAAGCGATTCTCAAGGGCATCAAGAAAAAAGAATAACATAACAATGGACCAGTTCCATGTATTGAGTTATTACATGTCCTTAGTTGTGTTGCACCTTTGTTAAAGTTCTTTACTTGTAATTCCTACTTAGCTCAGTTAGAAGCATTGTGTAGGAAACCTTTGTAAATCATAAACCCTTGTGTTTGTGTCTTGGCTAGAGTTAGTTGAGTTGTAAGTCTTTGTAATAGAGTTATTACAAAGTGGCTTATAATAGAGTTGTTACAAGTTAGTGAGGGATTAAGAGGTTATTTTCTAGGTTACAATATGTGTAATCTAAAGTTTGCTCAGTAGTAAAGTTGAAATCCTACAAAGGTAGGTCGTGGTTTTTAATCCCGTGAGCTGAGAGTTTTTCACGTAAAACTTCATTGTGTCATTTACTTATTGCAGTGTGCTTGTATTCTGTGGGAATTAATAGAGAACCTGGTTTTCTATAAAGTTTGGTGGACCCTTAGATTCTATCAATTGGTATCAGAGCAGGTTCTTTCTATCAGGCTAACACCTAGAAAGGAACCTCATGGCTGCTTCACCAAACTTTGAAGAAGGTCAATCTACCTACAGGCTACCAAGATTCAATGGCCAATACTATGTATGGTGGAAGACAAAGATGCACGACTTCATCGTGGCTGAAGATTCAGAGCTCTAGGATGTCATCTACCATGGACCCTTCATTCCTACAAAGACCAGTGGTGACCCAGCAGTAACAGTTCCCAAAACAAGAAAAGAATTCAATGATGCTGATCGCAAGGCCATAGAGAAGAACTTTCGTGCAAAAACAATTCTTGTATGTGGTATTAGTCCTGATGAATATAACAGAATTTCAGCATGCAAATCTACTAAAGAGATCTGGGAAGCTCTCCAAACATCTCATGAAGGGACAACCCAAGTTAAGCAATCAAATATTGACATGCTTACCACATAATACGAGCTTTTCATGATGAAAGATGATGAGTCCATCCAGGATGATGAGTTCACTTCTATCATCAATGAGCTTCATTCTTTGGGAAAAATCATTCCAAGGAAAACACTTATCAGGAAAATACTCAGTGTTTTACCCAGTTCCTGGGAAAGCAAAGTAAATGCTATCACAAAGTCAAAGGATCGGCAGACGCTAACCATTGATGAACTTGTTGGTAATCTGAAAACTTATGAAATGAAGAAGAAGAAGGATATGAGAGAAGAGAGCCCAAAAGGGAGAAGAACCTGGTCCTCAAGATAGACAACAATGATTCTGGTGGTGAGGATACTGATATGGCTTACCTGACCAAAAGATTCCAGAAAATAGTTCGCAGAAATGGAGGCATTCCAAAAGGAGGCAGCTCCAGCAAGACAAAAGGTTATGAACTATGTCATAAGTGTGGTAAGCCAGGACATTTCATTAAGGATTATCCTCTCCTCAATCAAGATCAATACAAACACAACACAAACAAAGCAGCTAAGAGGAACCCGGTTCCTGACAAATGTTTCAAGAGGAAAAATGTCGCTGACAATGTTGTGAAACAAGCTCTTGCTGCATGGGGAGACTCTTCCAGCGAATATGAAGAAGATGATGATCAAGGTGACAGCTCCGTGATGGCAGTGGAAAGTGAAGCAGCTAAGTATGACTCCATCTTTTCCTTGATAGCACAGTCTGATGAAATTGAAGATGACGACGATGATGATGAGGTAAACTTTCTAGATGTTCAAAGAAATCTGAAATCCTATTCTCCTAAAAAACTTATGTCCTTGGCAAATATTTTAATTGATGCTTATCACAGTCTTATAAATGATAAAAATGCATTAACTATAGAACTAGGAGAAGTAGAACAGTCAAGAAATGATCTAGTAGTCGTTGTGGTAGATTTAAAGGAAACCATTGAGAGTCTGAAGAAAGAAAAAGATGCCTTAATTGAAAAAATTGCAAACATAGAACATGAGAGAGATGATCTAGTGGTTGTTGTAGTCAATCTAAAAGAGACCATTGAGTGTGTTAAAAAGGAGAAATAAGCTTTAACTGAAAAGGTTGCTAACTTATAACATGAGAGAGATGATCTAGTGGTAGTTGTGGTCGATCTAAAAGAGATCATTGAGTGTGTTAAAAAGGAAAAAGAAGCCTTAACCGAAAAGGTTGCTAACATATAGCATGAGAGAGATGACCTATTAGTAGTGATTGTAGATCTGAAGGATACAATTGAGGAACTAAAAGGAGAAGGTAGGCATGAGATTCTTCAAAAGGGAAAGGAAGTTGCAGATGAAACACATCTTAGGCTTGAAGATGAGCTAAAATCAGTGAAATCTAGTTTGTGTGTTGAACTCAAAAAAATAAATAACTTCAGGAAGAACTAGGTAGAGTCAAGAGTGATCTTTAAAAATCACTCAAGTGGACCTGGTCCTCTGATGCTATCATTACCATGTATACGAGTAATGAGGGAAACAAGCAGGGAATCAGGTTACAAAGGAAAAAAATCTCCTTACAACCCTCATAGTAAGTACGTTACTGTACCTGACAACTAGCTCTGCACTTACTGTGGTAACACTGAGCACTTTAAGGAAACCTGTAAGGCCAAGTTTCAATCTCAACAGAAAAATAAAGTTTTTGCTAAAAAGGTAACGATTGCTAGAGAACCTGGTCCCTCATATTAAAGACGTGTGATGCCTGCTTGGACCAAAAGTACCCTCATTCACCCCTTTCCTCATTACAAGGGACCCGAACTTGTTTGGGTTCCTAAGTCTAACCCTTGATTTCCTTGTGCAGGGAGCAGTGAAGGGGAGTAGCTAACAATGGTACATGGATAGTGGTTGCTCAAAGCACATGACTGGAAGTACAAACGATTTCCTTTCACTAAAGGCCCTGCAAGGAGGGAGTGTATCTTTTGGAAATAGCAAGAAGGGATACATTCTGGGAGTTGGAAGGATTGGGAAGTCTCTCTCTCACTCTATTGAAAATATGTACTATGTGAACGGATTGAAGTACAGCTTGCTGAGTATTTCCCAAATCCGTGACAAGGGAAAAAAAGTGGAATTTGTGTCAAAGATATGCACAGTCACTAATCTTATGACTGGTGAAGTGGTGTTAGTGGCTAAAAGATATAAAAATATCTATGTTACTGATTTTGAGTCCTTGTAGAGAGGTGACCTCAGCTATCTAAGTGCTGTTGATGATGATGCTGAACTATGACACAGATGGCCGGGTCATACAGGTTTTTCGTTGCTGAACAAATTGGTCAAGAAGGACCTGGTTCGTGGTCTACCCAAGTCAAGCTTCAAGGATCACAAGGTGTGTGATGCATGTATAAAAGGAAAGCATGTCAGATCCTCTTTCAAGCCCAAAAGGAAGTTATTACCTCAAGGCCACTTGTTCTTCTTCACATAGATCTATGTGGACCTATGAGGGTGCCAAGCAGAGGAGGAAAGATGTACATCTTCGTTATAGTGGACGACTATTCCAGATTCACCTGGACTCTATTTCTCAGAACCAAGGATGGAACCTTTCAAGTGTTTGCTGCATTTGTCAAGAAGATCCAGGTGAAGATGAGCAATAATGTAGTATGTATCAGATCTGACCATAGGACAGAATTTGATAATGCTAAATTCGACGAGTTCTGTGCTGAAAATGGCATCACTCACAATTTTTTAGCTCCAAGAACACCACAACAAAAATGGTGTTGTAGAGAGGAATAATAAGACTCTTGAAGACATGGCAAGAACAATACTGATTGACAGTGGTATTGTAAAACATTTTTGGGCAAAAGTAGTCAAAACTGCATGCTACTTGATAAACAGGTGCATGATCAGGTCCCTTCTGAACAAAATCCCATATGAATTGCTGAACGGAAGGAAGCCCAAGCTGACACATTTAATGAGCTTTGGATGTAAATGTTTTGTTCTCAACAACGGCAAGGAAGCACTTGGAAAGTTCGATGCTAAAAACGATGAAGGAATCTTTCTGGGTTATTCTTCACAAAGCAAAGCCTACAAAGTATACAACAAAAGAACTCAATGTGTTGAGGAAATCATAGATGTGATCTTTGATGAATCTCACCACTCTTGTGAAAAGGATTTGCATGATAAGAGTGATCAAGAAGGAGAACATTCAACTGTCCCTGGTGAAGTCATTGACATGGCAAATGGAAAGGCTGACACGACGAGCCATGTCAAGGAGTCAAATGAGGATGGTGCAACTATATCTCCAACTAATGGAGAGGAACCTGGTCCTGCAATCACAACAATTGAAGCTGAGAACAGAGTTGTCGATGCTGTCCAAGGCACCCCACATGGTGAGATGAGAAACAGCCAAGAATCACAGTAAAAAAAAAAATACTTGGATCATCTAACAATGCGATTCAGGTGTCTAATTGGAAGCACAAAAGTTCACACCCTCTTGAAAACATAATCGCTCCTCTTGATTCAGGAATTCAAACCAGATCAAAGGCTGGAAACTCACTTGCCTTCTCAGCCTTTCTCTCTTAAATAAAGCCCAAAAATTTCAAGAAAGCATTAAAAGATGCAGACTGGATTACAGCTATGCAAAAAGAGCTCCATCAATTTGAGAGGAACAATGTATGACACTTGGTTCCACGACCTGCAGATCGAACTGTTATAGGAACCAGGTGGGTATTCAAGAACAAACGTGATGAGTTTGGAAACACAACAAGGAAAAAAGCAAGGCTAGTAGTTCAAGGCTACAATCAGGAAAAAGGGATTGACTATGATGAAACTTTTACTCCAGTTGCTTTAATGGAGGCAATCACAATTCTTATTGCCTTTGCATCACATATGGAATTCAAACTGTTCCAAATGTATATCAAAAGTGCATTTCTAAATGGTTTTCTAAAAGAAGAGGTCTTCGTCAAGCAACCACCTGGATTTGAGAATCATGAGCATCCTAAGCACGTCTTTAAACTTGACAAGGCTTTGTATGGGCTGAAGCAAGCTCCTTGTGCTTGGTATGAAAGGTTGTCAAAATTTCTTCTAGTATGTATCAGAATATGTGGCGGCTGCCTCGTGCTGTGCTCAACTGTTGTGGATTAAGTAACAGCTGGAAGACTTTGGTATTTTTTCTGATTGTGTGCCCTTACTATGTGACAATACCGGTGCTCTCAACATGGCCAAGAATCCAGTGCAACATAAGAGAACAAAGCACATAGATGTGCGACACCATTTTCTCAGAGAGAATGTTGAAAAAGGGCTCATCTGTATGATATTTTGCAGCATAGAAGATCAAATTGCAGACATATTCACCAAAGCACTGAGCAGCGAGCACTTTAAAGGGAATCACTTGGCACTAGGGTTGATGAAACCAAGATGAGGACCTGGTCCCTCGATGATTGGCTACGAAATAAATGTACATGTAAAATAGCTAAAAAGTATTTTCTGGCAAAGTCTAACTCATCTCTATACCGTTACAGGTACACACGCATGACGATTATAGAGCAAACAAGCAGCTAATGCATTGCACGTTGGTCAAAGGATGCGGCTTACATTTGCAAAGTCTGTCAGGGAACCTGGTTCCCTCGACACAGGTTAGTAGTTTCTCTGTACTCTCATGCACAATTTTTTAAACGGTTGAAACGGTGCCACGTCATTACATTGTCATTTTATTTTCTTTCCCGATTTGTGAACCCAAACGTCTTGCCCGTTATGAAGCGACCCGACTACCCAAATTTCCACCTATTCCTAACCGGTCCCTCACTCCTCTTAAATACATCCATTCACAATCATTTTCACCACTGTTCACATCAAAAAATCCAAAATTCCTCTTTTCCCTTCTTCAAACCAAACTCTCTTCTTCAACTCACTACACTCTACCATGTCTGAAAACCAGGAAACACAAAATGTTCCAAGTGTCATCCCCACTATGTCCTCACCCATTGAAGCGTCAGTGATGGAGCCCACACTCTCCACTCCGACCAGTCCAAACCCTAAGACAGAGTCATAACCACCTTCTTCTTCCTCTCCAACCCAATCGAGTATTGGTTCTCATCAGAATCACAAAACTTCAACTCCAAAGAAGTTTGTGGCTGTGACCTCTCCTTTTGCATCGCTGGAAAAAATGGTTGAAGAAGATACTGTAGAAGGAGAAGAAAATCAAGAAATTTCTAGTCTACCAATGGAAGAAAGCTCTGGCAAAGACCAAGATGTGGGTCATATCCATGATGATAGCTCCTGGCCTTGATTCTACAGGTAATACTCCTCCTACTTTTGGGTTTACCATGGGGTTACAAGACCAAGAGGCCATAGAAAATATGTTGTCAATAGCTGCTGAGGGAAATGTTATTGGTGATGGTGAATGTGTGTCTGAGTCTCAAGGGGAAGAAAATAGTACACTAGTGGAGAATAGGGAACTGGTGCCTGTTGAAACATCAGTACCAGACAGTACTACTGAGGCACCAACTGAGGGACTTGATCCCTCCACCCAAGAGGAGCCAACCCTTGGTTCCTCTCAAGCACCCCAGGTCAGTACTGATCCTGCTCCCTCTCCTCACTTCTATGCTGAACCTTTGTCCATAGTTGTTCCTGAAATGAGATCTTTATCTGAGGAGGAGAATGAGGACAGTGAAGATGATTATGATAATGTGGCTATTGCCAGTTTCATTAGGGATAGGAGTAGATAGGCTACATCTCAAGAGCCAACTCCTAAAAGACTTACCACTAGGTTGCAAAAGAAGGAAGCACTTGAGTCAGTTATTAGGAAAAGCAAAGAAGAACAAAAGAGGAGAAAATTGGTAAAGGATGGAAAAATTGTGAATGAGAAAGTAGTGCCTATTATCAATGTTGATGATGAGGCAAATGAAGAACCTAGTTCCTTAAATCGCAAGTTCTCACAGAAGCACACTATTCCAAAGTCCAAAAGGGAGTCATCTGTGAGTACGGAGAGTTTGAACAAAGTTGAAGGTAATAACTCTAGTGAAAAGGTAGTTGAGAAATCTGGAGAAAAAAATGACAGAGAAGAGGATGTCTGAGAAATCTGCTGAGAAAAGAAAGAGTGGTTGCAAATCAGTGAAAAGGAAGGCCGATGCCAGTGAGGAACCTGGTTCCTCCCAAAAGACCAAGGTTGGTGATACTAAGGATGCTGGCAAGGAAACATTGAAAAACCAAAAGGTGTTGTGGGGCCGTACATTTGCCCCTGATATTCTGGATGTGGTCGGAATGCGCCAATTGGTGGAGATCTGTGAATTCCAATAGTGGACACATCTGTTCAGAAGTATCAGTCCCAAAGTTTATGAGGAAGAGGTGCGCAGCTTTTATGCCGACTTCTTTACAGTTGGGGATGATCATATTTGTATGATGGTGAATGGTGTTGATTTTGTGATGGACTCTTATGTGCTGGGAACTATTTTGGGAGTGCCTGCTGAGGGTTTGTCTTCTTTTCAGGGATCCTTCTCTTCGAACTTTAGAAATGCTATCTTGAAGGATAAGGCAATTCAACAAGGGGAACTGGTACACAAGAAGGCCCTTCTTCTAGTGTACCAACTGCTGTTTAAATTGGTGAACAAGGTTTTGCTCCCTCGTGCAGAAAGAAGGTCTATTACATCTCGAGCAGACCTGGTTCTCATGGAAGCGCTGGATGGATACACAACTATAAACCTGCCTGGCATCATGATAGAGCACATGCCAAAGGTGGCAGAGTTCAAGGATAGTAATCATGGGCTGCCTTACAGGTTCCTCCTCACTAAGGCCTTTGAGTTCTTCAAAGTCCCTTTGGGAAAAGCTAAAGTGGGTACTCGTAAGCAAACCTTCTCCAAGATCACCCTCGAGGAATGTGCATACATTGATAAGAGTGGAGGGGTTGGCAACACTTCTACTATCTCCCAGTTGATCAATGCTCAAAACAGTGCCACTGATGAGATAAGGAATCTGAAGGCAAGGAATGCCATTCTTGAGGGTCAGCTAAGTCAGCTTCAGGAGGCACCTGGTTCCAGCAGCTCTCAAAGCACAGAGGTTGCCCGTCTGACCAAAGAAAATGCCGACCTCAAGAAACAGGCTGAGGACCTAAAGGAGAAACTGTTCAATGAGAAGATGTCAGCTAATGCTCGAATGTACATCATTCTTAATACCCTTGCCTCTTCATCTGGGCCTTCCCCTTCCAGTGCTCCCTAAAAAGTGTTCCCTTTCCAGTGTCAAGTTCTTAGTGTCTGTCCTCTGTTTTAAGTTCTGATGATGTTTATGACTGGTACTTTTGTTTTGTTATTTTTATTTTGTGGTTGTGTTGGTAACAATGGAACTGCTCCCTGCTTAATATCCAAATATTAATGAAAGCTTCCTTCTTTTTCTATGTATGCCTTGCTCTTATGTTCTGGTTTTAGCCATGTTTGTGTGTACACATGTGGCATGAGTTAACCAAACTAGACTTCTTTTTACTCATTGCTTGTTACCCGTCTTTTTATGATGCCAAAAGGGAAAAAAATAATTGAGGGGGAACAGATTCAGGGGGAATACAAGATATGTGTATGTAATTCTGGTTCTTAGGGAGAACTTCAATTATAAGTTTGTCATCATCAAAAAAGGGGAAATTGATAGGTCATATGTACCCTTGTTATGTTTTGATGATCTAACAAACTTAATGATAAGAACCAGATAAGGAACTTGATATATATCCTCAAGTACGTGAGAATAACAAGTCTCAAGCTGGAGACGTAAATCAACTCTTCAGAAGTCAAAGAAACAACAAGGGGAACAAATGGACACCAATTCCCCTGGTGACTGTACTGGTCAACTCTCCAACAGCTGTAAAGTTGCTGCCTGCACACGCAAAAGTATAAAACAGTGCAGCAGTCAACTTCATTGGGAATGCTCCTGTACCAAACATGCTTGCATCATTCAAGTGATGTCACCAATGTTATATTAACATTAAACCAAAGGCAAAACATTACTTGAACATTTTGAAGAATCCATCAAGCACTCTCTCAAGTGATCAATCAATCTGGCAAGCGATTCTCAAGGGCATCAAGAAAAAAGAACAACATAACAACGGACCAATTCCCTGTATTGAGTTATAACATGTCCTTAGTTGTGTTGCACCTTTGTTAAAGTTCTTTACTTGTAATTCTTACTTAGCTTAGTTAGAAGCATTGTGTAGGAAACCTTTGTAAATCATAAACCCTTGTGTTTGTGTCTAGGCTAGAGTTAGTCGAGTTGTAAGTCTTTGTAATAGAGTTATTACAAAGTGGCTTGTAATAGAGTTGTTACAAGTTAGTGATGGATTAAGAGGTTAATTCCTAGGTTACAATAGGTGTAATCTAAAGTTTGCTCAGTAGTAAAGTTGAAATCCTACAAAGGTAGGTCGTGGTTTTTAATCCCGTGAGCTGGGAGTTTTCCACGCAAAACTTCATTGTGTCATTTACTTACTGCAGTGTGCGTGTGTTCTGTGGGAACTAATAGAGAACCTGATTCTCTATAAAGTTTGGTGGACCCTTAGATTCTATCAATATATATTGAGCAAATCTATAAAATTAAGGGCAAAGATCACTTTTAGCCCACGACCGGAACTATTTACATCAGGTAGCTGCAAAAGTGTATAAAATTTATATATTTTTGTATATAACATACAGAAATATGTATATATACAAAAAATATATATTTTTCAGCTATTATTTTGAGAGCGGCTATACATCGTTATTTTTCCTAAAATTAAACGGGCTATCTTATATTCTCTTCTACTTTAAATGGTTAAGTTTGGGATAGAAATCTGTAACATGACTTTGAGTTCATTGAAGTCAAGTTTTCTCACTTAAAAACAATATGCATATGAAGAAAAATTAAGTGTAGAGAGAGTAAGAGAAATGATCACTATATAGAGATGAAGAAGTGTGAACAGATCTCCATTCTTCAAAATCCTGCAGCCGTATAACGTATGAATCAATCTATAAGTAAGTAAATGGCTAAAATAAAGTTACGACCATTAGTCGGCGAGGTTTGTAGTCATATGTTTACTACATCTGCCACCAACCCAATGTACAAATATTCCAGCATCACCATTTCTAGTAGAGCCAAACTACAAATCATCTTCAAATTTGTGATCTGTTTATCTTTTTGTCATTTCTTCAACACTTTCAACAATGGGGTCTTTTTCTTTCCTCAGCATTGTCTTGAATCGCCCATTACTACTCTATAAATTGAGCCATAAACTTTCACTGCTTCTTTACTTCACTTCCTCTTTATTAATAATTTCTCTCTTTCCTACATATAAAGCAGTGCTCAAAAATGAAGAAGGGTTGTTCTTTGGTTGCAGTGATGTTGGTGGTGGTCCTTATTGGTGACCAATTGGGGGCGAGTGAGGCAGTGACATGCAGCGCCACACAGCTGAGCCCGTGCTTGGGGGCGATCACATCAGGGACGCCCCCATCACAGGCATGTTGCGCTAGGCTGAGGGGCCAGCAGCCTTGCCTTTGTGGATATATGAGGGATCCTAACCTTAGGCAGTATGTCAACTCTCCTAATGCCAGGAAAGTTGCTAGCTCCTGCGGAGTTAGCATTCCCAGTTGTTAATTAGGTCTTATGTATACCAACATTTTAATTACTTGTTGTGTAGCTTCTACTATGGGAATAAAACTTCAATGGCACCTATAGCCTATAATAAAAATGGTTGTAATCCATCTTATGTAATTATAACCACGTTACTTTTATTTCATTTTGTTTGTATTATTGATATGAATCTTGTTTTAGCGCTACTTGGTCTAATGGTTGCATCAATTTAGGGAACGACTATGATTAACACCTTATAGCAATTGATTGATTATTTTGTCGAATTTGTTTTGCCGTATGAAAGATACTTCAGCTTTAACCAATAATCATAGCCAACAACAGACAAAACAGTATATATTAATTAGATAAATTGATGAGTAACACAGAGGATCATAAAAGGAGATTTATCAAGGAAATTAGTGAATTTCAAGGTAACTTGAATTACAACTTTCCTGCATTTGATACGGATAACTTCTGTTTTCCGCCGAACCACATTCTTGACCTCTTATGAAACTACGAACACAAGTAGATAGGGGGTTAGATGGAGAGAGGATCGGTTGGGCCTACCTTTTTAATGAATTTCCGGCAGCTTAGTGCCGTCAAGTTGGGGCATCATTTCTTTTTCGTATCACAACAGATTTCCCTAGATTGAAATCTACTATGGTATGTAAAACTTAAGATTATTGCTAAAAATTCGTAATGGGTCTTTGATGATTCCATAATTATGCGAGGTAAAAACTTATCCGCACTTGGTGTTTGCCTCCGACAAATAAATAAATAATAATTGTCACTTTATTTAACTACAATTATTAGTACTTAACCATAGTTAGCTATCATATGTTTTGCCACATGATCTTAAATAATAATAATAATATAAATTATCCTTAATAACCTTGTTATACCCTTGTTCTCTTAACGGCAAATAGATCGATTGAAAATGGTGATACTTTTTTATCAATTCTTGTTGCCAAGATACTCCAATAATTCTTGTGGAGTGATAAAAAGTCAAGAAAACTATTTCGTCTTACCATTTACAAATTGACATTTTTATAATAAAATCATCTATTAGTTCTTGTTGCCACGATTTTCCAATTATTACACTGTTGATCACATGATTTTTACTTATTAGTTCTCCTATTCTGCTCAAACTAAATGTTGTCCAACCATCGAAACACAACACACGCAAATACAAAAGTTGCAAAAAAAGTGAAGCTTTATTCCACCAAAAAGACTCTCAATTAGTTCACTGAGCAGGTTCAGCGCATTTTATTGGTTGTAGGTGGTTGGAGTAATAATATTGCAACCTTACATTTGATAAAACAACTTTTCCAAGCAGATTACAGGAAATAAGATAAAGATGATGACGGCAGCCCTAAAACTTTGTAAGTAGTTATGTTATGATTCTATTGTGTTTTTTTAAAAATATTTATTTATTGAATATACTACTCCTACTAGACGTTAATATTATCTCATAGTTAACTTAACTAAATTTGATGTGAACATCCGATGCGGGTAAGTTTTTACCATTATGTAAAGTTCCGTTTACTTGATGGGCCCAATACTAAACGAATCTTTGAGCAGCCACACGGATGAAATTCAAAAATAGCAAGATCTAAAAGTGTTAATTGAAAAACAACAACATTTTCAAAAGTAATCGAAATTTAGCCATTTTTCATGTAAAGATAAATCTGAACGAAAATACTGTTCAAAATACGAAAAATATTCCAACATAATATACTGATACATCATAATATGCTGGAAGTTTATACACAGGTGCACCAATCTCTAGTATATTATGCTGGAACATTCCGTGTTGCCGCAAAATAATGGATATTTTTCAATAACTTTGCAAACGTTGACTATTTTTTAATTACCAGTTCAAAAAACTGACTACCCCGCGCTATTTTCACCAGCCACACACTTGGTCTTGGTTGCTGTAGCTGTTGGTACTGGATTGGAGTTACCAGCCCTACAAACCACTTGGGCCTGGAATCCATAAAGCACAAGGCACTTGTTTTAAATCAATTTTACCGTAATAAAAAGAAGACAGAGAATGAGGTAAGTCTAAGTAGTTTTGAAGTTGAAAATTTTTTTGGAGGGAAACAAAAAATTTGAAATTATTTTCTTTACTAATGCACTTTGTCCCTTATCGAAAAATAAAAAGAAAATTTTGTGCTTATATAGAGAAGCACATTTTCCAGCTCTTAGATAGTTAAGAAGTAGTGCTTTGTGCCGTCGTTGCTGTCGCTCGCTCGGCTCCGGTCAATATTTTGACCAAATTTATTTCCCGTTTTTCGTTATATAATTTCTTTTTCGTGGAAATTTAATTTAAAATTTGCGGTTTCCAACGGGCAATTTTGCGACTAATAGAATTTTAATTCTGGCAAACAAACACAATTTCAAGCGAACATGTATCTTGGCACCTGTTGAAACCCCAATCGTTACATAGGAGTAGCCTCATTTTTCACCACCGAAAATCTGCAAAATCTCCCTTCATCTTATGTATTTCTGCATTATTACTTTCAAAGCAAAACGTAAGCATAAGTGTGGTTTACTGGAGTTTGATGAGTTCGACGAAGTTCTGTAATTTTCATTGCCGGTATTACAGAATAGTTATTCCGTTTTATCCGGAGAGGGATTAATCGAATATTCTTGGGCAACAGTGAGGGAATTAAATCCTTAAGGAAACACAATTTTCTGTTGGGCTCAGAACTTCTATTTATTCTATTTCTATTCTGTTTTCGCTTCTGTTTGTTTTATTTTTTGCAGAAATTATTTTCGAACATAGGTTTATAACAAGCTTAAGGAATTTAATTTTTATATTTTGTATTCATCTTACTTTCTGCTTTGGGAGACTAAAATCCTAGCAATTTTCTACTCCCGTTTTGAAGATTAAAATCTTCGAATTTTCTACTCCAGTTTGAGATTAAAGCCTTTGTGACTTTCTACTCAATCCGAGATTAAAATCCTTGTGATTTTCTACTAGGTTATTTGTATTCGGTTTGAAGATATAAAAACTTCACTGACTTACTATTTCTGATTGTGTCAATTTCTTTTACAGAAAAATGACAACAAGTGCGAAACAACAAAATGATTTTGTTGGGACTACTACTGTTGCAATAGCTACTGTGTTTTCAAGTCGCACAACGCCTGCACCGGCGATGGCTCGGGCATAAAAGCCCGAAAAGTTTTTTGACGTGGACTTTAAGCGTTGGCAGCATAAATTATTCTTCTACCTGACCACACTCAGCGCTTTATCAGCAAAAACATTCCAAATTCTGGGAGAAGAAACTCCTGAAAATAAGCAATTTGTAGTCACAGAGGCATGGAAGCTTTATGACATCTTATGCAAAAATTATATTTTAAGTTGCTTGGAAGACAAGTTGTACAATGTTTATAGAGTCATAAAAACACCAAGAGAGTTGTGGAATACTCTTGAAAAGAAGTACAAAATTGAAGATGCCGGACTTACGAAGTTTGTGGCCGCCAAATTATTGGATTTCAAAATTGTTGATGGCAAATCTGTCATAACGCAAGTCTGAAATTGCAAGTGATTGTTTATGACCTCCTTACTGATGGTATAAATCGATTCAATATTTTTATTCAAGATATTGATTATTTTACTAATTATAAATTTTTGATTGAAGGTATGATCATAAACGAAGTTTTAAGTTACGACATTTATTGAAAAGCTGCCTCCATTGTGGAAGCACTTTAAGAATTACTTGAAATATAAGGACAAGGAGATGACGCTTGAAAAACTTATTGTTCGTTTATGGATTGAAGAGGACAAGAAGGCTTCTGAGAAGAAGTCTCGTGGTAACTCAACATTAACGGAAGCAAATATTGTTGACGAGGCGTCTACAAGCAACAGAAAGAGAAAGAAGCCATTTGGTCCAAAGAATTACCCGAGAAAGAAGAAGTTCAAAGGTAATTATCACAATTGTGGAAAGGTTGGACATAAGTCTGTGGATTGGCGTGCACCGAAGAAGGAAAAGAAGTAGAATCAAGCAAACATGATTGAAAAAAAATGATGAAATGGAGGACTTATGTGCCATGTTATCTTAATGCACCTTGGTAGGAAATACCAAGGAGTGGTGGATTGATTCTGGAGCCACTCGCCATGTTTGTGCTAACAAAGAGTTATTTGCCTCTTATGTTCCCGTAGGGCCCGGCGAGACTATCCTTATGGGAAACTCCACAACAACAAAAATTGAAGGAGTTGGGAAGATATCTTTGAAGATGACTTCGGGCAAAGTTGTGACTCTAAATAATGTTCTTCATGTTCCTGAAATTCGCAATAATTCGGTCTCTGCTGGACTTCTTATCAAGAATGGTTTTAAATGTGTATTTATTTCTGAAAAAAGTTGTAATACGTAAGAATGATGTGTATGTAGGAAAAAGTTACCTCACTGATGGCCTTTTCAAGTTGAATGTAGTAGTTATTGACATCAATAAAGTTCAAGATTCTTCTTACTTACTTGAGTCAAATAATTTATGGCATACACATTTAGGTCACGTCAACTTGAAAACTATACGAAAAATGGTTAACTTGGAAGTATTGCCTAAATTTGAAATGCCAAATATGTGTGGGATCTAAGTGTTACGAGCCGACCAATCTTTTTGAGAATTAGCCTCCCATTCGGCGACTAAAGGTCTCAAGCAGCTTCGTATTATGTATTATGACTTTCGTGTGTGGTCGAGTCTGATTTTCAGATGATTCAGAATTAGTTGGAAGAATGAATTTCATGATTTGAAGTTTTAAGTTGGAAAATTGTGAAAATATATGAGGTTAAATTTGAGGATTTGAGGGCCGAGTTATGATCGGAATTTAGTAATTTTGGTATGGTTAGACTCGTCGTTGAATGGGGGTTTGGATTTCATAACTTTTGTAAATATCAAAATGTGGGTCCTACGTTGACTTTTCGAGTTGACTTTTTTATTTCTTTGCAAATATCTTTAATTTTATTATTTGAATTAGTTTCCTATGGTTATAATGATAGAATGAAATTGTTTTGTCTAGATTCGAGCCATTCAGAGTTGGATAATCGAGGAAAAGTCCTACTAGTGTTGTTGGAGGATGTGAGGCCCCTAGAATTTCCTATTAGCCCGAGGCCATAAGCACGCACAAGTCACTTAAGTGTCGTCTTGCCTTCCACGAGAGGTTAAGGACTGGAACAACTTAGATGATCATGATATTAAGTGTAGGAGGTGTATGGGATGTTGTTAGGGTCTAAGGAGATCCCTAGAACTAAGCCAAGTTGAGAGCTATACAATGGGCTAAAATTTCAAATAAATTCGCACAAGATCCGATTTCAAACGCATGAAACTACCAAACTATAAAGACTTAGGTGGTTTGAGGATAGTTTCCAACGCATCAAACTGTTTGTCATTTGGATATGTATACAGAAGGTTATGGCTATTTTACCGGACCTATGCCATATGGGCGCCCAGTTGCGTGGCCGCACATAGAAGAGAGGTTTCTGCCTTGTGTGCACGGCAAGATGTGCGATCACTTGCCCAGGTGTGCGGCTGTGCATGTAAGAGCCTTATAAATATCCCCAAGGCAAGGGATAGAGAGTGACTAAGTCCTTTCTTTAAGACTAGGTCTTTCTCTCCATCATCCATCCGGCCAAGGTTTCCAATAGACACCTAAGGTGAGTTTTTTAGTGTGTTTTTATGATGATTTCACTTCTCAATCACAAGTTAAAACAAGTTTTTGATTGGATTCCTAGGATTTCTTCAAAAATCTCAAGAATACCCTAAAAGTTGTCTTTCAAGATTTGGTCTACAAGAGGTATGTCTACCATCTCTAACTAATTCATGGTGATTATTTATGTACGGAATATGTGTTAGGACTTATGGGATGGTGATTGGAAGCAATAAGTGCCCAACCTAGGTGCGTTAATATTGTAGAGATTATAAAATGAATTAATTGATAAGATTTGTGGGTTGGGAGTGAATTGTTGGGCATACATGTGCTAAAGGAAGTTGTGGATGGCCTAGTGATGATTGTGAGGTGAATACTTTGCGTGGAAGGTGGTTGTTAGGTGAAGAAATTCCATTGAAGGAGGTTGTAGAAAAATATGCATATTAGATGTTTGTTAAAATGTCTAAATGACTTAGAATATAGAAATCTTGCTAATATTGGTGCAATTGTATTGCATTGTCATAGATTGAAATTTGTTTGGTGTGGTGGACCATCGTAGTATTATTAAGGGGCAAATTTCAGATTTGAGCTATCGGAGGTGGTTTCACTCGCGAAGATCATTTAAAGTATCGGATTAGCTTCTGATTCAACTCCCAGACAACCAAGGAAGTATGCGCGAAGATAGGGTTAGCCCCTGCGGCAAGCATTATCCGGGAATGATTATCCAGGAACTGGAAGATTTCCAGATTTGGGAGTGTTAACGCCGAGTGTCGCGCGGGCCTTCATTCTTGAAAGGGCTAAAACCCAAGAAATGGGTCAAAAAAATGGAAAGATCGGAACATGGGAATAGATCTGATACCAATACGGACTACCTATTTCAATTGTTGTGCTTTCTGAAATTGCATACCTATACAAGGGTTCAAGTTTCGATCGATATTTGCTGATCGATGAAGATCTTTATTCTTAAAAGAAAGGGCAAGCACCGAAACACAGGAATGATCAAAGAGAGTCACATTTAGAATTGCACAAAAAAGACTATTTATCTCAGAGAGGTTTGAAGAAAATTTTGGGAAAACGTTCGAACCACTGACACAAGGATTTTCAGTCCTTTGCTCTAACCAGCTGAGCTACCTGAACCACTTTCCTAAAGTCTGTTTTCTTCATCGAATAGTGAATGTGGTACGAGGTGTATAACCATTACCCTTTCCTTTAGTCATGAAAGGGCTATTTCCAAGTAAGTATCTTGCCTAACCTTGTGTGGGAGAATTACATGTACATTCTTTACTTGCCGAGGTTGCTCTTATATGCTTATTTGGAATTATGACCACTTTGACAATTTTGTGAAAACTTTTATTGTTAAGTTGCCCTTTTGTGGAAACACTTTCATAATTGACTTTTAACTGTAATTAATTAAATGAGAATTGTAAGTTATAAATAGGCATTAATTTGTTTACTTGAGGTTGTGATTAAAGGAGATGTTGTTTCTTACTGAGTTACCTTTCCGTTCATGTTATGTTATTGAGACTTTGTGTGCATTATGGTTGAGCCGTGGGCTCCTTATTGTGAAGAATACTGTTATTGTTGATTTCTTTGGCAAGTGCTAATATGTGGGCACTTGATGTGTGGTTTGTGATATGTTGTGATACTGATACGCATGCGGTGGTATAAGGTCTGGGTGTTGAAACGCGTGCGGAGAAATAAGCTAGGCTTGATATGTGTGGCAAGTAGGGGAATTACTAGAAGCCATGCGGTGTGATAAGGTGGGCTAAAATGCGCGATGATATTTCAGGAAAAATAATTTTTAAAACTAAATGTGAAGGCTCCCACGCTGATATAAGGAAATATTGTGAATTTATTTATGATTTGGGACTACGAGGAGGTACCTCAGGAGTTCCCTTGTTGATATTTCTCTTTTGGTGCACTTGTGTTTGGTTGTTTTGTTCCGTGTTATAATATCCCTTTTTTTCTTCTGTGATGTGTTAAACTGCCTTAGTTCGGTGTATTTCTTTAATCGTCTCATTCCTATTGTTATCATTATTTTTGTTGTTGTACTCAGTTGTTGTTGTTGTACTCAGTGTTGTTGAGCCGAAGGTTTGGTGTGGTTGTGGTATTGAAATTATTTTTAAGAAATGTGTGTTCATTGTGTTTGTTATACATTTTGAGTAACTTGGCTTGTTTTTTCGATGAACTATTTGATGTACTTGACTTCTCTTGTTGATTTGGGCTGCAATTGTACACCTGCACATGCATATACTGTAACATACTACTTATACTAGCTTATGAGTACGAAACTTGGCATTTATTGATTATGTCCATGTACTATGGTATTATCCGTTTCATGTTGAGATTGTGAGCCAGCAAAAATGTTGGGCGGATGATATTATTGGCACGTGAGTTTTTTGTGCAGATTCACATATTGATATTATTGGCACGTTAGTTATTCGTGCAGCATGTGAGTTGTCTGTGCAGATCCACATATTAAAGTTATTGGCACATGAGTTGTCCGTACAAATCCATATATTGCCATTATTAGCATGTTAGTATCCGTGCAACATGTGTGTTGTCCGTGTGGATCCACTTATTGATATTATTAGCACGTGCATTGTCTGTGAGATTATAATTTAAGATGTGGGCACGAGGTGCCGTGAGTATATGATGGTAGGTTGAGACCCGTGATTTATTTTTATAAGAAGAGGTTCCACGGAGAGACTTTATTGTAAAAAACACTTGTGATTGACAACTTGATTAGTTGATTGTCCTTTGTTCTTTATCTGGTTTTACTTATGTTTTCCCGGTATTCTTATTGCTTTACTTTTTATATGCACATGTTGAAATTGTTGCTACTTACTGTATTCATGCCTTCCATTATTAGTTGTATATTGTTATACTGCATAGGATAATTGATTAGTGAGTGTCTTGACAGTACCTCGTCACTACTCCACCGAGTTTAGTCTTGATACTTATTGGGTACCGACCGTGGTTTACTCGTACTATACTTCTACACATTTTTGTGCAGAGCTTGGTATTGGAGATATTGGACTCGGGCATGGTTGGATTGTTGATCGCAAGGGTTCAAGGTAGAGTTACTTGGTCATCGTAGTCCCTTGGAGTCTTTCCGTATATTGTACTATCAGCTATTATTTGAACAGTATTGTATTTTGATCCTTGAGATCCTTCCATGTATTCAGTTAGAGTTCGTGACTCAATATTACCAGTCTTATGAGGTTGTTATAATTGTTTCCGCTTTTGGTTTCGGTACATGTGTTAAACTCTATTTCAAATTATCATTGTGAAAAAAATGGCTTAAAAATTTGTTATAGTAATCGGCTTACCTAGTCTTAGAGACTAAGTGCCATCAGGACGCCTGTGGTGGGATTTCGGTTCGTGAGAAGCTGGTATCAGAGTTCCAGGTTCATAGGTTTTACGAGTCACAAACGAGTTTAATAGAGTCTTGCATATTGGTACGGAGACGCCTGTAATTATCTTCGAGAGGCTACAAAACTATTAGGAAAATTTTCACTTCTTTCATTTATGTCATGCGAATTTGTTGATTTCAGAGTTGAGCATTTGTATCTCTATTCTATCACATATGGTGAGGACACGCGCTACCGGATCACTTGAGCAGATACCTGCTCACCCTACTAAATCTGCGAGAGGCCAGGCTGAGGTAGAGGCCAAGGAAGGGCATGTGTCGCAGGTAAAGCACCTGTTAGAGTAGTAGTTGAGGAGCCGCCAGTAGCTCCGGTTGGGGGAAAGTTACCGGAAGCACCTGTTGTTAACCCCGGACATTAGGAGACTTTAGCACAGCTCCTGATCATGTTTGGTGCATTGGCTCAGGTAGGATTGATCTCTATTTCACCAATTACTTCGCAAATTAGGGAGGAGCCCATACTCCTACCGCCCGTACTCTAGAGCAGCGGGTTCATATTGGTTAGGTTTCGGTTGTAGTGCCGGTACAGCCTGAGATCAGGCCAGGGGAATAAGAAGAGGAGCAAAAGAGGCTTGAGAGGTTAAAAAGGTGTGGTATACCTACTTCCAGTGGCACAATTACCTAGGATGCTCAGGGATTTCTAGAAAAGTGTTACCGTATTCTCCGCACATTAGGTATTGTGGAAGTGAGGAGTTGCCTTTACTACATTTCAGTTGTGAGGAGCAACGTATCAATGGTGGCAAGTTTATGAAGAGTATAGACCAGCTGATGAAACTACCCACTTGGGCTCAGTTTTCAGAGATGTTTTTAGGGAGTTTATTCCCCAGACCCTCTGGGATGCGTGGTGTACAGAGTTTGAAGGCTTGCATCAGGGCACCATGACTGTGTCAGAATATGCCATCAGGTTTAATGAGTTAGCCCATCATGCACCTACTTTGGCACCTACCGTCAGAGAGCGAGCCCACAGATTCATTGAAGGACTCAGTTATGATCTTAGATTCTATATGGCTCGGGCAGACTGATACTCCATTTTAGCAAGTAGTGGAAATTGCTAGGATGTTAGAACGTGTTTGAGATGAGTAAAAGGAGACTAAGGAGACCAAGAGATCTCGAGGTTATGGAGGATTCAGTGGATTCTATTCTGCAGCTATGACTCATTATGGCGGAGGCTCGGGAAGTCGGCCAACCTAGTCCGCACGTCAAACTACTCGTGGTGCTCCAGTTAGTCAGGGTATTCAGATGGGGCAGTCATATTTTAGTGCACCACCGGCATGAGGTTCTTACGGTGGTTATTCTAGTTATTCGGCACAGACTCAGTACGAGCAAGCGCACCCATAGAGGGGTTGTTATAAGTGTAGTGATGCTATAAACATCATGAGGGATTGTCCTAGACTTGGGAGAGGCAGATTTCATCAGAACACTCAGGCTACGGGCCCTATTTTAGTTACTACTCCACCTGCACAACCAGTTAGGGGTGGAGGTCAGGCGGGTAGAGGGCGCCCTAGAGGGGGATATCTGGCACGTTGATATATTTGATATGGTATGGCTGAGGCCGTTACACCAAATGGTGTTGTTACAGATATGATATTGATTTGTTATAGAGGAGCACTACTCTTATTTTGATTAAGTTCTGATTATCGAGGTAAGACCTCCTATCATGCTCCACATATGGTGAATTTGTGATTTCTGTACACCACTAATATGTCTATTCCTGTTGGAAGATTATATGGTGTTAGTCTGTGTCTATCGTTTTGTTTCTGTTCACTACTGAGAGCTGTGAGGCTAGAAGTGACTTTTTATTACTTAGTACAATGATTTTGATGTGATTTCTAGGTAGTTTTGTTGCAACTTGTGATTTAAATGCCTACCAGTATGGGGGGGCTCACTATGTATTATGGTTTTGTTAACAAAATATTTTTTTAAAAAGAAGAAGGTTTCGTTTGGCATGATATGTATATTACTTGTGATATAGAATGGAGGATGGGATCCTCGAGTTCTATGTGGTTTGATATGTTTGAACCGGGCTACGTGTCGCGGTGGAAGTTATATCTGGATGAAACCCTTGTAGGTAATCCATGTGTTTTAAATTCTCCATTGTGAAATTTATTTGTATTATAACACTGATAGTGAGTTATGCATGTTTGGCTTATTTGATAGATCTTTTATGTGTTTCTCTGTGCATATTTAGCCATATATGTGTTGTATTTATTGGGTTTTTAGCTTACGAGGTGTGTTCCCAGGTGGCGTTAAATGTGACTTGCTGATCCGGGTAAATGGTTTTGAGGTCTTCTTGTTTCTTACATTGTCGTCGGGGTTGTGAAGGTTTAGAACGAGGTTCTAACTGATATGAGGCTAATTGCCGGTGCTGTGTTTGATTATGAACATCCATTGTGGCTAGAGTTATTGTTATGGGCCTATGCATGATGTGTTACATTGTGTGGTTGTACCGTGTGAGTGTAGGCATGAGTTGTTATAGCTGGTTGAGGTTGATACCGTGTGTTGATGTGGAAATTGGGTCTTTTGGAAATGATTGGATGGTGAGAAATTTGGTTCTAATGTTTACTAGTGTGAATGGGAGAAATAATCTACAACTGAGATAGTGTTATCGGACTTATGACGATTAGGGTGACGTGGGATCACCCGCGAGTATATGTATGATAAGTACATTTAGTTATTGATGAACTCGGAAAGGTACCTGGCACGTTAGAGGACAAACGTTTGTTTAAGAGGGGGAGAATGTAAATGACCCAACTAGTTGTTTTGTGAATTAGCATCCCGTTTGGCGATTTAAGGCCTCGAGCAACTTCATATTATATATTATGACTTGCGTGTGTGATCGATTTTTATTTTCGGATGATTCGGAATTAGTTGGAAGAATGATCTTCATGATTTGAAGTTTTAAGTTGGAAAATTGTGAAAACCCCTAAGGTTAAATTTGAGGATTTGAGAGCCAAGTTGTGATCAGAATTTAGTAATTTTGGTATGGTTAGACTCGTCGTCGAATGGGGGTTTGGATTTCGTAACTTTTGTAAATTTTGAGACGTGGGCCCCGCGTTGACTTTTTATTTCTTTGCAAAAATCGTAAATTTTATTGTTTGAATTAGTTTCCTATGGTTATAATGATAGAATGAAATTGTTTTTGCTAGATTTGAGCCATTCGGAGTTGGATAATCGTGGAAAAGGCCTACTAGTGTTGTTGGAAGATGTTAGGCCCCTCGAATTTCCTATTAGTCCGAGGCCATAAGCACGTTCACAAGTCGCTTAAGTGTCATCTTGACTTCCAAGAGAGGTTAAGGACTGGAACAACTTAGATGATCATGACATTAAGTGTAGGAGGTGTATTGGATGTTGTTAGGGTGTAAGGAGATCTCTAAAACTAAGCCAAGTTGAGAGTTATGCAATGGGCTAAAATTTAAAATAAATTTGCACAAGATCCGATTTTAAACGTATGAAACTACCAAACTATAAGGACTTAGGTGGTGATATACCTATCAAATTAAATCCCTTTGAGTCTAGTTTCCAATGCATCAAACCGTTTGGCATTTGGATATATATATATATATATATATATATATATATACACACACACACACACACACACACGCGCGCGCACACGCACACACACACACACACAGAGAAAGTTATGGCCATTTTACCAGACATATGCCATATGCGCGCCCGCTCACAGAAGAGGGGTTTCTACCTTGTGTGCGCAGAAAAATGCGCGGTCACTTGACCAAGTGCACGGCCGCACACATAGGAGCCCTATTAATACCCCAAAGGCCGGATATAGAGAGTGGCTAAGTCATTTCTTCAAGACTAGGTCTTTCTCTCCATCATCCATCCGGCCAAGGCTTACAATACACACCTAAGGTGAGTTTTTAAGTGTGTTTTTATGATGATTTCACTTCTCAATCACTAGTTACAACAAGGTTTTGATTGGATTCCATAGGATTTCTTCAAAAGTATCAAGAACACCCTAAAAGTTGTCTTTCAAGATTTGGTCTACAAGAGGTATGTCTACCATCTCTAACTAATTCATGGTGATTATTTATGTACGAAATGTGTTAGGACTTATGGGATGGTGATTGGAAGCAATAAGTGCCCAACCTAGGTATGTTGGTATTGTAGAGATTGTAAAATGAATTAATTGATAAGAGTTTTGGGTTGGGAGTGAATCTATGGGCATACATGTGCTAAAGGAAGTTGTGGATGGCCTAGAGATGATTGTGAGGTGAATCATTTGTGTGGAAGGTGGTTGTTAGGTTAAGAAATTCCATTGAAGGAGGTTTTAGAAAACTCTGCACATTAGATGTTTGATAAAATGTCTAAATGACTTAAAGTATAGAAATCTTACTTAAAGTATATGTTGCTTTGAAATTTGTTTAGTGTAGTGGACCATCGTATTATTATTACAGGGTTAATTTCATATTTGAGCGGTCTGGAGGTGCTTTCACACGCGTAGATCATTTAATGTATCGGATTAGCTTCGCCAAGTAAGTATCTTGCCTAACCTTGTGTGGGAGAATTACCCCTTAGGCATTGAGTCGTATGTGCAATTTGTGTAATGTTAAAGCCGTATACGCGAGGTGATGAGTACGTACTCAGGCTTATATGTGAAATATTTATAGGTTAAAAATATAAGGCATCTTTTATGTATTTAATTAGAAATTGTTGGCACATTGTTATACCTTTATTCGCCATGTTCACTATTACATGCCTTGTTTGAAATTGTAGTTATATGTACATTCTTTTCTTGCTGAATTGCTATTATATGCTTATTTGGAATTATTACCACTTTGACAATTTCGTGAATACTTTTATTGTTAAGTTTCCCTTTTGTGGAAACGCTTTCATAATTGACTTTTAACTACAATTAATTAAATGAGAATTTTAAGTTATGAATAGGCATTAATTTGTTTACTTGAGGTTGTGATTAAAGGAGATGTTGTTTCTTGATGAGTTACCTTTCCGTTCATGTTATTGTTATTGAGAATTTGTGTACATTGTGGTTGAGCCGTGGGCTCCTTATTGTGAAGAATACTGTTATTGTTGATTTCTTTGGCAAGTGATAATATGTGGGCACTTGATGTGCGGTTTGTGATATATTGTGATACTAATACGCATGCGGTGGTATAAGGTCTTGGTGTTGAAACTCATGCGGTGAGATAAGCCGGGCTTGATATTTCGGGAAAAATAATTTTTAAAACTAAATGTGAAGGCTCCCACGCTGATCTAAGGAAATATTGTGAATTTATTTATGATTTGGAACTACGAGGCGGTATCTTGTGAGTTCCCTTGATGATATTTCTCTTTTGGTGCACTTATGTTTGATTGTTTTGTTCCGTGTTATAATATCCCTTTTTTTCTTCTGTGATGCGTTAAACTGCCTTAGTTCGGTGTATTTCTTTAATCATCTCATTCCTATTGTTATCATTTTTGTTGTTGTTGTACTCAGTGTTGTTGAGCCGAAGGCTTGGTATGGTTGTGATATTGAAATTATTTTTAGAAATGTGTGTTCATTGTGCTCGTTGTACATTTTGAGTAACTTGACTTGTTTTTTTCGATGAACTATTTGATGTACTTGACTTTTCTTGTTGATTTGGGATGTAGTAGTATACCTGCACATGCATACACTGTAACATACTACTTATACTAGCTCATGAGTACGAAACTTGACATTTATTGGTTATGTCCATGTACTCTGGTGTTATCCTTTTCATGTTGAGATTGTGATCTTGTGAATATGTCGGGCGGATGATATTATTGGCACGTGAGTTGTTCGTGCAACACGTGAGTTGTCCGTGTAAATCCACATATTGACATTATTGGCACGTGAGTTATCCGTGTAGATCCATATATTGATATTATTGGCACGTGATTTCTTCGTGAGATTATGATTTGATATGTGAGCACGAGATTTCGTGAGTATATGATGGTGGGTTGAGACCCATGATTTATTATTATAAGATGAGGTACCACAGAGAGACTTTGTTGTAAAAAAGAACTTGTGATTGATGACTTGATTAGTTGATTGGCCTTTGTGTTCTTTATCTAGTTTTACTGAGGTTTTCTCGGTATCCTTATTGCTTTATTGCTTATATGCATATGTTGAGATTGTTGCTACTTACTTTATTCCTGCCTTCCATTATTAGTTGTATAATGTTATACTGCACATGATAATTGACTAGTGAGTGTCTTGATAGTACCTTGTCACTACTCTATCGAGATTAGTCTTGATACTTACTTGGTACCGACCGTGGTTTACTCATACTACACTTCTGCACATTTTTGTGCTGAGCCAGGTATTGGAGTGTAACGACCTGACTTGTCGTTTTAAGAATTAACGCCACGTTCAATGACTTAACGTCTCGAGCAACTTCGTAATAAGTATTATGACCTGCGGGTGTGGTAGAGTTTGATTTTCAGAAGATTCGGAATTTAATTAAAAGAACAATTCTTATTTAGAAGCTTAAATGGAAAGAGTTGACCGAAGAGTTGACTTTTAAGCAAACCACCAAAATGGAATTTCGATGATGAGAATAGCTCCATTACGTCAATTATGACTTGTGTGCAAAATTTGAAGTCATTCCGAATTGATTTGATAGGTTTCAGCGCAAAATATAGAAGTTGGAAGATCCGAAAATTCATAATTCGATTCGAGGCGCGAATCGTAATTCAGACATTTGTTTGACATGATTTGAAGTCTCCACTAAGTTCGTATTGTATTTTGGAACGTGTTCGTATATTTGGTTGAGGTCCCGAGGGACTTGGGTGTATATTTTGGGTCATTGGTTGAGAGATTAGTAAAGTTAAGAAATTTGGGAGTTTGACCATGGTGAATATCGGGTCAAGACGACCTCTTTTCAGTGTTTTGAGTGCGCGAGAAGGTCCGTAGCATGTTTTATGATTGAAATTCATATATGGTTTGTGTCCGGGAGGTTCCGGATGAGTTTCGGGAGTGCTGAGGCAAAAGGGAAGTGCAAACCTTAGGGGAGTAGTGCGGACCGCACATTTTTGGTGCGGCCGCACTCCAGTCCGTAGTGGAGTGTGTGGACCGCACAATTTTGTGTAAGGCCGCACTCAGGAACTCTCAGATTCGATGGTCCGACTTCGAAATTTTATATATTTTGATCCACAAGGATTTTGGGATGATTCAAAAATGAAAATTGTAACCCTTCGTGTCTAGTTTCCTTAAAGGTAAAGAAGTCATCATTTGGACATCTGTAGAGAAAGTTATGGCCAAAATACTAAAACCTGGCAGTGCAGTCACTAAAAGGATGCGGCCGCACCATTTTTGTGCGACTGCAGGAGCTGGGATGTGCGGCCGCACTTCGAATTGTGCGGACTGCACATTGTAAGTTTAGAGGATGTACAATATATTCGAGGTTTAGGTTATAATTTCTTTTTTGGACTTTGGGAGCTCGGTTTGAGACGATATTTCGTGGAGTTTTCAAGAAATTAATCGGGGTAAGTGATTCTAATTTGGATTTGGTTAATATACAAGAATATATCAGTGATTTCATCATTTAATTTGTACTTTGAGATGGAAATTTTGGAAAAATTGTAGAAACTTAATAAATCACAAATTTAAGATTTGGAGGTCGATTTGTTATTGGAATTCGATAAAATTGGTATGGTTGAACTCGTATCGGAATGGGTGTTCGAATTTTATAAAACGTTTGTCGTGTTCCGAGAAGCAGGCCCCGCATTGACTTTTGTTGACTTTTTGGAATAAATTTTTAAGTCGACATTTTATTATCCGAAATTATTTCCGATGAATTTTAATGAAGTTATACAACTGATTTGAGTAGATTTGAGCGGTCCGTAGGTCAATTCAAGCAAGAAGGCGATTTTGGAATATCGGCATAACTTCTAAAAGGTAAGTGTCTTGCTTAACCTCGAGTGGGGGAAATACCCCTTAGGCATTGAGTATTATGTTCAAACTATGTAATTGAAAACTATGTACGCGAGGTGACGAGTACGTACTTGGTTTATATGTGCAAATTTCGTTGATTAAAAATCCTTAGAAGCCCTTAGCTATTAAATTGGAAATTATTGACACTTATTAAATCTTCTATTTATCATGCCTAGATCCTTGTTTGTTGAAATTGTTTTATACGATGATTTGGTGTGATTGCCACCTTGATGTTTTGTAAAATATTATTTTGTTGAGCTGTTCACTTTCTGATATTTTTGGCAAGATTTTGTGCACATAATGGTCGAGCCATGGGCTCCTTATTGTGAAAAATAATGTATTGTTTATTTCTGTGGCAAATTGTAATATTTGGGCACTTGTTGTGCAATTTGTGATATGTTGTAAGATTTGAGCACTTGATGTGCAATTTGTGATATGTTGTATGATTTGAGCACTTGATGTGCAATTTGTGATATGTTGTAAGATTTGAGCACTTGATGTGCAATTTGTGAAATGCTGTGATGTTTGGGCACTTGAGGTGCAAGGTGTATTATGTTGTGATATTTGGGCACTTGAGGTGCGATTTGTGAAATATTATGATATTGATACGCATGCGGTGAGATAAGGGTGGCTTGAAACACGTGGCTAGTGGGCGAACTACTAGAAGTCATGCGGTGATATAAGGTCAGGGTGTTGAAACGCATGCAGTGAGATAAAGGTGGCTTGAAACGGGTGGCTACTAAGGGAACTAATAGAAGTCATGCAGTGTGATAAGGGTGCCTAAAACGCGGGATGCTATTTCGGGAAAATGATTTCTTTAAAATTAAATGTGAAGGCTCCCGTGGTGATATAAGAAAATGAGATATTGTGAATTTATTTATGATTTGGGACTACGAGGCGGTACCTCGGGAGTGCCCTGTTGATATTTCTTTATTTATGTTCTTGTCTTGGGTGATTTTATTTCATTTAATATGTAAATTCTTATCTTCTTCCGTGATGTACTAGTTAACTTTATTATTATGTGTTTTGTGACCCTAGTTATATTGTGTTGGTTTTGGCTTTTTAGCACGTGACTCTGAAGAAGTATATTTCTAGTTTTTCTTACTGATTTGCGATGATTGAGTTGATTTAAATAAAAGGAATTTTTGTGTTTTAAATTAAATTGTTTTACATCCAAATTAGTAGTTAACTGATGCTTTAATTTAAGTGCAAATGTTATTTTCGGCCATAGGTTCTACGAGTCATGAACGAGTCTAGTAGAGTCTTGCGGATCGGTACGGAGACGTTTGTACTTATCTTCGAGAGGCTACAAAACTATTAGGAAATTTCCACTTCTTTCATTCCTGTCGTGCGGATTTTTTGATTGTAGAATTTGAGCTTTTGTATCTCTATTCTCTCACAGATGGTGAGGACACGTGCTGCCGAGTTAGCTGAGCAGGCATCCGCACATACTGCTAGGGCAGCAAGAGGCCAGGGCCGAGATAGAGGCCGAGGCAGAAGTCGAGGAAGGGCACGTGCTGCGACTGAAGCACTTGTCAGAGCAACAGTTGAGGAGCCGCCCGTAGATCCAGTTGGGGGACAGGTACCTGAAGCACCTGTTATTACCCCAGACTTCAGGAGACCTTAGCACAGTTCTAGAGTATGTTTGGTACATTAACTCGGGAGGGATTAATCCCTGTTGCACCAAATATTTTGCGGATTGAGGGAGTAGCTCAGACTCCTACCACAACTCCTGAGCAGTAGGTTCACGTTGGTCAGGTTCAGGTGGCAATACCGGTACAACCTATTGAAGGAGATTATTCCCCATACTCTCCGAGATGTGTGGCGCACAGAGTTTGAATGCTTGCATCAGGCCAGTATGGCCGTGTCAGAATATGCTATCAGGTTCAGTGACCTATCCCGCCATGCACCTATCTTAGTTCCTACAATCAGGGAGCGGGTCCACATATTCATTGAGGGGCTCGATTATGATATTAAAATATGCATGGCTCGAGAGTTGCAAACTGATACTCCATTTCAACAAGTAGTGGGGATTGCAAGGAAGATTGAGGGTGTGTTAGGCGAGGAAAGGGAGTCTAAGGAGGCCAAACGGTCTCAAAGATCGGGAGGGTTCAATGGATTTTACTATTCAGCTAGGACCCATTATAGCGGAGGCTCGAGCAGTCGACCCATTACAGGTACGATCCCGATTGTTATAAAAGAATATTTCCCTTAGTTGAATATGGATCTAAATATTGAGGTGTCCTCCTATTATGCTCCGTTTATGGGCGAGCTTCGTAAGTTTGTGACCCACTTATATGTTTATTCCTGTTGGGAGATATAAAGATGTGAGCCCGTGTCTGTCATTTTATTTTTGTACACCATTGGGGACTATAAGTCCAAAAGTAATGTTTATTATGCACTATAGTGGGTTTAATGTGTTTCAGAATAATTGATTCTAATTTTTATGAATTATATGCCATACCGGTATGAGGGTTCGTTATGTGTTATAAAAATATTGTTTATGATTTTTTTTTTTGAAAAGAATAAAGAGAGGAAATTGAAAATTTCGGTTGGCACAATGTACAAAATACTTGTGATTCGGAGTTGAGGACGAGATCCTCACATTTTAATATGATTTGATATGTTAAACCGGGCTACGAGCCTTGGTGGAAGTTATATAAGGACTAGATCCTTGTGATGAAAATTTATGTGTTTAAATTCTCCCTTGTGAAATTAAATTTGTACAATAATATTAATATGGAGTCATTCCTGTTAGGCTTATTTGATAATTCTTGTATATTTTTTGTTCATATTCAGCCATTTTCGTACTGTAAACATTGAGTTTTAGCCTATGAGGTGAGTGCCCAAGTGGCGTTAAATGTGACTCATTAATCCGAGTAACTATTCATGAGGTCTTCATGCCTCACATTCTGTTGTCAGTGTTGTGAAAATTCAAAACGAGGTGGTGGTTAATATGAGATTAATTGATGATGCTGGAATTAATTATGAACAACCTTTAAGACCAGAGATGTGGTGATGGGTATACATATGATGTGCTTCATGTCCTGATATCATTATGATAATGCAGTGCTTGTAATGCTGAGATTAGTGTTATTGATATCTACATTGTGGTGCTTTATTGGGTTGTGGATGTGTTGTTAGGAGTTATTTTGGTGTTACTCCGGCAGGTGGATATGCCCAATTTCAGGGGAGACTCTGCAGAAATTTCTGAAAAATTTGGGAGTTAGTAAAATTGGGGGATTGAGACGTGCAAAAGAAGAGATAAATTATGTTATGTGTTTGGGGGCGAATGATCCTAAGCGGGGAAGAATGTAAAACCCAGAAATTTTTTGAAATACTTAAACACTATTAAGAAAGTTGATGTGTGCGTAGGCACGAGTTACTATAGCCAGTTTAGACTAATACCGTGCGTTGTTGTGAAAATCACGCCTTTTGAAAATGTTTGGAGTGAAAGAAATTGATCTTAAGGTTTACAAATATGGATAAAAGAAATAATCTCAATTGAGATGGTGTTGTCGGGCTCATCTCAAATGCGGTAATGTGGGATCAACCGTGAGTATATGTGTAGAAGTAAAATCATCAATTTTGTAACCTCAGAATAATTCTTAGCACGTTCGAGGACGAACGTTTGTTTAAGAGGTGGAGTATGTAACGACCCGACTTGTCGTTTTAAGAATTAATGCCCCGTTCAATGACTTAAGGTCTCGAGCAACTTCGTAATAAGTATTATGACCTGCGGATGTGGTCTAATTTGATTTTCGGAAGATTCACAATTTAATTAAAAGAACAATTCTTATTTAGAAGCTTAAATGGAAAAAGTTGACCGGAGAGTTGACTTTTGAGCAAACGACCGTAATGAAATTTCGATGATGGGAATAGCTCCATTACGTCAATTATGACTTGTGTGCAAAATTTGAAGTCATTCAGGACTGATTTGATATGTTTCGGCGCAAAATATAAAAGTTGGAAGATCCGAAAACTCATAATTCAATTCAAGGCACGATTCGTAATTCACACATTTGTTTGACGTTATTTGAAGCCTCCACTAAATTCGCATTGTATTTTGGAACGTGTTGGTATATTTGGTTGAGGTCCCGAGGGAATTGGGTGTATATGTTTGGTCATTGGTTGAGAGATTAGTAAAGTTAAGAAATTTGGGAGTTTGACCATGGTCAATATCGGGTCAAGACGACCTCTTTTCAGTGTTTTGAGTGCGCGAGAAGGTCCGTAGCGTGTTTTATGATTGAAATTCATATATGGTTTGTGTCCGGGAGGTTCCGGATGAGTTTTGGAGTGCTGAGGCAAAAGGGAAGTGTGGACCTTAGGGGAGTTGTGCGGACCGCACATTTTTGGTGTGGCCGCACTCCAGTCCGCAGTGGAGTGTGCGGACCGCGCAATTTTGTGTGCGGCCACACCCAGGAACTCTCAGATTCGATGGTCCGACTTCGGAAGCTTATATTTTTTGATCCATAAGGAATCTTAAGATGATTTAAAAATGAAAGTTGTAACCCTTCGTGTCTAGTTTCCAAAAAGGTAAAGAGATCATCATTTGGATATCTGTAGAGAAAGGTATGGCCAAAATACTAAAGCCTGACAGTGCAATCACTAAAAGGATGCGGCCGCACCATTTTTGTGGGACCGTAGGAGCTGGGATGTCCGGCTGCACTTGCAGTTGTGCGGACCGCACATTGGAAGTTCAGAGGATGTACTATATATCTGAGGTTTAGGTTATTAGTTTATTTTTGGACTTTGGGAGCTCGGTTTGAGACGATCTTTCGTGGGGTTTTCAAGAAATTCATCGGGGCAAGT
This sequence comes from Nicotiana tomentosiformis, assembly GCF_000390325.3. NCBI lineage: Eukaryota > Viridiplantae > Streptophyta > Magnoliopsida > Solanales > Solanaceae > Nicotiana > Nicotiana tomentosiformis. The sequence goes on along the minus strand of NC_090813.1, from coordinate 37,932,135 downwards.
GATTCTAACTCGGATTTGGTTAATATACATGAATATATCACTGATTTCATCATTTAATTTGTACTTTGAGATGGAAATTTGGGAAAAATTGTAGAAACTTCATAAACCACAAATTTAAGACTTGGAAGTCGATTTGTTATTGGAATTCGATAAAATTGGTATGGTTGAACTCGTATTAGAATGGGTATTCGGATTTCGTAAAAATTTTGTCTGGTTCAGAGAAGCGTTCCCCGCGTTGACTTTTGTTGACATTTTGGAATAAATTTTTAAGTCGACGTTTTATTATCCGGAATTGTTTCCGATGAATTTTAATTAAGTTATACAACTGATTTGAGTATATTTGAGCGGTCCGGAGGTCAATTCAAGCAAGAAGATGATTTTGAAATATCGGCATAACTTCTAAAAGGTAAGTGTCTTGCTTAACCCCGAGTGGGGGAAATACCCCTTAGGCATTGTGTATTATGTGCATACTATGTAAATGAAAACCATGTATGCGAGGTGACGAGTACGTACTTGGTTTATATGTGCAAATTTCGTTGATTAAAAATGCTTAAACGCCCTTAGCTATTAAATTGGAAATTATTGACACTTATTAAATCCTCTATTTATCATGCCTAGATCCTTGTTTGTTTAAATTGTTTTATACGATGATTTGGTGTGATTGCCACCTTGATTTTTTGTGAAATATTATTTTGTTGAGCTGTTCACTTCCTGTTATTTTTTGTAAGATTTTGTGCACATTATGGTCGAGCCATGGGCTCCTTATTGTGGGAAATAATGTATTGTTCATTTCTGTGGCAAATTGTAATATTTGGGCACTTGATGTGCAATTTGTGACATGTTGTAAGATTTGAGCACTTGATGTATAATTTTTAATATGTTGTAAGATTTGAGCACTTGATGTGCAATTTGTGAAATGCCGTGATATTTGGGCACTTGAGGTGCAAGGTGTATTATGCTGTGATATTTGGACACTTGTGGTGCGATTTGTGCAATATTGTGATATTGATATGCATGCGGTAAGATAAGCGTGGCTTGAAACGCGTGGCTAGTGTGGGAATTACTAGAAGTCATGCAGTGATATAAGGTCAGGGTGTTGAAACGCATGCGATGAGATAAATGTGGCTTGAAATGTGTGGCTAGTAGGGGAACTACTAGAAGTCATACAGTGTGATAAGGGTGTGTGGCTAGTAGGGGAACTACTAGAAGTCATACAGTGTGATAAGGGTGGCTAAAACGCGGGATGCTATTTTAGAAAAAATAATTTCTTTAAAATAAAATGTGAAGGATCCCTCGGTGATATTAGGAGATGAGATATTGTGAATTTATTTATGATTTGGGATTACGAGGCGGTACCTCGGGAGTGCCCAGTTGATATTTCTTTATTTATGTTCTTGTCTTGGGTGATTCTGTTTTATTTAATATGTAAATTCTTGTCTTCTTCCGTGATGTACTAGTTAACTTTATTATTATGTGTTTTGTGCCCCTAGTTATATTGTGTTGGCTTTGGCATTTTAGCACGTGACTCTGAAGAAGTATATTTCTGATTTTTCTTACTGATTTGCGATGATTGAGTTGATTTAAATAAAAGAAATTTTGTGTTTTAAATTAAATAGTTTTACATCCAAATTAGTAGTTAACTGATGCTTTAATTTAAGTGCAAATGTTATTTTCTTCACCCAAATAATTACTAAAATAAATTCATTTCTTTGTTGATTTCTTACTTGATTTAAAAATTGTAAACTTACTTTATTGAAAATAAGTTGATCATGCAGATCTTATATACATTTATTATTTGCATGTGAGTTGTCCGTGTGGTTGTGATAGAAATATGACCATGAGGTACCGCTTGAAATATGATAATTTTATTATTGACACGTGAGTTGTCCGTGTGGTTGTGATAGAAATTTGGGCACGAGGTGCCGTGGAAAATATGAAAGTGTTCTGGGACCAGTAATTTTTATGATTGTGAAATGAGGTGTCACATGGTGACTTTTACTTGAAAAATATATTTATTTAAAAGAAGTATATTCAAAATATATTTATTTAAAAGAAGTATATTCGAAAGATACTTGTCTTACATAATAATATGTGAAGGAATTATATTTGAAGGACTTGATTAATTTATTTTACTCGTGTTTCTTATTTGTATGAGCAATAACTATGATATTCTTGTTGCCTTGATGTTATATCACTAGTTGATTTTGTTGTTATCACTGTTAGTTGTTTTTCAATACTTTTGTATACTGCTATATTGTACAGGTTAGTTGACTAGTGAGTGTCTTGACTGTACCTCGTCACTACTCCACTAAGGTTAGTCTTGATACTTACTGGGTACTGATTGTGGTGTACTCATATTACACTTCTGCATATTTTTGTGCAGAGACAAGTATTGGAGATATCGGACTTGAGCAGAATTAAAGCGGGACCGTAAGGATTCAAGGTAGAGCTGCTTGGTAGTCACAATCCCTTGAAGTCTTTTAATTTCATTATACTATTAATTTTTAATCAAACAGTATTATATATTCGGTCCTCGTGATCATCCCATGTATTCAGTTAGAGTTCGTGCATCAGTACTACCAATCTTGGGATGTTGTATATTCATATTTGTTCCGCTGTTAGTTTTGATTACTTATTCATATAAAACAAAAATGGATTCAAAAATGTTATTGAAATCGGCTTACCTAGTCTTAGAGACTAGGTGCCATCACGACGCCTGTGGTGGGATTTTGGGTCATGACAAGTATCAGAGCTCTAGGTTCATATGTACTACGAGTCACGAACGAGTCTAGTAGAGTCTTGCGGATCGGTACGGAGACGTTTGTACTTATCATCGAGAGGCTACAGAACTATTAGGAAATTTCCACTTCTTTCATTCCTGTCGCGCGTATTTTTTGATTGTAGAATTTGAGACTTTGTATCTCTATTCTCTCATTGATGTGAGGACACGTGCTGCTGGGTTAGCTGAGCAGGCATCCGCACATACTGCTAGGGCTGCAAGAGGCTGGGGCCAAGGTAGAGGCCGAGGCAGAGGTCGAGGAAGGGCACGTGCCGTGACTGAAGCACTTGTCAGAGCAACAGTTGAGGAGCTGCCAGTAGCTCCAGTTGGGGGACAGGTACCTGAAGCACTTGTTGTTACCCCCAGACTTCAGGAGACCTTAGCACAGTTCCTGAGTATGTTTGGTACATTAACTCAGGCGGGATTAATCTCTGTTGCACCAAATATTTCGCGGATTGGGGGAGTAGCTCAGACTCCTACCACAACTCCAGAGCAGCAGGTTCACGTTGGTCAGGTTCCGGGTGCAATACCGATACAACCTGTTATTCCGATTCGGCCTGAGGTTAGGCTAGAGGCATCAGAAAAAGAACAAAAAAGACTTGAAAGGTTCAAGAGGTATAGTCCACCTAATTTCAGCGGCACAGCTACAGAGGATGCCCAAGGATTTCTAGAAAATTTTCACTGTATTCTCCGCACCATGGGTATTGTGGAAGTGAGAGAAGTTGCTTTTACTACATTTCAACTATAAGGCGTAGCGTATCGGTGGTGGCAAATTTATGAAGAAAGTAGACCAGCCGATGCAATACCACCAACTTGGGCGCAATTTTCGAAAATGTTCTTGAAGGAGATTGTTCCCCAGACTCTCCGATATGCGTGGCGCACAGATTTTGGACGGTTGCATCAGGGCACTATGGCCGTGTCAGAATATGCTATCAGGTTTAGTGACCTATCCCGTCATGCACCTATCTTGTTTCCTACAATCAGGGAACGGGTCCACATATTCATTGAGGGGCTCGATTATGATATTAAAATATGCATGGCTCGAGAGTTGCAAACTGATACTCCATTTCAACAAGTAGTGGGGATTGCAAGGAAGATTGAGGGTGTGTTAGGCGGGGAAAGGGAGTCTAAGGAGGCCAAAAGGTCTCGAAGATTGGGAGGGTTTAGTGGATTTTACTATTATGCTAGGACCCATTATATCGGAGGCTCGAGCAGTCGGCCAGCTCAGTCAACACATCAGATTACCCGGAGTGCTCCAAGTATGTTCTTACAATGCACCACCGGCACGAGATTCCTGCAATAATTATTTCAGTTATCCGGCACAGACTCAGTACGAGCAACCGTGACCTTAGAGGGGTTGTTATGAGTGTGGTGATTCTAGGCACATCATGAGAGATTGTCCTAGACTTGGGAGGGGTGAATTTCATCAGAGCACTCAAGCTACAAGCTTTAATCCAGTTAATACTCCACGTGCACAATCAACTAGAGGTGGAAGACAGGTGGGTAGTGGGTGCCTTAGAGGTGGAGGGCCGAACCATTGATATAATCGCTATGATGTGGCTAAGGCCGATACACCAGATGGTGTCGTTACAGGTACGATCTCGATTGTTATAAAAGAATATTTCCTCTTAGTTGGATATGGATCTAAATATTGAGGTGTCCTCCTATTATGCTCCGCTTATGGGAGAGCTTCGTAAGTTTGTGACCCACTTATATGTTTATCCCTGTTGGGAGATTTAAAGATGTGAGCTCGTGTCTGTCATTTTATTTTTGTACACCATTAGGGACTAAAAGTCCAAAAGTAATGTTTATTATGCACTACAGTGGGTTTAATGTGTTTCGGAATAATTGATTCCAATTTTTATGAATTATATGCCATACCGGTATGAGGGTTCGTTATGTGTTATAAAAAATTATTTATGAAATTATTTTTTGAAAAGAAGAAAGAGTGGAAATTGAAAATTTCGGTTGGTACAATGTGCAAAATACTTGTGATTCGGAGTTGAGGACGAGATCCTCATATTTTAATATGATTTGATATGTTAAACCGGGGTACGAGTCGTGGTGGAAGTTATATAAGGACAAGATCCTTGTGATGAAAATTTATGTGTTTAAATTCTCCCTTGTGAAATAACATTTGTACAATAATATTAATAGGGAGTCATTCCTGTTAGGCTTATTTGATAATTCTTGTATATTTTCTGTTCATATTCAGCCATTTTCATGCTGTAAATATTGCGTTTTAGCCTATGAGGTGAGTGCCCAGGTGGCGTTAAATGTGACTCATTAATCCGAGTAACTAATCATGAGGTCTTCATGCCTCACATTCTGTTGTCAGTGTTGTGAAAATTCGAAACGAGGTGGTGGTTAATATGAGATTAATTGATGATGCTGGAATTAATTTTGAACAACTTTTAAGACCAGATATGTGGTGATGGGCATACATATGATGTGCTTCATGTCCTGATATCATTATGATAATGCAGTGCTTGTAATGCTGAGATTAGTGTTAAAGATATCTACATTGTGTTGCTTTATTGGGTTGTGGATGTGTTGTTAGGAGTTATTTTGGTGTTACTCCTGCAGGTGGATATGCCCAATTACAGGGGAGACTCTGCAGAAATTTCTGAAAAATTTAGGAGTTAACAAAATTTGGGGGATCGAGATGTGCAAAAGAAGAGATAAATTATGTTATGTATTTGGGGGCGAATGATCCTAAGCGGGAAAGAATGTAACACCCCAGAAAGTTTTTGAAATACTTCAACACTATCAAGAAAGTTGATGTGTGCGTAGGCACGTGTTACTATAGCCAGTTTAGACTAATATCGTGCGTTGTTGTGAAAATCACGCCTTTTGAAAATATTTGGAGTGTAAGAAATTAGTCTTAAGGTTTACAAATATGGATAAAAGAAATAATCTCAATTGAGATGGTGTTGTCAGGCTCATCTCAAATGCGGTAACGTGGGATCAACCGTGAGTATATGTGTAAAAGTAAAATCATCAATTTGGTAACCTCAGAATAATTCTTAGCACGTTCGAGGACGAACGTTTGTTTAAGAGGTGGAGAATGTAATGACCCGACTTATTGTTTTAAGAATTAACTCCCCGTTCAGTGACTTAAGGTCTCGAGCAACTTTGGAATAAGTATTATGACCCGCGGGTGTGGTCGAGTTTGATTTTTGGAAGATTCGCAATTTAATTAAAAGAACAATTCTTATTTAGAAGCTTAAATGGAAAGAGTTGACTGGAGAGTTGACTTTTGAGCAAACGACCAGAATGGAATTTTGATGATGGCAATAGCTCCATTACATCAATTATGACTTGTCTGCAAAATTTGAAGTCATTCCGGATTGATTTGATACGTTTCAATGCAAAATATAGAAGTTAGAAGATTTGAAAACTCATAATTCGATTCGATGCATGATTCGTAATTCACCCATTTGTTTGACCTGATTTGAAGCCTCCACTAAGTTCGTATTGTATTTTGGAACGTGTTGGTATATTTGGTTGAGGTCCCGAGGGACTTGGGTGTATGTTTTGGGTCATTGGTTGAGATATTAGTAAAGTTAAGAAATTTGTGAGTTTTACCATGGTCAATATCGGGTCAAGACGACCTCTTTTCAGTGTTTTGAGTGCGCGAGAAGGTCCGTAGCATGTTTTATGATTGAAATTCATATATGGTTTATGTCCGGGAGGTTCCGAATGAGTTTCGGGAGTGCTAAGGCAAAAGCGAAGTGCGGACCTCAGGGGAGTTGTGCGGACCGCACAATTTTGGTGTGGCCGCACTCCAGTCCGCAGTGGAGTGTGCGGACCGCACAATTTTGTGTGTGGCCGCACTCAGGAACTCTCAGATTCGATGGTCCGACTTCGGAAGCTTATATATTTTGATCCACAAAGAATCTTGAGATTGTGCAGTCACTAAAAGGATACGGCCGCACCATTTTTGTGCGACCGCATGAGCTGGGATGTGCGGCCGCACTTGGAATTGTGCGGATCGCACATTGGAAGTTCAGAGGATGTACTATATATCTGAGGTTTAGGTTATTATTTCTTTTTTGGACTTTGGGAGCTCGGTTTGAGATAATGTTTCATGGGGTTTTCAAGAAATTCATTAGGGTAAGTGATTCTAACTTGGATTTGGTTAATATACATGAATATATCACTGATTTCATCATTTAATTAGTACTTTGAGATGGAAATTTGGGAAAAATTATAGAAACTTCATAAATCACAAATTTATGACTTGGAGGTCGATTTGTTATTGGAATTCGATAAAATTGGTATGGTTGAACTCATATTGGAATGTGTATTCGGATTTCGTAAAATTTTTATCGGGTTTCGAGAAGCGTGCCCCGTGTTGACTTTTGTTGACATTTTAAAATAAATTTTTAAGTCGACGTTTTATTATCCGAAATTATTTCCGATGAATTTTAATGAAGTTATACAACTGATTTGAATAGATTTGAGTAGTTCAGAGGTCAATTCAAGCAAGAAGGTGATTTTGGAATATCGGCATAACTTTTATAAGGTAAGTGTCGTGCTTAACCCCGAGTGGGGGAAATACCCCTTAGGCATTGAGTATTATGTGCAAACTATGTAATTGAAAACCATGTACGCGAGGTGACGAGTATGTACTTGGTTTATATGTGAAAATTTCGTTGATTAAAAATCCTTAGACGCCTTTAGCTATTTTGTTGAGTTGTTCACTTCTTGATATTTTTGTTAAAATTTTGTGCACATTATGGTCGAGCCATGGGCTCCTTATTGTGGAAAATAATGTATTGTTGATTTCTGTGGCAAGTTGTAAAATTCGGACACTTGATGTGCAATTTGTGATATGTTGTAAGATTTGAGCACTTGATGTGCAATTTGTGATATGTTGTAAGATTTGAGCACTTGATGTGCAATTTGTAAAATGTTGTGATATTTGGGCACTTGATGTGCAAGTTGTATTATGCTGTGATATTTGGGCACTTGAGGTGTGATTTGTGAAATATTGTGATATTGATACGCATGCGGTGAGATAAGGGTGGCTTGAAACGCGTGGCTAGTGGGGGAACTACTAGAAGTCATGCGGTGATATAAGGTCAAGGTGTTGAAATGCATGCGGTGAGATAAGGGTGGCTTGAAACGCATCGCTAGTAGGGGAACTACTAGAAGTCATGCGGTGTGATAAGGGTGGCTAAAACGCGAGATGCTATTTCGGGAAAAATAATTTCTTTAAAATTAAATGTGAAGGCTCCCGCGGTGATATAAGAAAATAAAATATTGTGAATTTGTTTATGATTTGGGACTACGAGGCGGTACCTCGGGAGTGCTCTGTTGATATTTCTTTATTTATGTTCTTGTCTTGGTGATTTTGTTTTATTTAATATGTAAATTCTTGTCTTCGTCCGTGATGTACTAGTTGACTTTATTATTATGTGTTTTGTGCCCCTAGTTATGTTGTGTTGGCTTTGGCCTTTTAGCACGTGACTCTAAAGAAGTATATTTCTGATTTTTCTTATCGATTTTCGATGATTGAGTTGATTTAAATAAAAGAAATTTTTGTTTTTTAAATTACATAGTTTTATGTACAAATTAGAAGTTAACTAATGTTTTAATTTAAGTGCAAATGATATTTTATTCACCCAAATGATTTTTAAAATAAATTCATTTCTTTGTTGATTACTTACTTGATTTAAAAATTGTAAACTTACTTTATTGAAAATAAATTGATCCTGCGGATCTTATATACATTTATTATTGACATGTGAGTTGTCCGCGTGGCTGTGATAGAAATATGGGCATGAGGTGTTGGGTGAAATATGATGATTTTATTATTGACACGTGAGTTGTCCATGTAGTTGTGATAGGAATATGGGCGGGAGGTGCCGTGGAAAATATGAAAGTGGGTTGGGACCCGTAATTTTTATGATTGTGAAATGAGGTGTCACATGGTGACTTTTATTTGAAAAATATATTTATTTGAAAGAAGTATATTCAAAATATATTTATTTAAAAGAATTATATTCGAAAGATACTTGCCTTTCATAAAAATATATGAAGGGACTATATTTGAAGGACTTGATTAATTGATTTTACTTGTGTTTCTTATTCGCCTGAGCAATAATTATGATGTACTTGTTGACTTGATGTTATATCACTAGTTGATTTTGTTGTTATAATTGTTAGTTGTTTTCCAGTACTTTTGTATACTGCTATATTGTACAGGTTAGTTGACTAGTGAGTGTCTTGACTGTACCTCATCACTACTCCACTAAGGTTAGTCTTGATACTTATTGGGTACCGACTATGGTGTACTCATACTACACTTCTGCACATATTTGTGTAGAGACAGGTATTGGAGATATCGGACTAGAGCAGAGTTAAAGCGGGACCGTGAGGATTCAAGGTAGAGCTGATTGGAGTCTTTTCATTTCATTGTACTGTTAATTTTTAATCAAACAGTATTGTATATTCGGTCCTCGTGATCATCCCATGTATTCAGTTAGAGTTTGTGACTCATTACTACCAGTCTTGGGAGGTTGTATATTCATAATTGTTCCGCTGTTGGTTTTGATTACTTATTCATATTAAAAAAAATAGCTTCAAAAATGTTATTGAAATCGGCTTACCTAGTCTTAGAGACTAGGTTCCATCACGACGCCTGTGGTGGGATTTTGGGTCGTGACATGGAGATATCGGACTCGGGCAAAGGTAGATTGTTGATCGCAAGGGTTCAAGGTAGAGCTGCTTGGTCGTCGCAGTCCCTTTGAGTCTTTCCTTATATTGTACTATCAGCTATTATTTGAACAGTATTGCATTTTGATCCTTGAGATCATTCCATGTATTCAGTTAGAGTTTGTGACTTAGTATAATCTGTCTTGGGAGGTTGTTATAATTGTTTCCTCTTTTGGTTTCAGTACTTGTATTAGACTCTATTTCAAACTATCATTGTAAAAAAAAAGGCTTAAAATTTGTTATAGTAATCGATTTACCTAGTCTTAGAGACTAAGTGCCATCACGACGCATGTGGTGGGATTTTGGGTCGTGACACTAAGTATGTTAACCATCCTTCTAAGTCAAGGAATTCAAATTCTTTAAACTCAATTCACACAGATATTTGCGACATGAAGTCAATACCATCTTGTGGTGGGAAAAAGTATTTCATCACTTTTATTGACGACAATACTAGATAATGCTATATTTACTTACTTAATAGTAAAGATGAAGCAATTGAGGTATTCAATCAATACAAAATTAAGTTGAAACACAACTAAACAAAAAGATCAAAATGATAAGAAGTGATAGTGGTGGAGAATATGAATCTCCTTTTGAAGAAATATGTTTGGTATATGCCATTATTCACCAAACAATTGCCCCTTACTCACCGCAATCTAATGGAATTGTGGAAATAAAGAATAGAACGTTAAAAGAGATGATGAATACCTTGTTGATAAGTTCAGGTTTACCCCAGAACTTGTGGGGGGAAGCTATTCTTACAACTAACCAAATACTATTCCTCATTGCAAAATGCAATCCATTCCATATAATAAATGGAAAGGTAGGAAACCCAACTTAAATATTTTAATGTGCGGGGGTGTTTGGCTAAAATGCAAATTCCTAAACCCAAAAGGGTAAAAATTGGACCAAAAACGGTTGATTGCGTTTTCATAGGATATGCAAGAAATAGTAATGCATATTGTTTTCTAGTCCATAAATAAGAAAATCCTGGCATTCATATTGATACGGTCATTGAATCCGATAATGCTGAATTCTTTGAGAATATTTATCCGTATAAAAATGAATGTGAGTCATCTAGTGAAAAATCTAAGGGACCTTGAGAAGAAGCAAATGAAAGTACATTTAATGAGGAAAATCCAAGACGTAGTAAATGTCAAAGGACAACATCCTTTGGACTAGACTTTCTGACATTTTTGTTGGAAAATGAGCCTCAAACTTTTAAAGAAGCAATGTCTTCCTCGGAAGTACAATATTGAAAAGAGGCAGTCAATAGTGAGATAGAATCCATATTAAGTAATCATACTTGGTAATTGATTGATCTTCCTCCAGGAAATAAACCTTTGGGCTCTAAGTGGATTTTCAAAAGGAAAATGAAAGGTGATGGTACTATTGACAAATATAAGGCAAGATTAGTTGTCAAAGGGTTTTAACAACGAGAAGGTCTTGATTATTTTGATACATACTAGCCGGTAACAAGGATTACATTTATTCGGGTGTTAATAGCATTAGCCGTCGTGTATGGTCTTGAAATCCATTAGATGGATGTGAATGCAGCCTTCTTAAATGGAGATTTGGAGGAAAAAATTTATATGGTATAACCTGAAGGGTTCATGCTTCCCTGAAAAGAAAAGAAGGCGTGCTGACTTTTTTAGTCAATGTATGGATTGAAACAAGCACCCAAACAATGGTATGCGAAATTTTACCAAACAATGTTGGTAAATGGATTTAATATTAATGAGTGTGATAAATGTGTTTACGTTAAAGACACTCCAAATCATATAGTCATTGTATATTTATATGTTGATGATATGTTAATAATGAGCAAAGACATTGCAGATATAAATGCTACTAAGCGTATGCTTGGTAGCAAGTTTGATATGAAAGACTTAAGAGTTGCTGATTTAATTCTAGGAATTAAAATCCATAGGACTGGCATTGTCACAATCTCATTACGTTAAAATGGTACTTGAAAAATTCAAGTATTTAGGTTTTAATGTCTCAAAGACCCCGATTAAATGTAATGTTGCACTTACAAAGAATCTAGGTCAGAGCAAATACCAACTGGATTATGCTCGAGTGTTGGAAAGTTTAATGTATATCATGAATTGTACACGACCTGATATAGCTTGTGCAGTAAGTAAACTGAGTAGTTACACAAACAATCTCGACCAAACTCATTAGATGAAAATGAAACGAGTTTTGGGGTATCTAAAACATACCCAGGATTATGGTTTGCACTATAATAAGTATCATGCGGTAATTGAAAAATATAGTGATTCAAATTGGATAACAAGATCATCAGAAACAAAGTCCACAAGTGGATACGTGTTTACTTATAACAACCCAGCCGGTCATTTCAAGAGTTATAACCCCGTTTTCTCCATTTTTACTTCTTTTATGCTTTACAACTGCATTATGTCTTACTAGGTTGGTTGGTTCGGATCCGGTGGTTTCAGAGTGAATTGAGACACTTAGTCTCATAATTGGAAGTTTAAGTTGGAAAAGTCGATCGGATGTCGACTTGTGCGTAATGAACTCGGACATGAATTTTTATGGTTCTGTTAGCTCAGTTAGGTGATTTTGGACTTAGGAACGTGTCCAAAATGTGATTTGGAGGTCCGTAGTAGAATTAGATTTGAATTGGCGAAAGTTGGAATTTTGGAGATTTTGGCCGGCAATGGAAATTTTTATATCGGGGTCGGATTGGATTTTTGGAAGTTGGAGTAGGTTCGTGGTGTCGTTTTTGACTTTTGTGTAAATTTTGAGGTCAATCGGACGTGGTTTGATAGGTTTCGGCGTCGTTTGCGGAATTCGGAAGTTTAGAAGTTCTTTAGGCTTGAATCCGGGTGTAATTGGGTGTTTTGATGTTGTTCGGAGTGATCCGATAGTTTGACTAAGTTCGTATCGGGTTATAGGACTTGTTGGTATGTTTGGTTGAGGTCCCGAGTGCCTCGGGGTGATTTTGGGTGGTTAACGGCTTGAAGGGAGTTAAGGAATTGCAGCAGAAGTTGCTGCTACTGGTGTAACCGCACCTGCGGAGTGGGAACCGCAGGTGCGAGTCTGCAGAAGCGAAGAAGGAGCCATATATGCGGCCAAGAAGGAGCTGGGCAGGAACCGCAGGTGCGAAGATTTTCCTGCACCTGCGAGGGTCACTGATACTGGCAGCTGGGCGCAGATGCGATAGATTCCCGCACCTGCGATAGGCGCAGATGCGGTCTTGGGAACGTAGGTGCGAGGTCAGGATTTTAAGTGAAATCTGCACCTGCGATGGAATTTCCGCAGGTGCGGCTTCGCACTAGGGACAAGAGGGCCGCATGTGCGGTATTTCTGGGCAGAAAAACACCAGCTCGAGGGTTGGACATCCATTTTTGATTTTGGACTTGAGAAGCTTGGGAGAGAGGCAATATTTCGAGGATTTTCAAGGAAAATATTGGGGTAAGTAATTCTAACCCAGATTGGTCTAAATTTCGTGAATCTATGGCTTTCTTCATCACCTAATTAGGGATTTGAGTTGGAAATTTGGGAGTTTAGGGCTTGTGAATTGGAGAGTGAACTTTAGGGCTTTGGAGGGGCAATTGAGGTCAGATTTTGATAAATTTGGTATGGTTAGACTCATGAGTGAATGAGCTTTTGGGTTTTGTGGTTTTTGTCGGTTTCGAGACGTGGGCTCGGGGGGCCGGGTTGAGCCGATTTCGGATTTTGGGTTGTATTTTAGTAGTTCTCTTGTGGAATTGATCCTTTTAGCCTATATTGATTATCTCGTTCTATTTGTGGCTAGATTCGGGTAATTTGAAGGCCGATTCGAGAGGCAAGGGCATTTCGGAGTAGGATTTCTACGCGGTTGAGGTAAGTAACTGTCTTAAATCTAGTTTTGAGGGTATGAAACCCCGAGAATTGGTATGATGTGAATATTTGGAGGTGAAACACATGCTAGGTGACTGGTGTGTGAGCGTGCACCGTGAGGGATTGAGACTTGGTCTGTCCCGTGAGTCTGTAAAGTTGAATAGCCCATTGTTATTACATAATTTTCCTTGTCTTTTAGCATATTGATTGTCTTTCATGTTACAAACTATGTTTAGACCATATGATATCACGGTTGGGACCCGCAACAGTCGAATACTTGTTGAATTGACTGCTAATTGCTGTCTTGTACTCAGTCACCATCTTGCTTGTGCATTATATCTGAGCTCTCTCTCATTTCTTGTTGATACTTGTTGTATTCTCTGGTTGGGCTAATAATTGTGATATTCTGTGAACCCGAGAGGCTGGAGAGGCTAGTGACTGAGATAGGGTCTGAGTGCCAATCGGTGAGCTATGTGAGGTATATTGGATCGGGTTGCAGGTTGCAACAAGCCTTCGGGTTATATATATATATATATATATATATATATATATATATATATATATATATATTATGGATCGGGTTGCACGCTGCAACAATATTAGATCGGGCTGCATGCCGCATCAATATAGTGCTTGGGCTGAAGGAGTCCTTCCGGAGTCTGTGCACCCCCAGTGATCGCAGGTACCTATTAAGAGTGTGTATTGAGGGCTGAGAGACGAGAGTATGAGTTGTTAAGATGAGTTGAGTGACTGTTGCCTTGAGGGGCTGTACTTACTTTTATTTATTGTTGTACTTAGTTGTTATCTGTTGTTGTTGTGGAAATTCTTGAAGATTTATATCTATTTTACCTGAGCTCGAACTGATTTGACTTAAACTATCGGATTTGGAAGCATGTTCACTCTTTACTGAAAACTTTTGAAATGAACTGTATTTTTCATAGCTCGTCACTGCTTCTTAGTTCCTTATTTAATTCTATGACTTGCTGAGTTGGTTTTACTCATGCTACACCCATCACTTCATATGCATATCCACATGTGTAAAGTTTTGGCGGTCACGGAGTTCGTGCGCGGGCTGATTTTCGGAGACTTACGAGGTAGCTGCCGACGTCCGCAGTTCTTGTTTCTCCTTTCTTATTATCTTTTCTCTCTTGCATTGGCATTTGGCACAAACTGTAGTAGATTATATTTCTAGACTATTGTTAGATGCTCATGACTTAGTGACACCCCGATGTCGGGATATTATTCCGCACTTGTGTTTTGGGTCTATACCCCCGTTGTTATGTAAACCTTCTGTTAAATTAATTGCTTTAGCTCACTTCTGTTATATATTGAAATCATATTGAGAATGTCGGCTTGCTTAGTTCCATGATATGCGTTATCACGACAGGTTAGGTATTTGGGTCATGATAAGTTGGTATCAAAGCCTAGGTTACATAGGTCTCACTAGTCATGAGCAGGTTTAGAAGAGTTTTTTGGATCGGTATGGAGACGTCTGTACTTATCTTCGAGAGGCTGCAGAACCCTTACGAAAACTCCACATTCTTGAATTCTTGTCGTGCGAATCTATTGATTCTGGTAACTAAACTTTTGTTGTTTCATTCTCTCACAGATGGTGAGGACTCGTACTACTGGGCAGGATGGACAACCACCAGTACCACCAGCCAGGGCCGCGAGAGGCAGAGGTCGCGGTAGAGGTCGTGGTAGGGGCAGAGGTGCAGCCTGCATAGCAGCTATGGAAGTACTTGCAGATCCAGTAGTTTCCCCAGGTCAGGACCGGATCCCAGTTATGGATGCACCAGAGGGACCAGCTCAGGCACCACCTATGTCCATCGTGATTCCTTCAGGAGGCCTTAACTCAGATTCTGACCGTGTGCACCGGCCTTGCTCAGGAGGTCTCTGTTTCGACGACCGCAACCACTTCTCACGACGGGGGAGGCACTCAGACTCCCACCGCCCGCACACCCGAGCAGGTAGTACAGGGACTCCAGACACCGGGGGAACCACCAGCCCAGCCAGTTGCAGCTGCTCAAGACTATATTGTTCCAGCTATGCTTGAGGATGAACAACGTAGATTGGAGAGGTTTGGGAGACTCCAGCCTCCATCTTTTAGTGGTGCAGAGGGAGAGGATGCACAGGGTTTCTTGGACAAGTGTCAGAGGATACTCTGTATTGCAGGTATTCTAGAGACCAGTGGGTTATCGTTCACTACTTTTCAGTTCTCTGGGGCTACATTCAGTTGGTGGGAGGCTTATGAGAGGCGTAGGCCGGTCGACGCAATGCCCCTTACCTGGCAGCAGTTCTCCATTATTTTTTTGGAGAATTTCATGCCTCAGTCCCGTAGAGAGGAGCTGCGCAGATAGTTTGAGCAGCTTCGTCAGGGTGATATGTCTGTGATGAAGTATGAGATGTGATTCTCGGAGTTGGCCCTCATGCTATCATGTTGGTTCCCACATGCAAGGAGAGGATCAGGAGGTTTATTGATGGCCTCACTTTTTAGCTACGATTGCTTATGACCAGAGAGAGAGTGTCTGGTGCTACTTTTGATGAGGTTGTTAACATTGCTCGTCAGATTGTGATGGTTCCCAGTCAGGAGAGGGTTGAGAGGTAGGCCAAGAGGCCTCGTGGACAAGGTGGATTTAGTGGTGCTCCTTCTGGGCTCAGTTCTAGCACAGTAGAGGTCGTCCTTTCAGACATGCTCATACGGCTCGCCCAGTTCACCGTGGCGCATCATCTGGCCATAGTTCTCACAGTTATCAGTAAGGCCATTCATCTCTCGGTGCCCTTCCATCGCAGAGTTCATCTCGTGCTCCATCGGGTTAGGGTTCGTCTATGCCAGGTCCTTCTACCAGTTATCCTGGTGCTCGGGGCTCCCTTCAGTCCTAAGCACCAGCACCGGGGAGTTGCTATGAGTGTGGGGTGTTTGGTCACATGAAGAGAGAGTGTCCCCGTATAGTGGGAGGTCCCACTACGCAGAGGAGTCAGTCTATGCCATCAGCATCAGCACCAGACCTTCCACCACCAACTCAGCCAACCCGGGATGAAGCCCAGTCATCTAGGGTTCGCCCGAGAGGGGGAGGCAGATCAGTTGGTGGCCAGGCCCGTTTCTATGCCCTCCCTGCCAGACCAGATGTCATTGCTTCAAATGCTGTGATTACATGTATTGTCTCAGTTTGCCACAAAGATGCTTCAGTATTATTTGACCATGGTTCTATTTATTCATATGTTTCCTCGTATTTCGCTCATTTTCATGATATGCCCTGTGAGTCTTTAGTTTCATCTGTTCATGTATCTACTCATGTGGGCGATACTATTATTGTGGACCTCGTATATTGGTCATGTGTGGTGACTATTGGGGGTCTAGAGACCAGAGTGGATCTTTTGCTGCTCAGTATGGTCGATTTTGATGTGATATTGGGTATGGATTGGTTGTCTCCATGCCATGCTGTTCTAGATTATCATGCTAAGACTGTGAAGCTGGCGATGCCGGGGTTGCCGAGGGTTCAGTGGAGCGATGCTATAGACTATGTACCTAGTAGAGTGATTTCATACTTGAAGGCTCAGCGGATGGTTGAGAAGGGTTGTCTATCCTTTTTGGCTTTTGTGAGGGATGTTAGTGCAAAGACTCCTGCCATTGATTTTTTTCTGGTGGTGCGTGATTTTTCGATTATGTTTCCTGTAGACTTGCTGGGTATGCCACCTAACAGGGATATTGACTTCGATATTGATTTGGTGCCCGGTACTCAACCCTTTTCTATTCCACCGTATCGTATGGCACCGACAGAGTTGAAGGAGTTGAAGGAACAGCGTCAGGAACTCTTTGATAAGGGGTTTATTCGGCCTAGCGTGTCACCTTGGGGTGCACTAGTTCTATTTGTGAAGAAGAAGGATGGTTCTATAAGGATGTGTATTGATTACAGGAAGTTGAACAAGGTCACAGTCAAGAACAAGTATCCTTTGCCACGTATTGATGATCTATTTGACCACCTTCAGGGAGCGAGGGTGTTCTCTAAGATTGATTTGAGGTCAGGGTGTCACCAGCTGAAGATTCGGGATTCATATATTCTTAAGACAGCTTTCAGGACCCGATATGGCCATTATGTGTTCCTTGTGATGTCTTTTGGTCTGACCACTGCCCCAGCAGCGTTCATGCATTTGATGAACAGTGTGTTTCAGCCTTATTTGGACTTATTCATTATTGTATTCATTGATGACATCCTGGTTTACTCTTGTAGCCAGGAGGAGCATGCCCAGCATTTGAGGATTGTGTTACCGAGATTGAGGAAGGAGAAGCTTTATGCAGAGTTCTCCAAGTGTGAGTTTTGGCTCATTTTAGTGGCGTTCTTAGGGCATGTGGTGTCCAGCGAGGGTATTCAAGTGGATCCGAAGAATATAGAGGCGGTGCAAAGTTGACCCAGACCGTCCTCAGCCACGGAGATTAGGAGCTTTCTTGGTTTGGCGGGCTATTACCGTCGTTTTGTGGAGGGTTTCTCATCTATTGCATCGCCCTTGACCAAATTGACCCAAAAGGTTTCTCCATTCAGGTTGTCAGATAAGTGCGAGGAGAGCTTTCACAAGCTCAAGACTGCTTTGACCATGACTCCAGTTCTAGTGCTGCCATCAGCTTCTTGTTCTTACACAATGTATTATGATGCCTCATGGATAGGTATTGGATGTGTTCTGATGCAGGATGTTAGAGTGATTGCTTATGTTTCGTGCCAGTTGAATACCCATGAGAAGAACTATCCTGTCCATGATCTTGAGTTAGCAGCTATTGTTCACGCCTTGAATATTTGGAGGCACTATTTGTATGGGGTTCATTGTGAGATCTACATTGATCACCAGAGTTTCGAGCATCTGTTCAAGCAGAATGATCTCAATTTGCATCAACAAATGTGGTTGGAGCTTCTTAAGGACTATGATATCACTATTTTGTACCATCCCGGGAAGGCCAATGTGGTGGCCGATGCCTTGAGTCGCCGGGCAGAGAGTTTGGGGAGTTTAGCATATCTTCCAGAACCAGAGAGACCCTTGGCATTGGATGTTCAGGCCTTAGCTAGCCAGCTTGTTAGATTGGATATTTTGGATTCGAGTCGGGTATTGGCTTGTGTGGTCTCTAGGTCTTCTCTTTATAATCGTATCAGGGAGCGTCAGTACGATGACCCCCATCTACTGTTCATCCAGGATAGGGTTCGGCGAGGTGATGCTAGAGATGTGACAATTGGTGATGACGGGATGTTGAGGGTGCAAGGCCGGTTATGTGTGCCCAATGTAGATGGGCTACATGAGTTGATTCTTGAGGAGTCCCATAGCTCGCGGTATTTCATCCATCCGGGTGCCACTCGCGGTATTTCATCCATCCGGGTGCCACAAAGATGTACCGGGATTTGAGACAATACTATTGGTGGAAGAGGATGAAGAAGGATATAGTTGGATTTGTGGCTCGGTGTCTCAACTGTCAGCAGGTTAAGTATGAGCATCAGAGACCGAGTGGCTTGCTTCAGAGGTTGGAGATCCTAGAGTGGAAGTGGGAGCGGATCACCATGGTTTGTAGTTAGGCTCCCACAGACTTCGAGGAAGTTCGATGTTATTTGGATGATTATGGATCGACCGACCAAGTACGCGCACTTCATTCCAGTTGGTACTACTTATTATTCATAGCGGTTGGCTGAGATTTACATCCGAGAGATTGTTCACCTTCATGGTGTCCCAGTTTCCATTATTTCAGATAAAGGCACATAATTTACATCGCAGTTTTAGGGGGCCGTGCAGTGAGAGTTGGGTACTCAGGTTGAGTTGAGCACATCCTTTCACCCTCAGACGGACGGACAGTCCGAGCACACTATCCAGATATTGGAGGACATGTTACGCGCCTATTTAATTGATTTTGGGGGTTCATGGGACCAGTTTCTGCCGCTCGTGGAGTTTGCATATAACAACAATTATCAATCGAGAATTAAGATGGCTCCATACGAGGCTTTATATGGGAGGCGATGTAGATCTCCAGTGGGATGGTTTGAGACGGGTGAGGCTAGGCTCTTGGGCACAAATTTGGTCCAGGATGTATTAGACAAGGTGAAATTGATTCAGGATAGGCTTCGCACGACGCAGTCTAGGCAAAAAGAGTTATGCTGACAAGAAGTCTGTGATGTGTCTTTCATGGTCGGGGAGAAGGTTCTGCTGAAGGTATCACCCATGAAGGGTGTCATGAGGTTTGGGAAGAGGGGCAAGTTGAGCCCTCGGTTCATTGGGCCTTTTGAGGTATTTCAGAGGATCGGAGAGGTGGCTTACAAGATTGACTTGCCACCTAGCTTATTGAGTGTGTATCTAGTATTTCATATTTTTATGCTCCGGAAGTATATTGGCGATCCGTCCCATGTTTTGGATTTTAGCACGGTTCAGTTGGATGGTGATATGACTTATGATGTGGAACCAGTGGCCATTTTGGAGTGGCAGATTCGAAAGTTGAGGTCAAAGGATATAGCTTTAGTAAAGGTGTAGTGGAGAGGTCAACCTGTGGAGGAGGCCACTTGGGAGACCGAGCGGGAGATACGGAGCAGATATCCACACCTATTTGATACTCCAGGTATGTTTCTAGACCCGTTCGAGGACGAACGTTTTTTTAAGAGGGGGGATGTAACGACCCGGCCAGTCGTTTCGAGAGTTATAGCCCCGTTTTCCCCATTTTTGCTACTTTTTTGCTTTACAGCTGTATTATGTCTTACCGGGTTGGTTGGTTCGGGTCCGGAGTGGTTTCGGAGTGAATTGAGACACTTAGTCTCTTAATTGGAAGCTTAAGTTGGAAAAGTCAACCGAATGTCGACTTATGCGTAACGACCCCGTACTTGAATTTTGTTGATTCCGTTAGCTCCGTTAGGTGATTTTGGACTTAGGAGCCCATCCGAAATGTGATTTGGAGGTCCGTAGTAGAATTAGGCTTGAATTGGTGAAAGTTGGAATTTTGGTGATTTTGGCCAGGCAATGGAAATTTTGATATCGGGATCAGATTGGATTTCTGGAAGTTGGAGTAGGTTCATGGTGTCATTTTTGACTTGTGTGTAAAATTTAAGGTCAATCGGACATGATTTGATAGGTTTCGGCGTCGTTTGCGGAATTCGGAAGTTTAGAAGTTCTTTAGGTTTGAATCCTGGTGTAATTGGGTGTTTTGATGTTGTTCTGAGTGATTCGAAGGTTCGACTAAGTTCATATCGGGTTATAGGACTTGTTGGTATGTTTGGTTGAAGTCCCGAGGGCCTCGGGGTGATTTCGGGTGGTTAACGGCTTGAAGGAAGTTAAGGAATTGCAGCTGAAGCTGCTGCTAATAGTGTAGCCGCACCTGCGGAGTGCGAAACACAGGTGCGAGTCCGTAGAAGCGAAGAAGGAGCTGGGCAGGAGCCCCAGGTGCGAAGATTTTCCCGCACCTACGAGGGTCGCAGATGCGGGCAGCTGGGTGCAGGGGAGAATTCAATGGGAGCTATCTCAGCTTCATGCCTAGCTCTCAACCTATTAACATACGAGTGTGTGACTGTTGGTAGTGGTGGAGGGGTATATTAGCTGGTTGTTTGGCTTTGTTTTGGCTGGCATTAGGCTGGGGAGTGATGGCCATAACTTGATTGGGCTGGGAAGGTTGCACAACTTTTTCATGAGGTTTTGTGTTGTTCTTTTGGTTCCATTTTGGGATGTTTGGTCTCTCAAAGTTAGAAGACACCTTGAGGGAGGGAATGTGGATTGGTTTATTAAGGTTTTGACCAGTTGAGGGAGTTTGATTACCTAAATTGGTCTGCACTGTTGCAGCAAGAACTGAAGGAGCAGTGATATTACATGAAGCCAAGAGTTGAGGATTTTGAAGCTGTGCTTCATTGTGGTGATCAGAATTAGTGGCAGGAACATTTGTTGTGGTAGCAGGAAGGTTATCCTCTTGGGTTAGCTCAGCTTGGACAGTTGGAACACCATTGACGACCACATGTGTAACTGGTGAAGAAGGCGACATGTGATCGTCATTGTTTTGAGTTGGTTCTTGTAAATTGACTTGACGACTATCTTTTGGAAGACTTTGGGAAGCATGAACAATAGATTGCCCCTCAATTTGGTCCTTAGAGATGGCTGTGGCATTTTGTCGAGCACCTGGCATGCTCGACTCTGCAGAAATCGATTTTTGCAAAATTGAGACGATTGGGCTGTTTCTGTTGTGGTTTGAGATGTTAGAAACAATATCTTCACCATCAAAAATCATTTCGCATTGGTTTCGATCAATTTGGACCATCAAAACTCCATTTCCGGCCACCTAGTGCTCATCAAAGAGTCCCAGAACATCAGGGACGACGATTGGCACGGTAGAAATTGCTGAAATTTGGTGGGAAGCTGGTATTTGACTTGGAGAACAATCTCCACCGCTTAGAATCATGCAATTTGGCCCAGAATTGGAATGGGAATGTTTTGAAGTGCCCAGGCAAAAATTTGCTACAGTGATCCCTACTGTATTTTGAAAATCTGTAGCAGCTGGGTTCGAATTTGGAGATAAAACCACTTGGAGGTTGTGTGCGATGGCAAGGCGTGTATTTTGGCACTGGTCCGGTGGTTTTCCATCGCATTACGACGGCGTGGTGGCCATATCGCCTCTGTTGGGCTACTATTCACTTTTGTCGCCCTGTACGGAGAGCGTTTGTGATTTTTGCGGCGCTGTTTGGCAAATGAAGCAAGGATCTAATTAGGGATTTGGGTTGGAAATTTGGGGGTTTAGGGCTTGGGAATTGGAGATTGAACTTTGGGGTTTTGGAGGGGCAATTGAGGTCGGAATTTGATAAATTTGGTATGGTTAGACTCGTGAGTGAATGAGCTTTCGGGTTTTGTGATTTTTGTCGGGTTCTGAGACGTGGGCCCGGGAGGCGGGTTGAGTCGATTTCGGATTTTGGGTTATATTTTAGTAGTTCTCTTGTGGAATTGATCCTTTTAGCCTATATTGATTATCTCGTTCTATTTATGGATAGATTCGGGGCATTTAGAGGCCGATTCGAGAGGCAAGGGCATTTCAGAGTAGGATTTCTACACGATTGAGGTAAGTAACAGTCTTAAATATGGTTTTGAGGGTATGAAACCCCGAAAATTGGTATGATTTGAATATTTAGAGGTGACGCACATGCTAGGTGATGGGCGTGTGAGCATGCACCGTGAGGGATTGAGACTTTGTCTTTTAGCAAATTGACTGCCTTTCATGTTAGAAACCATGCTTAGGCCATATGATATCACTGTTGGGACCCGCATCGATCGAATACTTGTTGAATTGACTGCTAATTGTTGTCTTGTACTCGGTCACCGTCTTACTTGTGCATTATCTCAGATCTCTCTCATTTCTTGTTAATACTTGTTGTATTCTCTGGTTGGGCTGATTATTGTGATATTCTGTGAGCCCGAGAGGCTGGAGAGGCTAGTAACTGAGATAGGGCCTCAGTGCCGAGCGGTAAGCTATGTGAGGTATATTGGATCGGGTTGCACGCCGTAACAAGCCTTATGGCTATATTTATGTATATGGATAGGGTTGCATGCTGCAACATACCTTCGGTATGGACCGGGTTGCACGTCGCAATAATATTGGATCGGGCTGCACGCCGTAGCAATATTGGATCGGGCTGCACGCCGCAGTATTATTGGATCGGGTTGGACGTCGTAGCAGTATTGGATCGGGCTGCACGCCGCAGCAGTATTGGATCGGCTTGGATGCCGCAACAATATTGGATCGGGCTGCACGCTATAATTTATCAATTATATATAAATTAGTTTTAAATGAGTATCCCTTGATTGTAGTCTTTTAATTTAGTAAATTCCCAAAATATCCTCGCATTTCCTTACTTATTGTCACGACCCAAAATCTCACCCATCGGGATGACGCCTATCTCGATACTAGGCAAGCTGATAATGTCAATAAACCACAATTTCTTTTAAGTTTGAAATTATAATATTTAAATACAATACGAAATCCCACAAATACTGATACGAAACCTCCCCAAAACCTGGTGTTAGTGAGTATATGAGCATCTAATGTGAATACAAGTCTGGAAAAAATACGGTCCATAACAGTTTGAGACCAAGTACAGTAAATAAGGAGATAGGGAAGGAGAGGCAAGGTCTGCGAAATACGGCAGCTACCTCAGAATCTCCGAAAAATCAGATGTGCGGAAGAATCAACACCCGCTATGTCCGGGAACACCTGGTTCTGCACACGAAGTACAGGGTATAGTATGAGTACAACCAACTCAGCAAGTAACAATAATAAATAAGAAACTGAAGATAGTGACGAGCTATACAATTATAGTTCATTTCCAGTAATTCTAGCAAGGAATAGACATGCTTTCAAATCCGGCAGTTTAAGTCAAATCAATTTTATACAATTCAAGTTCATATAATCCGGATATAGATTCTTTCAAAAATTTCACCACAATAACAGATAGCAACTAAGTGCATCAACCAATTAAAAATAAGTACAACCTCTCAGGACAACAATCACTCACTGGGCTCCCAGCCTTCAGCACTCACACTCAATGGGTACCCGCGCTCACTAGGGGTGTACATACTCCGGAGGGGCTCCTACAGACCAAGCGCTATAATCTGCATGGATAACTCACGTGCTGCACGGACAACTCACATGCCATAATATAAATATCTGGATCCGCACGTCCAACTCACGTGCTGCACGTCCAACTCACGTGCTATAGTATAATATAAGGATCCGCACGGCCAATTCACGTGCTATAGTATAATATAAGGATCTGTAGGGACAACTCACATGCTGCATGGCCAACTCACGTGCTATAGTATGATATCTCACAATCAGGCCCTCAGCCTCACTCAGTCATAAAACTCTCCAGTCTCTCGGGCTCTCAACAATCATAAAATTATCCCAAACAACAATGATATGATACATCAATAATGAACAATAGAGACTGAGATAAAATAATCAAGTAAACTGTGACTGAGTACAAAACAACAATTTAAGTAGATAATTCAACATGTACTTAACCTCTGTGGGTCCAACAATACCAACATATAGCCTAAGCATGGTTTCTAGCATGACTTATAGTCAAATTTCCACAACACATAGAGAGCACATAACTATCAATAAGTTATTCAACTTTACAAATTCCACGGGACAGACCAAGTCACAATCCCCTCGGTGAACATCCACACGCCTGTCACCTAGCATGTGCGTCACCTCCAAAATAATCACATGACAAACAATCCGGGGTTTCATACCCTCATGACCAGATTTAAAACTGTTACTTACCTTAGAGCGTGAAATTCTTCACTCTGCTATGCCTTTGCCTCGCAAATCGGCCTCAGGATGCCTTGAATCTAGTCACAAATAATTCATTTCAATCAATGAAATTTATTGGAATTAATTCCATAAGAAAATGCTAATTTTCCATAAAAATCCGAAATTTAGCTAGAAAATCGCATGTGGGGCCTATATCTCGGAGCTTGACAAAAGTTATAAAATCCAGAAGCCCATTCAACCACGAGTCTAACCATACCAATTTTATCAAAATCCGACCCTAACTCGACCCTCAAATCTTCAATTTAAACTAAGAGGGTTTTCAAACTTTTTCATCTTAATTCACCAATTAAATGATAAAAATAACTATGGATTTGGGTAATTTAACCAATATTGAGTTAAGAATACTTACCCCGTTGTTTTCCTTGAAAAACTTCAAAAAATAGCCTCTTCCCGAGCTCCAATACGTCAAAAACTGAAAATGGGACGAAGTGTTCTACGTCAAATATGTCAAAAACTGAAAATCGCCTCTGCCCAGACATTTGCTCTACGCGATCGCGGACTTTCCCACGCGACTGCGATGTACAACATCACAGACCTACGCGATCGCAAAGCACAAACGCGTGATTTCCATTTCTGCCCCATTTCCTCTATGCGAACGCGATCTTCTTCATGCGTTCACGAATAACAAACTTACATAGCTATGCGATCGCGTCCCGCTTCACGCGATCGCGAAGCACAAAATATCACTGCCTCAAATTAACCCTACGCGATCGCAGATATCCCCACGTGATCGCGTAGAACAAAATCCCCACTAACCAACTAAGCCTACGTGATCGCAGACACATTTATGCGACCGCGTCGAAGGAAAACAACATCAGATATCAGAAAATTCCAGCAGCTATTCAAGTCCAAATTTTTGATCCGTTAACCATCCAAAACTCACCCGAGCCCCTCGGGACCTCAACCAAATATACCAACAAGTCCTAAAACATTATACGAACTTAGTCGAACCCTCAAATCACCTCAAACAATGCTAAAACCATGAATTACACCCCAATTCAAGCCTAATGAACTTTGAAATTTCAAGTTTCTACAAACGACTCCAGAACCTATCAAATCACGTCTGATTGACCTCAAAATTTGCACACAAGTCATAAATGACATAATGGAGGTATTCGAATTTTAAGAATTGGAGTCCGACCCCGATATCAAAAAGTCAACCCCCCGGTCAAACCTCCAAAAAAATTCAACTTTCGGCATTTCAAGCCGAATTCCACTACGGACCTCAAAAAGATTTTCCGTACACACTCCTAAGTCCAAAATCACCATACGGAGCTATTGGAATCATCAAAATTCAAATCCGAGGTCGTTTACACATAAGTCCACATCCAGTCATTTTTTTTAACTTAAAATTTTCAATTATGAGACTAAGTGTCTCATTTCACTCTGAAATCCTTCCGAACCCGAACCAACTACCTTGACAAGTCATAAAACAATTGTAAAGCATAAATTGAGCAGTAAATGGGGAAACAAGGTTATAATACTTAAAACGACCGGCTGGGTCGTTACATTCTCCCCATCTTAAACAAACGTTTGTCCTCGAATGAGTTTAGAATCATACCTGGAGTATCAAATAGGTATGGATATTTGCTCCGCATCTCCTGCTCAATCTCCCAAGTAGCTTCTCCGACTGGATGGCCTCTCCACTGTACCTTCACTGATGCTATGCTCTTTGACCTCAGCTTTCGAATATGCCGGTCTAAAATAGCCATCGGCTCCACATTATAAGTCAAATTACCGTCCAGCTGTACTGTACTGAAATCTAGAATATGAGACGGATCCCCAACATACTTTCGGAGTATGGATTCATGGAACACTGGATGAACACCTGATATACTAGGTGGCAAAGCAAGTTCATAAGCAACCTCTCCAATTTTCCTAAGTATCTCAAACGGCCCAATATACCGAGGGCTCAACTTGCCCTTCTTCCCGAACCTCAACACACCCTTCATGGGTGAGATCTTGAGCAAAACCTTCTCCCCAACCATGTAAACAACATCACGAACCTTCTTGTCGGCATAACTCTTCTATCTAGATTGTGCCGTGCGAAGCCGTTCCTGAATCACTTTGACCTTCTCTAAAGCATCCTGAACCAAGTCTGTACCTAATAGCCTAGCCTCACCCGGCTCAAACCAACCTACTAGAGACCGGCACCGTCTCCCATACAAAGCCTCATACGGAGCCATCTGAATACTCGACTGATAGCTGTTATTGTAAGAAAACTCCACGAGTGGCAGAAATTGATCCCAAGAACCCCCAAAATCGATGACACAAGTGCGTAACATGTCCTCATATATCTGAATAGTGCGCTTGGACTATCCGTCTGTCTGAGGGTGAAATGATGTACTCAACTGAACTTGTGTGCCAAATTCTCGCTGTATTGCTCTCCAAAAATGTGATGTAAACTGTGTGCCCCTATCTGATATGATGGACACTGGTACAATCTCATGAATATAAATCCCAACGAACCGCTCCGAAGAATAATTAGTACCAACTGGAATAAAATGTGCGGATTTGGTTAACCGATCTACTATCACCCAAACAGTATCAAACTTTCTCAAAGTCCGTGGGAGTCCAACTACGAAGTCCATGGTAATACGCTACCACTTCCACTCTGGAATTGCAAGTCTCTGTAGTAATCTGTCCGGTCTCTGATGCTTTTATTTTACCTATTGACAATTTAAACACCGAGCTACAAATCAACTATATATTTCTTCATTCGCCTCCACCAATAGTGCTGCTTCAAATCCTGATACATCTTCACGGCACCTGGATGAATAGAGTACCGCGAGCTGTGAGCTTATTGGAGAATCAACTCACGCAAACCATCTATATTAGGCACACATAGCCTACCCTGCATCCATAATACACCATCATCTCTAATAGTGACTTCCTTGGCATCACCGTGCTGATCCGTGTCCTTAAGGATAAGCAGATGTGGATCATCATACTAGCGCTCTCTGATGCGATCATATAAAGAAGACCGATAAACCACACAAGCCAAAACTCGATTCGGCTCGGAAACATCCGATCTAACAAACTGGTTGGCCAAGGCCTGAACATCCAATGCTAAAGGCCTCTCTGCTACCGGTAAGTATGCTAAGCTGCCCAAACTCTCCGCCTTACAACTCAAGGCATCAGCCACCATATTGGCCTTTCCGGGGTGATAGAGAATAGTAATGTCATAATCCTTAAGCAACTCTAACCACATTCGCTGCCGTAAATTAAGATCCTTATGTTTAAACAAATATTGTAGACTCCGGTGATCTGTATATACCTCACACTGGACACCGTACAAGTAATGCCACCAGACCTTTAAGGCATGAACCATAGCTGCCAACTCAAAATTGTGGACTGGATAATTCTTCTCATGTACCTTTAAATGTCTGGACGCATAGACAATCACCCTACCGTCTTGCATAAGTACTGTGCTGAGACCAATACGCAACGCGTCACAATACACAGTATACGAATCTGAACCTATAGGCAACACCAATTCTGGAGCTGTAGTCAAAGTTGTCTTGAGCTTCTGAAAGCTCTCTTCACATTCATCCGACCACCTGAACGAAGCGACGATAATAACCGGCCAAGCCGAGAAAACTCCGAATCTCAGTAACTAAAGTTGGCCTGGGCCAATTCTAAACTGTCTTTATTTTCTTCGGATCCACCTTAATTCCTTCACTGGACACTATATTTCCCAAGAATGCCACCGAACAAAGCCAGAACTCACACTTAGATACAATACCCAAGTGTTGTGCATGCTCCTCCTGGCTACGTGAGTACACCAGAATATCATCAATAAATACCACGACAAATAAATCAAGATATGGCTGGAATACACTATTCATCAAATGCATAATTGCTGCTGAGGCATTGGTTAGCCCAAAGACATCACAAGAAATTCATAGTGGCCATAACGAGTTATGAATGTTGTCTTGAGAATATCTGAATCCTGAATTTTCAACTAGTGATATCTAGACCTCAAATCAATTCTGGAGAAAACCCTCGCTCCCTGAAGCTGGTCAAATAAGTCATCAATACGCGGCAAGGGATATTTATTTTTGATTGTAACTTTGTTCAACTACCTATAATCGATGCACATTCGTATAGTACCATCTTTCTTTTTCACAAACAGAACCGGTGCTCCCCAAGGTGACATACTAGGCTTAATAAACCCTTTTTCAAGGAGTTCCTGAAGTTGCTCTTTCAATTCTTTTAACTCAGCTGGTTCCATACGATATGGAGGAATAGAAATGGGCTGAGTGCCCTGCACCAAGTCAATACCGAAATCAATATCCCTGTTGGGTGGCATACCCAGTAGGTCTGCAGGAAATACATACAAAAAATCTCACATGACCGGTACTGAATCAATAATAGGAGTATCTGCATCAACATCTCTCACAAAGTCCAAATATGACAAGCATCCCTTTCCAACCATACGTTGGGCCTACAAATAAGAAATTACCCTGCTAGGAACAAAATCTAGAGAACCCCTCCCTTCAACCTTTGGCAACCCCGGCATCGTCAACGTCATGATTTTTGCGTGACAGTCCAGAATAGCATGATATGGAGACAACCAATCCATACCCAGGATTACATCAAAATCAACCATACCGAGTAATAAGAGATCCACTTTAGTCTCCAGTTTCCCAGTAGTTACCATACACGATCGATACACACGGTCTACAGTAATAATATCGCCCACCAGTATAGATACACAAACAGGTGAAACTAAGGACTCACATGGCATATCCAGATAATGAGCAAAATACGATGATACATATAAATAAGTGGAACCAGGGTCAAATAATATAGAAGCCTCCCTGTGGCACACTAAAACAATACCTGTGATTACTGCATCTGAGGCAACAGCATCTGGCCTGGCAGAAAAAGCATAGAATCGAGCATGATTGCCTCCTGATCGGCCTCCCCCTCTTGGGCGACCACTAGCTGCCTGACCCCTACCCCGAGATGGCTGGGAGAGTGGTGTAACTGCTGGTGCCGGTGCCGTCGGTTGAGAACTCTGTTGTGGATCCCCACTCAACAGCCTAGGACACTCTCTCTTAAAATGACCAAATTCTCCGCACTCGAAACAACCCCTCCTCTGACGGAACTGTTGCTCCTGATAACCCGAGGAATTACCCACCAAAGCCTGAATGGATGAGGCATGATGAGAACTCTGCGCTTGTAGTGCACTGAATGAAGATTGGCCTGAGTGAGCATTGTAAGAACCGTGGCTAGCTGATATACCACGATAATCTGGATGACCCGTCTTAGCGTGTCTATAAGAACGACCCCTATCGCGGTAAAACTGACCCCCCGAAGGAACACTGTTTGTAATCACCTGGACCATGAGGCCTCTTAGCCTCTCTCTCTCCACATTCGTGGCTACGAACCATATCTATCTGCCGAGCAATGTCCACTACCTCATCAAAAGTAGTACCAGATACTCTCTCCCTAGTCATAAGTAATCGCAGCTGATATGTGAGGCCATCAATGAACCTCCTAATCCTCTCCCTATCAGTGGGAACCATCTAGACTGCATGACGAGCCAACTTAGAAAATCTCATCTCGTATTGCATCACGGACATATCACCCTGGCGAAGCTGCTCAAACTGCCTGCGCAACGCCTCTCTGCGGGACTGAGGCACGAACTTCCCCAAAAAGACCACGGAGAACTGCTGCCAAGTAAGGGGTACTGCGCCAACAGTCCTACGCCTCTCGTAAGTCTCCTACCATCTGAATGCAGCCCCAGAGAACTGAAAAGTAGTGAATGAGACCCCACTGGTCTCTAGAATACCCGTTGTCTGAAGCATCCGTTGACACTTATCCAGAAAATCCTAAGCATCTTCTGAATTAGTACCGCTAAATGGTGAAGGTCGAAGCCTCTCAAATCTCTCAAGTCTCCCCTGCTCATCATCTGTCATAACAGGAACTACCGGGGCCTGAGCAACTGCAGCCGGCTGGGCTGGTAGTGCCCCCGATATTTGAAGTCCTTGTACTACCTGGTCTGGAGTAAGGGAAACAAGGGTATGAGTACCTCCCCCGGCCTAAAAAGTGGTAGGTGCGTCCTGAGCCGAAACCACCTGAGCAAGACCAATGCAAGCTGCCAATATCTGGGCCACAGTCTCTTGAAGGCCTGGAATCTCAATGGGCACAACTGGTACCTGAGCTGGAGCAACTAGTGGTACTACAGGTGTTGGTCCAACTGTGGTACGAGCTACACCTCGACCTCTACCTCGACCCCGGCCTCTACCACGGCCCCGACCTCTCGTGGACCTAACTGGTGGCATTGGTGGCTGACCGTCCGATCTGGTAGTACGTGTCCTCACCATCTGTGAGAGAATAGAATAACAAAAATTTAGTTTTCGGAATCAATAAATTCGCACGACAGAATACAAGAAAGTGAAATTTTCCTAAGGGTTCTATAACTTCTCGAAGATAAGTATAGACGTCTCCGAACTGATCCGCAAGACTCTACTAAACCTGCTCATGACTCGTGAGACCTATGTAACCTAGGCTCTGATACCAACTTTTCACGACCCAAAATCTCACCCATCGTTATGGGGCCTATCTCGATACTAGGCAAGCCGATAATGTCAATAAACCACAATTTCTTTTAAGTTTGAAATTATAATATTTAAATACAATACGAAATCCCACAAATACTGATACAAACACTTCCCAAAACCTGGTGTCATTGAGTATATAAGCATCTAATATGAGAATACAAGTCTGGAAAACAAATATGGTCCATAACAGTCTGAAACCAAGTACAGTAAATAAGGAGATAGGGAAGGAGAGGCAAGGTCTGCGAAACACGGCAGCTACCTTAGAATCTTCGAAAAATCAGATGTGCGGAAGAATCAACACCCGCTATGTCCAGGAACACCTGGTTCTGCACACGAAGTACAGGGTGTAGTATGAGTACAACCAACTCAGCAAGTAACAATAATAAATAAGAAACTGAAGATAGTGACGAGCTATACAATTATAGTTCCTTTCCAGTAATTCTAGCAAGGAATAGACACGCTTTCAAATCCGACAGTTTAAGTCAAATCAATTTTATACAATTCAAGTTCATATAATCCGGATATAGATTCTTTCAGAAATTTCACCACAATAACAGATAGCAACTAAGTGCATCAACCAATGAAAAACAAGTACAGCCTCTCAGGACAACAATCACTCACTGGGCTCCCAGCCTTCAGCACTCACACTCAATGGGTACCCGCACTCACTAGGGGTGTACATACTCCGAAGGGGCTCCTACAGCCCAAGCGCTATAATCTGCACGGACAACTCACGTGCCATAATATAAATATCTGGATTTGCATGGTCAACTCACGTGCTATAGTATAATATAAGGATCCGCACGGCCAACTCACGTGCTATAGTATAATATAGGGATCTGCACGGACAACTCACATGATGTACGACCGACTCACATGCTATAGTATGATATCTCACAATCAGGCCCTCAGTCTCACTCAGTCATAAAGCTCTCCAGTCTCTCGGGCTCTTAACAATCATAAAATTAGCCCAAACAACAATGATATGATACATCAATAATGAACAATAGAGACTGAGATAAAATAATCAAGTAAACTGTGAATTTAAGCAGATAATTCAACATGTACACAACCTCTGTGGGTCCCAACAATGCCAACATATAGGCTAAGCATGGTTTCTAGCATGACTTATAGTTAAATTTCCACAACACATAGAGAGCACATAACTATCAACAAGTTATTCAGCTTTACAGTTTCCACGGGACGGATCAAGTCACAATCCCCTCGGTGAACGTCAACACGCCCGTCACCTAGCATTTGTGTCACCTCTAAAATAATCACATAACAAAAAATCTGGGGTTTCATACCCTCAGGAACAGATTTAAAATCGTTACTTACCTCATAGCGTAAAATTCTTCACTCTGATATTCCTTTGCCTCGCAAATCGGCCTCCGGATGCCTCGAATCTAGTCACAAATAATTCGTTTCAGTCAATGAAATTTATTGAAATTAATTCCATAAGAAAATGCTAATTTTCCATAAAAATCTGAAATTTAGCTCAAAAATTGCCCGTGGGGCCCATGTCCCGGAGCTTGATAAAAGTTACAAATTTCGGAAGCACATTCAACCACGAGTCTAACCATACCAATTTTATCAAAATCCGACCCCAACTCGATCCTCAAATCTTCAATTTAAACTAAGAGGGCTTTCAAACTTTTCCAACTTAATTCACCAATTAAATGATAAACACAACCATGGATTCTGGTAATTTAACCAATATTTAGTTAAGAATACTTACCCCATTATTTTCTTTGAAGAACTCCAAAAAATCACCTCTTCCCGAGCTCCAATTCGTCAAAAACTGAAAATGGGACAAAGAACTTAAACTCTCTGCCCAGACATTTGCTCTACGCGATTCCGATGCACAACATCACAGACCTACGTGATCGCGGACCTAACCACGCGATCGTGAAGCACAAACGCGTGGTTTCCATTTCTGTCCCATTTCCTCTACGCGAACAGGACCTTCTTCACGCGTTCGCGAATAACAAACTCATATAGCTACGCGATCGCGTCCCGCTTCACGCGATAGCGAAGCACAAAATATCACTGCCTCAAATTAACCCTACGCGATCGCAGATATCCCCACACGATCACGTATAACAAAACACCCACTGACCAACGAAGCCTACGCGATCGCAGACACATTCACTCGATCGCGTAGAAGGAAAACAACATTAGATATCAGAAAATTCCAGCAGCTACTCAAGTCCGAATTTTTGATCCGTTAACCATCCAAAAGTCACCCGAGCCCCTCGGGACTTCAACCAAATATACCAACAAGTCCTAAAATATCATACGAACTTAGTCGAACCCTCAAATCACCTCAAACAATGCTAAAATCATGAATTACACCCCAATTCAAGCCTAATAAACTTTGAAATTTCAAGTTTCTACAAACGACTTCGGATCCTATCAAATCACATCCAATTGACCTCAAATTTTGCACACAAGTCATAAATGACATAACAGAGGTATTCAAATTTTCAGAATCGGATTCCGACCTCGATATCAAAGTCAAACCCCCCGGTCAAACCTCCAAAAAAATTCAACTCTCGGCATTTCAAGTCAAATTCCACTACAGACCTCAAAAAGATTTTTTGGACATGCTCCTAAGTCCAAAATCACCATACTGAGCTATTGGAATCATCAAAAGTTAAATCCGAGGTCGTTTACATAAGTCTGCATCCGGTCATGTTTTCTAACTTAAAATTTTCAATTATGAGACTAAGTGTCTCATTTCTCTCCGAATTCCTTCCGGACCCGAACCAACTACCCCGACAAGTCATAAAATAACTGTAAAGCACATATTGAACAGTAAATGAGGAAATGGAGTTATAATACTCAAAACGACCGGCCGGGTCGTTACACTTATCCAGACAAACCCCAATCTTTCTAAAGGATTTTTCTTTTTCTCTCTTTGAAATCAATCCTCATTCTACACTGATTCTACAAGGTTTTTCATCTAAAGCTCATAATTTTCTCTAACAATGGCGAAGAAAGGGATTATTTTTTTATCGATTTGAATTTTGCCATGGCTGAAGTTTGGAGTTTTTCTGGGCTCCCCCTTTTCTTGTTGGTGTTCCATTGGGGGGCTAGCAGTAGATGGATATTAGTTATTTTGATGGATTATTCGAATTGAAATTGTCAATAAATTAAATTTTGAAGGTGTTTGACTCTCCACCATTGTCAGCCATTAAAAAGATTCGAAGCTTTGAATTCGAATTCGAATTTTCAAAAAATACTTTTTGTTTGGATTGGGTGTTATTGCAAATGATTGGGAATATTCTATGAATTTTATATCTCAATTTTGAGGGGATTTGGTGAAGATTAGATTTGATTTGGCTAGATTTTCAGATTGAAATTCAAAGAAGAAGCCGAAGAATATATCACATACAAAATATATATAAATTATATATAAAATTCATACA
The DNA here is from genome assembly GCF_000390325.3 of Nicotiana tomentosiformis. Taxonomy (NCBI): domain Eukaryota; kingdom Viridiplantae; phylum Streptophyta; class Magnoliopsida; order Solanales; family Solanaceae; genus Nicotiana; species Nicotiana tomentosiformis. The sequence continues at coordinate 37,897,458 of NC_090813.1, read as the reverse complement.
ACAGGCATATTATAAAAAATTTGGATGAAAATTATATTTAAGTTGTATGATGTTATAGTTGTATTTAACTGAGTAAGAATGATGTATGAATGTTGTAGATAAATTGTAAATAAGTTGTATGAAATTTATTTTAGTATGTATATTATTGTAGATATATAAAATTTGTAGTAAATTTGTATGAAATTTATTTATACTCCCTCCATTTCAATTTAGATGAGGTAGTTTTACTTGGCACAAATTTTAAGAAAAAAAGAAGACTTTTGAAACATGTTGTCCTAAAAGCATAAGGGGCAAAGCTTTGTGGGGACATTGACATTTGTGTGGTTATAAAAGTTTCTCATTAAGGGTAAAGTGGATAAAATAAAAAGTTTAAAGTTGAATTGTTTTCAAATATAGAAATGTGTCAATTTTTTGGAACGGACTAATAAGGAAAATATATCATTTAAATTGAAACGGAGGGAGTAATTTGTATGCTGATATACCATACATTATTGTTTTTTGTTAAAATAGGTAATTATGGCAAAGAGAGAGAAGAGTTACACTAACTATGGCTTAAAATAGATAATACACAACTAGAAGGAGTCTTATTTAGATGGAAGGACGATTTGAACTTCGTTCCCTTCAGTTACGCCCTTTTCCAAGCAAAGAATCCCCTAAATTAAGGTTCTAATAATAAATTGTATATAAAATATAAGAAAAACTTGTTCAGGGCGGGTAATATACAAAACTTGGACAATTTTGGTAAATAAGTTTCAAATATTGTATAGGAAGAAAAACAAAAACCCTTTGGAGAAGTCTTAAATCCTAGGAAAATATAACAAAATATAAACTTCACTCGAAGATTTCACAAAATCCATGAAGGAAATATATATATATATATACACACACACACACACACTTATCTTTTGATGACGTCCAAAGCACACCTCGATAAGAGATATGCTACGGTCGTATGCAATATAATTTATCCGACTTATAGTCGAGGTCGAATTGCACATGGAGCTATGAAACGTTCTAGTTGACTCAATGTCACGACCCAGTTTCTTCCTCCATGAACTGTCATGACGGCACCTAGTCTATACGACTAGGTAAGCCTAATATTGCGGAAATGAAATGAAAACACAAGATAATAGCTAATAGATATAGTTAATAAGCAGAAATGGTGCCACTCAGCATATACAATAATCATTTCTCCCAAAACCCGGAATGTTGCTAGTCACAAGCTTCTAAGAGTTTCTACTGCTCTATACATTAATGTCTGAAGAAAATAGGGGGAGATTCAACACAGGGGGATAGAAGGGGACTCCGAGGTCTGCGGACGCGGGCAGATATACCTTGAAGTCTCCTGAAGCAGCAACCACGCAACTAGACTCGAGGCTGAAAGCTAGTACCTGGATCTGCACACGTAAAACATGTGCAGGAAAGGGCATGGGTACACCACAATGGTACCCAGTAAGTGCCAAGCCTAACCTCGGTCGAGTAGTGACGAGATCAGGTCAGGTCCCTACTAGTATAAATATAATGAAATAAGACAGAAAGAAATATTACAGTAAAATGAATATGGAAATCTAACAGGAATAGAATTCAATGGAAGCCAACAACTCAGAACACAATAATAGCAACAGGGGATCTCCCAGGATACCGTCCCGTAGTCCCAAACGTAAATATGCAGGGGATTTTTCGGAATACCGTTCCGTAGTCCCAAAGTAAATATGCAGTGCTGGGGGATCTTCCGGTATACTGTTCCGCAGTCCCAACATAAATATGCAGTACATGGGGATCTCCCAGAATACCGTTCTGTAGTCCCAAAGTAAATATGCAGCTCAACCAATATAATTAACAGTTACAGCAAGGAAATCTATAGCTTAGACTAAGTTCACATAAAAGAAATCAGGAAATTTTACTAAACATGCTGCACAGAGTTCAAATAGCCAGTTAAAACACGTAGACATGCTTTTCTAATCTAAACAGGGTAGTTACATAAGCTAGTGTATTTCAAACAAGGAAAAACAGGTTATGATTTAGTGAAAATGGAGTTTTACAATAAATAGCCTATGTACGTGCTCATCACCTCACATACACGACGCTCATATATCAAACAGTACCAAATCCTAAGGGGATTTTTCCCACATAAGGTTAGGCAAGTCACTTACCTCGAACCAAGCTCAAATCAACCCAAAATCACGCTCTTGCCACGAGTATCCAACTCCGAGTAGAACAAATCTAATCAAATCAATTACATAATGTAAATATAGTTACAAGTAACTAATCTAGCTAATGAAATCAAAGTTACGACAAGAAATTAGAAAAAATGCCCAAAAAGCCTCCCTGGGCCCGCGTCTCGGAATTGGGTAAAAGTCACAAATTATGAACACTCATTCACTCACGAGTCTAACCATACCAAATTCACTCAAATACGATACCAAAATCTCGATAAAAATCCAAAAATTCAGCCTAAGAACTTTTCTCAATTTTTCCCCCCAAATCCGAAATTAAATAATGAAATCAAGCATAAATTAGTGGGATTTAATTATAAAGGAGTTAGGAATCATTACCCAATAACTTCCTCCGAAAACATCTCCAAATTTCGCCTTCTACCGAGCTCTCAATCAAATTTTTGTGATATGAACTCAAACCCTCGTTTTTGAACATTAAATTCTGCCTAGTGATTTCTTAATCGCGATTGCGGAAACACCCACGCGATCGCGAAGAACAACTTCACTGCCTCATAAATTTACTCTACATGAACGCGTAAAACACCACACGAACGCGATGTTCTAACTCTCATACTTATGCGATCGCAAACCATACAACGCATTCGCAATGAACAAAACACGTGGCCCAGCTTTGGTCCACTTAACACTATGCGAACGCGACCTAGCCCATGCGTTCTCGATGCATAACTGACAAACTTACGTGATCGCGTCCCCATCTTAGCAAAAGCAAAGAACAAACTTAGTTGGTCTCTCAGATGCTCTACGTGATCGCGAGCCTTCTTACGCGATTGCGATAAAGGAAACCAGCTGCAGAACACCTCAAAAATCTGCTATCCTTATAAGTCAGAAAATGATCCGTTAACCACTTGAAACTCACCCGAGGCCCCCGGGACCTCAACCAAATATACCAAATAATCCTAAAACACCATACGAACTTAGTCGGGCCCTCAAATCATATCAAACAACGCTAAAATCATGAATTACCCTCCAATCCAAACTTTAAGAACTTGAAACTTTAAAATTCTACAACCGATGCCGAAACCAACCAAACCACGTCTGATTGACCCCAAATTTTGCACACAAGTCATATTCAACACTATAGACCTACTCTAACTTCTGGAATCGGATTCCGACCTCGATATCAAAAATTTCACTACCGATCCAAAACTCCACAAATTCAACTTTGGCCATTTTAAGCCTAAATGAGCTACGGACCCACAAAACGCAATCCGGACACGCCCCTAAGCCCAAAATTACCCAACGGAGCTAACGGAATAGACAAAATTCCATTTTGGAACTATCTGCACACAGTTTCAACTACGGTCCAAATTCTAAGACTTAAGCTCTCATTTAGGGAATAAGTGTCCCAAAACACTCTGAAACTCAAAATGAATCTTCCAGGCAAGTCACATTAGCAGAAATAGATACAGGAAAATCAGTCAATAGGGGATCAGGGCTCTAACTCTCAAAATAACTGGCTGAGTCGTTACACTCAATTGGTAAATAACCTAAGTTGAACAAAAATGGAAAAATATACTGTAACGACCCGGCCGGTCGTTTCGAGAGTTATAGCCCTGTTTCTCCCATTTATGCTTCTTGTTGTGTTCTTCAGCTATATTGTGATATACCGAGTTAGTTGGTTTGGGTCCAGAGTTATTTTAGAGTCAATTGAGACACTTAGTCTCTTTATTATAAGCTTAAGTTGGAAAAGTCAATCGGATATTGACTTATGTGTAAAAGATCTCGTATTTGAATTTTGATGATTCCGTTAGCTCTATCAGGTGATTTTGGACTTAGGAGTGCGTCCAGAATGTGATTTGAAGGTCCGTAGTGGAATTAGGCTTGAATTGGCGAAAGTTGAAAATTCGGTGATTTTGGTCGGCAATGGAAAATTTGATATCGAGATCAGAACGGATTTTCAGGAGTTGGAGTAGGTTCGTGGTGTCATTTGTGATATGTGTGTAAAATATGAGGTCATTCGGACGTGGTTTGTTAGGTTTCGGCATTGTTTGCGAATTTTGGAAGTTTAAAAGTTCTAAGGCTTGAATCCGAGGGTAATTTGGTGTTTTGATGCTGTTTTGAGTGATTCAAAGGCTCGACTAAGTTTGTATGATGTTATATGACTTGTTGGTATATTTTTTTGAAGTCCCGAGGGGCTCGGGCTGATTCCGGATGGCTAACGGGAGGTTTGGGACATGGAAATGCAGCTGAACTGTTGCTTCTGGTGTTTTTCGCACCTGCAGAGAGGGAGCACAGGTGCGAGAAGGTGGTCGTATCTGCGAGCCCGCAGGTGCGAGACCTGGGGCGCAGATGCGAAAAGGTGGAAATTGGCTAGTTCCGCAGAAGCGGAGGGAGATGCGCAGGTGCGCTATCGCATGTGCGAGATTTGTCCATAGATGCGGAACTTGGGATTTTAAGTGAGTTCCGCACCTGCGATGGGGCGTCGAAGAAGCGGAAAAGGGGACGGCAAATGCGGTTTCACTGGGCAGAATGTATAAACAGAGGACTTTGAGATTTTTCCTCATTTTCACCATTTTTTAACTTGGACTTTGGAGCTTTTGAGGTGAGTTTTGAAGGGGATTCAAGGCTATTCACTGAGGTAAGTCCATTGAGCCTAATTATCATTAGCTATGGTATTTTTCCGTTGATTTCTCATCTAATTAGTGGGGTTTTGAAGTGAAAATTGGGGGTTAGGGCTTGGGATTTTAGAGACTGTAATTTGGGGATTTGAGGGACCAAATGATGTCGGATTTTGATAAATTTTATATGGTTAGACTCGTGAGTGAATGGGCTTTCGGGTTTTGTAACTTTTGTCAGATTTCGAAACATGGGCCCGAGGGCCAAGTTTGAGTGAATTTCAGATTTTAGCTCTAATTTAGTTGTTTTCTTGTGGGATTGATCCCTTTAGCCTTTATTGATTGTGTTGTATTACTTGTGGTTAGATTCGGGACACTTGGAGGCCGAATCGAGAGGCAAGGGCATTGCGAAGTAGGAATTTGCTCGGATTGAGGTAAGTAATGGTTGTAAATCAAGTCCTGAGCATATAAAACCCCGGAGTTTTTGTGTCATGTGACTATTGAGATGTGACGCACATGCTAGGTGACGGGCATGTGGGCGTTCACCGTTGGGGAGTGTGACTTGGTCCGTCCCGTAGCAACTGTAAAGTTGAACAACTTGTCGTAGCTATATGCTCCTTATGTGTTTTAGAAAGATTTACTGTAAATCATGCTAGATACCATATCTAGGCTTTATACTGGCATTGTTTGGACCCTTAGAGATCGTTTCTTGCTGTCCTCTCACTGTTTTGGTTGATAATCCGTACTCAGTCATGTTCATGCATTGTTACATCATAACTCAGTCTTTGTTATTCTATCTGATGCATCATGTCAATGTTGTTTGGGCTGATTACTTTGATTTCTGAGAGCCCGAGAGACTAGAGATATTGATGACTGAGTTAGGCCGAGGGCCTGATTTGTAAGGACATTTATGGGATTGGGCTGCACGCTGCAACGTGTTTCATTGATTCTGCCATGATGGGCATTGATATAGCGCTTGGGCTGAAGGAGCCCCTCTGGAGTCTGTACATACCCTCAGTGAGCGCGAGTACCTACTGAGTGCGAGTTCCGAGTGCTGAGCGATTGTGAGGCATGAGTGATTGCAAGGTTGGAGTGATTGGGAGGACTGAGTGATGTTTGCACGAGATGCGGTATATGATTTCATCATTTATGCTCATAGTTGCTTTGAGTCCTTATTTGAGAACCGTTGAAAGATATTTTTAATTGATTTTACTTGAACTTGATTTAAACAAGCTGATTTGACTTAAACTTTGGTTGTAAAGCATGTCGTACTTTACTGAATTTTGTGATATGAACTGTACTTGTATCTAGATCGTCACTACTTCTCAGCCTTTATTTACTTCTATTGCTTACTGAGTTGGTGTACTCACGTTACTCCCTGCACCTTGTATGTAGATCCAGGCATTTTTGGCCATTGTAGCGGCTGCTGATATTTCTGTAGCTGATCATTGAAGATAGCAAGGTAGTTGCCCGATGATCGCAGCCCTGCTTTCTTCTTCTCTATCTTCCCCTTAGTTGTATTTTTGTATTTTTCCCAGACTATGTTAGTCTTGTTATTATCAGACTAGTTTGTAGTAGTTGCTCATGACTCAGTGACACCCTGATGTTTGGGGATTTTCATTCTGCATTTCTATTTTTGAGTGCAACTCTTGTTTCTTTTATGCAATTCGGTTATACAAAATGTCTTTTGGCATATCTTTGAATGAATTATTGTAGTATTGTGAAAATCGGATGGCCTAGTACCATCAATAGGCGCTATCACGACAGGTTTGAGTTTATACTTAGATTTGTGGATATTAACTAATGAATTAGATTCGACTAACTAACAAGAAAGTAAACTAGAAGTCGAGAATAACATAAGAAATTTGTATATGATAAAAAGGCCTAAGGTAGAGAATTGCATGGCTAACTCTGATTGAAATCATGAAACTTTGTTTAACATTATTCTATGGACCTTGGACCTAAAGTTGTTCTCTATAGTTTTCCAACTACTAACAATACCATTTCTAAACTTATTTTCCCAAAATAATCTAGATAATAAACTCATCCAATTCTAGGTCATAGTCGAATCATGATGCCCCCTTAATGATTCTAGATCGGGTTAAGTAATTCCTTAATTCAACCTGAAATACTATTGTTTGACTGACCCAACCTTGTCAATCTTTCCCAAGAATAGCAAGAAATAGGGCATAAACAATTGCGAGCTCAAACAATTGAATTCTTTAAAACCGCAGCCAAAACAAATAGAATAAGTATCAACGATTCAAGAATATTTACTCAAAACAATGGGTTCATCAATACCCTAGATTGGAAATTTAGCTGCTCATGTTTATACTAAAAAATATAATGATTATTCTCAAAACAATTTCCATAGTAAACAAAAATAAGAAAGGTTGAGAGAAATTCTTCAAATCTTCGATTAGGATGGTTTTTGGACGCTTCCAAGCCCTTACTTGCTTCAAAAGTAGCGTTCTCTTCTTTCCAGGCCGAGATCATCATTGGGGAGGCGAAAAGAAGCTTTTATGTCGTGTAAAAGTTTCTCCAAATACCAAAATTTCCTTATATTTTTTGCCAAAATTTCTGCCCGTGCGCACCGTGTGCTCTGCATTTGACCTTGTCCAGATGAGCGCACACTGAGCGCACATTAGAATGAAACTATACTATTTTTACATTTTGTCTTTTTCTTCAATTTGAGCAGGTTCTCATCCCAAAACTTTAAAAATTTCTTCAATTCTTCTTTCAACTCCTTATCAACCAAAGAGCATCAATTAGGCACATTTTTGGTGTTTTAACCACTAAACTATTCAAGAACACATGAAAATGAGGTTAAACTAATATCAAAATATAGGGAATTATGTCAAATATCAATACCCCACACTTAGGATTTTGCTCATCCTCGAGCAAAGAAGAGAAATAGCTCAATCTTAACACATAAGCAATCAAAACCAGTTCAAAACTTCTCAACAAGCAGATTCCGCTGAGATCAACCATGAAATTGAGAGACCCTTTCTTTTACTCATTCTCACGCAACGAAAATCGAAACTTCGTGACCACACAAATTTTGTTATACCTCACAAGCAAAGAAGTGCCCCAAAACTCACACACCATGTAATTAATCACATAACAATCGGGGAATTACCAATTAACAACTCTCACACTCAGCAATGAATTTCACATGCGCATGAAACAGTACCATAAGCTTGCCCATTTTGCCGTTATCCACTAATGTAGGCATCTCAAGTAAAGATCAAGTAGGACTTTTCTATGGTTGTGATGTAGGCTCAGGAACATGTAAGATAATATGGACAACAGTGACTCAACTCCCTATGGCACTATCATCACAGGATTATGTAAGGCTTTACATTAGGGAGATAGTATGACTTCATGGTGTCCCTAATCTATTATCTCAGATAGAGGTGCTCAGTTTACAGCTAATTTCTGGAGGTCCTTCCAAAAATGATTGGGGACTCCGATAAGTCTTAGTACAGTATTTCATCTCCAGACAGACAGTCAGGCTAAACGTACTATTCAGACACTAGAGGATATGCTACGGGCTTGTGTGATGGACTTCAGGGGTTGCTGGGATGATCATCTTCCACTTATTGAGTTCGCATATAATAATAGCTATCAATTAAGCATTCAGATGGCTCCATACAAAGCTCTTTACGGACGAAAGTGTAGGTCACCTATCAGATGGTTCGAGATTGGGGAAACTAAGTAAGTTGGACCAGAGTTGGTACAACATGTAGTTGAAAAGATTAAGCTTATAAGGGAAAGGCTATTAGCAGAATAGAGTTGTCAAAAGTCCTATGCAGCTAATCGACGACGAGAGTTGGAGTTTCAGGTAGACGACCGGGTAATCCTAAAGGTATCACCGATGAAAGGCATTATGAGATTCAGTAAGAAAGGAAAGCTTAGCCCTCGGTACATTGGACCTTATAAGATCATAAGCAGAGTAGTCCAGATAGCATATGAGTTAGACTTGCCTTCCAACTTGGAGTCAGTACATCCATTTTTTCACGTGTCTATGATCCACAAGTGTATTGGAGATCCCTCTAAAGTCATTCCAGTTGATGATGTTCAGGTCATAGAGCAACTATCATATGAGGAAGCTCTCATTTCTATACCAAATATGCAAGTTCTGAGATTAAGAACTAAGAATATAGCTTTGGTTAAAGTACTTTGGATTAACAATAATGTGGAGGAGGATCAGACTGAGACATCACAGCCTTTAGGTACGTATATGGTACTTGATTCTTATGTTAGTTATTGTTATTGGTCGTGTGAGGCCATTGGTGTTATTGATGATTGTGGCCCTTTGTGTCTTTGTATTGTTGGATTTTCTGTGTGACAGGTTGGCAGTAGTACCGTTCCAGAGGAGACTCTACCAAATTTTCTATAGATTTCTGGGAGTTTAACATTCGAGGACGAATGTTTCTAAAGGGGGAAGATTGTTACACCCTGTGCGTCCCAAGGTGACGTAATAAATATGAGATTTGTTAATCATGATTTAAATAATTTTAAAGTCATAATATGGTTATATATTATGTTTGGATAGAAAATATGAAGTTTGGAAAAAATCGGATTAAAGTTGCAGAAAAACTGACTAAAGATTTGCCTTGTAATATAGCTTTTTGAGAAATACATTTCATGTACTATATGAGGTCTTTTGGGACATATTATATACCAAATTGAAGGTCTTGGAATGGCGTTTCCAACGCACTTAACCGTTCATTCATACAATATCTGGATAACAAGATATAAGCGTCGGAAGATGGGCGAATGAGAAGGTGCCAAGCTAGAACCTTTTGACTTTTCAAAAGTTGATATATATGTCTTAACTCGTCTTTCTCTTCATTTCTACATAGAACCTGACCAGAGAACACCATAAAACCTTTCCTTGAGCTCTCTAATAGTGCTTCAAATAATACGAATATTCCGAGTACGAAATCGAGAAGCGATAACATCAGAACGATCCCTACGATGTAAGTATAGCTATATCGCCTCTTTTTTTCTTTATAGTTTGAGTTTTGGAATGTATTTAATAGTTAATAAAATTCCTAATTTCTGTATTTAAGCTTGAAAATATCAAGGAAGGTTGATAAATTATTTTCCTAATAATTAGAACTCACGGGACGGTGATCGGAAGCCGTGAGTTCGATTTATTTCACTTTTAGTGGACTGTTTTGTAGTCCACTCGTGTTGGATTATTGTGCTGCTGATTTATGGAGTTTGGAAGAATGAATGTCGTGGATAAACGCTACATGTGGTAGGGTAGTAGGCTGGTCGCTCGTTGTTGCAATTTCAGGTTAATTGATAACTTATTGATTGGGTATGTTATAGTATATTTGGGGGTTTTGTTGTATTGAAGGTCCCGAATTGTAGTTGGGTTGTTTTTGAGCTGGTGATTGTATTGTGTTTTTATATAGCCTATAGTAGGATTGATGGAGCCGTGAAATCAGGGGAAATGCTGCCCGTTTTATTTTAGAATCGAGTTATCGTTTAAGATACGTGATATACCACCGCCATCTAAGTTGTACATGTATTTCTATGTTATAGGATTGGTGCGCTAGTTGTCGTAAGCTTGTTGTTGAGTTGCATTGACGACTTGAGTTATGTTAAGGCTATCCCTTATTTCTTTTTGGCATGATCCAAATGATACAAATGAAACGAGCAAAATACGCAACTTCCATAAATGACTCTATTCATAGAAATGCTAGAGATGCTTATGTTATTGATTCCCCATGTGTCCTATTATTCTATCATCTATTCATGGGTCTCAAAAAATACGTAAGTTGATAAAGTTTACTTCATAATATTAATCAAAGGCATAGTGGTCTTATGACATTCCGAAAGATTTTATTGATATACTTCTCATGCATTGCATTCATTTATACATGTACATTGACCCATGACCAGATGGCGTTATATACGCATATATATGTATATATATATATATTTATATGGGATATGGATAAAGGTTATGGCGTTATATACGCACTACCACCTGATCAGCTGGTATACGTTGATGATTTGCCCGCAGTGGCCAAGATGATATGTTGGGATGCCCTCAGAGGCTTGATGATGTTATGAACGCATATACCTATGCATGGTATGACATTTATACGCATATGCATGACATTATAATATTAAATGATTCACAGAGCTTTTCAGACTTATATGTCGAGTCGTTTACTCTATGTTTCTCTCATGTTTATGATTTACTGATTTTCATTCCTTACATACTCGGTACATTATTTGTATTGATGTCCCTTTTGCTTGGGGACGCTGCATTTCATGCCCGCAGGTCCCGATAGACAGGTTGAGAGTTCTCCTAGTAGGCTATCAGCTCAGCAGAAGGTGTTTGTGCACTCCACCTGTTCCGGAGTTGCATATTTGGTTAGTATAATTTGAATATGTATTGATTGGTATGGCGGGGCCCTGTCCCGACCTTTATAACATTTATGTACTCTTAGAGGCTTGTAGACAGATGACATGTATATGGATACTCGTATGGCCTTATCGGCCTATGTCTTGAGTATACAAATGATTATGTCGGCCTTATAGGCTCGTATGTTACATGTATAAGTTTCTATATCATGTTGGGTCATCCTATGTCTAGTATTCCCTTATGTTTTATTCTAGTTATCTCATGACGACCTTTCCGGTGCATTTACCCATGATAGTATGATAAGAATTATACGTAACGTTGGTACTCGGTTGAGTTAGGCATCGAGTGCCAATCGCGGCCCTACAGTTTGGGTCTTGCAATATGTAACAACGGTCCCACAATGTACGGTTCAACAACAGGGAAATTAACACGAGTCAAATAATTCCAAATAAGGGAAAGTCAACTAAGTCATAGGATATCTAAGCTTCTTTTAAGTTTGGGCAATTACGAAAGAGATACAACTAATTCAATTAAAGGTAGGAAGCATTGAAGATAATCATAACCTTAATTAAGGATGAACAATTACAAAAGGGATAACTATAACTTCAAATAAAGATAAGCAGTTAGGGAAAAGATAACATGGCAGTAGAAGAGATAACAGTTTCAATTAAGGCACATATGAATCAAGTAAACAATAAGAGCGGATCATGAAGAAATTGATTCTAATTAAGTAGGTAGTGGTGAAACTAGTAATTAAGGAACGTAATCATAACAAGAATAATTGCATATTCAATGAATACCAGGACCTAGGAACCCTAAAGGGCCAATTTCCACAAATAAGTCTGAGTAAGTACTCGTCACCTCGCGTACACGGACTATAATTAGCATAGAAGATCAAATCCTAAGGGGTAGTTCCCCCACACAAGGTTAGGCAAGATACTTACCTCAAAGAAGACAAACTGGTACTCTAAAATTAACTACTCGGGCGAATTGACCTCCAGACGGCTCAAATCTAACCAAAATAACTTTAAAGCACAAATAAAACTCATAAGAAACTATTCCGGATCATAAAGTCTCAATCTTTATCAAAATCTAAAAATCGACCCCCGGGCCCTCACCTCGGAACCCGACAAATTTCACAAACCGAACACCCATTCCGATATGAGTTCAACCATAATAAAATTACCAAATTCTGATACAACTCAAATCATGATTTTTCATTTTGAAAATTTTCTTCAAAAATAACCATTTTCCTCAACTCAAAATACAAATTAAATGATAAAAATTAAGATAAAATCATGGGATATAATAAATTTTAGGTGAATAACACTTACCCAATCGATTTGCTTGAAAATCCCACAAAGAATCGCTCAAAACCGAGCTCTACATGTCAAGATATGATAAAAAATGGCCTAACCCTCGATTTGAAGATCTTATATTCTGCCCAGGTGTCTATGCATCGCGAACGCGGAGAAAGGATCGCGTTGGCAAAGAAGAAAAATGAGGCTGCCAAGACAACTCTTCGCGAACGCGAGTGAAGGGATGCGAACGCGAAGAACAAGGGACAGGAACCTACGCGAATGGGTAGGGGAACACGCGAACGCGTAGGGGAACATGCGAACGCGAAGAGTTATGACCACCAGTGCTCAGGGCCTGGTTTCTACTACGCGAACGCGGAAGGGAGGATGCGAACGCGAAGAAGAAAAAATGCAAACCTTCGCGAATGCGAGAGAGTGAATGCGAATGTGAAGAAGAAATATGAGGCGGGTCCGCAGAACTCTACGCGAACATGAAAGGCACTTCGCGATCGCGAAGAAGAACATCAGATGACAGAAAACAACAGTTCAAAATAGGAGGAAATGACCCGTAGCCCATCCGTAACACACCGGAGGCCCCCGGGACCCCGCTAAACAAACAAACAAGTTCTATAACCTAACACGGACTCGCTCGGGGTCTCAAATCACATCAAACAACTCTAAAACTACAAATCGCGCCAAGAATTGAACTTATGAACTTCCAAATCTTCAAACTTCTAAAACTCGTGCTGAAACCTATCAAATCTACCCGGAATGACGTCACATCTTGCAGGAAAGTCCCAAATGACATAACGGAGCTGCTCCAATTCTCATAATCACATTCCGACCCTGATATCACCAAAGTAAATTATCGGTCAAACCTCTCCACCTTCTAAATTTTAACTTTTCCAACTTTCACCGAAATTCTTCAAATCACCCTACGAACCTCCAAATCCAAATCTGAACGCACGCATAAGTACAAAATCACCATATGAAACTTTTGAAATCATCCAAAACCCATTCCAGATCTGTTTACACAAAAGTCAAATTCCGGTGAACTCTTATCGCTTAAGCTTCCAAAACTTGAATCCTTCTTCTAATTTGACTCTGAATCATCCGGTAACCGAATTCAACCATGCACGCAAGTCGATACATATAATATGAAACTTCTCAAGACCTTATACTGTCAAGCAGAACTTAAATTCTTAAAATGATCGGTCGGGTCGTTACACAGCTGGTGCAGTAACCATGTCCTGAGGAGCCTGAGGGGCCTATGGAATGGGTGGGGCTTGAGAAATCTGTGTAGGTGAACCTCTCCTAAATCTGGGACAATCCCTCACTATATGACAAATGTCACCACACTAAAAACAAGCCCTCAGAGGATGTTGCTGCTGGGACTGGCTCGGGCCTGATCGATTGGACTAGCCGCTGAAAGCACCTTATGTAGGGGTACAGTAGACAATGGCGGTGCATAATATGGAACCTGAGGTCTGGAGGTAGCCGGAATACCGATGGAAGATGGAAGTGCTGAATGAATAGGACGACTCACATAGACTCTACCATGATGGGCTGCAGCTAGGGCACGAGAACTGTTATATGTGCCAGAATCTCGAGGCCTTTTAGCTTCCCTCTCTTCTCTCTCCCGGGTCCGCATACCCTCTAATCTCCTAGCGATTGCCACCACCTGCTGGTATGCGATGTCCATCTCCAGCTCTCGAGCCATACTGAATTTGATACTAGGGTGGAGACCCTCAATTAATAGACGAACACGCTCTATGACAGTAGCAACCAAGGCAGGTGCATGCCTGGATAAATCATTGAACATGACTGCATACTCCGATACTGTCACAGAGCCCTAGCGCAACTGCTCAAACTCTGTGCGCCATGCATCTCTGAGGCTCTAGGGAACAAACTCTCCCAAGAACATATCAGAGAACTTAACCCAAGTGAGTGATGCTGCCTCTGCCGGACTACCCAACTCATATGCTCGCCACCACTGATATGCCGCTCCCTTAAGCATGAATGTAGTAAAAGCGACCCCGCTAGAATCCACATACCCATAGTATGAAGGATACAATGACAAGAAAACCATGAGTATCCTCTGAAGCCAAACCGCTGAAAGTAGGAGGGTGGTACTTCTTGTACCTCTCGAGCCTGAGTTGCTCCCTATTCGAAACTGTTGCCCTAACCTCGGGCCGAACTGGGGCAACTGGCTGCACTGGTATAACCTCTGAGGCATGATCAACCTGGACCCGTGGCTCTGGGGTACGGGCGGCGGGAGTCTGTGCTTCTCCCCCGGCCGGCGATGTGAGAGGAGTGAGTGGAATCAACTCTACCTGAGCTAGAGTGCCAAACATGCTCAAATACTGGGCAAGGGTCTTCTGAAGTGCAGGGGTAGTAACAGGCGTCTCAGGGGCCTACTCTCCAAGTGGAGCTACTGGTGGCTCCTCTACAGCAGCTCGTGCAGGTACTCTCGCTACACCACATGAACGTCCTCGGCTTCTATCCTGGCCCCGGCCTCTCGCGGCTCTAGTAGGGGCATAAGTGTCTGATCATCGGATCCAGTTATGCGTATCATCACCATCTGTGAGAGAATAGAAAGACAATGGTTTAGAATTTTGAAGTCAACAAATTCGCACGATAAGGAATCAAAGAAGTGAACCTTTTCCTAACAGTTCAATAGCCTCCCGAAGATAAGTGCAGATATCTCCGTACCGATCCGCGAGACTCTACTAAACCTGCTTGTGACTTATAACACCTATGAACCTAGAGCTCTGATACAAACTTATCACGACCCCAATTTCCTTCAGTAGGATGTCGTGATGGCACCTAGTCTCTAAGACTAGGTAAGCCTATCAATTATGCGGAATACAAAACTGAAACTCAAATCTCAACATATAAAATAAATCAAATCGCGACTCAAATAGTTACAACTCTCAAAATCCGGTAGAAATAAGTCACAAGCTTCTAAGAGAAATACTAAGTGTCTATATACATCAATCTAAAGAGAATAAGGAAAACAAAATAATAAGGATAGAGGGGGACTCCGAGGTGTGCGGACGCTGGCAGATATACCTTGAAGTCTCTGCGTACAGACTAGCTCACTGATACTTGGTCTGGTAGGAAGTACCTGAATCTGCACAAAAAGATGTGCAGAAGCGTAGTATGAGTACACCATAATGGTACCCAGTAAGTACCAAGCCTAACCTCAGTAGAGTAGTGAAGAGGTCAGGCCAGGTCAGGTCAGGGCCCTACTGAAAATAATAAAAGACAGGGTGAAAGGTTTAACATTATAATAATAATAATAATGAGGGCAAATAATACATCACGGAAGAAAAATAAGAATTTACATATTTAGGGAAAATAACACAATCAAGACAAGTACACCAATAGAAAAAATATAAACAAGGGCACTCCCGAGGTACCACATCGTAGTCCCAAATCATAAATAAATTCACAATATTATTTTCTCCTTATATTACCGTGGGAGCCTTCACATTTAGTATAAAGGAAATTATTTTTTCCGAAATAGCATCCCATGTTTTAGCTCACCTTATCACACCGCATGACTTTTAGTAGTTCCTCTACTAGCCACGCGTATCAAGCCCACCTTATCTCACCGCATGCGTTTCAAGACCCAGACTTTATACCACCGAATGCATATCAATATCACAATATATCACAATTCGCACCTCAAGTGCCCAAATATTTTAACTTGCCAAATAAATCAACAACAACATTATTTTCCATAATAAAGAGCTCACGTCTCAATCACAATATGTACAAAAATCTCAACAAAATATTCGAGAGTGAATAACTCAACAAAATAATATTTCACAATTTAACACTTTGCCTCAATACCAAATTTTAATGTCAGATACTTCATACTTTTAATAATTCAATTAAGAAATTCAACTTTCAAATAATGAGCACAAAATAAAAGGAACAAAGCTTCAACTAAATAAGTAAAGCAATTAGCAGGAAAAGGTAAGGCAACTTAATATATAAAAATAAACTAATGATGATGAGTATAACAGTTTAAAATGATCTAATTAATATGTGATATAGATCTACACAATTTAAAGCCAGAATTTTTTATATTTAGCCCGTGTACACACCCGTCCCCTCGCGTGTACGGCTTTCAATACATCATAATTTTTACATCAAAACCAATCCTAAGGAAAACTTCTCCCACACAAGGGTAGACAAGTCACTTACCTCGACTTGCATTAATTCAATCCACTAGTAGACTTTTTCTTCGATTATCAAATTCCAAATCACTCGAATCTAGCTAAAAAATTTAATTCGATGCAGTCAATATAAGTTAAAGGAATTAATTCCCTATGAAAATACTAATTTTCCAACAAAAATCCGAAATGCCACTCAAAAATTGCCAACGGGGCCCTCGTCTCGGAACCCGACAAAAGTTATAAAATATGAACGCCCATTCAACCACGAGTTCAACCATACCAAATTTACCAAATTCCAACATCAACTCGACCCTCAAATCTTCAATTTAACCTTAAGGATTTTCAAAAAAAATTCCAACTAAAACACCAATTAAATGCTAAAAACTTTTCCAACAATTGCCTCGCGTTCGCGAAGCACAAAAATATTACTGCCCAATTTCATCTTTCGCAAGCGCGAGGGTCCTCCCGCGAACGCGATGACCAGAGATCCCAGGCCTCCGCGAACGCGGAGCCTCACTCGCGAACGCGTAGGCCAACGTGTGAGGCTACCCCAGCCCTCTCTCTTTTTCGCGAACGTGACCGCCTTCTCGCATTCGCGATGCACACTGACTCCCAACCTTCGCAAATGCAAAGAACTAATCCTCGCCCGCTTCCAGTTGCCCTTCGCGAACAAGAAGAAGGAAACTTGACACCAGAAATTTGTAGCTTCAGCCATCTTCCAAGACCAAATTCTCATCCGTTAACCACCCGAAATCCCGGGACCTCAATTAAACATATCAGCAAGTCCTAAAGCATCATACGAACTTAGTCGAACCTCTAAATTACATTAAAAAAAAATGCTAAAAACACGAATTGCACATCGATTCAAGCCTAATAAACTTTAAAACCTCAAACTTCTACATACGATGCTGAAACTTATCAAATCAAGTCCGATTGACCTCAAATTTTGCACACAAGTTATAATTGACATTATGAACCTACTCCAACTTTCGGAATCGAAATTCGACCCCGATATTGAAAAGCCCACCCCTGGTCAAACTTTCCAAGAATCATCAAAGTTTTTTAACTTTCGCCAATTCAAGCCAAATTCGGACCTATAAATCACAATCCGGACACGCTCCAAATTTCAAAATTACCATACGGAGCTATTGAAATCATCAAAATTTTATTATGGGGTCCTTTACATATTAGTCAATATTTGGTCAACCTTTTCAACATAAGTTTTCAGTCAGGAGACTAAGTGTCTCAATTCCTTTCGAAATCTCACCGGATCTGAACCGACCACCCGGCAAGTCATATAACAACTATAAAGTATAAAATGAGCAGTAAATAGGGAAACGGGGTTACAACTCTCAAAACAACCGGTCGGGTCGTTACACTTAACAAATAAAAACCAATTATTTCGAAATTGTTAAAATGAATAAACACATGGCTAGTTCACCATTGGCTTGCCTAGCGACGACGTTGGGCGTCATCACGACCTATAGGAGAAATTGGGTTGTGGCAGTTTTTCAATCCTTAAAGGTTAAAGGGGGTAAAGTGAATTTGACTCTATAAATAATGGTCGTAACTTTTGATAGTAACACTTGAATTTATAAGCGATTGTTTCTTTATTAGTAACAGATTTTGGATATTTTTAAATAATTAAATAAAAGGAATTGAGTAACATTTCAACAAATTGAGAAATAGATAAATAATAATGCTGACCTTAGATAGGTGTCACGTTACCTTTTATATATATATATATATATATATATATATATATATATATATATATATATATATATATATATATATATATAGTTTAACACGTCGACTTATAAAAAATGTATGATCTCATCTTGCTTCAAGGAGATTAAACTTGTATGAAGTAGAGCAACATCAAAAATCTCCCAAGCACAATAAAATTGATTTTTTTTTACACACAAGGCTTGTGAAGCGGCTCTTAAGCATCTCAACTCAAGTTAATAACTTGTCTAGTGAAATAAAACCTTTCCGTTTATATGTCAAAAATTTTGAAGTCTAAAAAATATCAAGATATACGTGGGAAAAAGGTACTTGATATATATGAAGATAAACTGTGCTAAGTAAATAAAGTTACCAAGGTCTAATTCACATATCTTTTTCCTGCATTTGGAAACTGAATCCCACATGCAATAACAAAATATCAACATCTCATACAAGTGATAAATAACCCGATTCTAAACTAAAACTATAGTAGTTAATTTTTTTTTTAAACCCCTCCCAAATTAGGAGGATTTATAGTGTTTCCATACTTCCCCTCCAGCGTGAGTGTTTTTACCAACTGAGCAAACCTCACTTGTCAACTATAATAGTTAATTTGAAGTACTTTAGATAGATCATTGTAAAACTTCAAAATATATTCTAGTTATTGAAGACTAAAAAAAATAATAACCAGCTAGCGAACGAGATTCAAATAAAATTCAAGAAAACAAATGAATATGGAAAGAATCTAACGCCGAGTCATTTGAACAATTCTATTGACGAGATAGAAGAACAAATTCAGAGAATTTTTCTTTTCCGTATTGATTGTGTATCTTTCACTGTGCAAGGACTGTATATAAATATAAAGAGAAAAGAATATGTGCATAACTAACTATCCGATGTGTCCTTATTGTATTGGCTATTCTATAACAAACAAGGAATAATATTTACAGCTGTTATCTCTCTTTTATTCCCTTGTATTAGGCTTCATAATGGACAGACGGACAAAAGGACCAAAAGAGTGATATGAGTTGAGTTGAAGAGGTCCAAGTCGATGAAACCAGCCTATATATAGGAATAATCTGGAACCTGCATGTGCCAAACATGTGCGATCAAAACAATACAAAAATCTTTGGTCTTTACATACAAATTAATTTGACCAAAACCTAGATTCAACTGAAACCCTCTTCTCTGTCAAACACCATCGAAGGATCAGAAATTCCTTCATCTTCAACACACTCCCCCCCCCCCCCAAGTTGAAGGGCGATGCAAGAACACCCAACTTGCCCAAAAGTCTATGGTGAAGTGGCCCTATGAGGGATTTTGTGAAGAGATCTGCCAATTGGGAAGAGGAGCGAACAAAGAATAGAAAGATCAAACCTGCAAGAAACTGCTGACGAACAAAATGGCAGTAGATCTCCACATATTTCGTTCTCTCATGAAACACGGGGTTCTTCGCGATATGGATTTCTGCTTCGCTATCGGAGAGCAAATTCCCACAGAGGGAAATTGGAACGTTAAGGTCATCAAAAAGACGCACAAGCCATGTGAGCTCTGCAACTACATGCCTCATTGAGCGATACTCAGCTTCAGCAGAGCTGAGGGCGATGGAAGTCTGTTTCTTTGACTACCAGGAGACGGGAAAACCTCCAAGTGAAATGTAAAATCCACTAACGGATTTATGCAATTCAGGACAAGTACCCTAGTCGGAATCACAAAAAGCGAGCAGCTGAAAAGAGGGTGACGAAGACATAAATAACCCAAGACCAGGGTCCTTGAGCAAATATCGAAGTACACGAAGGGCTGCGCATATGAGGCTGTCGGGGATCCTGCATATATTGACTGAGGTGTTGCACCGTAAAGGAGAGATCCGGTCTTGTATGGGTTAAGTAATGTAACTTACCCAATAAATAGCGATACAAAGTTGGATCTTGAATAAGATCACCAGTTTTGGTCAAGAGTCTGCTAGTTGGATTAAGTGGGCAAGAAATAGGGGTTTTGTTCAATACATCAAATTCAGTGAGGAGATCCAGTGCAAATTTACGCTGGGATAAAATCAGATCTTCAGATTCTCGTAGTACTTCCATGCCCAAAAAATAATGTACAGTCCCTAAATCCTTGATTTTGAACTCTTGGTTTAAGAATAACTTTTAAGCATGTAGTTCTTCAATATTATTCCTTGTTAGTAACGTAGACTGCAACAATGGATGTTGAGGAATCCATCTTCTTAACAAAAAATAAGGGGTAGTCATTTAAGGTATGTGAATAGCCCTTAAAATTTAGAGTTGTTGTTAACTTAGCATACCAGTGATGGGAAGTTTGGCGTTACCCATAAAGTGACTTCTTTAAACGACAAAATTGAGTAGGAAAAGAAGGTGAAAAACCAACGGGGAACTTCATATAAACCTCTTCATTAAGATCACCATGTAAAAATGCGTTATTAACATCTAATTTGTAGATCCCCCATCCCTTTTTCACAGTTGTAGCAAGAATACATCTAATTGTAGTCATTTTTACCACTGGTAAAAATGTTTCATTAAAATACACTTTTTCCCTTTGAATATCTCCTCTTACTACTAGTCGAGCCTTTAGTCTTTCCACACTACCATCAGAATGGTGTTTAACCTTATACACTCACTTGCAAGGTAGTGCTTTTCTACCAGGGGTAGTTCCACTACTTCCCAGGTTTGATTCTATTCAAGAGCTTCAATTTACTTTGCAATGGCTTCCTGCCAACTTGGGTGATGTGCTGCTTGACTGTAGCTAGTAGTCTCTTGAATACTATAAAGGGAATTTTGTAAATTCTGATTGGAAGTAGAAAGACCAGAGAAAGAAAAACTAGATGGTGTAACAGGGGAGAGGAAACAAGTATTGCTCATATCTATAAGTTGAATTGCATTGCAGATATAATCTTTGAGATAGACTAGAGGGTTATGGGGTCTAGATGATTTTCTGATCAAATTGTCTATCATAGGTTCAGATGTAGAAGGCAGGCAGTAGGAACAGGAGAAGGTGAGGCAGTAGGAACAAGAGAATGCTGAATATGGGAAGATGTGAGTGAGGTAGTAGGAATAGGAGAAAAAGGGATGATAAAAGGAGAGATAGGGTCAGAGTTAGATGTAGGAGGGATAGGGTCTGCATTATCATCAGTAGGTGGTATGGGTTATACTTTTGGGATTAAGTCAAACGCAATAGTGGTGGAATTAGTTATGGGTGACAGAGGCAGAAAAGAATCGGGAGAATATTGAGGTAGTTTAGAAGAGAAAGGAAAAACTTCCTCATGAAAAACATCTTTGGATATAAAAGTCTTCAAAGTTTTGAGATCAAAAATATTGTAACCTCTTTTACCAAGTGGATAGCCCAGAAATACACATGGGATTGCCCTGGGTTGAAACTTTGTTATATGGATGGAAAGGGTAGAGATAAAACATAGACATCCAAAATATTTTAACTTTGTGTAATCAGGTTTAGAATGAAAAAGAACCTCATAAGGTATTTTAAAATGAAGAACCCTTGAGGAAAACCTATTAATGAGATAAATTATTGTTAAAAGACAATCACCCCAGTAAGAAATAGGTAAATTAGACTAAAAAAGTAGGGCTCTAGAGGTTTCCAACAAATGCTTGTGTTTTCTTTCCACAACTCCATTTTTTTGTGGGGAAGCAATACTTGTAGTCTGATGTATAATCCCTTGGGCAAGAAAATATTCTGACTGGGCAGTCCTGTAACGACCCGATCGGTCATTTTTCTTTCTAGAACTATGTTCCTTTAAATAAGACTTTTCGTACGTACTTTTACTGTTTTATGACTTGCGGGAATAGTTAGTTCAAAATTTGGAAGGGTTCGGGTTGAAATCGGAACACTTGGTTCCTTAAGGTTGGCTAAAAGGCTAAGTTTGACTTTGGTCAACATTTTGAGTAAATGACCTCGAAATTGGGATTTGAAGGTTCAAATAGGTTTGTATGATGATTTTGGACTTGGGTGTATGTTCGGATCGGGTATTGGATTACCCGGGAGCATTTCGGCGCCTAATAGTGAAAGTTAGTTCTTTGAAGGTTTTGAAGTTCTTTAAAATTGGTTTGGAGTAGGTTTTGGTGAAATCGAGGTCCAAGTGGTATTTCGAGACCCGAAATAGTTTCGTATGGTGATTTAAGACTTGCACACATAATTTGGTGTCATTCCGTGTAGTCTAAGTCTGATTCGGTGCGTTCGGAGCGATTTGGAAACTTGAAGTTCATATTTTGATTCAAATTGGTTTTGGGGTGTGATTCTTGGTTTTGTTATTGTTTTATGCATTTCGAGAGTTCGAGCAGGTCCATATTATGTTTATAGACTTGTTGGTGTAGTTGGACGGGGGCTCGGGTGTGTTTCGGACTGCCCGGAGCTAAGTTGAGGAAAGCAGATTTTCCAGTTCTGGTTTCCTTCTTCGCGAATGCGGAAGGACTATTGCGTTCACGAAAAAGGATTTGGGCAGTGGGGAATTTGCCCTTCACGATCACGAGAAGGGTATCACGTTCGCGGAGCCTTAAGGTCCCATGCCTACGCGTTCGCATAAGCTCTATCACGTTCGCGTAGAAGGGAGGGACCTGGGGAAGGGTCAATGCCAGTGCTCTTCGCATTCGCGAAGGTGCTCTCGCGTTCGCGAAGGACATGGCTGGTAAGCCTTCACGATTGCGAGGACCTGATAGCGTTCACGTAGGCCAAGTCATTATGGGCATGGGTTGTTGCCTTGATGAACGCGAGGCTTGTTCCGCATTTGCGAAGAAGAAAGCAGTTGGGCAGAGAGTTTTAAAATTGGGAACTTAGCCATTTTTGGGTTCATTTATTGCACTCTTGGGCGATTTTGGAGCTTCAAAAGGGGGGATTTCGACCTAGCTATTGAGGGTAAGGAATTTCTACCTAATGTGAGTTTAATACATAAATTTTCGGTAAATTTTAACATATATATTTGTGAGATTTATGGGTTAGATGAAAAACCTAGGTTTTTGATAAAAATGAAATTTACCCACAAAATATGTTATGGAACTTAGTGAAATTTATATATTTAAGTTCATTAGGTTGTGGGTAACAACTTTCTTCAAAAATTTCCAGAATCCGGGCACGTGGGCCTGGGGTGAATTTTAGGAATCCTACATTTGGGGTTAGGTAATCACTTTAATAGTTGGAATATAAACTTTTGAACATTTGTTGATTAATTTATATATTATTTTACTAGCTTTAGATAGTTCGGCACCGAGTTGAGGCTTTAGAGTGAATTTGAGGCCGGAAAGTAAGCTTTGAGACTAGGTAAGTCTATTTTCTAACCTTGTAAGAGAGAATTAACCCCATAGGTGAATCGATTAATATGTGCTTCTATTCGTGGGGGGATATGTACACACGAGGTGATGAGAGTCCGTACGTAGCTACAAATTATGCTTATGTCCGGGTAGACTAGGACCCATACCATATTATACTTGTGATGTGCGCACCCTACTTATTATCTTAATTGCTTAAATCATGTTGGAACTTGATAAATGAAATTGTAAAAGGTTAAATTTCACTTACTTGAATTCTTGGACGGGGCACTTAACTGTTATTAAGAATTGGTGTTTCTTTAAATATTTTCCTAAGGTTGTAGCAAGAGGCAAAGATGACTCCACACTTAAAACCGAAGGCTCCATGTACGATATTGATCATGTCTAACTATATCTTATAAAAAGGACCAAGCGATCGTTGTAAATACAATCCGGTTTATAGGTCCGGAGTCGAATCCCACAGAGATCTAAGGCTTATATACAGTTGTTTAATATTTCTAAGAAACACAAGTCCAAACAATTTTTCTCAGTTATAAAGATTGAGATTTATATTTCTAACTAATTAACTAACAAATACTAGAAAGCAGTAAAATTATCAAC
The DNA here is from genome assembly GCF_000390325.3 of Nicotiana tomentosiformis. NCBI lineage: Eukaryota > Viridiplantae > Streptophyta > Magnoliopsida > Solanales > Solanaceae > Nicotiana > Nicotiana tomentosiformis. The sequence continues at coordinate 37,873,171 of NC_090813.1, read as the reverse complement.
TAAGGAGACTAAGAGTTGGAGACAAGATTAAGGAGGTCTAGAGTTATGATTTCCCAATTGTCAAAATCCTTCTCGTTACATCTTCTATAATTTTGCCTCAGTATTCTCTCTCGAGCGTGAGTACTTTGGGTGTCGTAGATCTCTCTCGAGCAACTACCATAATTTACTAGACGTATTTTCTCGAACTATGCTAGCTTGCGATAATTCACGGCTCACTATAATCGCTCCAAGGTTTCGTTATTTCTAATCCTGTCTTTAAACCCTCCGTATTGATCTCTCAAATACGTTAGAAGTGGTGTTGTTCAATAACTACCTAAATATGTACTCTCTCTTGAGCAATATACACTAAATAGGTACAGTAAATTGATGGACATTCAATCAACATCAACAAACACATAGTTGAACAAGTAGAGGAATTCAATGGCTCAATTATATGAAAACATAACAAGAATTTATCCTACAATAGGTTATCAAAACCTAGATAATAAATTAGCTATTCATAATAGTATGCATAACTACAATACTAGAATTCATAATCGATAATGGAAATAGAGGAAGAAAGAGGGAAAAGCTTGAAGTTGAATCCTTTTCCTTGCTCCTATGGTGTTCTTGCCGCCCCAAAGTGTCTTCTACCTCAAGAGTGGCGGCTCTCCCTCAAGAGTGGCGGCTCCCGTTGCCTCTCTAATCGTCTCTCTCCTAAAAAAAATAGGTTTTGAACCCCTTTTATACATGTTGGGGGTGTGTAGGATGAAACTTGTCCTTAGCCGTTTCGCTTGGCACCTGGCGCCAACCTAGAAACCAAAATTTTTACACTTCTGTGCTCTTCTGCCATTGGCGTTTTGGTTGGTGCCTGGTGCCAACCTAGGCACCAAACTCATACTCCCTCCAAATTCTTTTATTTTTACTTCACTTTGTATGCAAGCTTGCCAAATCACTTCAAATTGGCTCCTATACATATAAACACAATTATTAAGCTCGAGTCACAAATATTTACACCAAAGTTAATAAGGTTGAGGTATAATGTAAGGAAAATTACATGCGAAAACATGGATTTTTAGCCTAACATCTCCACCCTACACTTAAGCTCTTGCTCGTCCTCGCGCAACCTAAAACCTTATTACCCAAACAATGCACGCAAGACATCATACAATGGAGAAACATTTAGCAATTCAACACACTACACATATGACCATGGTTAATACCAACAATTAAGCCCTTAAAACGCATTCATAACTTTCCTAACTTTCACATGCTGGAATATTAGTGACCAATTACAAACACTCAAAAAACCTGCCCATAACTACCCAACCTCAAAGACCGACTCGTCGCCAATAAGCACTCTCAACGCGTGCACTCACCCAACAAGAAATGTTTAATAATGTCACTTATCCGTAATGGGCTCATGTGCCTCACCAAAGAATAAGAGCGTATTTCGTCAATACATTCCAATATGCATTAGAATATAATTTAAGGACATCACATATATGAACAAAGAACCACTCACTCTCACAAGAAAATTCATGTGCACTCTATGGTTGTACCATAAGCTTGCCCGTAGTGTATATCTCCACTAATATAAGCTCGCACAGTCTAAGATCAATTAGGTCTTTACGGGTTATAATGTAAGCTAAGGAACGGGTATGATATATTTTTGGTATAATGACTAACCATCCTAAGCACTTTAATACACTATACTTAACTTTCAAATACACACTTTTCATGACCAATTCAAGCAATGCCACGAAACCATATACAACTTGGCCCTTCTTCTTTAAGCACAACTATGCATTCACTAGCCCGGATCACGATGAATAGGAGGTGTATTTTCTATATATATTTTTTTTTTCTTTCTTGAACACTCTCCATAGATTTAGGTTGCCCAACTAATGATCTTCCAAAATATACATGCACCTTTGGCCTTTCTATGGTTCCACTCAAAAGCTACCCCAACTCTCACTTTACTCTTCTAGCGACTTAAGTACTTTCGGAGGTAAAGGTTTTAAAAGATTTAATTAAGAACAATATGGGAATTAGCTTGTAATGTGAGTTCCAAAGAAAGGCTTATAGGCTCAAATGGGCTATCTACAGATAATTTTATATATGGTGGCATAATAACTCCATGGACAATCAAAGAAACGTCTATATCATCTCTTAGACTCACAAAGCTTACTTATTTCGCTTCGACTAACACACATGGCAAGTTCTAGACAAACACAGGATAATACAGAATGTAATCAAAATATCACATCACACATTGTACATGACGCAGTCGGACGGTTCCATTACAACTCTCAAGTTTAGGCAAGTAACCCAAAGTCAAGAAGTATTAAGCAATGAAGCACTACATGAACAATTAGCCAAGTAACTGAGAGAAGGCGTCGCAGACATGCGATTCAATCTTTCACGGCATATTTTTCATTAAAACATGTTAGGAAGATAATTTGCATGCTATGGCCTAACAATACTAGCATCAAACAGATCAAAAGGCAAACAGAACACTTAAGTTTCCTTTCCTCAATTTCCTAAAAATAAATATTAACCGGTTCAAGTTACATCCCCTAGAAAAGAATCGATGCCAAAGAAAAAACGAAGGGGGATTATTATCTACCTACGACTAACTAAAAATAAAACAAAATATATATATATATATATATATATATATATATATATATATATATATATATTTGGAATTTTTCATCGGACCTTAATCCCTCAAGAAAGTTGTCCAAGAGATCCATCGTCAGGAAAAGTCTAATTTTTTTTATTTTTTTAGTCAAACTAACACAATTAAAATATATATATATTTGGAATTTTTCATCGGACCTTAATCCCTCAAGAAAGTTGTCCAAGAGATCCATCGTCAGGAAAAGTCTAATTTTTTTTATTTTTTTAGTCAAACTAACACAATTAAAATATCATAGAAAATCATACATGCAATCTCTTCACACCACACTTAAAATTGTGCATTGTCCCCAATTCACACCATAAATAACAAGAAAGTGAAAGAAACTCCATGGTAGGTCAAAGGCCGAAGCATTAGCAGCTCATGGGATACTCAGACTTCTCCCAGGCATGGTCTTTTATGCGGGCACCCCACACTTAGTTCCAACCATCTGATTTGCTTTTGCTTCCTTACAATGGATTTATTTCCAAGATCCTACAAAATAAAAATAAAAAACTACACTATAAAATAGCAAATTTAAAATAAATAAATAAAAGAAAAGAAAACAGTAAAGTTGGGTTGCCTCCCAACAAGCGCTTAATTTAACGTCGCGGCATGACGCTAATCAACTTTACCACTTTTCTCTCCACTTGGAAGATATGCATTGGGCACCTAACATGGAATCAAGCTTGTGACCACGAGCGATGGGGGGTGGTAAGTAGATGATCAAGCAAAACATCATTTTCTTCATTTTGCATTTCTTGGCTCTCTTTTGAGGGATGTCCTTTTGCGTTTGAGAATATGCAAATTGCAGGATGTATGGCTCTTGTATTTCTTCTTTGCACTCCCATATGGACTCACACGGCTCAATTTACATATCACCATGAAATTCCAAAGTTAAAAAATACTTAAAATGTGACATCAAGCCTTTAAATTGCCACTTTTTCCAGATTTTCACATCCTCTTTTTCCCCGATAGAGTCGTTTTCAACCATCTTTTCAACTACATCGGTTGACTCTAATTTCATATTTTTTTTTTCATCACCAACAAGCATGGAGTCGGTTGGCGGATGTTCAATTCTTGATTCCTCGAAATTGGACTTTTCTTGAACTCTTTCCACACTCTCAAGTTGGTGGGCATAATGAGTCGCTACCAATCTTTTCATTCGATCTTCCAAGGTATAGATATTCTCATTATTTTGAGTTAGTACTTGTTTCAAGTCCTCGAGTGCCAAGTTGTCCTTCTCCTCATTTTCAAGAATGGCCTCCAACATAAGCACCATCCTCTCATTTTGAGAATTTGAGAGTTCTTCTTGGTTTTGATCAAGTACCAAAGAGGATTTTTGGCTTCAACCTCTAAGGAATTTTCTTGGATATCATCCACTTCCGAAGCTTTTTGGACCTCTAAAGCTTCAAGCATTTATCCCATTTGTAAGTTTAACCTTTTAAGCACCAAATAATTTTGGAGACTATTTTCCAAAAGTTTCTCCAAGGCCTTTTGCTCTTTGTTTCCTCCTTCAAGTAGTCATTCCATTATGAGTTTGAACTCTCTATTTTGACCATGCTTAATTTCTTACACTTTCATATCCCTATAATTATCATCACAAAAAGTAAAATCATTATAGCGGGGGTTCAGGGAAGGGAAGGACATATAAGCACAATTAGTTCGATGACCATTTTTACCACTACATTTATCACATATACTCCACTCATGGGTTTGATATTGTGCGCACAATCCACCCCCGGGAGAATTTAAATAATTTTTTCACAAGTGTGGTCCTCCACAATAAGGACAGGGGTCATCAAAGTATGAACAACTACCATCCGATCAATTTTTATCATATGATGCCATTCTTTCAAAACTAAAAAAAATAAACAAGAAACGAATAAAGGAACTACAAGAAAAATAAACAAATATTAGAATAATAATTACACAAATATTCACCAGCGTTAGAATTTCAATATAATGAATTTAAAATGAAGAACATTGACTAAACTAAGAATCCTAGAAATTCTTCTAGTTGTAATTAATAACATGGTTAGGTCCCAGGTAACGGCGCCAAAATTTAATCACGCCCAACTATGCCTTACAAAAAGGACTAAGCGGTCGTTGCAAATATAATCAGGTTTATAAGTCCAGAGTCGAATCCCACAGAGAACTAAGGCTTATATACAGTTTTTCAATATTACTAAGAAATACAAGTCCAAACAATTTTTCTAAATTATAAAGATTGAGATTTATATTTCTAACTAATTAACTAACAAATACTAGAAAGTAGTAAAATTATCAACTAAGGAGACTAAGAGTTGGAGACAAGATTAAGGAGGTCTAGAGTTATGATTTCTCCAATTGTCGGAATCCTTCTCGCTATGTTTTCTATAATTCTGCCTAAGTATTCTCTCCCGATCGTGAGTACTTTGGGTGTCGTAGAACTCTCTCAAACAACTACCACAATTTACTAGAAGTATTCTCTCGAACTACGCTAGCTTGCGCTAATTCACGGCTCACTACAATCGCACCAAGGTTTAGTTATCTCTAATCCTGCCTTTAAACCCTCCATATTGATCTCTTAAATATGTTAGGAGTGGTGTTGTTCAACAACTACCTAAATATATACTCTCTCTAGAGCAATATACACTAAATAGGTACAGTAAATTGATGGACCTTCAATCAACATCAACAAACACATAGTTGAACAAGTAGAGGAATTCAATGGCTCAATTATATGAAAACATAACAAGAATTTATCCTACAATAGGTTCTATCAAAACCTAGATAATAAATTAGCTATTCATAATAGTATTCATAACCACAATACTAGAATTCATAACCGATAATGGAAATAGAGGAAGAAAGAGGGAAAAGCTTGAAGTTGAATCCTTTTCCTTACTCCTATGGTGTTCTTGCCTCCCCAAAGTGTCTTCTACCTCAAGAGTGGCGGCTCTCCCTCAAGAGTGGCGGCTCTCCCTCAAGAGTGGCGGCTCCCGTTGCCTCTCTAATCGTCTCTCCTAAAAAAATAAGTTTTGAACCCCTTTTATACATGTTGGGGGTGTGTAGGATGAAACTTGTCCTTAGCCGTTTCGCTTGGCACCTGGCGCCAACCTAGAAACCGAAATTTTTACACTTCTGTGCTCTTCTTCCATTGGCGTTTTGGTTGGTGCCTGGTGCCACCAAACTCATACTCCCTCCAAATGCTTCTGTTTTTACTTCACTTTGTATGCAAGCTTGCCAAATCACTTCAAATCTACTTCTACACATATAAACACCATTATTAAGCTTGAGTCCCAAATATTTACACCAAAGTTAACAAGATTGAGGTATAATGCAAAGCAAATTACATGCAAAAATATGGATTTTTAGCCTAATATTAGATTCTCACAATCGTGGTTTAAGGCGCACAAGTGTTGCACCACAAGGAAATGGGTAATCAAGACTTCCCCATGTTGCACAATTTTAGCTCACGAGCTATGCCACACAAATCAAGTGGTCAATCATTAACCTGTACAACTACGACACTATATTAGCTAATTCTACAAAGTGCTACAACATACATAATAGAAGATACATGGTGTGGGCGACATGTGCACATTAAAGCCAAACTATGAATTATGTAGAATCATTCCCAAACACCCCACACTTATCCCAATATCACATACAACTACACTCATCTACTCAGATTTCACTGGTGCACAAAATACTCATTCAAAAATTTTAGCAAATACCTTGTAAGCATGAAGTGTGTGCAACTTAGTTTAATAATATTGGAACATGGTGGCCCTCCCAAATTTCAACGAAGTAGAGGGAATTCTAGTTTACTTATCCATATACATTACAACAACAAGGTTGTCACAACCAATTTCGTCCTACATTCGGGCCACCCACCATACAACAAGTCTTAAAAAGCAACGTAGGGAAAATTTGGGGATTAGGGCGTTTGGGAAGGGGATGTTTATTATCATCTGAAGAAGAAAAAGAGGAGGAGGACATACCTGTAGGATTTAGGATGAGAGCAAGAGAGAAGCTTAAGAAAATGAAGAAATAGAAGGAAGAGGGGTCGCGGTTAGAGAGTGAGAGCGTGAGAGAGTGGTAAAAGGGGGAGTATTTTAGAGTTAAGGTGTTTGAGTGGTGATGTCTAAGAAGAAGAAGAAGAAGAAGAAGAAGAAGAAGAAGAAGAATAAGAAGAAGAAGAAGAGGAAGAGGAGGAGGAGGAGGAGGAGGAGGACATACCTGTAGGATTTAGGATGAGAGCAAGAGAGAAGCTTAAGAAAATTGAGAAAGAGAAGGAAGAAGGGTCGTGGTTAGAGAGTGAGAGTGTGAGAGAGTGGTGAAAGGGGGATTATTTTAGAGTTAAGGTGTTTGAGTGGTGTTTTAATTTAAGGTGTGTATGGGCGTGAATAGTAATGTGAGGGTATATGGGTAAATGGGTCGAGGTTTTATGGGCTTTGGGTTAATCAAATAAATAATTAAACAAAACAAGAAAAAAAAATTAAAACTTACCTGACCCCCGGCCCAGTGCCCCACGCTAGGCCTGGCGTTGGGGGCTTCGAACATATTGTAAATTGCGCCCCAGGCAGCGTGGGGCACTGGCCTGGGCGCTAATTCGCTGAAAATTATTATTATTATTATTATTATTGAATGAAGTCCCCGACCCCCCCCCCCCCCAAGCACTTTATATATCCAATTTACATGCCCTACACCATTCTACCTATAATTTTTATGTGTACAAAGAAAATAACAACTCTAGTCTACTCTAACTAAAAAGAATTTAAAACAAACTAAGCTATGAAAGCAATAAAAATTGGGTTGCCTCCCAACAAGTGTTTGATTTAACGTCGCGGCACGACGCAGGACCCCGCTTACTCATCAGAGAGGACTACTTTGGTCTTCTCACGATCAATGATTCCTCTCCAATAGTGCTTGACTCTGTTTCCATTTACTAAAAAAATCCTTTCACCATGTAAAGCGCGCAGCTTAATTGCACCATAAAGAGTGACTCTCACCACCTCAAATGGACCTCATCATCTCGATTTTAACTTTCCAGGAAACATCTTGAGCCTAGAATTGAACAATAACACCTATTGGCCTGGTTCGAAGTGTTGTGACTTGATACTCTTGTCATGCCATCTTTTTGTTTTCTTTTTGTAAAGCTTAGCATTTTCATAAGAGTGCAGCCTGAACTCATCTAACTCATTCAACTGCAAAAATCTCTTCTCGCCCGCGGTTTCAAGGTCCATATTCAACTTTTTAATGGCCCAATACGCCTTGTGTTCAAGTTCAATAGGCAAGTAACATTCCTTCCCATAAACAATCTTATACGGCGACGCCCCAATTGGTGTTTGTATGCGGTTCTATATGCCCACAAGGCATCGTCTAACTTTGCAGCCCAATCCTTCCTATTCACACTCACCGTCTTTGTAATATTTTCTTTATTTCTTTGTTGGACACCTTAGCTTGTCCACTTGTTTACGGGTGATATGTCATGGTAACTCTATGGCAGACTCCGTATTTATCTAGAAGGTTATTCAACAACCGACTGCAAAAATGTGTCCCTTCATCACTAATCAAGGCATGTGGAGTCCCAAACCTCGAGAATATATTCTTCTTCACAAACGCAACTACCACCATGTCATAATTTGTTTGCAATGCGATCGCCTCTACCCATTTTGACACGTAGTCAACTGCTAGCAAGATGTATTTATTTCCTCTTGACAATGGGAATGGCCCCATAAAGTCTATCCCCCACACATCAAAATCTCTACCACCATGACATTATTCAAAGACATCTCATGCCTCTTTGTGATTGTTCCTGTCCTTTGACATTGGTCATAATTATTAAAAATTGTATGGGTATCCATGAATAATATTGGCCAAAAGAACCCAGATTGTAATACCTTTGCAGCTGTCCTATCGCTTCCGTGATGTCCCCCATAAGGTGATACATGACAATCATACAACACTAATTCCACCTCCTTTTGTGGAATGCATCTCCTCATCAACTAATCAGCAAACTGCTTGTACAAGAATGGCTCATCCCAGTAGTAGAAGTTCACATCATGTAGAAATATCTTTCTAGCTTCATATTCGATTTCAGGAGGAAGTACCACACTCATAAGATAATTCACATAATCCGCGTACCATAGGGAAGGGTCTTGGGTGATAGCAAAAAGTTGCTCTTTAGGAAATGCCTCTTTAATTTGTCCACATTCCTCCACGTGGTCATAATTTTCCAGCCTTGATAGGTGGTCAGCTACTTGGTTTTTTGTGACCTTCCAATCGCGTATTTCTACATCAAATTCCTGCAACAACAAGACCCGGCGCATCAATCGAGCCTTGGATTCTTTTTTTGTAAATAGATACCTGATTGTTGCATGATCGATATGGACTATGACTTTTGTGCCCACCAAGTATGCCCGAAATTTCTCAAAGGCCCACACAACGGCCAACAACTCCTTTTCTGCGGTGGTGTAATTTAGTTGTGCATCATCAAGAGTCTTACTCACATAGTAGATGGAATAAAATATCTTGTCCTTCCTCTGGCCTAGCACTACCCCAATAGCATGGTCACTTGCATTGCACATAAGTTCAGGACCAATCCGATGCTGCAATAATAGGGGCAGCCACCAACTTCTTTTGGAGCTCTTTAAATGCATTGAGTCATGCTTCATCAAAATTGAAGGTTACATCCATTTCAAGAAACCTGCACAATGGAGTGGCAATTTTTGAAAAATACTTAATAAAGCGTCTATAGAATCCCGCGTGTCCTAAGAAACTCAGGACACCCTTCACAGAAATTGGTGGAGGCAATTTTTCAACCGCCTCCACCTTCGCTTTATCAACTTCAATGTCGCTCCTTGACACTCTATGGCCCAACACGATGCCTTCTTGCACCATAAAATGATATTTTTCCCAATTTAACACCAAATATATTTCTTTACAACGGGCCAACACCTTGCTCAAATTCTTCAAACAATCATCATAAGAAGACCGAAAGACTGAAAAGTCATCCATGAAGACTTCAACAAACTTTTCCACCATATCGGTGAAAATAGCCATCATGCACCTCTGGAAAGTGGTTGGTGCATTACAAAGACCAAACGATATTCACTTGAAAGCGAAAGTGCCATGAGGACAAGTAAAAGTGGTCTTCTCCTGATCCTTCAGGCATATGACAATCTAGTTGTACCCCGAATAACCATCAAGGAAGCAATAATATCCATGCCTCGCCAATCTGTCCGACATTTGGTCAATGAATGGAAGTGGGAAGTGGTCCTTGCGGGTTGCTTTGTTGAGCCTTCTGTAATCAATACAAACTCTTCACCCCGTCACGGTGCAAGTAGGAATTATCTCATTCTCTACCACAGTCATCCCCTCTTTTGGGAACACATTGCACTGGCTTACCCAGTTACTATCAGAGATAGGAAAGATGATACATGCATCGAGCCACTTAATTACTTCCTTCTTCACGACCTCTTTCATAATGGGATTTAATCCCCTTTGTTTCTCAAAACTGGGGTTGTGTCCATCTTCCAGAAAGATTTTATGCATGCAAAATAATGGACTGATTTCTTTGATGTCAGCAATTGTCCACTCAATAGCCTTATTATGCTCGTGAAGTACTCTGAGCAATTTTTCTTCTTGTACATTAGTCAAGCTGGATGAGATAATCACTGGCAGTGTCTTAGAGTTCCCCAAATAATCATAGCACAGATACGTTCGAAGGGGCTTAAGAGTTCTAGCTTTGGAGCTTCTTCAATAGATAGCCTATGAGGGGTTAGAGTGACGGGCATGTCCAACTCCTCAAATTACCCAAACCCATGGACATAATTGCAAAACATGTCAAGTACTTGCTCAATTTCATCCATTATCTCATCTTCACTGTCTTCTTCATCCCCAATCAAGGATTGTTAAAGGGGATTTATGGGGCTCATAAGGCACCAATGACGTCACATCACCTTCCACCACAGAAATCATGGATAGCTCTTCATAATCGGTTGGAAATCTGAGTGATTTATACACATTTAATACCTCCACTCGATCACCTACTCTCATCGTCGTCTTTCCTTCACATACATCAATAATAGCTCGGTCTGTGTCTAAGAATGGACGCTCCAAAATAAATGTGACTTCCTGATCAAGCTCAAGGTCCAAGATAATGAAATCAGTAAGGAATATGAAAGAACCCACTTGAACTAACACATCTTTAATCACTCCTTTAGGATGAGCAAGGGAGCGATCAGCCAACTGTAAAATTATCGTGGTTGGGCGCAGCTCACCCAACCCCAATTGTATGAACACAGATAGCGGCATCAAATTGATGCTCTCTCCAAGATCACACAAAGCTCGCCCGACTGCATGCTTACCAATCGAGATTTGGATAGTGAAACTACCTGGATCCTTTAATTTTTAAGGTAGCTTGCTTTGGATTCATGAGCTACATTCTTCAGCGAGTACCACGGTTTCAAACTTTGTCAACATCCTCTTATTTACCACTATGTCCTTGATCTATTTGGCATATTTGGGCACTTCTTGCAGGATGTCTACCAGTGGAATGTTGATTTGCACCTGCTTCAGAATATCAAGAAACTTTTTATAAGTGGCATTATCCTTCACTTTCTGCAATCTCTGAGGGAACGAAGGTGGTGGCCTCGCAACTAATGGTTGGGGTTGCTTAGCCACCGCCTCTTCATCTAGCTTTTTTGACTCCTTTGATTTTTCCGATTCTGCCTCTATGGTGGTCGGTTTCTCATAAAAGATCACTTGTTTTCTCTTTTTCGACTAGACTTCTTCTAACTGTCTCCCATTCCTTAATGACGCAGCATTAATAGATGCTTTATGATTAGCCTCAGTGTCGCTTGGAAGAGCTCCAACTGGTCGAGTATTTTGAGCACTAGTAAGTTGTCCATTTGTCGCTCCAAATTTCTCATCATTGCTGCTTGGGCCTGCTGGTCAATCATTAATTTCTTCATCATCTTCTCAAAGTGACTCGTTGGGTTTGCAAATTGTTCAGCCTGAGGTAGTCTATATTTCTCTTGAGGCGCTTGTGGCCTGTACTTATTCTGAGAACCTTGGTTTCCACCCCAAGAGAAGTTTGGGTGGTTCCTCCAGTTAGGATTGTAAGTGTTCCCATACTGATTTGTCTGACCCCTATTTGCATTACCCACAAAATAGACAGACTCTAGATTAACTGGGCATAGGTCACTCATGTGACCCTTTCCACATACTTCACAAAATATTTGAACTTGTTGCACTGGTTGGGCTTGTTGTGTGTTAATAACCAAGGTAATCTGATTGACTTGGTTGGTCAATGTGGAAATTTGCGCTGATAATGCAGAGACGACATCTAACTCGAGAACCCCTGCAGATTTTTGCATTGTGTGTCTACCCATCTCTCATTGCCAATCAAGATTGCTTTTGGAGAATTTGTTCAATAATGCATATATCTCATCGAAGCTTTTCTATAACACTTGACCTCCAGCTGCAACATCTACCATAATCTTTGTCTCAGGATGTAGCCCTTCTATGAAACTGTGAGCTCACTTCATTTGTCTGATTGTGATGAGGACGGCCTCTGAGCAGCCCCTTGAACCTTTCCCAAGCTGAGTATAAGGACTCCTCCGATTTATGTTTGAAGGTGAATATCTCACTTCTGATCTTTACAGTTTTGCCTGAAGGGAAGAACCTTGCCAAAATTTCCTCGCCAGATCATTCCATGATATAATAGAATTAGTTGGTTCTACCTTCAACCATCGCTTTGCTTCGCCCAACCGAGAAAACGGGAACAATGTAAGCCTCACATAGTCTTGAGTGACTCTGTTAGTGATATAAGTATCACTAATCTCCAAGAAGTTCAGGATGTGTTGTTGTGGATCCTCGTGTGGAAGACCCGTAAATTGCCCATTCGCATATAGTAGCTGGATCATGCTCTGTTTCAGCTCAAGTGCCCAGTGATTCTGGGCTTCACAATGTTGGTGGTGACATAAACAATGATGGGCATCGCCACCTCCTGAACATCCATATATTGCTCCTCTGCCATATCCACAGGAAATTGAACAAGTGCTTGAAGATTATTTGTGTCCCTTGCTTCCCTCAACCTCCTGTGAAATATTCTCTCAGGTTCTGACCCTTCGCATTCAATCAAGGTTCCTGAGAGCAGAGCAACAATTAAGTAACATTAGACTTGACGAAATAAACAATTAAAGCTAAAACTAGAAAGCAGTCAATATTCAAGTCCCCGACAACGGTGCCAAAAACTTGTTGCTCCCAGATGCACATGCAAGTATATGTGGTCGTACAAGTAATAAAATGACAAGTCGAGTATCGAACCCATAGAGACTTGCATTAACTACCTACTAAATTCACCAAGATTGTTATTCAGTCGAGTCAATCCGAGTTCAAAAGTGTGATTATACTAAACAATAATTCTATCTAGTAACTAAATTATCAAGCAGCAATGGTTGTTGTGTATTCAGTAGAGCCGAATATTCCAGGGTTGTGATCGATTCACCAATCCTTTTGTGTTCTAGTTAACTCTCTCTTTCATACAATTCACTCATGGTTGCTTATTAATTGAACAATTGCTCTCGTAGCCTTCTCCCGAAGTACTACTCGCATATTCAAAATAGATTAACGTCTATATTCCTATGAAATCAATCTATTAAGAACGCATTAAGATTACGATATTTAATTAAGCACGATGCCTAGGTATATTCCTATCATAACCACAAATCCTCCTCCCCTAGAGTTAAGATCACGCTCTTTTCAATTCTTCTCTAATCTAAACATGGCTTTCCCAAGCATAGCATAGATAGTAAATAGATTCTAACTGTTTGCCAGACAATTAAGCAATTAATCACAGAATTAAAGAAACAATCACATATTGGTAAATTTTAATAAAGTTAAGTCAACGTTAAACAATAATATTCATGGCTAAATCACAACCCCAGAATTATGGATTTTAGCCACTCATGATAATATCAAACAATTTTATAATATTGGATAATTGAAAATACTAAGAAAAGATGAAGAAAACTGAGATATCCTCGCTCCCGGATGTTCCTCGTGGGTATGTTTTCTTCAAAGTGACGTATCCCCCCTCAAAATAGGCTTAGTCTTGCTTTTATACGCGTTTAGTAGGTCTTAGGACGAAATAACCTTGTCCCGGAAAAAGTTGGAGAAATTCCCGTCACCAGCGCCCAGGACAGCGTAGGACGCTAGCCCTGGCGCTGGCCCTTTGAACATTCTGTAAACTGCGCCACAGGTAGCGTGGGGCGTTGCCTGTGGCGCTGGAAATCCACCTTTTTCATTTTTTTCTCCTTTTGGCTCTAATCTCGCACCTTTTGCCCTCTATTGCCTCCGGGTGATTCCTACATATAAAAATACCACAAACTAACATAAATCAATACATTTTACATCTGAAATCCACGAAACACGAGTAAAATATGAAGCGATATACATATAAATATATATACTTTAAGCAATGTATCACCTGGTAATCAAATGACCCCTTAAAATTTAATCCTTTAATTAGTGTAAACATATGTATACTTTCGAAATATACAAAGCTGCACAAGGTAATTTTCATTCATTCATAAAAGTGACAGAGATTAGCTCTCTCTTCTCTTGATTTATTTTGCCTATATTGAGTAGAAAGGTTATCCGAATATAGGCAGATCCACATCAGCAATTTCTCAGCGTTGACCCGTCTTAGAAAAGCCTCCATTAATGTGCATTTATCCACGTGTTATCCAACATTAATTATTTAACAAATCCTCAAAAGTTGTTTATTATTGGATCAAATCTTGTACTCTCTCCTAGTCACCTTAGACACAACTATTAATAGCTACATTCGCAATTACGCGGCGATCTCCTTATAAAAGCCCCACACTTTTCTCTCTTTTTCCTCTTAACCGTTCACTAATTCAACTCTGTGTTTCTCATTTCTCGCCCCCTAAATAGCTGCTTTATCTAATTATAATTTCAAACTCTATATATTATCCCCCTTAATCTTCTTTTGTTTTTACAACTTAGATAATTAGTATTTGCAAATTAACAAAAAGACTATAAAAATTATAGTGCTGCCATGGCTGCCAATCTCTCAGTAGTTCTACCTCGTGTCCTCATCGTCTCTAGACGTACCGTTCGCAAAAACAAGTTCGTCGATTTTGTTGGTACGTTACTTCTTCGTCTTGTCTCTCTTCATTTTTTCACATTTAAATGGAAAAAAGTTCTTAAAAAAAATTGTTGGGTTTTCATTGTGTTATTTTCAGGAGAATATCATCTTGATCTTATAGTAAGTTATGGAGCTGTACCCGTGATTGTACCACGTGTTTCAGGGGTCCATATGTTATTAGACAGTTTTGAACCAATTCACGGTGTTCTTCTCTGTGAAGGAGAAGACATAGACCCTTCTCTATACAATGATGAACTCTCTGATCTTTCCCCTGAAGAATTGGAAGAAATCAGGAGATTACACGCTAGTGATACTGCAATTGACAAAGAAAAAGACACAATTGAACTCAGATTAGCTAAGCTTTGTCTAGAAAGGAACATACCTTATTTAGGTATATGCAGAGGTTCACAAGTACTAAATGTTGCATGTGGGGGCACCCTTTTACAAGATATTGGCAAAGAAATATCAATAAACCTACCTGAAAATCAGAGGGTAAGTCACATGGATTATGATAATTACGATGGTCATAGGCATGTGATCAACGTCGTCGCGAAAACGCCGTTGCACCACTGGTTTGAGGATTCTTTAGAAGATGAAAAAATGGAAATTTCAGTCAATAGTTATCACCACCAAGGAGTTAAAAAATTGGCTCAGAGGTTTGTTCCTATGGCATTTGCACCTGATGGTTTAATAGAAGGATTTTATGATCCAGATGCTTATAATCCTACAGAAGGTAAGTTTATTATGGGACTTCAATTTCATCCTGAACGAATGAGGCAATCCGATACTGATGAATTTGATTATCCTGGATGTACATTTGCTTATCAGGTAACAAGAAATTGTCACATGTATATATATATATATAGTATAGCACTATATTGTACTACTTCTTGTTATCTTTTTCTTACCCTATGTTGAATGTTATTTTGGCAGGAGTTTGTGAAGGCTGTAGTTGCTTATCAAAAGAAGTTAATTAACAGCTCAATCAGAATACAAAAACCGTTGAAGCTTAATCAAGAAATGGAGAAAAAGAGGAAAATTATAGTCAGAAGTTTTTCCCTTGCTAGAGATATATATGAAAAAGGTCGAACAATGCAGCCATCTAAAACTGCAGACTTAGATGCAGGAGCAGAATTCCTTGAGGTAGGACATGATTCTCAGCAGCTTTACACCACATTTATACAAAGTTATGCACTACTAACGGCAGATTTAGGACGGATTTTGTGGGTTCAACTAAACTTACTGACTCTATCACATAAATTCACCTGTATAATAAAACTTGATTATGTCAATTTTGCAGTCTAATACAGCATTGAGTTTGGCACAAGAGGCAAGGTTAATGCAAATGGGAGCAACAGTAAGGAATGCATCATCCTATTTGGAGAAACTGAAGATGAATGAAGAAAAAGAGGCATTGGCGAGGAAAGTAATGGGGAAAATGTCAATGGAGCAACTATCTGATCTCAAGTCATTTTACCATATGATGGGACAGATTTGTTCAGAAGTTTTGGAGAGAAAATTCCAAGGAATTGTTAATGAAGTTACCTTTTGAGATCTATCTGCACGAGTTCTCGGTTTTAAGCTTTATTTGTTGTCAAGTTTATGTACTTGTAAAGTCACGTGAATGAAAATGTCAGCTTAGTAGTAAAGTTCTTTTTTCCCCTTCATGTGTAGCATGTACTTATTTTACTGGGCGCCCTAATTCCTAATTAAGTTATCAATAAGCTTTGGTTATTTTAAGGAGCAAAATCACAGCTAGTTATCCATGAACGGCATTGAAGGCCATTTGTTTTTCTTTTTCTGCAACGTAGAATATATATTGAAGTGGTAAAAGATGGATTTAGGGTCTAAAGTCGGTGAATCAAAGAAATACCATTTATAATTTAGATACTCCAGTATATCTATGCGATTATTAACTTATCACACTTATATATATGATTTGAATAAAGAAGTAGCTGGATCTACGTAAGTTTTGCTCAAACTAGTCCGTCTTAAAGGCGTAGGAGAAGGATATGGACACTCCAACCCATGCATTTCAATGCTTAAATGTTGCAGATCATAATATCATCATCTGAATCATGAAGGTTTTTCACGCTCTTTCCTACGGGAGAAAAAGGAAAAGGATATGGACACTCCAATCTGTTACTGTAGAACGGCTCTACTCTACATAAAAATGACAGAATAAAATATCAGCTCCTTTTATCAACAACTGCCTGGTCCACTTCAGTTTGCGGTAGCAAGTCTAAGGTTGAGCTTGAGTGCCGATAAAACTGACATAAGAACAAGATTAATCAATCACACATGATCAAGAAGACACTAAAATGCAGTTCTATTGCTTTTTTAATATCTAATGTCGTGGCAAAAAACACATAAGCTATATTTGCGTTCTAAGTTAGCAATGAGAACATTGTAGTGTAGCAATGCAAACCAAATAACTATTAAAAAAAAAAAAAGATAACACAAATACAGCATAGACAAAGAAAACTGTTGGATCCACTGTTGAGAATCGGAAAGAGAAGAATCAATGTACTAAGCCCATCTTCAAAAAAGTGCTTCTCCTAAAAAGAAAGGTAAAGAGGGAACTGAAAGAAGGAAAGTAATTGTGGCTGCCAAATGAAACTAAAAATAGTTGGTTGGAATGTGAGGGGACTAAACGACAAAGAAAAAAGAAATATGGTGAATATATATATATATATATATATATATATATTTGTATCTACTGGAAACAAAGTCTGCTCTTCAAATCTCTCCTTCATTCGACAACTTGGGGCAGCAGGTGGGTGGAATGGGCAGTAATGGATGCACAAGGAAGTAGTGGAGGAATCATTGTGTTTTGGGATAAAAGATGGAATTGCAAAGAAAAATTATTTGGGCTCCACTCTGTAACAGTATTTCTGAAAGAATCAAACACAGGTTTTAGTTGTATCTTTCCGGAGTTTATGGGCCTTGTAACAGGAAAGAGGAAGAAAGAATCGTGGCAAGAGTTGGCAGAAACCAGTGATCTGGCAGAACTTCCATGAGCAATTGGAGGAGACTTCAATGTTGTAAGATTTCAGGACAAAAAAACTGGGAGAATAATTGGCCTTGAAAGATGTTATGGAGAACAAAGGAAGCGCCTAAAGAAGCTTGCTTTGGTTGGGTAGCAGCAAAAGATGCTTGCGTAACTCAAGTTGCATTACAGAGAAGAGGCTGTTCTCTCTGCAACAGGTGTATTTTATGTGAAGATGCAATTGAAACCAGCAATCATCTCCTTTTTCATTGCAAATTCACTTGGCAGAATTGGTCCCTCATTCTTATATATCTTTGGAGTTCTTTGGGTGATGCCCCAGGATGTGAGAAGTCTATATCTTGCTGGCAGGGTCAAAAGATTGAGAAAAGTAGAAGGCAAATATGGAAGACTATGCCATTATGCATCACGGGGATTATATGGTTGGAAAGAAATTAGTAGATATATCAAAGGAAGGATACAACACTCTTCTTTTGTAAAGTATAGATATCTAGAATCTTTGTATTCAAGTTATAGGTTTAATATGTTTGACAACCCAGCCTTTCTTTTGGAATTTCTTGATGCAATGATGCTGTAACTATGTAGACGAACTTGATGCTCTCTGTTGTACTTCTATAGTACCTCCTTGGTACTATTTATTAATAAAATACGTTAATTTATCAAAAAAAAAAGCATAGAGAAGTAGGGTTTGGGTCAGAAGTCCAACTCTTCCCAACTAAACAAGCACATTAGCTAAGTTCCTCTTCCTGTGATCTGCTTATAGTGTATCTATCATTGACCCGGGGGGGGGGACAGAGAGAAAAAGACAGACAGACAGAAAAAGATCCAGATAATAGTAAACAGATATTAACACAGCCATCGGCCTCAATTATATTAGCTCCCATTGTTTGAATCCCCATTTGAATTACCAAAATAGATATGTAGAAGATAGATGTCGAGGGAATTGTACCTCTGCTACAACTTCTTCGCAATGACGGCCCAACTCTTGGCATTTAGATGCTCCAGACTCCCTTACTGAATTAATTTTTGCAGTTACTGCATCCGCCTAATGAAAAAGGTGGTATTTAAGTATGGAGCAAACCCGAACAAGATATACTGTTTTAGCAAATAAAGACATGATAACAGTACCTCTGCAAGCACACCTTCCACCTCTTTTTGCCTTGCTTCAAGACCATGCCTCTTTGATTCCATTTCCAAATTAAAAAATTTCATTTCTTTGGCAGCCTCCTCACAACTAAGATCTCTTTCTTTCTTTAATTGCTTTCTTAATTCTTCCAATTGGTCCGCTGGATAAGATATGTATTTAGTGTTGGAGGTAAGAGGAAATTACAGATGAAAGTAATAAAACAGCTAAAAGTACGCTTACCTTTTCCTTGCCTTTCAACTAGTTTAGCTTCAAGGGATTTGTCCAGTACTTCCTCATCACTCAGCTTTTGTTTGAGAACCTTAATATCTTTCTCAATAGATTTAGTTGAATTAACCTGTCAGTATCATTCATATTATTTTGGCAAAATGTAAAGGGATTCATGACTGCTTTGCTTAGAATGATGACTATCAAGGACAAAAATAGGGTAGAACTCTAGACAATAATGGTCTATAGCGAGTGACTCTCACAACTTTAAATTTCACCGTAATCATTCTTAGACTTCGTTGTTTTTTCCTTCTTTTTCTTTTTAAAAAAAAGGAAAACAATATACAACCAAAAGAAGAAATTAAGTGGCATATGTTGATGTGAAATTCGAACAGTTCCATGTCATCAACGGAATTCAGAATATTTGACATCTTATATCAGAATGCACAAGGATTTAGTTCAAGTTTTCATACATGGACTTAAACAAAGAAATAATTCACATATATTTCTCAGCCCCATTATACACATGTTAGCTATTCATAAATTATTCCTTTTCCTTATTCTACTGAATAAATATTTCACTTGTTTCCATACAATAGTAAATGCAACAACAACAACAATAACAACAACAACAACAACAAACCCAGTAGTTTCCCACAAGTGGGGTCTGGGGAGGGTAAGATTTACGCAACCTTACACATACCCCTGGAAGGGCAGAGAGGTTGTTTCCAACAGACCCTCGGCTAGAGAACGACTAGAGAACGACTGAAAAAGAAAAGGTAATTGCAACAAGTAGGAATAACAGCAAGATGAACTAAGATTGAATCCAACATACAATAGTAAATGCATTCAAATAAAATAATTTATAATGGAAAATTAAGAGGTATCCTCTGAAAAATGCAGAAGAGCTATGAAATATTACTAATCAAACAAAAGAGCTAAGAAAAACTTTATCTCAAAACAAGACATGCAAATACAGCAGAAAATGATAACCTGCTCCTGTATAGCCTGCATCTGATTGAAGTGCTTGGACATTTTTTGGTGAGCCTGATATTGAAAAGACAAGATTTAACAATAATAAAAAACAAATAAAAGCAAAATGAGAGTGAATGTCACCAAACATTTCCACTCAAAGTTGTACATCATAACAATTTCATTGCATCTGGTATGAAGGTAACAGTTTTTACATGCAAGCGTACATGTCATATATTAGTTATAATCATCCCAGCCAACTCTTCTTCAGAATGAGAAAATTTGAATGCAGACGATACATTCACTCAAATTCTTTCTTTTGCAATTTTCTATTTTCCCTTCTCAAGAAATAGCTTACAACATGTCCAGCAGCAAACTGTCCACACATGCCAATCAAATATTCTTACCTTGTATAATAAGCTGCTAAGATCTAGTAAACAATTATCCAGTCAATTGGACGCATAACTAAACACTTTGTGACTTTTTACTCGTGCAATGTAGAAAAGGGTGATTTGGCCAAATAGGCTGTTTCTTCCTGGCCAAGTAGCACATTCGTGCAAAAGGAGATGTCATGACTCATGAGGCACTCATGCAAGGAGTAAACCACTCGAATAAGAGGTTAGTACAAAAAAGTTCTGCAAGTTTTCTTGTCAAAGATTTTTCTGTTCTACTTAAAACCAGTAACGTAGAATCAAGGAGTTAAGATTCTATCTATATTGTTATTAATTGATCAGAAATCAAAGTTCAAACAAACTCAAACAGGTCAAAAATAAAAGATTATATATTATGAGTATGAAAGCAAATGGACGCTTGATTTCTTCTAGTGAAGCGAAGATACTAGTACATAGTACTTGTTAGTTATTACAAGATAGGAAAGTAATATAGCATTTTGCATGTGAAGTACCTTTGTGTAAACCTCAAGAATGGAAGTTTTATTTTGAAAAGACTGCATTGCTGCTCTTTCAGCATTCCTTGCCTCAGCTTGAAATGATTTCTTTTCCTCCAGTGCTCTCTAAAAATTTCAAATAGTCAAAAGATAACACTTCAAATGTGGGAAAAGCTGTAGTAACTTGATATCAGAGGAGCAAGTGCAGAAAATTTGTGATTAATCTCACCAATAGAATATGTACTGATCTAACTAAAAGACAGGTAGAGTTATTGAAACCAAGCGACATGCAGCAAAGAACCAAGTGATATTGTTTTAGCAAATAAAGATCAAGAATCTTGGCACTTCTTCGAAAAAGCTTAGCTACTAAAGTAGAGAGTCAAATTTTCAAGAGAACTTGAATTACCAACACAGAAACAAAGTCTACTGCTTAAGAATTTTGACCATGAACTTTTAGAACAATTCAACCATGAATCTTAGCTTGTGCCACGCAGTCCAGTTCAATCTAGCCAGCAAAAAAGAACAAAGGAAGATATGTCATAGGCAGGGTACTATTCTACCACTAGATAACTGGTGCAGGCAGATATGTCATAGGTTCACCAAAGAAAAGAAAGAAAAAAAAAAAGCAAACAAATCCAGCTTAGAAACTTTAGCTTCAGCATGTAAATAAGTCATATTTGAAATTGTATTCGAGATAAATATATCTGCAAGTGTAATGTCATCAAACCCTTGCCTTGACAAATAACAAATCACATCCTTTGCACAAGATATCTAGAAGACATAGTTGATGCAGATACTAAATTTAAACAAGCTCAAGGGTCCATAATAAAACTCGTACCTGAAGCTTAACCGGTGATTGGACAATCTTAGAACGTAAATTGGCATTTTCATGAACAGCTTGCACCAACACAAAGTCTGCATTAGAAATCTGGAAGGAGGCGCAAATGCAAATGTTATATTAGGTTAGAAACATATACTCCCTCTGTCCCAATTTATGTGATGCACTTTCCTTTTCAAACAGTCCCAAAAAAGAAAGAAACCATTCTATTTTATAAACAATTTAACTTTGAACTTCCCATTTTACTCTATACAAATTTCTATGACTTGTTTTACACAAGTTTCAAAAGTCTTTCATTCTCTCTTAAACTCCGTGTTCAGTCAAACGGCATATCATAAAATGGGACGGAAAGAAATCTTTTTGGAACCAGCATAAATCCTAAATGAATATTAAACACATTTAAATTGCATTGAGGAAAATGTAGATAAGAGGAAATATTACTAAAGTCTCAAATATATTGGCTAAGAGCTATGTTCTAGCTTGTATTGAATAATAACAATTGGACCAAGGGTACGGCCTAGCGGCCAATGAAGTCGGGGAAAATCATGGAAAACCAAGGTTCAAATGCCAACAGAGACGCAAAAGCACCAGATATTTTTCCCATCTAACTATACCTTGGTAGGTAGAGTTACTCGGTACTTTTGATGGGAAGTAGCAAATACCTGTTGAAATAGTCGAGGTGCGTACAAGATGCACAGACACTACTATGATACAATCAAAACTACGTTTCAATTCAAAGTAAGTTGGGGTCGGTAATACCAATCCTCATTGACCATGTCGCTTCATTTAAACTTATTTCATACTAATATTATACGGAATACAAAATTAAAATAAAAGGTACTAGATCAAACAAAAGAAGCCAGGAATTCTTTGTAAATTAGACATAGAGAAGGCATATGATCATGTCAACTGGAACTTCTTGTTGAAAATGTTAGACAAAATGGGTTTTGGGGAGAAATGGATCAAATGGATAAAACATTGCATCTCCACTGTTAGATTCTCTATTCTTATTAATGGATCTCCTGAAGGATTCTTTCCTGCATACAGAGGTTTAAGACAAGGAGACCCTCTGTCTCCTTTTCTATTCATATTAGCAATGGAAGGTCTTAACAATATGGTCAAGACAGCAAGAAATCAGGGTTAGATCAAAGGTTTTGAGGTAGCCAAAAATGGAAACAATAGTCTGGAGGTTACACATCTCCAGTATGCTGATGACACTTTAATTTTTTTGATGCAAAAGAGGAACAACTGAGGTTCCTGAGAATTATCTTGGTACTATTTGAAGGCATTTCAGGACTGCACATCAATTGGAGAAAAAGCCACTTGTTCCCCGTCAATGAAGTTCCTGAAATGGAGCAACTGGCAATGATCTTGAGTGGAAAAGTAGGAAGCCTACCTACTATTTACTTTGGTATGCCCTTGGGAGCAAAGTCTAAATCTAAGGTGATTTGGAATTCTGTTATTGAAAAATGTGAAAAGAAGCTGGCTAGATGGAAATCCCAATATTTGTCTTTGGGAGATAGATGCAGGGGTTATTCAGAGGCTTGATAGACTTAGAAGATCCTTTCTTTGGCAAGGAAACAAAGAAAAAGGGGTTGTTCATTTGGTTAAGTGGAAATCTCTTACAATTGGCAAAGCTCATGGTGGTTCAGGCATTAGGAACCTGAAGAACCAAAAAAAGGCCCTAAAGATGAAATGGTTATGGAGGTACTCACAGGAAATTGAAACCTTATGGGGCAAGGTAATCAAAGCTAAATATGAAGAGGAAGACAAGTGGGTATCAAACGTAGTTAATACAACATATGGAGTTAGTTTATGGAAGCCCATTAGGTCACTTTGGCCTGTGATGAAGAGTCATTCTTCCATCAGAGTAAATAATGGCAACAAAACTTCCTTTTGGAAAGATAATTGGTTGGGAGTTGGCTGTTTAAAAGAACTCTTCCCTGATATATATGGTTTAGTTCAACATCAGCATAGAACAATAGTTGAAGTATGGACTCCCCAAGGTTGGGATCTTATATTTAGGAGGATGTTAAATGACTAGGAGGTGGCTAGGTTGACTGAGTTTTACGAACAATTGGAAGACTTTAAAGGGTTACAGAGTGGGGTGGATACACTATGGTGGCAGGGACACAACAAAGGTATGTATAAGGTGAGTTCAGCATACAAGCTCTTAAACCATTCAAATAAGCAATTAACTAATTGGCCATGGAAGCATATTTGGAAAGTAAAAGTTCCATATAAGGTAGCTTGTTTTACTTGCCTGCTAGCAAATGAGGTTGTCTTGACCCAAGACAATCTCAAAAAGAGAGGGATTCCACTTTGTTCAAGGTGCTTTCTATGTGGGGAAACAGCTGAGACAATCAGCCATCTATTTCATCACTGCAGGACAACAAATCAGCTATGGAAAATCTTTATTAATCTCAGAGGTATAGCTTGGACAATGCCTAGTAAGATTACTGAAGTGCTTTTTAGCTGTGATGAAGCTGGAGCTGGAGCAAGAGACAGAGATAGAGATAGATGGAGGACTGTCCCAGCATGTATTTGGTGGACAATCTGGAAAGAAAGGAATTCTTGATGTTTTGACGACAGAAGCAACTCAGTACAGAAGATCAAACTAAATTGTGTTTTACTTTTTTTGTTTTTGGTGTAAGCAGAGCTACACAGAGGACACTATGTCAATCCTAGATATTCTAGAACTTTGCTAGGACTGCATAGCAGAACTTTTCTTTTCTTTTGCCTACTTGTAAATATGGTTTCAGTACAACCTATGTACTGATTTGATTAATATATACAAATATGTTACCATCTCAAAAAAAAAAAAAAAAAGTTCTCTCCATTTTTTACTAGCATATAAATCTTTGACAGGACTAAATAGATCCCTGAAAACGTAAGACCTAAAGTAAGGCAACACCATGACAATCGGCAATTCATGAAGCAAATATGATGTTAGAAGGAGCTAACAATCCAAACAACTAACCTTCTCATCCATCTCTTTAGACCTCTCCTTGAGTTTTTTTAATGAGGCCTTCAAGGACATTTGGTGATTGTTAAGACCAGAAATGGTTTGCCTTAGTTCCTTAACATTAGAGTCTATTTCTTGAACCAGAGGCATCTCCCTTTCTCTTGATTCAGTATATTCTGCAATCTCTTCGTTTATCTGCGAGGCACAATGTAAGTAACTCGAGAGTAACTTTGAAAAACAAGCTTCCAGTCAAAAAGTTTTTACAACTTGAGATACCTGAGATATTCTAGCCTCCACAGCTCGTCGTTGCTCATCAATGAGAGTCAGCTCTTCCACAATCGGACTTATAGCACTTAATTTAGTGTCCCTATATTTATCAAGGACATATAAAAAAGAAAAATCGATATGTTTGCCTCAGCACTAACAGAATAAAACGAATTTATGTGCAGGCAATTGGGCTACAGTTGTTCCAGAAAAAAAAAAGAATGGGAGAGAGAAATGGACCTGTGAAGAGAAAAATTGAGCATGGCGCCGACAAAGAACCTAGTGCGTTCAGGGTCAGGCTTGATTAAATCCCTGAGAGTAAATGGCTCGGGACAATCTAAAGTAGTCAACATCTCCCGTATCTTATGAAACAAATTCATGATCCGAAACGAGTCCACATGAACATCGGGGTTCTCTAGGTGCTCCAGAGCCGCAAAATCCACCTGGTCATCATCTTCCCTAGCAACCAAAAAAAAAATCAGAAAAATAATGAAAAGGATTAGGGCTTTTGCCCTAAAGGGTGGCAGGGGTGGAAGAAATGTACTGAACTGGAGAGAGTCGACATGGAGAAGAACGGTGGAGTAGAGGTTGGTGACGAAGTCGGGAGTGGGTTTGAGGAGATCTTGGTCGGAGACGGTGGCTAGTTGAGATTCGGCTAATACGGCGATGATGTCTTGCCGGGAGAGTGTTGGATAATCAAATCTCGACATTATGGAAATGGCGGAGAGCAGTAAAGAGATAGTGCCCCTTGTTTAGTTGTGGAGGTTATCGGCGGTGTGCCAGCACATACACACACTACGCCAACAAATTGTTCCCGCCAATACCAAAAGGAAGAGGGTATTTTTATTCAAACAAATTTTATTGTCCAATTAAAGAGTGAATATTTTCCTACTGTATTATATTTCAAATAGTGGCTAAAAGTATGTTTGGCCAAGTTGGAAGTTTCGAAAAGTATTTTTTTTAAAAATTATTTTTCAAAAAAGTAATTTTGTAAAAAACAGTTTGAGTTTGGCTAATCAATTTGAAAAATACTTTTAAGCAAAACTTTTCAAAAAGTATTATTAAGTATTAAATTACGGATAAGGACATAAAGAGATTTACTTAATAGTTAATATTATATAAGTAGATAAATTATTATAAATATTCATTATGAAGGACAATAATTAAGCCTTTTATTTTATTTAAGTAAAATATAAAAATAAAATTTGAAAGTACTTTATTCTTTCATGATAATTTAAATATATCAAAAAAACATTCAACAAATATGAAAGTTCACCCCAAAAGTCATTATATAATATTTAATAGTAGTTTAAACTAAGCAAGATTATTTGGGTATATATAATATTTTGCTAAGGGTATTTTTAATATGAAGAAAATTCAAAACTGCTTATGCTTATGCTTATGCTTCTACTTCAGGGAATAAGCTATTTTTTTTCCGTTTCTCAAAAATTACTTATGTTTCTATCCAAAAGTACTTTTTCTCCACTAAAAACTTGTCTAAACACCTAAGTTAAGAAAAAAGTACTTTTTTGAACTCCAATATTATTCCTTAAGTTCCGACTACACATTTCAAATTACTTATGGTATTTTTATTTAAATTTTATTTTCGGAATAAAAAAGTGGCTATTTTCCAGTTAAATTTCAAATAGTAGCTAAACTCTAATTAGGATGGGTAAAAAATGGCTATTTTCCAATTTCTTCCAAAATACAAGGAAGAGGCCAGAAAAGGAATTGGGTTTCTAATCTTTGCTGATTCAACAAGCCAGGCCCATACAAGCTCAGGTTAGCACATTAGGCCCATATAAGCCCAGGTGCTATTGGATTGGAAATCCTTATTCGCGCCGCTCTTTGTACAATGACAACCAAATATTGACAAGATGAATGACGGTTACCAGCCACCTTTGTTCCAACGTATTATAAGTCAAATTAATAGATCACTCAAAAACAAATAACAGGTAAACATATATTAAACATGAGTTTGTAATTTGAAAAAAACGTGAACAGCCGTAAATACAAGTGTACTTTGTTTTCTTTTTTCCAGTGAAGATATACTATGCTCCCATTAGAACTTTTATACGTACTTTTACAAATTAGACAGAACGTAAAGTTTTATATAAAACTAGAAATATCACATCATTGTATGAGAGCGTGACATCTTTAGGAATTAATCATAGGTCCCATCTTATTACACATATAACGTGTTGTAGTTAAATTCCATTCTACATCACCCATACTACTAATTATCACATAACACATGCAATTATTAGTTCTTTAAGTTAGAAGTTGTTGCAATGAGATTTAGGATAAGTCGATCATATTTTCTGAAATAATTTAACATATATAAATTGACAATGTAAATTTTTTTGCACTATCAAGTCACCTAGAAGGTAAATACAAGTACAATTCATAATGAGTGAAATTAGTATGTAACCTACAAAATAGGGAATTTAATATGTTACAATAGATAAAAATATTTAAATCCTTTCTTTAAGAGTTTAATTTCTACACACTCAAAGTATTAAAAAAATTATACAATATTAGATAATTAAGATAAAAGATAACTAATTTAAAACTATTTTAAGAAGTCAAGGGAGTGCTCTAATTCTTGTTTATGTCCATCATCAATATCTTACTTATAAATTCGGCGCCCAGCATTTATTTGTTCTTTCTATACGCCTACTGCATTACTAGCTAATAACTACTCGGTGCAACGATTTGTCTTTGGGCGTTCGACATGGAAGGCCTTCTCTCCTTTCAATTTCTAGCTTACACTCTACTTTTATTCTTAATTCATCTTCCTCCTCTTTCTTCTCTAGAAAACCAGTGGTTTGGCAGCTGTGGCAAGTCTTTCAACTGTGGAAACTTAACAGGGATTACTTACCCTTTCTGGGGAAATGACCGACGAAAGGAATGTGGTTATCCTGGATTCGAGCTTCAATGTGACGATCAAGGTAGCACCATACTACAAATTTCAAACGTAAATTACTTGGTTCTCGATATTAAAATGGACGCCCAAATTATAACAGTTACTAGAAAAGATCTAGCAGAAGGGATTTGTCAATTTAACACGACTATGGATTCCAATATATTTGAGTATGCTTTGAGCTTAGTGAATGTCACGGTTAATTACGTGTGTCCACCTTGGGCCGGAAATACTGGAATTGCACCTTCGGCTGGGTTTAATTGTGCGATAAACGGAATGAGTTATAAGAATGATTTGGACGGAGTTGGGACATGTCATGCTAGTATAGTTATACCAGCTCGTAAGGAGTATTCGTCAGGAGGAACAATTGGAAATTTGGGGGATTTGAAGCAGTTGCTGAAACAGGGGTTTGATTTGAGATGGAAAGTGGATACCAGTCCTTGTAAGGAATGTGAAAAGTTTGGGGGAAGTTGTGGATTTGATGCTGATGCGAAACAGTTCACTTGTTTGTGCCCTAATCATCAATCTTCTTCTTCTTCTTCGTCAAACGCTTGCACCAGTGGAATTCCTGCAGCTGGTGCAGGTTCCCCTGGAACTGGAAAAAGTAGTCCGCTTTCATTTACACCGTCGGGTAAGTTTGCCTATGCCTTCTTAAGCTCTGCATTTCCCTACCATTAATTTTGAATTTTAATCATCTTAAAGATAATTCTATCTAACTTTCTGTAATAACTGAAACTAGTTACACTTATATAGGTTATACTGCTGAGATGGTAAAAATTTTGCATTGTCAAAAGTTAAATTCTTAAGTTCTATACAATGATTAAGTGCAACTGAGAGTTTTATTGCAGACATGAAGATAGTTTCGTATCCAATGCTTGGGACCAAATTCCACTTGAATTTGGCATTTGTCTGAAATTCTTTTAGCGTGATTAGTAACTAGCTAGAAAAGGAAGTAGAGGAAAAATACCTCAAAGATATTTGAGCCAGTGCACAGCACCAAAAGTTTATTTGTATAGTATAAAATTTTAACCCTGCAACTTCTAGTCTTATTTTTCAACTTTAATTGTGTGAATACATGGTGTTTTGTACATGGGCTGTCTTGCCTAATAAAAAGCAAAAATAATATATTTCAAATGTGAGAGTCAAATCACTTAATTATATATATATATATAATTGTAGTTAAACAAAAGAATTATCTAATTAATTCTCTTAAAGAGCAATAGTGTAATATTAAATGAAGTCGAGAGAGTATTATATTCTTAGATTTTCATAGTAGAAGCCAAAAGGATTTCATTCTACTAATTTGTGCTTCTCTACGTTTCCAGTTTCTCGATTTGAGAAGAGTGCGGATTTTCTCCTACTAATTAATTCCCAAGTTTCTTGCTGAAGTCTTATAGTTCCATTTAAAGATTTATTATGGTTGGGGAGTTGAGCGTTGGGAGAGAGGTGGCGGCTGGTAATGTAACGTCAGTATTTGGCATGTCACTGAACAAAGAGCGGTGCGTAGATAAGGATTTCCAACCCAATTTACACAATATTTTGTCTTCTTAAAGTTGAATTGTCCTGAAAAAATGGCATCAGGTAAAACACAGGAATTGACAATTTTTTAGCTTTATATTAGGTTTGGCAAGATAGCCCCAAACAATTAGCATTATATAGTCAAATCCTATAAAAACTATTCTCTTATATATTCTCTCTCAAACAATTGGCCCCAAACCGTCTGCTCCCCCCACCCCCTCGCCGCTCACTTCTCTTCTTGTTCACTGCTCCCCCCTCCCTCCCCTTTCTCTCTTTGTATTTCTTCTTCTATCTCTTCTCTTTCGCTCTCATAGTTTAGCAAAGATTCTTGCAAATTATGCAAAAAAATTAGTGGGATAAAAAGGTAAGATTGATCTCACATCAGAGAAAATCAGAAGCAAAAACTAAGAGAGAAAAAATACATTTCAAACTTTTTTTTTTTTTTGGTTGGATTGAACGAGTGGATGTGATTGAAATTGGTTAAAAATACCTAAACGAGGCTATATACAAAATTTTAGCAAGATTAGAAGTGATTTAAACTGGTTTCAGGTAAAATATCAGACCTAAAAATCTAATTGCGACATGTGTATATCACGTTGTATATCGTGTACATCAGTATATATCACACATAGGTTTTTAAGAACATATGTGTATATCACTTTGTATATCGTGTATACAGCATAATTTGTTATGGATGCCCGTGTATATAACATGTATATCGTATATATAACACAAATATTTATGGATATACACAGATACACAAGATATACATGAGATATCACTGATGTATATAGAGATATACACGGGATACAATAGGGGATACACATGTGGAGTCGTCTTGAACTTGAATTTTCAATCTGAATTGTGTTATACAAAGAAGAAAAATAAAATTTTAATATACTTTTTTGATATACACATTATTATTATGTTATACATTGTGATATACAAATAATATAATTATTACTGTGTTATATATATTTGGATATACAGATAAAAAAACTAAAAAAATAATCAAAAAATATTTGGGAGTTTTTACGGATAGTAATGAAGGAAATGAAACCTAATTTCTAGGATGATGGTTGCTACGAGAGAAGAGAGAGAGGGTTTTAAATATTTTTTGCTATTCTTAAGGAAAATAATTTTGATGAGGCTTATTTTTAGGATGGTGGTTGAACCATTAGAAGAGAGAGAATAATTGTATGCTACCATATGCCAAATCTTAAAACATTGGCTTTTTTATGCCAATTGTTGGACCTAATTGTCATGTCATGCCAAATTTCGCTACTATTCATTCACAGTGCCAAAATGGACTTGTTAATGTAACCCCCAATCAATTTCTTCCAATTTCATACTAATGTTATCACTTGGGCTTCTATGGGCCTGGATTGTTGAACGTTGCACCTATTGACAGTGAAGATTAGAAGCCCAGCTCCTTCCCCCCCCCCCCCCCCGTTCTTTTCCTTTTACTAGTTGGAGCGTGGAGGCAGGGCATCCAATACTCGGGGCACATCGTCGAATACTAGTTGAATATTAATAGTTCGACGATGCAAGTATATATTACAACAATACACAGTGTCGGTAATATAATGAATTGTATTTTAAGCATGTGAGTTTAACTTTAACACTAAATGGAGTTTGGGACACTTTACGGGCATGTTCATGGCAAAATTGAACTTCTATGAGGCACTTTGAAATTTCTTTATAGTACTTCCCTTTTGATTCTTCTTTAAAAGAATCAACTAGGGTCTCCCTACTTTCAGTAATTTGGGAGAAAAGGAACCTATCATTTGTTGGGTAATTTTGTGTCTTCAAGTGTATTAGATTGGTCCATATTCGTCATGAGTAAATACTTTTCGTCCTAATGTCTGATATTTGTTATGTCGACTGTGGGAAAGACTTGTCTGCTAGATGATATACATTCTAAATAATTTGAAAAATTATAGTAGTATTTATCTTATTTAGTAAGTCATATATTAATCACTATCCAAATTAGATTACATATTTCTCCCTTGTATAAATCTTTACCTTATCCTTGATTTTATATTTATTTCCTAGAGATAATCTATATTGTGCAAGGTTCCATATCTATAACCAGGGTCCTCCTTGCACTTGTCAAAAGCACTTCATTTGATGCATTATATTTTTGAGTTGATTTGGTCTGTCACTTCTCCTATCTATCTCTGTTCTTTTCTCTCCGTTCTTCCCCCTCCATTTCAGGCTACATTGGCAGGTGCATCTTCATTCTAAGGAAGTATCTCAATGAATAAGCCCACTTTTCGGTCTGGTTTTTTTTCTTTTTTCAATTGACAAAGGTACTACAATCATACATCTCTATAATATCATCCTTATATAACAACACTTCACTATATAAATTAAGTTTTTTCCGAAACCAATTTTCAATTTGGAACAAACGAGGCTGTTATAGAGAGGTTTGACCGTAATATATTTCGGACAAATAGACCTCACTAAATAATCTTGTACACCAGTCATCCATGAACTAGGAAGCGGTCTAAGTCTTATAAGTGCCACCAACCGGGTTGTTCATAAGCAAATTATAGTAAATGTGGTTGTTGAATAGTCCATGACATACTTGTCCTAATTAGATAGAAACGCTTAACAAACCTCACATCGTTTTCTTATGTCCAAGTAATTTCCAATTGACTTCTCTCTGGAGTAGATTTCCTAATCCCAAATAAAATAAATATATACTTAAAAAAAAAAATGAGACAAAGGAAACAGGTAAGATGATATCTTTTTTTCCTTTATCCAATTCAAAAATCAATAACAATAGGTAGGTTTTTCTTTTCTTTAAGAGAGTAACTTAGTTTCCTCCACAGTTTAGTTTCACTCTTTAGTTTCAGTCAATGTGATACCGTGACTCCCGTAATTTTTTTTGCCAAGACTTCCATTATTAAAAAAGTATAGTAGTCATCAAGTGAAGTCATTTTTATCACCCAATTTCCTCTGTATATCATCTTCTTCATGCTTTAATTTCACCTACTTTTCTACTTACCATAGACTTCTTTAATAAACCATTACCCTTCTTCCTTTAGCCACATCCATTTTCTCATTTCCTCCACATGAATTCCCAAAGCTTTTACTTGTTATCTTTGCTCACTCTGTTTTCCTCCCTTATACTAATTCATGTACCTCGAGGTTCAAGTAATCCCGATGAATTTTACCAGACTTGTGGGAATACATATAGCTGTGGCGATATTATGGGATTAAGTTATCCTTTTCGCAATATGAATGATCCTCCCTACTGTGGCTATCCTGGTTTAGAACTCAACTGCAATCAGGATAGCAGCACCACTATGATCATCAACAAAATCAAGTATCGAATTTTGGACGTACGTCCCACAACCCAAACAATAAGGATTGTGAGGGAGGATATCATGG
This sequence comes from Nicotiana tomentosiformis, assembly GCF_000390325.3. Lineage (NCBI taxonomy): Eukaryota > Viridiplantae > Streptophyta > Magnoliopsida > Solanales > Solanaceae > Nicotiana > Nicotiana tomentosiformis. The sequence goes on along the minus strand of NC_090813.1, from coordinate 37,840,217 downwards.
AATCAACCTGTCCTGTTTATTTAGTTAACACCACTCTGGATTACTCCCTCTTTGATTATGCCACTAGCTACACAAACTTGACCTTCCTATACAACTGCCCTGTTTCGTCCAACTTTGCGGAAATGGATCATATCGCTTGTCGAAATAGCAAATATGACAATGTTTTTGTATGGCCGGGGGCTCAAGGCCCCGGGAAATGTAATGCTAGTGTCACAGTTCCAGTACTCCAGATGACTGATGCTACTGTAGGGTCCATGAATTCAACAAGTTTGGCACAAGTTCTACAACAAGGGTTTGATATAAGATGGAAAATGGATAGTAAAACCTGCAGTGAGTGTACTGACACAAAGGGGAGATGTGGGTACAATGCTTTTATGAAGCAAACAATTTGCTTTTGTCCTAATCCTCCGTACGAATCTGCTTCTTGTTCAGTTGCTGCTTTTGGAGTCTCACCACCTTTACCAATATCTAGACCATCCCCTGCAGGTACATATTCTTGTTTTCCTAAGAACTATTTCCGCCTCGATTTGCCTTCTTAATCTTGACTTAGTCGATGGATTTGGTTCGTTTAGTCAATGAGGTTTTATTTTTCTTGTGCCTAATTGACTAATTAGCTAAAAAATTAATTAGTTTGAGCTAACTCGAGGAACACGACAACAGGGACAACTATTACTCCGATGTAGATACATATATTTATATTATATATACAACGATAGTTTAAATTTCACGCTTTCAGTCTAGTTTAATCACTCATAGATAACTTATTTGCCTTTTGAATTATCAATCAATGCTTAATATATAAAGCTATACTGATTGGGTATAAATAATTTGATAGTATGAAAGTACTTTACGCCGGCAATGTGTAAAAATTAAACATCCCAACTTAGATATTGCACTGTTATAAATTTTAGTTGTCCAAAATCTTTTAGTTAATTTGTTCATCCCTGAAATCGTGTATCACTTACACTACTGTGTAAGTCTAGTCTTACCATTCGATAGCTGTCATTATAGTTGGTATTAGGTATGCCTTCACCAACCAACCTTTGATCATAAAGTCTATTGTTGACATAATGAGCTTTTCTTCTTTTCCTATCAAAGTTTAAAATATCGTGATAGTTGCATAGCCAATTTCACATGGATGATGTAGTTGATATCTCAGTATCAAGACTCAGTAAAACAAAAAAACCACTTAGCATGCGTCTTCATTAACAAATTTTGCAAGACACATGATATTCGGCAGTAACGTCATGGTTAAATTAGTACATTAGGTTTTGGGGGGGGGGGGGGGGGCGGCAGCTGAGTGTTGTCCAATTTCTGTTTTAATTTCTAGCAGGAGTGTGTATTGAGTTTCCCACATCGGTTGTGGATGGGGACTTAGTTATGATCTTGGGCAATCCTTACCCCACAAGCTAGTTTTTGAGATTGAGTTAGGCGCGAGTTTCATTTCTTATCGGTATGTAGATATCAAAGACATCAAATGCTCTTGAATAGTATATGTTAGGATCGGGAAATCGGGTAGTGCGAAATTTAACCAAACAACGTTATAATGACAATAACAAAGACAGTGCAAGAATAGCGGTAATTAAAGAAGATACGGAAAACACAAATTTAACGTGATTCGTTCAAGGTGACCTACGTCTACAAGCGGAGAGGAGCAATTTTACTATACCAACAAGAGTACAAAAGAGAGTACAAAATTAGAATAAATACTCTAATTAGTCCCAAATACCCCAAGAGAATAACCTCACAAGATCACTCCAAAGAAAGGGTTCACACAAGTGTTTACCAACACTCACTCTCTTACAAAATACTCTATAATAAAATAAAGGAGGAGAAAGAAAAACAATAGTGAAAAGCTCTTGAATTGGTGTGTTCTCAAATGAGGAGAAACTCCTCTATTTATAGCAAGAAATTCTTGGCCTAATAGTGGATATTATGTCATGGCAAATGTCATGAAAACTTGATCCACAAATTGTGTTATAGTGGATATTATGTCATGGCAAATGTCATGAAAACTAGGTTCACAAATTGTGTTATAGTGGATATTATGTCATGAAAATTTGGCCTTCACTTGAAAATAAGCCAAATTAATGGTCATAATACAAATCTCTACCTTGGCCTAATTTTGGCTTATATATAGTAAATTTGCTCCACCTTCTCCGCAAAAATCCCAATGGGCAAAATCATTCTTCATAAATGCCAATCAAGTTCAGGCAAAGCTTGAACTTGGACACTGGAAGAGATTTTGTAAACATGTCAGCACGATTGTCTCTAGTGCTGATCTTCTGAATATAGACTTTTCCTTCAACAATAGTTTCTCGGATGAAATGATACTTTATATCAATGTACTTCATCCTCTCATGATACATTTGATCTATAGTCAAGTGAATGATATAGAAAATGGTAATACCACCTTGGTGTGAACTGAGTTTCGCAAATAGACCCTTCAACCATAAAGCTTCTTTGATCGCCTCGGTCACTGCCATATATTCTGCTTCGGTAGTAGATAAAGCTACTACATGTTGTAATGTAGCTTTCCAACTAATAGCGCAACCACCAATGCAAAATACATAGCATGTCAATGATCTTCTTTTGTCAAGATCACATGCATAATCTAAGTCTACAAAACCAACCAAAGTGTTAGTATTTATCCCAAACTCCAAACATGTGTTTGAAGTACCTCGCAAGTATTTGAGAATCCATTTCACAGCATGCCAATGTGCTTTACCAGGGCAAGCCATATACTGGTTTATCACGCTCACTGCTTGTGAAATGTCTGGACGTGTACAAACCATTGCATACATAATACTGCCGACTGTACTGAAATAAGGAACCTATGCCATGTACCTCTCTTCTTCCTCTGACTGCAGGGACTGAGCAGCTGATAGCTAAAAATGAGCAGCAAGAGGGGTACTAACTGGTTTAACATCTTTCATGCCAAAACTCTCCAAGACTTTCTCCAAGTACTTCTTATGCGTCAGAAATAGCCTGTTGGCTTTTCAATCTCTTTTAATCTCCATGCCAAGGATTTTCTTAGCTGCTCCCAAATCTTCCATCTCAAATTCACTTTTCAGCTGACTTTTCAAATTGTGAATTTCTGTTAAATCCTTAGTAGCAATGAACATGTCATCAACATATAATAATAGGTACACAAATAAACCATCATTTAACTTCCGGAAGTAAACACAACTATCATACATGCTCCCATGACCCAACATAAAGGAAACAAACCTTTTATACCATTGTCTTGGAGACTGCTTTAATCCGTACAAGGATTTTTTCAATTTACAAGCAAACATGATCTTTTTTCCCTTCAATTTCAAATCCTTCGGGTTGATGCATGTATATATGTTCCTCAAGTTCGCCATGTAAGAAAGTTGTCTTAAAATCAAGTTGTTCTAATTCCAAATTATACATGGCAACGAAGGCAAGCAAGACACAAATAGAGCTATGTTTAGTAACATGTGAGAAAATATCATTAAAATCAACTCCTTGTACCTGACTATAGCCCTTTGCAACTAATCATGAGTTATACCTCGCATCTTTAACCCCTGGAATGCCATCCTTTTTCTTGAAGACCCATTTGCAACCAACAATTCCTTTTCCTGATGGCGGCTTCACAAGAGACCAAGTACCATTCTTGTGGAGAGACTCAATTTCTTCATTCATTGCAATCAGCACTTGGCTGAGTCAGCACTAGAAACTGCTTCTAAATATTTTGATGGTTCTTCAATTTCTTCAGTTTCCTGTGCAACTGAAAAAGCAAATATAACATAATCTCCAAACCTTAATGGTTGTTTACCTTCTCTTCGTGGTCTATGTTTGGCAATATAATACTCCACTTCTTCTGGTTCAACTTCAGGAGTCTCATCTTTAGGAATTTCAGCTTCTGGCTCAACTTCAAGAGTTTCAACTATATTTTGCTCCAAAGTTGATGAGCTTGGCTTAGAAGGAATGCCAATCTCAACCTCCACCTGCTTCTATGTACTCTTTCCTTTATTTGTATTACAAGAACTAAAAGACTATTTTCTAGAATGTAAAAGGATTCATCAAAGGTTATATCTCTGCTAATTATAAATTTTGGTATCATGGGATCAGGATACCATAGTCGGTATCCTTTTACCCCATATGCATACCCAAGGAAAATGAACTTTTTAGCCCCTGGCTCTAATTTTCCATCATTTACATGCATGTATGCATGACAACCAAATATCTTTAAATCAGAATAATTAGCAGGAGTACCTGACCACATTTCCTCTGGAGTCTTAAAGTTCAAAGGTGCAGAAGGAGCTCAATTGACAATATAACAGGTTGTAGAGATAGCTTCTGCCCAAAAGGTGTTTGTCAACCTAACATTTGAAATCATGCAATGAGCCATTTTCGAAAAAGTTCTATTCATCCTTTATGCCACACCATTTTGCTGAGGTGTCATTCTTACAGTATGATGCCGATCAATTCCTTCATTCTTGCAAAATTCGTTGAATTTATCATTACAAATTTTCAAGCCATTATCTGTTCTAAGCCGCTTAATCTGTTTTCCTGTTTGCTTCTCAATCAAAACTTTCCATTGTTTGAAATTTAAGAAAATAGCACTTTTATTTTTCAGAAAATAAACCTAAACTTTCCTTGAATAATCATCAATGAAAGTTAACATATACCTGGCACCACCTTTCGATGGGGTACATGAAGGACCTCAAAGATCTGAATGAATGTAATCCAAAGTACCTTTTGTTCTATGAATCGCTGGAGATTTGAAGCCGATTCTTTTCTGCTTCCCGAATACACAATGTTCACAGGACTCCATATTTCTGGTACTTTGGCCACATAATAGACCTCTTTTGCTGAGAATGGAAAGACCTTTTTCACTCATATGCCGCAATCGTATATGCCAGAATTTGGTGATGTCAGAATCTGATTTATCTGATATTGAAACTGCAGCAGCACCTGTAACACTAGATCCCAATAGAGTATACAATGTACCAGATCTGCGTGCTTTCATGATCACAAGAGTATCATGAGAAACTTCCAGAACTCTCTTTCACCTGTGTACTTGCACCCAAGAGATTCTAGAGTGCCCAAAGAGATGAGATTTTTCTTCAAGTCAGGAACATGTCTAACATCGGTGAGAGCACCATCGTGCATTTTGATTCGGACTGTACCTTTTCCAATAACTTTGCAAGCATCATTGTTGCCCATCAAGACAACTCCAGCTCCAATAGATTCATATATGGTAAATAAATTCCGATTGGGACAGATATGGTAAGAACAATCCGAATCTAAAATTCACTCATTATTAGATTTGAAACTATTATTAGTTGTTAAAAAAATAGTTCTCTTAGTCTCATTAGCAACTACACTTGCTTCGGCAGTGTCAGTATTTTTGTGCTCATTTTTCTTCTGTATGCTTTTGTTTGTTTTTCAATTTAAAGCATTGAGAAATAATATGACATTTCTTATGACAATTTTGCACATGACATTTTGTATCTGGATTTTGACCTTGATTTAGGTCTCTCACAACTTGAATCTTTCTTATTGGATCTACCTCTTATGAATAAGTCTCCCCCTTGGTTCCCATTAGTTTTCCCAATAATATCTCTATCTATTTGTTCTTTTGATTTCAAAATAGATTTGATATCTTTATAAGAGATATTATCCTTTCCATAAAATATAGTATCTATTATATGCTTAAACGACTGGGGGTATGGAAACAAGCAATAACAGAGCTTGATCCTCATCTTTGATTTCATCATCTATGTTACTTAAATCCATAAGAAGAGAATCAAAAGTATCAAGATGTGCAAGTATAGAGGTATCTTCAGCCATACGAAAAATATAGAGTTTTTGCTTTAGGTAAAGCCTGTTTTCTACTGTTCTTTTCATATATAGGGTTTTCAGCTTTTCCCATATGCCTTTGGGTGAGCTTTCTGCTGCAACTTCACGCAAAACCTCATTTGAGAGATTTAAAATAATACTTGCTTTTTCCTTTTTGTCTATGACGGCAAACTACTCGTCCGTCATTTTGTCCTGCTTCTTCTCCTTTCCTTGTAGTTTGCACTTCTATCAAATTTCTCAACATAAGACTTTGTTAGAGTCATTTTGGCTATTTAAACTAACCTGGTTAGATCTCGTTCTGATACCAATTTGTTAGGATCGGAAAACCGGATAGTGCGAAATTTAGCTAAACAACGTTATAATGACAATAACAAAGACAATGCAAGTTGATAATAACGGCAATTAAAGAAGATAAAAAAGACACAAATTTAACGTGGTTCGTTCAAGATGACTTACGTCCACAAGCGGAGAGAAGTGATTTTACAATACCAACAAGAGTACAAAAGAGAATACAAAATGAGAGTAAATACTCTAATTAGTCCCAAATACCCCAAGAGAATAACCTCACAAGATCACTCCAAAAAATGGTTCACACAAGTGTTTCCCAACATTCACTTTCTTACAAAATACTCTATAATGAAATAAAGGGGGAGAAAGAACAACAAGAGTGAAAAGCTCTTGAATTGGTGTGTTCTCGAATGAGGAGAAGCTCCTCTATTTATAGCAAGAAATCTTTGGCTTAATAGTGGATATTATGTCATAACAAATGTCATGAAAAATTGATCCACGAATTATGTTATAGTGAATATTATATGTCATGGCAAATAAAAATTTAAACCCCACTTGAAAATAAGCCAAATTAATGGTCATATTACAGTAAACCAACTTATCTCCCACGGTATATTTGTTTCCATACTACAACAGATTTATTGGTCCTACTATCTTCTGGTTTTGGAGGCATTTGTCCATTTTTACTATGATCAATATTCTGCCACCAATTCTCATCTTTTATGCCCAAACCAATTGGTGGACAACTATCCGTCAAATACCCTCTTTTCATAATAGGATCTAGTTTTGATGTTACTTTCACCCAAACATGGTTAGGCAATTTTGATACAAGGTTAACTTCTAGAAGAATCCAAGCTATGTAAACGTTAGGATCATCCAATAAAATGGAACGTCCAATAGGTGTGATGATAGATTTTATTGCTGAAATATAAAGCCAATAGCTATGTATTGTAAGCCTGGCAAATAGTCTTATCGGACCGAGAGTGGAGAAGAGTCATTCTTCGAAATGTAGTACTCTCCTGTGTATCTGAAATTACGCATCCACATCTTACAAACTGTCCAAAACCTCTGAAAAACATTCGGTTGAATTTTGTTTGATATATGGAACAGGATATGCATAGTATCCAATCTCCCAACCGAAATATTTCCTCTAAAATTGTGCTTCAACTTAACCCTTAGTTTAAGAACATCCTCTCCTTATCCCTTTGAATACTTTTCACCAAAATCCGTCGGCACATAATTTTGAGTTATTCACTTAAAGTTTTCTCAGAAATCGTAGTACAGGTAAAGATTTATGGCATGTACCTGAACTCTGGATATTGTACTGATAACGTGACGGCACTGGTTTCTACTGATAGACCTGCCTCTGCAGAAGTTTGGAGGAAATGTTCCCGTTGAATTTCTGGTATTTATAGTTGAATATGACTGATACGAAGAAAATAGCAGAACTGTGAGGAGCAATCGTGGAATGATCTTATAGTCCCTCAGGTTGTTCCAGTCTTGACGCGTTAGAAGCTTCCACAGAACACACTATTTAGCCAACTTTCTGGTAGTTTATGCGTCTTTGGCGTGTAGTGTCTTTAAATTTATGACCACTCTAGTCTTAGCTAGATGGTTTCTTTCAAAGTACTAATCAATTCATACTGACCAAGTATAAATATTTGACTCTTATCATAAATAAATTTCATGAGTCACGGTAGTAGTTGGATATAAAATTATTTTTCCATCTTGAAAAAATAATTTTATTAGTACACAATTTTTTTTGGCAAGTAGACCAAGTCTGCTACCCCTAAATTCCAATAGAAGCTTCTATATCTCGTTTGACAATATACGCGAAATTGGTATCATCCGTTTGTCAAATATTTTTCTACAGGTTGCTATATGTTGACCAAAGAATAACAAAATAAAGCACCCCATCTTTTTCTTTGTATTTTACATCTCATCTTCCTAATTGAATTTGGTGTTCTTCCAAACCGTTGTATCTTCCTCCTCTGTCCCTTAGTTACACATCTCCTCCCCACCTCCTCTATCTCTTTTCTAGACGAGAAGATCGTAGAACTGGGTAAAGCTTTTGTACACTATTTCTAGTTGGTAACTCTCTTTCTAGATGCTAATTCCTTTAATCAGACAGAAAATGCATCAACAACTCCATCCATACTTTTTGCTCTTCAGTTCCTTAATCTTTATCTTGATCAAAACACCGGTTTCTTTCTGTCAAGATGACGAGCGATTCAGCAAGTGTAGTGAGCCAATTCTCTGTGGTGACATCGAAATAAATTACCCTTTCTGGGGAGGTGGTAGACCAGATTACTGTGGTCATCCAAGTTTCGAGATCAACTGCGAGAGTAACATCCCGAATATTGCTATTGAATCAACGTCATATAAAGTGGTAGGGATCGATACTCCTACTCGAATACTAACCTTGGCTAGAGATGATTTACTGAGCAATATTTGTTTGAACAACCCTGAGAACGCCTCCTTGGATTTAAACATTTTCAGCTATGTTTCCAGTGACCAGAATATTACTCTGTATTATGGCTGCACCTTCTCTGGTCCGCAAATACCTACTCGGCGTCCGAATATGTTCAGTTGCCCTAGCAATATATTTGGTATATACACTATGATTGGCGTATCCTTCGACTTCTCTATAGTGAGATGCGAGAAAGAAATAATAACTAGGATCAATCAAACGAGTGCTGTGGCATTAGCCAGCGCTACAGCAACTGTTGAAGTTCTGAAATCAGCCATTTCTGGCGGGTTTTCAGTTAATTGGATGGCAAATATCGATTCGCCATGCGAGCAGTGCGGCAGGTCAGGTGGAAGATGTGGATCCAACCCAGATTCCGCAGCCTTTGCTTGCCATTGTGCCACTGGTACTCATGCTTTCAACTGCACCGACGCACAAAATCAAGATGGCGGTAATCTTTTCATAACTATTTCCACATGTTTTTACTAGAAATTATGGATTAATTTGAGCGTTAAGGTCATATGGCGTTGATACATAGGTAAGTTCGTCCGTTCATTTCCAATTAGCTTTGTTAATTATGGAAGAACCAAAGAAAATGGAAAACTGCAGACCAAATATCTGCTGTATGCCTGTATGGTCATGTATGTTTTTTTACATATTGTTCGGAACCGTTCTAATTAAATTTATATAGGTGATAATTTAATTTAGGTAACTTAATTTTATATTTTAAAGCTTTCCTGTTGCCATGTTTGTTTTCGAGAAAATGATGAGTATTGAAGTTCCAAGTATTTTATTTATAGAGATGTTGAGCATTGACCAGTGTCAGTCCATGAAATTGAATATGATGTTATAATCTCGAGCTTGATATATGCATCCTGTTCATGTCTAGTCTACGTCCAAAATATTAAAAAAATGAGAAAAGAATTTTAATTTATGACAAAGAGTACAACAATTCTCTAACTACCCTAAAAGAAAATAAGTGCATGCTTCGTTGAACCAATGGATACAGAAATCCCGTTCTTTATTTGTAGTGCTTACTATTCTTTTTGTTAGTTTTATTTTTATTTCAAACTTGGTTGGCGTTAGAATGAAATGACAGAAAGACAATTTTGTTAAAAAAGAGATGACATTCACATTTCACCATTAGACTATTATTACCTAACTTATAATTTAATAAGACACCAGTAATAGGGCACATAAGTAGCCAAGCGAAGGTGAACCAAACGACTTTTCAAGTGTGATAATACTATCTTTCATCCTTCTAAATATATGGCGGTATTCCACATACTTCTCTATCAATATCTATATGAAATAACTCTATTCACTCATGTTTACATAGAGAGAGAAAAATTATTTAATGTAATTTTTTTATTTCTGTTGGAATTTTCATTTTAGTTTTATATTATTAAGCAATACTTAATTATTACTCCCTCCGTTTCAATTTAGATGATGTAGTTTGACTTGGTACGAAGTTTAAGAAAAGAAAATAAGACTTTTGAAACTTGTGGTCTTAAAAGCTTAAGGGGTCAAAGTTTTGTAGGACTATGACATTTGTGTGGTTAGAAAAGTTTTTCATTAAGAATAAAATATATAAAATGAAGAGTTTAAATTTAAATTATTTTTAAATTTAAAAATATGTTATTTATTTTGGAACAAACTAAAAAATAAAATATTTCACCTAATTTGAACGGAAGAAATACTTATTACATACTAATTTGATCTTGGATTATATGGAAGTCTACTATTTAGATCTTGGATTCTAGGGTACGTTAGATGTTTCCAAACATTTTTATTTTTTAATCTTATATATAGTTCTGTGCATGGCGGCGACAGTCACATAGTTATAAGACAGAAAAAGCTAGCGTTTTACAATGGAGTACTATTCAACGTTCAATCAACCCTTTGTCTCTATGTCAAGATATATTCTCAACATTTCCAGACACCCTTTCACTACTTACTCACTCTGTCTCTTTGCATATTCCAAATGCCTCTCTCATACACCAATGGCGCCACAACTATTCTCTTCTTCGCCACCACCTTTATTTTCACGACATCCTTCTCTTTCTCTGATCATAACATCTTCTTCCCCAACTGTGTGCGGCTTCTCTTTCTCTGATGATAGCGTCTTCTTCCCCAACCGTGGCCGTACTTTCTCCTGCAGCTCCATTCGTAATATCACCTACCCGTTCACTGGCGGTGACCGTCCTGACTACTGTGGTCTCCCTGATTTCAAACTCCGATGTATGGACAATCACACCGAGTTCACTCACCATTCACTTACCAACAGAGTTCTTTCTACTAACCAGTCTTCAAGAACCATGACTATTGCTAGGCTAGACCTGTGGAACAATATTGCCCTTCTCAATTCACCAATACTACTCTCAACTCTACGTCCGACCATAACGAAGACGAAGAACTCTCCTTGAGCTACGGCTGCAATGTTGCAGTATTTGTTTTTAAGCCCCAGAATTTGTTCAGCTGTAGCGTAACTGGTTTGAATTTCACCGGCGCCTTCCATTTACTGGGTCCAATTCCAAGTGACCCTTCTCTGAAAGTCATAACGTGTGAAACTATTATTACTATTCCGTTGTTTAGAGCCGTAGGTAAAAGGCTATATAGCAATCAGACTACTCTAGGGGAAGCATTAATGCAGGCATTTAGCGTGAAATATGATGTCCCGTAAGATGAACTGTGTTATGGGTGCACGAGGCTAGGTGGAAATTGAGGATTTAATGTGGGGCTGGCCCAGCCAATTTGTATTTGTGAAGAAATCCCTTGTACTTTGCCTTTAGAACATGAAAGTTCCTTCGAAGGTACCTGGAACTTTATTCTCTGATATTAATACACTAATTAGGAGTATTAAACGTTATAGTTTGGAATGTTGGACTGAATGGATTTAGGTTTACAGTTGTCAGTGTGAGAATGTAATTACTGATGCTCTCTCTAACAACTTAAGTTCTTGGATGAGATGGTTAGGCATTTCAATATTTACTTTCTCACATTATTTGTCAACTAGACTGTTGAGCTTCTTCCTATGTTTTTTCCTTTTCTCTGGAAAGCAAAATTTCAGTCTGATTGTCGATCGTTCAAGTTGATGGATCCTAAGTTCATGGTTTATAACATTGTTTGTTCTAGTTCTACATAATTGCATTGCCAGGTTTATAGGTAGTCTATCCATGTTTACAGGAGTCTTTCTATTCTCATCCTATTGCATATTTGGCATGATCCGTAGATACTAGAGGCGTTTGATTCAATGGATACACCTAATAAAACACAACACTACTCAATTACTTCCTAACACAAAAGTGAACTTGGAACAAAGTGTAAGACAAAGTGATTTACTAAATTCTCTTGATTGGTTTTTATATTTCCATGGTATGTTTGTTTCGGGTATCCCTGGGTATTCTTCTGACAGTGTGCTTATTCCTTATAGTTTGTGCTTTTCAGATCTGACCATACCTCCATTTTATCTCACCACAGTTTTGTTATTTTCTCCTAATTCGAACCAGGTTTACTTAATGTACCTCAGCATCTATATATATCGTGTTTATCACTTAATTGACAACATTATGATTGTTTTGCAGAAAGTCGAAAGAAAAATCAGACGCCACTTGCAATAGGTATTGTCTTTAGTTCTAATTTTATAGTACAACTGACATGGTCAAATGCCTTGAGAAGATTTTAAACTCTCTTCTTTTGATTGCAGGCCTTGGTGTAGGTGGTGCTGTACTTGCTGGCATTGGCATTGGATGGCTAATCTTTTTCTGCAGACAAAAGAGAAAGCGGATTGCAGCACAGGCTTCACCTGTCCAAGCCGAAAAGAAAGACCTTCCAGTTTTAAGTTCAAGCAATGGCCTGACTACTTCTTCTCCTAATTCTTCAACCACTTTCACTAGAAGCATTCCCTCTTATCCCTCTTCTACATCTGAAGCTGATTATGGGAGGGGAAGCTCCTACTTTGGGGCTCATGTCTTCAGTTTCGCTGAACTTGAAGAAGCCACGGATAATTTTGATCAATCTAAAGAACTTGGGGATGGTGGTTTTGGCGTCGTGTACTATGGTATGTACTGCAAACTCCTGATTACATACTATTATTTGGTAAGAGAGTCTCCTAATAGTTCTAATTAATTGTTAATCAGGCAAGCTCCGTGATGGTCGTGTGGTAGCAGTCAAGCGCTTGTATGAGAACAATTTCAAGCGTGTAGAGCAGTTCATGAATGAAGTTGAGATTTTAACTAAGCTCCGCCACCAGCACCTCGTGACATTATACGGGTGCACATCAAAGCGAAGCCGAGATTTACTGCTTGTTTATGAGTACATCTCAAACGGGACAGTGGCAGATCATCTGCATGGAAATCGGGCCAAATCTGGTTTACTCTCTTGGCCTGTCCGAATGAACATAGCCATTGAGACTGCTGATGCTCTGGCTTATCTCCACTCCTCAGTTATAATACACCGTGATGTCAAAACCAACAACATTCTATTAGACAATGATTTCCATGTGAAAGTTGCTGATTTTGGGCTATCAAGATTGTTCCCAGATAATGTCACACATGTCTCTACTGCTCCACAGGGTACACCAGGCTACGTTGATCCTGAGTACTACCAATGTTACCAGCTCACTGAAAAGAGTGATGTTTATAGTTTTGGTGTGGTCTTGATAGAGCTGATCTCATCATTGCAAGCTGTGGATACCAACAGGCACCGCCACGATATTAATTTGGCTAATATGGCTGTCAACAAGATCCAAACTCATTCAGTACATGAATTAGTTGATCCAAGTCTCGGATTCACGACAAACAGCTCTGTGAGGAGGATGACTACATTAGTCGCTGAGTTAGCTTTCCGATGTCTGCAACAGGAGAGAGATATGAGACCTTCAATGCGAGAAGTGCTGGAGACTTTGAGAGGCATCCAGAATGGGGAGTCGAATGCACACAAGGCTGAGGTACTCGACATTGTGGTAGATGATGTTGGGCTCCTAAAGGGCTCGGGTTCCCCTTCCTCACCACATTCCAGTGGATGAAATATCATTTCAGGTTGGTCGATTTCGTTGCCTAGATGAAGAAGCAACTACTATTTTGATACTAGTGATTAGTAACATGGTTCCGTTAGAATCTCCCGTCTTTTATGGACACTTCGTTCCTAATTTTTGCTTAGATGTAGTTATCTTGGTATACTACGATATGGTCTCTAGGAGATTATCTACTGCTGTTCGCATAAGGAATGTAAATATTGAATGGAGCTGCCAACATTCTAGTATATATGTGCTGTAATTTTTATGTATCTCTGCTCTTTGTTCATTTTTGCTGAGGACATGAAAGCCACAAATAGGAAAAACGGAGCGCTATAAATCCCCTTATCCCCCACCACACCCTATTTGGTGTATTGGTGAGCATATTTATAAGGTCGAAAAACAATAATGCAGCAAAAAGGTACTGCAGCACAACAAATTCTGAGCCTATATTTAGCCTGGAGTGCTACATTGATCTTATAGAGCAACATGTTCTGATATTAAATGGTAAAGAAAAAAAGGAACAGAACATTAATTCGTGAGAACATCCTAGTTTCACTACTAAAAATCCGCTTAAACCGTCCGAATAAACCCACCAATTTCGGTCGGTAATGGCCAATAACCGTCCAAAACCCGATCAATTAGGTGTGGTCGGTAATGGTCGGTAGAGCATACCAACCAAAGTCGGTCGGAATTTACCGACCAACTTCGGCCGACAACTATAAACGACCATCTGACAATTTAATTGACTAACCGACCAATATTGGTCGGAATATTATTTTAATAATTTAATATTACCGACCAACATTGGTCGGTGTACTAAATTTAATTATTTTGGTTACAAAATTTAATCAAATAATATTTTAATTACCGACCAACGTTGGTCGGTAATCTGGACATGACCACCAACTTACTGACCACAGTTGGTCGCTAAAGTTGAATTTCTAGGATTTAATGTGCATTAACCAACCAACATTGGTTGGTATTTTGCAATTTTATTTTTTAGTTACCGACCGAGGTCAGTTGGTTTTCTGGGAATAATTTTCGCAGAAAGTACATGTTTTGGTATCTACACCACCTACCAAATAAAAACATATATTTCAACATACCAATAACCCCCAATTCACATCAAACAACCCATAATTCACCACAAACAACCCCTAATTCACCACAAATTCAACCACACCCATATCCAACCAAACGTCCAATTAATACTTTAAAACTAACAATTCAATCAAACATCAAAATCCAAAACCAATCAAAAATTAAGTAATTACACCAAGTTCTAAATTGTTCATTCTAATTCAAACTAGTTCTATTAGTCTAGTTCAAAGTATATCAAAGTATTGGTCAAGGGGTGTTTTGTACAACATCACCACTATCTAATGAACTTATATTTATAAGACGGTAAGAACGGTCTTGTGGAGGACGGGAAGAACGATTACGTGGAGGACGGGCAGAACGATCACGGTGAGGACGGGAGGAACGATCACGTGGAGATCGAGCCTCTAGCGATGACTCACGAGACCGGGGCAACAAAAAAGCTCCACTAGAAAGGAGCGTTCTGATTTGAGCTTGCATACCAAGGAATTGAGCATCTCTAAGCCTTTCCCTTTACTTGGCCACTATTGGCTCGGATGTAAGCCTTGTCACTGTCTCCTGCATTGCTGAGAGGCTCTCCATATTAAGTGCTTCGCCCTGTGAGGAAGTCCCTATTCCTTGCATTTCACACCTGTAGTGATGAAAATTTTTCTCAGGAAGCCCATACACTTTTCCCTTTTTTGGACTGCTAACAACCTCCAACCATATTCTTTCAGTATCCCCGTCCGAAGGTTGGGTTGGCTCACCCGATTCACCAGCTGGCCTTGATACTAAACCAGATCGAGCCCGGGATCTTCTTGGAAATGGGAAGATCTAGGATAGGCTGCTGACTACGAATGAAGTCCTCCAAGGTACTTTGGTAGCGACCCTACGTTATTTTAAATAAAATTAGTATATAAAAATGTTATAAAAGTAAATTATAACACTTAAGAAAAATTAAAAGCTTACATATGTAGTCTATGTCCGGTCTTCAACCTACCTATCTGCATCCTCCTCTTTCTTCTTCTTTAAAATATGTGTCTCTTTGAATAGCTCTTCTTGGTGCATTGGACGCCCATACTTATTTTCCTGAAAACAAATTAATTTGGTTAATAAATAGAATTGATATACTTAGAAAAGTAAAAGCATAATAATTAAGCAATTACCAATCTTCTTCTTATTATCCCGATGCTGATAGCACCCCCAGTGTGCAAGGATCCTCCCTTCTCGGATGAGCGAGCTTTCTTTCCTAGTTTGCTCCTCTTTAAGAAGTCCTCGGTCTGCCATTGCCTTAACAAATCATCCCATAAATGCTGGAGACACCAGTCAGGCCTCTTGTTCTTCTTTCTACCATCCGAGAAATGATCTGCCAATATCTTGCGGGCTTTAAGACGAAAAATATATTAAAATATGAATTAGAGCTTTAAAACTCAACTGAGTTGACTTTGGTCAACATTTTGAGCAACCGGACTCGGACCAGTATTTTGACTGTTCTGGTAGGTCTGTTCGTGATTTGAGATTTGGGCGTATGTCCAAAATCAAATTCCGAAGTTGCTAGCCCGAGATATGGAATTTTAATGAAAAATTAAAATTTAAGTTCAAATAGTGACCGGATGTCGAATTATGTGCAAATGACCCTGAAATAGAATTTTGATGATTCCAACAGCTCTGTATGATGATTTTGGACTTAGGAACGTGATCAGAATTTTATTTGGAAGTCCGTAGTGAAATTAGACTTGAAATGACTAAAATAGGAATTTAAAGTTTGAAAGTTTGACCGGGGAGTTGACTTTTCGATATCGGGGTCGGAATCCAGTTATGAAAATTTTCACAGCTCCGTTATGTTATTTATGACTTGTGTGCAAAATTTGAGGTCAATCGGACTTGATTTGATAGGTTCCGGCATCAAATGTAGAAGTTGAAAATTCTTAGTTTCATTAAGCTTGAATTGGGGTATGATTCGTGGTTTTAGCGTTGTTTGATGTGATTTAGAGGTTCGACTAAGTTCGTATGATATTTTAGGACTTGTTGGTATATTTGGTTGAGGTCCCGAGGGCCTCGGGTGAGTTTCGGATGGTTAACGGATCAAAAATTGGATTTAAACAGCTACTACAATATTTCTCTTCTGCTGGAAATTTTGGGCTGTGATCGAGCCCAAGATCGAGGCCCAAAATCGAGCTCCCATGATCGAACTCCCTGATCGAGCTCCCAAGATCGAGCTCCCATGATCGAACTCCCAAAATCGAGCTCCCTGATAGAGCTCCCTGATCGGACTGGACAGATCTGTAAGTTATAAAAACAGAGGCATTCGACCCATTTGCCATTTTTGACAATCTTGAGCTTGAGGAGAGGCAACTTTTGACAGATTTTCAAGGAAAGACATTTGGGGTAAGTGATTCCAACTCGGATTTGGTCTATATACACAAATATATCATTGTTTTCACCATTTAATTAGTGTTTTGAGACTGAAATTCATTTTAGAAATCTCATAGAAATTAAATTTTGAGATTTCGGTATCGATTCAGAATCGGATTTGAGTAAAACTGGTATGGTTGGACTCGTAATTTAATGGGTTATCAGATTTCATAACTGTCACCGGATTTTGAGATGTGGGCCCCACAGATGAATTTTTAATTAATTTCATGATTTTTATTAAAAATGTAGTATTTCTTATAGAATTGATTCCTATAAATTTTAGTGATTGTATCGAATTATTTATGGTTAGATTCGAGCCAATCAAAGTTGGATAATCGTGGAAAGGGTCTTCTAGTGGATTAAATTGGAGAAAATTGAGGTAAGTCTCTTGTCTAATCTTGTGAGGAAAAAATTTACCCCATAGGTGATTAAATTAAATAATTATTGCTAATTGCAGGGGCTACGTACGCACGAGGTGATGAGAGTCCGTATGTAGCTACTATTAATGCTAAAGTCTGGGTAATTAAGGACTCAAAGCATGAATTACTTGTGTAAATAGTATTCTTTATAAATTAAAATATTTGATGTATATATTGTGAATTGTTATGAAAGGTAGAAAAATATGAAATTTTCATATGCTTAATTTTTGTTTAGATTAATTAATTATTGAAATAAATTGTTATCCTCACGAATAAATTTTACAATAAATACTCTTATTCCGGAGGTACATAAGAAAATGTCCTCCTTTCTTGTGGATCGGGCCGAACGCCTCGGCAGGATAGATGCATCTATGGATCGTGCCGCACGTCCCTCGACAGAAATCGTGCTTAATAATAATAATTATACAATACTTTGATAGTTTATTGTAGCTTGTGAAGCTAATTGATAAATTTGGAAATCATTGAAATATAAGGATTATTATCCCTATTAGCTAAATTGTTATTCATGTAAATGAGATTAATTGATAAACTGAAAATTTATTGAAATTGAAGGAATTTAGTTAATATATTGAGAATTGTTGCATTTGAAGGAATTTAATTATTTCTGCTCGTTAAATAAATTATTGTTATATTCTGTGAATCATGCTGAGTTATATATTCTAGTTTTATTTCAATTATTATTATTGACCCGTAGTGAGTGTCAAATTTCGGCCATCTCATCTCTACTACTTCGAGATTAGGCTTGATACTTACTGGGTATACGTTGTTTACGTACTCATACTACACTTGTTGCACTGTTTGCGCAGGACCCGAGGCAAGTACTAGTGGGGGACCTACCGTCTTATACCCATGTTATCCAGGGGCATAGTGGTGAGCTACCTTTCTGAGTCGTTCTAAAGCTACCAGTGTCTCTCCTTGTATTGTTTTTCATTCTGTCTATTTTTATTTCAGACAGTATTTGAAATTTTGTATAATCTACTAGATGCTCATACACTTGTGACACCAGGTCTTGGTACACACATTGGTAGAATTTGGTATTTTATTATTTTCTTGGATTAAAAGTTTAATCAATATACGTTTAATTTATTAGTTGGCTTGCCTAGCTGTAGTGTTGGGCACCATCACGACCTATAGGTGAAATTGGGTCGTGACAACATGGTATTAGAGCACTAGGTTCACGTAGGTGTCACAAGTTATGACCAGGCCTAATAGAGTCTTGCAGATCGGTATGGAGACGTCTGTACTTATCTTCGAGAGGCTATAGGGTGTTAGGAAACTACATTTCTTCATATTCCATCGTGCAATTAATGTAATAGTAAATATCCTTCTATTATTCTCTCACAGATGGTGAGAACGCGCTCTAATGAGGTTCCAGACCAGGGAAGAGCTACTCCCCCAGTTGCTAGAGGCCGAGGCCGAGGCCAAGGGAGGGCTCCAGCCCGTGGTAGAGGGCGAGGACATCCCAGGACTGTTCCAGTTATGCCGCTAGTGGGTCCAGCAGAGAATCCCATTGTTGAGGAACAGGGTGAGGTGCCTGTGGCAGAGCCAGCTCCGGTGAATTTCACATCTGCACCAGGATTTCAGGATGTCATGGGTCATATATTGCGGTTCATGGACAATATGACTCATGCCGGTTTATTTCCGGCAGACCCAACCACATCTCAGGCGGGCGGGGGAGCACAGACCCCTACCGCACAGGCCCATAGACAGGCAGCTACTGTATATCAGACCTAGGGTGCACTACCTGTGGGTGGAGCCCAGCCAGTGGCAGCAGCTACACATGAGCCCAAGCCAGCTGTAGCCGCTGACCCTCCGAAACTATTGGACTAGACTACATCCTCCTGTCTTTGGGGGTGAGCGACACGAGGATCCCCAGGATTTCATTTATCGGTGCAAGGATAGATTGTACAACATGAGGATATTGGAGTCTCATGGGGTAGACTTTGCTACTTTTCAACTAAAGGGCAGAGCCCGTATATGGTGGCAGTCTTATATTCTTGGCAGACCACCAGATTCTCCTCCCATAACTTGGGACAGGTTCACTCGTATCTTCCTGGACATGTATATACCACCCTCTCAGAGGGAAGAGTTGAGGTTTCGATTTGAGCAGCTCCGGCAGGGTCAGATGTCAATGACCGATTATGAGGCGAGGTTTTCTGAGTTATCTCGCCATGCACTTATGATACTCCCTACTGAGGCGGAGAGAGTGCGGAGGTTTGTTACGGGTTTACATACTGGCATTCAGGCCACTATGGCTCGAGAGGTTGAGATGGGTACTTCTTATGAGCTAGTCATTGAGATAGCCCGCATGATTGAGGGTGTACGTCAGCGGAGCCGAGAGCAGGGTATGAGAGATAAGCGGTTCAGGTATTCTGGAGAGTTAAGAGGTGCTCCGTCTGGGGGCAGAGGTTAGTTCGTGAGAGGGCAGTCGAGCAGGCCCCCATATCTAGCACCACCGCCTCCTCGGGGTTCTCCAATACGACCTTATTTCAGTGCTATACCAGAGAGTTCTTATCGCCCTCCAGCTATTCAGGGTTCTTCCAATAGGTATTCAGGTCCCCAGGGCCAGACCTCTAGTCAGTGGCTTATTGCAACGCAGAGTTGTTACGAGTGTGGGGATCCTAGTCACATGCGGATATTTTGCCCCGCGCTCCGGGGTAAACTAGTGCAACATGGTCAGCAGCCTATGATACCGGACCAGTTGCTCCACCAGTCGTCCGACCACCTAGAGGTTTCAACAGGGCCAGCAGCCTATGTTATATTCTGTGAATCATGTTGAGTTATATATTCTAGTTTTATTTCAATTATTATTATTGACCCGTAGTGAGTGTCATAATCGGCCATCTCATCTCTACTACTTCAAGATTAGGCTTGATACTTACTGGGTACACGTTGTTTATGTACTCATACTATACTTGCTGCACTTTTTGTGCAGGGGATGAGGCAAGTACTAGTGGAGGACCTACCGTCTTACACACACGTTATCCAGAGGCAGATTGGTGAGCTACCTTTCTAAGCCGTTCTGCAGCTACCAGTGTCTCTCCTTGTATTTTTTTTCATTCTGTCTATTTTTATTTCAGACAGTATTTGAAGTTTTGTATAATCTACTAGATGCTCATACACTTATGACACCAGGTCTTGGCACACACATTGGTAGAATTTGGTATTTTATTATTTTCTTGGATTAAAAGTTTAATCAATATACGTTTAATTTATTAGTTGGCTTGCCTAGCTGTAGTGTTGGGCGCCATCACGACCTATAGGTGAAATTGGATCATGATAGTAGTAATTAATCAATTATAATAAACAAATAAAGGTATATATATGAGACGTTTATTTAATTCGAATTCCACGTTTTGTCTTATTTATTCATTCGTTTTTATTACTGATTACAAATCACATAGATTAATAAATATAGGTCAAGACGTTTTACCTTTTGTATTCATCTATTTGAGTTAATTTTCTAAGTTATAATTAAGTATATGTGTCATTTCACACACACGCACACACACACTATATTGTAGTGGATGATCAATCCCTTACATTACTATGCACGAAAACTTGATCAATTGATGAATTGATTAACCAATATTATTCTATTTTAAATATGTTTAGTCGATTGTTATATTAACCCGTTCACTTAATTCTAATAGCTTCTTTCGTTTATTTAATATGTGATACATATATACATGTCAAAGAAGTTTAGTATTGTTCTATATTTCATTCGTTCTTAACTAATAATGCATGACATATATTAATCGATATAGGTCGAGACATTTAATTTTTTTAATATTCATAGATGCATCTAAGTAAGTTATAAGTCCATGAATCAATTTACAAATAGATATATTTGATGATGATCAATTATATATATGGTTGATACCCAATTTTGCCCTCATATTTTTTCAAATAACATGTATACTTTCAAAATATCATTCTGCATCACTATTTAATTTACAAGATCTATATGAGCATTTTTATAATTTTTCATAATTTTCAGAGTTTTAAAATTAATTTTCTTGCACTTAATTTACCTGAATATTCACCAATTATTTATTTAAATTATTTCTTATGATGACTCAATCATCCAGATTATTATTTTCATATATTTTAAATATTTTACTTCATTTCATATAATTATATTAGTATTTTTAGGCTATTTACACAATCTTGCAATAATAGTCTATATTTTACAATTTATTGCATTTGTCATTTTATTCAAGGCCAAAATAATTTTTTAAATTTTTTATAATCTTATACTATTGTTTTAAATTATTAAGTTGCATAATTAACATTTTTTATATTTTTGTTTAACTATTTGATTAAATTATTTCCCTTTAATCTCTTATTTAAAATCTGGCCCAATTTTGAGCTAATTTTCGGACCAAACGTACCCAAATCCATGGACCAATTTTTTTAGCCCAAACCAAATGACTCTTTTAACCCAACCCGATCGCAACCCATTTGTTCAACCCGCCCCTACTATTCTTTTAATCTTGGTCGTTGATCTCAGAGATCAACGACCCATAAACTATGTGCCTCTTTTAATTATCCAACCCCTCTAACCCTAATACCCATTTTTCCCTTTACCTGCAGCCTCTAAACTCTCTCTGTCTCGCCTCTCTCTTCTTCTCTAAGAAACCCTAGCCGTTATATCACTCAACTTCTCCAAATCCGGCTCTAAAATGGAATCAATCACTGAGTCACTTACCTTATTGGTCTCCTCTCGCTGCTGGTCGTCCGCTTGTGGTGTTACCTAGGTGCTTGCCTAAACATGACAAGCAATACCTTCCGAAATCTAACCAAAGTAGTTCGAATCTTTGATTTTAAGCATTATTTCGTCTACATACGTTCAACACTGTATTATGTGAGTCCGATTTCTTGAATTTCTGTGATTTACACTTTCCTTAAAAAATTAGGGTTTACTGAATTTCTCTCCTAAATTGATTTCGAACTGATTTTGCGTGTTTCTTTTCCTTATTTGTTGTTTGATTTATTTTATTCCCTTATGTGTTCATTCAATGTTAACTGTTATATAAACCCCCATTTTCCCTTCTTGGGATAGACTGGAATCGATATACTTTCACTAAAAATTGGAGCTTTGTTTTGTGATTCCCTTATTATCTTGTTCTGAACTTCATTTTGGCTGGCTGAAAACCAAGGCCACTGAGATTCTGTTATTCGAACTTTCTCTTGGTGCGAGCATTTCCTGGAGTTCTTCTAAAACTCTTGGGAACTTTGACGCGTTGAGATTCTGGGTTCTTGTGGAATTTTTGTTCTTTGTTGTTGTCCGTTTAACTGGTAAGTCACTTGATCTTCTACTATTTCATTTTTTATGTGTCTCTAATTTGCATGTACTCTCGCTTGTGTTTCTAATCTACTTTTTATGCACAACTCTGTTAGCCTTTCACTCGTTTTAAATCTCTCTAGCATTTAATTCCTCATAATGCTGCTAGTTCTGAGATTGTCTATGTCTAACTTGGATAATCTGAACCCTCCTAAGCTCGTTTAGCTAGTGTGTTGGTGTCTGAATGTTCATGAATATGCTTACCTGCTTTGTCCTGGATCTCTGTGATGAATGCCTCACATCTGTAATAACCTGTGTTAAGACCTTCACTGTTAACTATGACTTGTTTCTCTGCTATTATGTCACTCAGCATGCTCACTTGATCTCATACCCCTTTAATGATGCATTTCAATTATAGAACAGTTATTTCAACTTGTTTTCCCTACCATGTTTGAACTATTTTGATATTAAGATGAATCTCGGGCATAACTTAGACCTTTCCTAGTTAATTAGTCTACTGGTCAATGCTTGGATGCCTACGCTTGCCATTTGACATGAGTTTATTTTCACTCTGTTCTGAATCTCTGTAGTGATTATCTTGCATATGTAATATGTTCTAATCTGTGTTAAGATTTTTCTATCAACTATGACCTTGCTTCCTTGCTAATATGTTCCACATCATGTATTTGGCTCACTTAATTCCTTGTTCCTTCGGTGATTACTTAACTTGTCACAATGTGTGTTCCCCTATCATGTCTAAATGTTGTCTTATTCCCTGATGAGAGTTAACATGTCTGTTTCATAACATCAAGACCTATACTTAGCACAATCTGGACCTTCTTTAGGTAAATAGTCTACTGCGTCGATGCTAGAATACCTAGATGTGCTATTTAACATGAGCTTACTCTTCACTCTGTACTGAATCTCTATGATGCTTGTCTTGCATATATAATGTGTTTTAATGTTATAAGACCTTTTTCCGTCAGCTGTGATCTTGCTTCCCTACTAATATGCCCCAGTATGTCTTAATCCCCTGCTCCTTCAGTGTTTGCTTGGACTGTCATAATATGTGCTCTCTATCATGTTTCAATGCAATCTTGCCTCCTGATGAGAATTAACATATTTGTCTTATGATACTAAGATGCATGCTTAGCTTAATCTGAACCTCTTAGGTCCTAATTGGTTTAATGTCATGAATGATAATGTATATCTTGCAAACCTATTTCTTCCCCAATTTCTTTCAATATGAGACTATCTATGTGGTGTTTTGCTGTCTTGCTGAACCTGCTGGCCTGCTTGATTAGTTGCTCTGTATGCTTAACTTGGTGTAGTACCTAATTTCTGTCCCTCTATCACTATCCACTCTCCTTATTTGCTACTCATGCTACTTTAAATTCTCATTCTTAGCCGGCTGAAAGCCAAGGCTATCTAGGTTCTATTATCGACCTCCCTAGTGTGAGCATTGCTCGGGGTCCAATTGAGACCCTTGTGAACTCTGACACACTAGGGCTTGGTCCTAGTCATTCTCTCAATCTCCAAAACTGTCCCTAATACTCTATTTCCCTGTCATGTACTGCATGTCTATATTGGTTGTTCCAAGTGGTGCAACACTTGGTGCTGCAACTCATTTGAATGGGTATGGCTTATTCTATGGACCCATGATCGTGTATTGAACGTGGCTCTTTGTTGAAGGCCCAGTAAGGCTGGGTATCTAGTTATTTTATTTGGGCCTACTGTAGGCCTGTTCACTGTTATGTAATATTTTTACTCATTGTTGGGCCTGTAATAATCTTTGTATAAATAATTGGGGTTGTTAGTAAAAGGGAATGGGGGTAGTTCTTAGTATTTACATGCAATGGGTAGATGACATGTCTATAGGACTTGATAATGTGTTCGCTATATGTGTTGTTCAATTACATGAGCACTGTAGAGATCATGACATTAGGAGAAGCACACACGCACTGCCTGTTTACTATTAATCATGAGTTCAAATGCTATGTCTACTGCTACGTGTTTATAGACAGCACGCTTATAGGGAGTAAGCACTCATTCAACTTGCATGATTACTTTCGACTATACTAGAAACCTACCTATAGGAGGAACAAATAAATTTTCCTTCAATTCGCTTCAGTTATTCACTAGAAATTATTCCTATAGGATTTTTGATCACTTCATTTGCTATTGTACCGCATTAATCACTAGAAATCTTGTTCATAGGACTAAGTATAAATAAACAAGCTCTAAAGTACTATGCGAGAGATCCTGCCTATAGGAAATAGTTGCTCGCTATAATTGGTTAATGCTAGACCATTCAAACACTGCTTTATGCCCGTCGTATGAATAATTTTGGGACTCTTTCCCTAGCAGATTCTGTTGTACCCAACTGCGTAAATCACGTTGGCATCGCACATATAGGATTGGTAACTTAAAACTCCCAACAATTAGCTTATGATACCCGCATGATTCTGTCTATAAGCTATATCATACATCTGAAATCACATGCATACTTTGATCGCCTAGAAAGCATGTCTATAGGATTCTGCAGATTCTTGATCGGTATATGTTTTTGCGTGCATTTGTTGTTTAAGTGTGAAGGCAAACTTGAGCTTTGACTACCTATATGTGAAGTCCAATGTGTTTTGTATGTCGCCTAGTTTTGACATTTCAGAGCAACCTAAGTGAGGTCTAGAACCATCCAAAGTAAAGGTCCAATACCTCCTGGACCATAGATACGGAACGGGTAGTGCACGCATAGGGTACGACCTATAATTGAATTAGAACACTCTTAGGTAACAACTTTAATATAGTAATCGGGTAGCAGGAGATGATAGTTTGTGCCCGCTGAATAATATGAGTAACACCCCATCTTAAGGGTGTTACAAAGTATTATTTATGTTGCACAGGGTGATCCTTTAGGCTAAAAAATTTAGGACCCCCCCCCCCTCTTTATATGTCGTTATTAGATCTAAATAGTTGTATCCATATATTCGCACTAAGATTTGTGTCAACCATGTTGTAATAAAGTTCTGTGACTTCTGAACTCCTTTATTTATTTGATCACCTAGCTTAATCAGAATCCACATGATCTTAAGTTCAGTCGGGACCCACAATTGTGGACCTCGAGGAGTGCCTAACACCTTCTCTTTGAGGAAACTTGAGCCCTTACCTGATCTTTGGTGGCGTTGACTAGTCAAACTGAGTCATTTGCATAATAGGTGCCCTAACGCACCACCTTAAAATGTTAGGTGGCGACTCTCCTCTTTTAATACCTCCTAAAAAAAAGAATGGTCACACGTCGAAGCCCGATTTCGCGAGAAAAAGGGGGCGCGGCATATATACTAATTAGATTATTGCTTCTTCACAAGTCTATCCCCCAACAAATCCGACCTTGTAGCCCTAGCGCTTCGTGTTCTATATATATATATATACTTCGTGTTCTTATATATATGCGGATATACCTATATATATATATATATACACACACACACACACACACACACACACACACACACTTCGTTGTACTACTTTAACTATATATAGCTTGTTATAGTATATGTTAGTGCATTCATTATTTGTATTACCAAAAGTATTAATGGATTATATTTATATTATTTAGATAGCAAATTTTAATGTGATTTAAAAGTTTGACCATATTTGACCTATGAACCAACCAAAGTTTGTCGGTTATTTTTCAGAAATTACAGCTACCGACCAAAGTTGGTCGGTAAAATGTTCTCCTGTAGTAACCGACCGACTTTGGTCGGTAACTTCAACTATAAATTTTATAAAATAATTTAAATAATAATATAATTATTATAATTTAAAAATGTGGGTCTACCTAACCGACCGATGTTGGTCGGTAATCAAAAAAGTATTTTGACTAAGCAAGTCTAACTATTGCAGTCAAATGTTTGACCAATATACCGACCGATTTCGGTCGGTATGTCATTTTTAAAAATGTAAAATATTTTTTTGGTAGTTTTCGTCCGCCTTGGACGGTTTTTTGGTCACTTGTTTTGACCGATTAGACCTCGGTCGGATTTTACCGAATTTCTAGTAATGTTTAGCCAACCCAATGCATCAAGCTTTATGCGGAGTGTAGGGAAGAACTGTACCACATTGTATCTATTGTATGGTGCCTTAATTTGCATTGCTACAAGTGTCACACCTCCTTTTATCCCCAAAAGATATGTGTTTTTATATGAATTGTGGGTTAAAGAGTTTTCGCGACTTAGAAACCTCGACCTCCAAGCCACATTAGTTTGCATAGTTGTTTTATGTCATTTCAGAAGAGTATTATGCTAGTTAATGGACATTCAATTGTCCATTTCGTGTCAGTGAATCCTAGAACGCCAGCCATCAGTATAAATTGTGAGACCTTCCTGCTTGGTCATGCAAATTAGGTGAGCTTAATTAATCGGATTGATCTCATTTGTGCACCCTTCAAAGATTAGTTCTGCATTGACTCACTAGTTCGTGCCTAATATTTGGAACTATTCCCAGAAACAGGTCCAGAAGACAGTTTTCATTACCTGTAATTCACTACAAGAAACTTGATCTTTAGCGACCATTTCTTAACGAAAGGACATGATTCCGATCGTTATAAGTGTACTAATCACGACAAATTTTTGCCGATTTTTAGTTCAACATCCTCCACCCCTACCCCGATCCCCCCGCTGCCTAAAAATAAACGAATAAAGAAAGAGAGAAAAAAAAGAACCCTAAGCCATTGCCATTCTCTCTGTTTTCGAAGAGTAAAATTATGCGGCTGAAGCTGATGCTCAATTTCGATCTACAATTTTCTTCTCTCTCTGTTCAAGGTAAGTCTCTGCTACTAAACCTGCGGTAGCAACAATGGAGTGTGATATTGGGTTTTCTTTTGCAGTTTCTAATTATTTGTTTATTTGATCGTATTTATTATCTTTTACAGAAACTGCAATGGTTTAGTAATCTGCTTTTGAGTATTGTAATGGAAGTTCCTGCGATGTATGGCAATCTAACAGTTCTTTCGGTTTTGTTTTACTCTTCTATTGTTGGTTATTTATTTTCAAAGGTCTCCTCGAGCCCTAATTTCTGTTTGGCATTATCCTATTCATATTTTATCTCAATTCAAACTTCAAAGGCATCTATTTATGCCATAACATCTTATCCATTTCCCCTCTTTGCTTTTATTTTCGTCTTTAAGACGTACATTAAATTTGATATAACCTTAATCAAATTTCATATTTATTTGTTTTAAGAAAACCTTTTAATTAATTTTATATAATGCTAACATTGCCTCACCCATTGTTTAGAAATTGTATTAGGGGGAGCAAGAGAAAAATTAAAAAAAATAAAGAGTAGAAAAGAAAATTGGAACTGTGAATGTTACTAGGGAAGGAGACCAATGTCAAAGTTGAGTTGATTGTTACAAAATTAAATTAAATAGAAGACTTGAAAGTTCGAGTAAAAGAAAAGAAGACTTAAATCCACGAATTTCATATATACTCGTGTGCCACTATGACTTAATCCAACTCGTTGAAATTTTAGTTTCTAAATCTATCACAACTTATTTTGGTAGAATGCTAATTGATTGCTATTTGCCATTCTTGACCTAGTCATCTAAGTGAAGTAAATATTTATTTGCTCATAAGTGTGTGTAAAACTTTAAGTGAATTTATAAATTTTTTTCTTGAAGTGTTCCCTCGTTTGTTTGTTAGTTTGTTAAATAAATATTTGCTTTTACTTTTTTGGTTGTTCTCCATCAGCTTGCATTTCCGGCATAAATTTTCCTGTAGAGTACTTGAAATTCCATCTTTATTTTAAGTTGGAGAAGAGTTTGTTTAACAATTAACAGGAGCAATAGCTAGTTTAATTAGCAGAAGTTCCATATATAGCATCAATTGAGCAGTAGGTGTTTTCATATAATAATTTATTTATCAGTATGTATTAGTTTAATTTGGAGATAGTTTCATAGCGTAGTTATTAACCAGAAAAGGTACATAGCAAAAAGGAAGATAAAGGGAGTGATAACAAGTAGTTGCTAAATCATACAACCTGCAGTAGTTATAATTCCTGTGAGTTGAATTGAGAAGTTGACACTGAATTTGGAATCTCTTAGTGTCATAAACATATTTATCTATATCAAAGTCCAAATGTATTTGGAATTTAATATGGTACTCCTTAGTAGAAAAGATAATTGGATAATTGTGAATCTGACTGGTGCTCATTAGTAGAAAAGATAATTAGGTAACTGTGAATATGATTGGTGCTCGTTAGTTAAAAAGATAATTGGTTTGGCTAACTGTGAATTTGAATGGTATTCGTCAGTAAAAAGATAATTGGTTAACTGTGAATCTGACTGGTGCTTGTTAACTATGATTGAGATACATCATAGATGATTGTATTTGACCTTACTTTAGATTTCAAATATTTAGATAATTAGTGTTAGCTGCACAGTGAACTTGTATCTCATTTTTTAGGAATAGTAGAAGTTACAAAAGTACCTACATAAAGGAGGCATATTTCACCGGGTTACCTATGTAAAAGTGCAGAAGTTCAAGAACAACTAAGGAACACAACATTGGCTACGAGTTGTGAGTTCTTCAAATATTTATGCTTTCTTTCATCCTAAATAGCAGTAAAGTCATGATACGTATTTCAGCTTAGTTTGGTCAAGCTGCGAATATGCTTGTCTCTCGTACTTCTTGTTATGAATGATTGTTGTGTCATGGGCTATTAACGTAAAAGTGCTTTATTAGAAATTTATTTAAAATTTAAATACTAGTGGGTCTTGCATTAAGCAGCAGAATATTAATATTAGATTAGAGGTGTAGCCTATCAATACAAGTATAACGGAATATATCGCACTACATTACTCTAGATGTGAATGGCTAAAAGTATATTTGACAAGCGTATCTTGTTGTCTCATCCTGTTCATGGCATTGTTAGTAGGAACAATTTTCTGTCTCCCCCTACCCTCCTATAGATTTTTTTGGTTGCTTTTTTGATTGAGTAGGGAACTTATTGAACTAAAAGATATTTCAAATTTAGAGAGGTTGACAAAATTTATCTATGGTTTAGCTGTTCCACTAAATTATTAAGCCAAGTTGATGCTATTGTACCTCTTTTCCTTTATAACAGAGTGATGTGGACACATGCTTGTGTATATACTTGTCAAGATTTAAGTCTTTCTTTTAATAAATTCTTTTAACGTTGTTGTTTAGGAGATCAAGAATTTGAAGTTTGAAGAACTTTTCCTAAAAGAAAGTGCAGAGCAAGTATAAGCAACTGCAAATATTAAAGAACAAGTTGAAGCACAAGAGAGAGATGTTTTCTATTATGTTTAGAGTTGTTTAAAGATGTTCTCACTTGTACATAAATTCTGTTCTTTTTTGTTAGGAGTTGACAACATACTATCATACAAATTGGATAGGTATATTCTTGTAATATGATACTTTAGTTCTTTGTAATAGACTATGAAATTTTATATATTAATATACATTATTATATTTTTTCAGATGTGTCTGTGTATCTAAACCCTAGATCATATACAGATTCGAGTTTTGATTGTTGTGGAAGATTAATAGACAACTAGCGAAGGTTAAAGAACTTTCAGCAACCGAATTTGTTGTCGTAATTACAAGATTTATCGAGTGAAATAACAAGCAGCGAAGGGAAATGTGGTCGTTAAAAGGAGCTATAACGATCAGATTTCTTGTTGTCGCTAAAGGTTCTTTAACAATCGACTTGAGATCCGGTCGTAAACTTTTAACGTCGAGGCTTTTAGCGTCCGGCGACGATCGATTTTTTCCTGGTCGTTATTGACTAATAAAAACTGGATTAGGATTTTTAACGACCGAATTTTCCTTCGTTAAAGGCCTATTTTCTGGTAGTGATTTGACTTGCTGATCATAGAATTGAATGTTTAAAGTTTTCCCAGTCAAATTTTCTTTTTTAAGGAAAACTAACAGAAGGAAAAGAAAGCAATTTAACCTCTCAAGAGAATGTCTATTGCCGTCTGTCTTGAGTTGCTTTCCAATTACCACCTACTTTGTTTAGCTTCTGACATGCAATTAATGCATAATATGACATTCCCAGGAATAATTCACCCAACTCTCATTCCAAGGTCATCTACATTCTATACATATTAGCTTGTTCCCCTTTTTCTTTTTTTTTCTTTTTTTTTGTGTGAAGAAAAATGGAATTACAAGACGAAGTAATTACAAAGCCGCCTTTCTTTAACCAAACAGGAAAGAAGAGAGGAAAAAAACATAACCACCGCAACACTGTTTCTATCCTCCCTTCTTATTTTTGTTGCTCTGTCTTTTTATCAAAGTGTTAACGCCAAAGTGGTTATTTGAAGTACTTGTGTCCATAAAATATAAGAATAGTAAAAAAAAAGATCTAAGCGTACGTTGTTGTTCAAGTGAGAAAAATTAACAGTAAAAGTACACTAAAGTGGGCAATTATTTTCGTTTTTTCCCCAAAGAAGTGCCTTAAAGATGAAGTGATATTAATAGGCAAGAATGCTACACGTGCATGTATCTCGAAAGCATTCACATTGAACAATAAAACATGAAACTATAAGAAATTCTGGTTAAACGACAAAAGTGAAAATGCAACTTACGACTATGGTGACAATAGGCATAACGCCGAATCATGAGATGGTCATCATCCTGTTGTCTTCCGTTCGTCACACACTTCTCATAGGCATGCATTTATAGATAACTTTGAATATTTTAAATTTTACAAGAGTGAGTTGCTTTGGTGGTGAGCACCTTTGAGTCACCTTAAGAGTAAGGTGAAGAGTTCTAGGAGGGAGGGAGCCGAGTGTCAATCGAAAACAGTATCTCTACTCCAGAATAAGGATAAGGTCTGCATTATTGTTATTGTTATTTAAATATTTTAAACTTCAATCTTATCGTGCTTAAGTGCCCTAGAATTTTGACAACAACCAACCTATTAATAGCCAAGAAGTCAAAAATTCTAATGAAGAAATTTTAAAAAATGTAAAATTACCA
The DNA here is from genome assembly GCF_000390325.3 of Nicotiana tomentosiformis. Taxonomy (NCBI): domain Eukaryota; kingdom Viridiplantae; phylum Streptophyta; class Magnoliopsida; order Solanales; family Solanaceae; genus Nicotiana; species Nicotiana tomentosiformis. The sequence continues at coordinate 37,808,392 of NC_090813.1, read as the reverse complement.
CACTTGAAATTTAAAGGTGTAACCTGACACCTTTTGGAGTCACTTTTAACAATTTATGTATGCAAAAAGCAATTCCTATTCGGTTTTCAATTGAACCATAGTATATACTAGTAGACTATAGGGAATAGAGTAACATTTAATAACTAACGTATCTTAGAATTAAAGACTGGAGTGTGGTCCTTTAATCTTATCCTTGGATAAGGAAACATGAGAATCGAGTCCAAGCAATGTATACACATAAGGTACATGGGATTGAGAATGTGGTCCCATCCTTGGATATAATAAATTAAATAAGCACGAACAAGTTCAAGCAATGTATATATTACATATAGAACATGGAAGTGTGAGCTTGTTAAAATAGCATGCAGTATCATATTAAAATTGATTAAAATAATGTAGTAAAGTAGATTAAATTAGCTCTTAAATAATTTGACAAGAAAATATTTTCACCGTCATAGTTACGGAGAGGATAATAGTTTAATTTCTGAATATTGATAGTGTGCAACAACAAGTAATAGTATATAATAATTCTAATTTGATAAGTTAAAGATGAAAAAAATGATTAACTTTAACTAATTAAACTACATTAATAGTATAAAATCTTTTTGAGTAGTGATTAGAATATATTGAAGTAAGTAAATCCAAGACTAAAGTCAAAAAGCTAATTTATACCGTATGGTAAAAAAAAAAAGGAAGTGGGACCCATATAAGTGAAGACTGGTCCGAACTTGGGAAAAGAGGCCACGTTTCAGAATGATGCCGCAACAGGCTTGAAAATGAAAGTGGGATAAAGAATGCCTTAAAAGACCCAAACAGACGGTCCATATTCCCCGGCCTTAACAAAAACCGTCTGTATTCCCCGTCTCTTCACTCCCATTTTTGAACCACCATTTAATAATTATTCACTTCAAATTTATATACCAAACAAGTTACAACGTGAATCAGTTGAGGAATTTTCTCAGATCGAAGCAAATTAATGGCTACTTTGCAGAAATTCAAGCTTCTGGCAACTCAATGTGCAGTAGCAGGAAGCCCAACGCGGAGCCCAACAACAAGCCCAGTTATTCATCTCCGCCGCCGGAAGACTCTTCGTATGCTCCTCAGCCGCGGCGGCAGCAGTAACCGTAGACTGCCTCGTCGGGAAGTCTGCTCGCCGGATCGGCACCGAGATTCGCCGGAGAAGGGGAAGGAACTGGTTGTCAGTCACAAGCTGAAGGACTTGTTTGTTTCATCGCCTCCCTCGTTTGAAAAGACACTTTCGGAGAATACGAGACAAGGACTCTCGCCGGAAATTTCCCGTGCCGGTGGCGGTATTAGTGCGGGGTCAGCTGTTCGGAGAATTGGGATACGTTCGCTCCGACCATTATCGGCAACTTTCCGGCAACGGTTACTGAGGAGGGCTTGGCGACCTGTACTTGTGAGCATACCTGAGTAAAGTAATTCACTTGGTATATTGTACCCCGGTTAATTAGAGCAAACTAAATACAATCATATATCTAACTTAATCCTCTCTGTTTTTATTCCCAAAAAAAATCATTTTCGTAATTTATTCTGCATTTATAAAATTTTTGTCGAAATTCCCTGAGTAGCTTAATTATAAAGATATCACAGTATCATAAATTATTTGAAACTTTATGAATAACTTTGGCCTAAGCTTTGATCTTAAAAAGTTTACTTTGGATACCAAACTTGATAGGTGTTCCATTGTGATTCATTGAGCGGACCTTGATTTTATTGCGATTTCTTTTTCTTTTTTAATCATTTTCTATTCATTTGGGTTTTATATTTTGCTTCCTTATTAATAATGTATAAAAGGTTAGAAAATTAAATTAGTCACCTTTTGTGCCTAGATCAAAAGGATTTATTAAAGTTTTACTTTAGTGGCTATTTAAACATTGAATTGTGGACTCTTGCTTCTAATTTCCATGGACGAGATTTGTCACTTGCTTTTTTTAACAACAATATAGTGGTAGTAGACTAGTAGTACGTAGTAATAGAGGAAATGTCATAGGAAAAGCTAAATTCAACAATTTCGAGAATTTTCAAATTATTCTTTAAAGATCAAACTTTTGTCATTTCGATGAGAAGATTTGTCTACTTTGTAATTTGAACCTGTAAAGGAGTTGGGAATCACAAACATTATGGAGGACATAATGGTTGTGTACCATGAGATTTAGCAATCATTCGACTTCCAGCATACGAAAACCAAAGTTTTTGCTTCTTTATCTTTTATAATTTCGAGTAATTGAAGAAGATTTTTAAAATTTTAATGGCGCCTCTGATAAAATGATTAATGAGCAAACAATAATTTAATTTCTTTTGATTAACTACCCATATGTATGTCGTCAAGGGCGAATACATGACGAAATCAATAGATGACAAATGCATTCATTGTCTCTAATTCAAAGTATACCTATATCTTAAAAAAATATACTCCTAAGTTTGAATTCATTTTGTTACAAAGAAGTAGTGAGTGTCTGAGTTTAATAGTAGTGAGTGTCTGAGTTTAATTGAACTTGTATTTAAGTTATATATATTGAGAGTATAAAAATTATTTGCATTATAAGTATAACTAAATTGGTTATAACAAACTTTCTCTTTATTTATCAAGTTAGCATATAATGCTTGATAGAAAGAGTTATTTTTATTGTTGTTGATTAATTTATTTGATACTCCTATGTATTAAAAAAATTACATTGTCAGTACACAACACAAACACTTTTTTCTCATACATTTTTATAGACATTCAAGTGAAAAAGACAAATAAAATAAAAGTGAGAATGCCAAAATAGTTTAATTCTTTCTTATTGTTGCTATTGTTGTGTGTACAATCGTTTTCAGCTAAGATAGTACGAAACAGTCAGGAAAAGTCTTTATACGCATGCATTGGTAATTGGTTTAACGGTTAAACAATGGCAGGAACTGCACAACCCATGTTATTAAAAATAGGTTTTTTAACCTACAAGGCAAGAAATCACTATTTTAATCTGTATTCTAGTAAAGTAGCAGAAACTTAATAATACTGAGATTGAAACTTAGGCTTTCATTGGTTTGGTAATGGAAAAGGGTATGGTGGGGCAAGTAGGTATGAAAGTGTCATAGATCATGACGACAAAGTCCAATAAGAAAGAGATAAAAAGTAGATTTTGATTATATAATCTAAAGTTCTGTCTCATTTTAGTTCGTATTTTAGGTTTGCTCCTATACTTACGCTTTTTGACGAGGTCAGTGGGGATTAGGGGCCTATGATTTTGTTTACAACTTAAAAACCTATGAATGAGATTGGACACCTCTTATTTCATTTTTGAAATAGTCTGCACAGAATCATCAACTTGTCTATCATCTTATTATCGATTTTTGGCTTTTATTCTATGGCTGATAGAGTGGCGAACCTAGAAAATTTTTGCCACTAAATTCAATAAAGGTGTTCAAACATTTGTTAGTGGACTATGTAAGAGTATTTCAAATCTATTTTTAATCAATAATAAGTATTATTTTATCTTATATAGCGTATAATTTTCCGGCGAAAAATGGCCAGTTGACAACTCTTGATGGAAGCTTCGCCCCTGAGCTGATACGTTAGTTAGTGCAACTTGTTTTGTTTTTACTTTTGTTTTTGTCATCTTGTTGGTTGATTCAACTTAAATATATAATGTTAATGGAAATTGTATTAAGTTCAAGTTTAGGTGCCTTAGTTGTTTACAAAATGAACGAGGTTGGGTTGATATAACCAATTGTATTTAAGCATCAAATTAAAATAGTCATCCATACCTTTAATTTTTAGCATACTCAAATTATATATTTTTGAAAAATGACATTGTATAGCCGCTGTAAAAATAATAGCCGAAAAATATATAAAATTTGTATATTTTTTGTAAATATATACCTAATACCCTATATTTTTTGAAGAGTATAAATTCAAGCTTTCACAACCCTGCTCGAGCACGAAATTAAAGGTAGCTCCTTGCTTTCTAGCTGAAACTTTTTGGTGGTTTGCCTTTTGTTCATGTTAAACATTGTATCTAAAATAATGAAAGGATTTAGAGTATGAGAGTCAAATTATGTAAAAAACAAATTATTATGATTCAAATACTAAATTTTCAATCTTTAAAATAAGATCTACATTATATAAGTTAAAAAAATACTACTTCTATAATTTTTTTTAACATGTATAATTCTTTCTAGACAATATCTCAAGCTCTCCATTTATCATCTAGTAAGTGTTGAAGTTAAATCATTGAATATAATGCACCTATATTTGTATATATACACATATACACTTGACATGCATGTGAATATGGCCTACTTATAGTAAGCTTTTTTCTTTTGGCAAGATGTTTGAAGCTTTAGGCAAAAGAAGAATTACCAATGCATGCAAATGCCCAATGAAGGTATCTGTCATTTCCCCTTTCCACCGGCCTAAAATGCACAATATATATAGTTACAGTGCCAGACAGCGAGAATCCGAATGCTTTTGTTGCGTACTATAGCAAAAACTTGAATAAATCTAACATAGCACCGCTTGCTTGTAAAGTCAACCACGCTCTTCTTTTCTGCATGTTCAGCTTGAACTTTGTAAAAACTTTAAAATTTATACGTATAATAAAATTATACTGTATTTATTTTGAACTAGCAAATAATTCAAGAATCTATATGTTACCGCCTCTGTCTAGGACTATTTCAAAGATAATGTAGTGTGCAACGTACCGGCACTGAAATTTGTGCAGTCCACTGGCATATTATCAATTTTGAAATGATTCTAAGTAAAAGAAAAAAAGAAAGTGACTTGAAAGAGTGGAGCAAGTGGAATGGCAGAAAAAAATTCTCTTTTTAAGTGTTTTGCATGATTTCGTCACAACTCGACCAGCATCTCTTTGATAAGTGACAAGTCTTCACGAATTGTGGTAATTTGTCCAAAATGAGTACCCCATCCAGAGCCAATATTATGTACATACATTGAATCATAATTAGACCGTCTAACTTGGGTGCATGTACATATGCTAATCAGTAATTAACAAAACCAGATTGGTATATATATGCATCTCCTCAGAAATTAATCCAACCCTCTCCCTAGAGATGAATTTGTTAAAACCAGTTGGTGAAAAATAATAGTACTAGGCTAGCTAGATTTTCCATTAATATTAAGTTAAAGGTGGCCCACATATTACTAACGATAATTCATATGTATAAAATTATATACTGTAATTATTTAGTGATAATATTTGGGAAGGTTCCTAGATGAGATCGGCACTTATCATTTGATGGGAAGGATAAGGAGTCTTACTAACTGCACGGTTCAAGCTGGTTATATAGGCATGTGTTTCCATCATAGCAGACTACTATAGTTTTTGCCGGATATCGTCTTGAAAATTATGGTAAATTATGGTCATAACCGTGACTCATCTACTGTCGCGCCCCGTTTACTCGCAAAAACGGGTTTTAACATGTGACAACTCTTTTAAATGGGTGTTAAAAGAGAAGAATCGACACCTAATGATTTTGAGTTGCGTTAGGGCACCTATTTGCAAATAACTTTGTTTAACTAGTCTGTGTCACCAAAGATCGGGAGGGCTCAAATTACCTCAAATAGAAGGTGTGAGGCACTTTTCTAGGTCCACAACTATGGGTCCCGACCGAAATTTACGCTATGCGAAATAATTGGATTATAATTGTTCTATATGATCATGTAAGTGAGAGAAGACATGGAATTTAAAAAATTCACTATGATGTAAACACGTGTAAAGAAAATCGCTCAAGAATTAAACTGTATATAATTATCAAGACAAGTCTTCAGAGGTTACATGATACAACTTAGTTATTCCAAGTTCAAGAAACGCTCTCCGTACAGTGCGACTCTAGTGAACAATAACGTCGTCGCATCTTTATGGCCACAACTCCACCTTCCGATGGTGAAAAGCCACCTGACCATGCTCAAAAAAAGCGCCTTAACATTGCGTACAAACCCCAATTGGGCTCCCCTACCAAATCTAACCCAGCTACGGATTTCAATTTGGGTGGAGATATCTCAGTAGCAAAAAATCGCCTGGGAGCTTCTGAAAATTCCCAGTTCATTTCTGGTTCAAATCTTGGAACTCCATGCCATGGAGATTGTTCTCCACCTAAAGAGCTATCATTCCACCAAATTTCAGATCAATCCACCGCTAGATTCATCGTCAACGATCAATTGAATATCTCGGGCGACCACCAGTTGGTCGCTCATGGTGCTACAGGTGTCCAAATTGAACAAAATCAATTTGAAACTGTTTCTGCAGGTAAGGAGAATGTGACTAATCCATCTCCACCTGACTTCAATGGATCAATTGCCACAACATTGCAAAAACGATTTCTGCAACTGTTGGTCCACCACCTATTCGAGGAAATGCAAAAGTAAATTCTACTAACTTGATTGTGGTACAAGGTGATGAAGATGTTTCTAACCCATTAAAGCGTCCTCACATTCAATCGAGCAGCATTCCCAGTATACCAGGTAACAGTCCAAGCCAAAACAATAATTTAAATCCACTACTTTCTGCTACTGGTTTAGCCATTGTAGATGCTCAGTCTAGAGATGAAGCACATATTGTCTTACCATCACAACAACCCCAATTAAACCAAAACCACCACATTGTTAACCCCTTATCACACAACCACAGGTGAAAAATAAAAAAATGCATGAACACCATCCTCTGTACTAAAAAACCAGCATAAAACCAGCAACAACAACCTTCCTAAAATGTCATCCAACTTTGATAAGCCGAGTCACACCAAAGACCCAATACCACAACCAACAATCAAACAAACTCAATCCAGCACCAACACCAAAAGCCAAACTCAGGACCCTATCCCTAAGGCCAAACAACTGAACAACTCCCATGCACCACCACTATACATAGTCACTCACTTATATGTAACCAAATTGATAGCAAGACATGAAGCATAAATTAAACCTATAGAGTTTACACCACCTAGGATCACAATAAAGCAAGGTCAACCAGTTGTGATCTTCAGCAGAAGTGACTACATGGTCAAGCTTGCAGCCAGGTGAAAATACACAAATGTTGGAAAGTTCTCCAATACCATGCCTAGAATGGAGGTTATCAGAAAAAGTTGTCACTCAAACTGAATTGAAAGGTGGAGTAAATATAGCTCACTTCAATGCTAGGGCTGACTATATAGACCTAGACAATGAGTATGATCATATCACTGTATGGACTAGGCAATTTATGTATATACAGGGCCAAATGATAAAGCTTGAAGCCTGGACACCTACCTTTAATCCAACTGAAGACTCTACTGTAATTTCACTGTGGGTTGTCATCCCTGAACTACCTTGGCATTTCTACTACATGGAGATCCTCACAGTTCTGCTATCTTCTGTTGGGAAAGCTTTACACTTAGACCTGGTATCATTTCAAAAAATAAGAGAGAGTGTGGCCAAAGTCAAGATGCAAATTAATCTTACAAAACCTAGACCACATCATGTGTGGTTAGGATTTGATGAGAACCAAGATGTAAATGGTGATGGACAATGGTCGGAAGTGCAATATGAAAATATTCCTGATTCCTGCATTTATTGAAAACACTTGAACCATACTTCATCATCCTGTCTAGTTAGAATCAAAGATGAAGAAAACAAAAGAAAAAAAGGACTTTTTCACACATGAAGGCATCAGGGAAAGCCAACAATAGAAAAATCCTTATGGGGCAACATCAACAAGCCAGAACCAAAGACAGCAACATAAAGAAGCCAATACTGCACCTCAACAAAGTCCTTAGGAACACCAAACATCAGGGGTCATTCCTTCAAACAATGAATGGCAAAATCAGAAAAGGAAGCATTTCAAGGGACAACAACAACATAATAAGAATCAACACCAAACATATGCACCAAATCAAACATCAAATCAACACTAACTGATGCACTCAAATAAGCAGTCTCAGGTAATTGAGAACTCCAAACAATAGAAGGCTAAAACAAATATGACAACTTCTACCTCTAATAATCCTTGAGTTGCCCTGGAGAATGGTGTTGATTCTATGGCTCAGAATCCTCTCTCTTCCCACTCCCGTATTAATGTTGACACTGTGAATACTGCTGCAGTTATTGGAGGAAAGGAGAATTATCAGGAGAAACCCTTAACCATGCAGGATGGGGATCCAAAAAGGGTGGGTATTCCTCATATTTTGTATGAGTGTGCTTCAATACCTTTGATTGACCATAGGAATGACTATACAACCCATCTTACCATTGATACACAATCAGATAAAATTCATGATCCTAATGGGCATTATGATGATCATCATTATGAAGAAGAACAACTTGCAGTAAAAAGAATGGCCAAAGGCAAAGGTCATGATGTTTTTGATGTTCGCATTCAACCTACAAGACAGAAGAATAAACCAAGTCAGAAAAAGAGAAGAGCTCTCCAAAGGAAAAATGCAGGTATCAGAATAATTGAACAATCAGAGGAACCTCATCTTAAGGCTCCTGGGACTTACTTTCAGACACCATCCCAAATGACAAGGCGTCTTCCAAACCACGAGGAGAATTGTCATCTTGGTAATGGAGATGATACTCACATGGTAGTGGCACATTCTGACAAAGATAAGTTTCCCAACACAAACCCTTAAACAGATCCAGGGAGTTAGTCAGCTCTAATGATCTCTTTCAACAGACATTCACCTTCAGGTCAGGAAGATGATGAGTACAGACCTATACAATATGAGGATGAGCTAACTAGGGCTTCAAAAAAGGATGATGGCTTCAGTGATGGTATTGATGAAGATCAGCATTATGACCTCCTATTGGCAGCAGTTAATGGTGCTTCTGAACAGGACAATGTCACAATTTCTCATGAGAATCCTTCTAGAATGAGACCTTCGCCCAGACTTACCAGAAGCAAAGCTGCCTCAAACAGCAGTAATCTACCAAACTCAAGAACCCCCACCATTCCTAAATGATTAGTACAATCACTTGGAATGTTAAAGGTATCAGAACCTCTCGAGCTATTGAGAGACTCAAAACACTCAAACAAATCCATAAACTTTCCTTCATTACTTTGTTGGAACCATTCCGGGACAACCCTCATGTAAGGCCACGTAAATATTTCGCAAAGGAATTTAAGGTTTCGTGGTGCTGAATTAGGCTTACGTGTTTAAGGACGCGGCTCAGACTTTTTGGGTTGAACAATGCGCTGAGGAGTAAAGGAAAATTTTTGGCAGAAGAAGGCATTTATGCGGCCTACTATGCGGTCGCATAATCACTTTGCGGACCGCAGATTGGCCGCAAAGTAAAGCAGTATTGGGCAAGTGTGGAGGAAGGTCTGCAGTATATTATGCAACTGCAGACCAGGTAAGCGGTACATTATGCGACCGCAGAACGGCCGCAGACTGAAGCAGTGTTGCCTAGTTTCGGAGGGCCTTTTCGCGACCCATTATGCGGGTCGCATATTGATTGTGCGGTACGGTCTGTGATCGCAGACCCGGTTTCGGCAAGTTTAAGTTTTGGAAATTTTACCCGATCCCATTTTTATAAAAAGGCATTGGGGGTCATTTTTAAGGGTTTCATATGATATTTTTAGAGAGAGGTGAGAGTATCTTAGAGAGAAAAGGAGAAGACCTAGCCATTTGTTCATCAATTCTTGCTCAAGGCTTGAAGATTTTACAAGGATCTTACTAGGGCTTCACAGAGGTAAGAATTTCTTCCCCCAATTCTTCAATTTCGAGTTTGGGGTAAAAGATGGGTGATTGGGAGTATGATTCTTGGGTGTGAGAGTATTATGTATACATGCATGTACCAATAAGGTTTGTGGAAAGATTATTGAGTTCAAATAAATAAAGATTGGATTGTGGAATGAAGGAAATCTTATAGCCAAATTTGCACACCTAGTGTTTGATAAAATGCTCAAATGAGCTGAAACCATGAATATCTTCCTAATTTGTGTTCAATTTTATTATGTCTCAAAATAGATTGGAATTGCTAGGATTTTTGGAACGTTGTAGTAATTTAAGGAAAGCTCAAATCGAGGTATGTTGGCTAAACTCTTTTCTTAGAATTGAACCCCACATTATCCTTGTAAGTTCCAAGTTGTTCATTATAAAGTTGGCTATTCCGAATAAGCTTGTGTTGAAAGATATATGTTCAATATGTATTCCAAATGATTTTATCATGTTATGTTATCATTTGAGAATGTGTTCAAAGTATAGGTTGTGCATTAAAAATATTTCGACTTCAAGTCAAGTCCAAATGAAGGCTATTATGCCAAATTTTGTGAAAAATCTCTATGTGCCTAAGACTCTTAATTGCTCACATGTGTATAAAAAATCTTGATTTGAAATGCCTTGTTGGTGATGATGATGATGATATTTGAAAGTGAAAAAGGTGAGCATGAAATACTAAATACGGCTGACGTGCCAAGAGTGATTTTATAATTGTGGCCACTAGTGCCAATAAAATGAAAAGATGTGAAAGAAGCATGAAAAAAGATGATTGGTATAAAAGGATGATATCTCGAATGAGACTGCCTAACCGATCGGATCGTGATTGGACGCCATGCCGCACACATGGTGGTGATTATGCTGGAAATTATAATCGAAGTTGTGATTTTGGTTGATGTCTCGAATGAGACGGCCTAATTGATCAGGTCGTGATCGGACTCCGTGCTAAAAGTACGGTGGTATTGGTATTGTGAACGGTGGCATATTGGTACTAAAGATCTCACAACTTAAAATATGGAAATTTATTTAAACACTGTCTTGATCCTAATTTGAGGTTTGATGTTGTTTGTGACTTCCACTGATATTATGATTGTTCTTTCTTGTATTATTTATCATTCTATTGAGAGGGTGTTTTGTCATTCATACTAGTACTATTTCATATGTACTAACATCCTTTTTTCCGGGGGAGATGCATCTTCAATGGATGTAGGTGGTTCCACAGTAGGAGACATTAATCAGTGATAGCGGTACACCCTCTTCCTAGCTGACTTGTTGAGCCCCACTTCATTTCGTGGTCATGCATCTTTTGTTCCTTGTGTATTGTGTTTGAGGTATAGCCGGGGTCTTGTTTTCGGCATTATCATAGTACTCTTTTGTATCTTTTAGAGTCTCCGTAGACATAGTGTGAGTTGTATATTAGTACTGCACATTGAGTTGCCAGACCACGCAAATGTGTGTAATTTGAGACTTTAAAATGAAGTAACTAATGGTAATAAATTGGTATTGTATACATGATCTCTTTATTGTCTAATCAACAAAAATATATGTTATATTTATTGATAAGTGAGTTTGGGTAGAAAGTATTTAACATGCTTGCTTGACCGGATTCACTCGGTTGAGCGTCGGTCGCTCTCCCCGAGTTCGTGGCGTAACACCTCACCTTGATTACTTCAAAATTGAGCTCTCTATGAATCAAGCTGCTGCTAATGTCAATAACAAAATATGGCTCTTCTGGGATCAAGATTTTTCTGGCACTCTTCTGGATCAGGATGAACAGCAGATGACCATTGAACTAAAGCATATTGAACTTGGTAAAATTATTCTGCTTACAGTCGTGTATGCCAATTGCAAACCAGCATTGAGAGCTCCACTATGGGAGAATCTGAGACATAGGTCTACTATATGCAATATTCCTTGGTGTATAATTGGGGACTTTAATGTAATTGCTTCCATTAGGAAAAAGATTGGGGGAATTCTGTCACGACCCAAACCGATGGGCCATGACGAGTGCCCGAGTCCTACCTATCGAACACCCCTAAGCATGCGTCTAAGATATAAACATAAATTAAGGGTAGGTCATGAATAACATATGGCAATAAACTGTTGAATCACGTAAATAACATACGCGAGGAAAACCTGCCCAAAATATATATATGCATATACATGTGGAATACCGTAGGGCGAGCCGACAAGGCTGCTATAGACAACTATATATCCAAAACTAGAAGCCGATAAGGTCACATACTATCCAACTATACATGACTGTCTACAGACCTCTAATAGCGTGTACAACTATACAAAGGATGGGGCTGGGCCCCGTCATACATACATACATATATATATATATATATATATATATATATATAAAACATATCGTACCAAAACCCAAAGCAACTTCGGATCAAATGGAGCACACCAACTCTCGCTGATCAAGGATCTTAAGAAGGGGGACCGTCAGCCTGTCTACCTGCACCTGCGGGCATGAAACGCAGGCCCCAGGAAATAGGGGCGTCAGTACGAATAATGCACCGAGTATGTAAGGCATGAAAATGAGTACATAGAAGGCATAAAAAAGTATGGAGTAAAGGAATTCGCCTGTAAGCCTAAATAACTTTTTGAATCCTGAAATATTTATAATGTCATGCATGTGTGTATAAATATCATATCATGCATAGGTATATGCGTACATAGCGTCATCAAGACTCTGGGGGCATCCCATTATATCATCTCGGCCTCAGTGGGCGAAATCATCAATGTATACCAACTGATCAGGTGGTGCTGCATATATAACGATGTAACCTTTCCTCATACCCCATATACATATATATATATATATATATATATATATATGTGTGTGTGTGTGTGTGTGTGTGTGTATGTGTGTGTGTGTGTGTATGGGTATATAACGCTATCTGGTCATAGGTCAATGTACATGTATAAATGAATGTAATGAAAAATAAGTCAATAAGATCCTTCGGAATGTCATAAAGTCAATATGCCTTCGGATAAATTTTATCAACTACACATTTTTCTGAAACTCATGAACAGAAGGTATAATAATAAGACACATGGGGAATCAAGAACATAGGCACCCCTGGTGCTTCTATGAATAGAGGCATTTATGAAAGTCGTGCGTTTGCTTGTTTCATTTGTATCGTAGGGATCACGCCAAAAATAAAGAAGCGATAGCCTTAATATATCGTACTTGATGAATTTATCAAACACTTTTACTTGAGCTTGCCAAGAACAATTTTTGCTCCTTCTAAATCTTTGACAAGAACCAAGCACTCTTTATGATCATGGCATATTTCATGTTGCTGAACATATGGAGTATCATGTTGTGTACGTTTTTGCTATGTTTCTAAAGTAAGAGAATCCCCAACAATAGAAGGAAAGATTGCAACATCCTTTCTATATCTCAAATTGCCAAAGAAGAATAAAATGAAGGCTTAAGGGATATGTCTTGCATTTTCACGTGTAAGAAAGGCACTTTAAGTGCTATGAATCATATATGCACATTGGTGCCACTCTTGTCCAAATTAATGCCATGTGGTAGCCCACTAAAGTTCCTCATTCACTTAATCTTATTTAATACCATAATTATTTTCTTATTCTCCCACATTATTCCCATAATTAATCAAGTATTCACATAATTAATTCTAGCACACAATTTACTTAAATACTAATATACTTCATATACCTTACTATCATGGTCATGTGGTACCTTGTATGGCACTAGTCCATAAATATGAGGTATTGTAGCTTGGACTGTATTTTATCCCAAATTAACAAACTTCAACGAAACTCATTCTTTGATTTGTTTACACTCTAATCTTCACGGCACTCACTTATAACTTGTTATAAATAACATAAATACTTATAACCTCAAAAATAATCTCATTCCCGAGCTTACATCGATTAACTTACGACGAAACTTTAACGTACGAAAACGCAGAATGTAACATCCTTCCCTCCTTAGAAACATTCGTCCTCGAATGTTAACTCTTAGAGACTTGCAAAAATTTTGCCAGAGTATATTATATAAACTGAACTACTTACTACCAACCCGCCATGCAACAAACAAACTAATACAGGCCATATTCATCAACATCGACAATGGCCTCACACGACCAATGACAAAAACTAACATGAGAATCCATACACGCACCTCAAGGCTATGATGTCTCAGTCTGATCCTCCTTTGGAAGAGGAAACAAGTGAGGATACCTAGACTTCAGGTCTTCTTCAGCTTCCCAACTCATTTCTTCCACATTATTATTTCTCCAAAGTACTTTAACCGAAGCTACGTCCTTAGTTCTCAATCTCTGAACTTGTCTATCTAGTATAACAATGGGAGCTTCCTCATATGATAACTGCTCTGTGGCCTGAACATCATCAACTGGCACGATTCTAGAATGATTTCCGATACACTTACGAAGCATAGACATATGAAAGACTGGATGTACAGACTCCAAGTCAGAAGGCAAGTCTAACTCATATGCTACTTGGCCTACCTTGCGTATGATCTTATATGGTCTAATGTACCGAGGGCTAAGTTTTTCTTTCTTATTGAACCTCATAACGCCTTTCATCGGTGATACCTTTAGGAATACCCAGTCGTCAACCTGAAACTCCAAGTCTCGTCGTCGATTATCCGCATAAGACTTCTGATGGCTTTGAGCTGCTAATAGCCTTTCATGTATAAGTTTAATCTTCTCGATTACCTGTTGTACCAACTCTGGTCCTACTAACTTAGTTTCCCCAACATCGAACCATCCGATAGGTGACCTGCACTTTCGTCCGTAAAGAGCTTCGTATGGAGTCATCTGAATACTGGGATGATAGCTATTATTACATGCGAACTCAACAAGCGGCAGATGATCATCCCAACTACCCTTGAAGTCTATCACACAATCCTGTAACATATCCTCAAGTGTCTGAATAGTACGCTTAGCCTGTCCGTCTGTGTGGGGATGAAATGATGTACTAAGATTTACCTTAGTCCCCAATCCTTTTTGGAAGGACCTCCAGAAATTAGTTGTAAACTGAGCACCTCTATCCGAGATAATAGATATAGGGATACCATGAAGTCGTACTATCTCCTTAATGTAAAGCCTTGCATAATCCTATGCTGAATACGTAGTCCTAACAGGCAGAAAATTGGCTGATTTTGTAAGTCTATCAACAATCGCCCATATAGAATCGAACTTACGCTGGGTACGAGGTAAGACTATGATGAAATCCATATTAATTACTTCCCACTTCCAAGTCGGAATCTCTATAGCCTGCAATAATCCACCGGGTTTTTGATGCTCAATCTTAACTGCTGGTAGTTAGGGCACTGAGCAACAAACTCTGCTATATCCTTTTTCATTCCGTCCCACCAATATATTTCCCTGATATCATGATACATCTTTGTTGCTCCTGGATGAACAGAATATTGAGAATAGTAAGTCTCTCCCATAACCTGCCGGCGTAGCCCTGCAACATTAGGGACACATAATCGTCCTCGATATCTGAGGACCCTATCTCCTGTAATCCCAAATGGTGTCTTCTCTTTCTGAGGGGATGTATCTCTGTAATGAGCTAATACAGGATCCTCGTACTTGCGTCCCTTCACTTCAGTTACTAGAGAGGATGTCGTCGTCTCCTGAATAGTAACTCTAGTATCACCTGAGTCCAGTAATCGAACTCCAAGACTACTTAGCTGATGAATCTCATGGACTATCCCACTTATCTCTGGCTGTAAATATGATAGGCTACCCATAGATCTATGGCTGAGAGCGTCGACTACTACATTTGCCTTCCCCAGATGGTATAAAATATCAATTTCATAGTCTTTCAGTAGCTCCAACCATCTCCTTTGGCGTAAATTCAACTCCTTTTGCTTGAAGATATACTGAATGCTCTTATGATCTATATAGATATCAACATGAATGCCATACAAATAGTGCCTCCACATCTGTAGTGCATGAATCACCACGGCTAACTCTAAATCATGGGTCAGGTAATTCTTCCCGTGCTTTCTTAGTTGTCTAGAAGCATAAGCTACAACCTTACCATGCTGCATCAATACGCAACCCAATCTAACATCCGAAGCGTCACAATAGATAGCATAACCATCGATTCCCTCTGGGAGTGTTAGAACCGGTGCTGAATTTAATATGTCCTTCAATACCTGGAAACTCCGTTCGCAAGCATCAGTCCACTGAAACTTAGCTCCATTCTGAGTAAGCTTTGTCAATGGTGCTGAAAGAGAAGAAAATCCCTCTACAAATCTCTTGTAATAACCTGCCAAACCGAGAAAGCTACGAACCTCCGTCGGTGTCGTAGGTCTAGGCCAAGTCTTTACTGCCTCAATCTTTTGTGTATCAACCCGGATACTTTCACCTGAAATAATATTCCCAAGGAAAGCTATATAATTCAACCAGAATTCATATTTAGAGAGCTTTGCATACAACTTCTCTTTTTGTAGAACTCTGAGCATCGTACGCAAATGATATGCATGCTCAGCCTCTGAACGGGAGTAAACTAATATATCATCGATAAATACAATCATGAACACATCTAGAAAAGGTCTGAACACACGGTTCATCAAGTCCATGAATACGGTGGGGCGTTGGTCAAACCGAATGAGATAACACGAAACTCAACATGCCCGTATCTGGTCCTGAATGTTGTCTTCAGAATATCTTTCTCCTTAACCCTCACCTGATGGTATCCAGACCTCAAGTATATCTTCTAGAAATACTTAGCACCCTGTAACTGATCAAATAAATCATTAATCCTCGGGAGCGGGTACTTATTCTTGATCGTCACCTTATTCAATTGCATGTAATCAATACACATTCGCAAGGAACCATCTTTCTTCCTCACAAATAACACAGGTGCTCCCCATAGTGATGTACTAGGTTTAATAAAGCCTTTTTCAAGCAAATCCCTTAGTTGTTCTTTCCACTCTCTCAGCTCTGCAGGTACCATTCTATAATGAGGAATAAATATTGGCTGAATATCTGGTAATATGTCGATAGCAAACTCAATCTCTCGCTCTGGCGGAAGACCCAGAAGCTCATCGGGAAAAACATTAAAAAACTCATTAATCATAGGGATAGACTGAACGGTTGGTGACTCTACTTTCACATCCTGAACCCGAACTAAGTGATAAATATATCCCTTTCTAATCATCTTCCCTGCCTTGAGATAGGAAATAAACTTGCCTCTCGGCGACGCCGTATTACCTTTCCACTTCAAAACAGGCTCCCTTGGAAACTGGAACCGAACCATCTTTGATCTACAATCAACGTTAGCATAACAAGAAGCCAACCAATCTATACCCATTATAACATCGAATTCTACCATATCTAACTCAATCAGGTATGCTACTGTAGAATGACTATGAACTACTACTATACAGTCTCTATATACCCGTCTAGCTATCACTGGATCCCCAACAGGTGTGGACACCTCAAAAGGTTTAATCAACTCAGGTTTTATCCCAAACTTACTAGCAACCAACGGAGTGGCATACGATAAGGTGGAACCTGGATCAATCAATGCATACACATCATATGAGGGGACTGATAATATACCTATAACAACATCAGGTGATGATTCCTGGTCCTGTCGACCTGCTAATGCATAAATGCGGTTCTGAGGACCGCTCGAGCTAGATGCTCTACCTCTGCCTCTACCACGACCCATTGGTGCTTGTGAACCTTACCCAGGGGGGTGTACTGATAATGACGAACCAGCTACATATCCCGCTGGCTGAACTATGCTTGCACCACCACTCGTCGGACAATCTCTCATAATATGGCCTAGATAACCACAAATATAACAAACACCCGACCCCATAAGGCACTACCTGGCATGGTGCTTACCACACTGAGCACATCGTGGAAAGGGCAGCCTCATCTAACTTTACTCACCCATATTCTAATAACTAGAGGCACTGCAATTCTGACTAGGCCCTAAATATGTGGAACGATCAAATCTCCTATCGGAAAACTGAGGGGGTGCGCTAGCCGATGGCTGGGCTAGATACCTCGGGTATTGTTGTTTATGACCACCTCGAAACTCACCATAAGGAACCGAAGATCTCGCTCCCTTACTCTGGCCCCTATCATGCTCACGATCGGCCCTCCGCTTCTGCGTACGCTCCTCTACACCGTAAGCGTATGCCTGAATACGAGAATGTCGAATTATTTGTTTAAATTATAACTTCATACTCAGTCATGTTTATTCATTTCATATCATCTCTCAGTCTCTGTTGTTATTTATTGATTCATCATATCATCATTTTTGGACTGATTTGCATGACATTATGAGCCCGGGATACTGGAGAGATTGATGACTGAGTGAGGCCGAGGGTCTGATTGTGGGGATCAGGCTGCACTCCACAGCAGGCCATATTGGCTTTATATATTTTATTATTTATTAGATCGGGCTTTATGTCGCGGCATGGTTGACTGATTTATTCCATGATTGACTTGTTATAGCGCTTGGGCTGAAGGAGCCCCTCTGGAGTCTGTACATACCCCTAGTGAGTGCAGGTACCTACTGAGTACGAGTGTCGAGTGATTGGAAGGATTGGGTGACTGTGAGGACTGAGTGACTGGGAGGACTAAGTGACTGGGAGGACTGAGTGAAATGATACTCTAAGAGCATGCATATGGTTTTATCACTGAGTTGCATCGCGTTAACATGCACACTTGACATAAAGATATAGATATGCATTTTTCCTCATGCCATTTAAAAATGAAACATTTACCTGTTGAAAGTTTTTGGGAAAAATCATAGTTTTCAGACTTACTCATATTGTTTTGGTGATTTTCGACAAAGGATTTGAGTTTTATAGTTATACTTGAAAAGAAAATATTTATTTTTCGGAATTGTATACGAGTTGAGTTGAGCATTATATTATTGAGTTATTACTTGTACTGCTTTAAATTTTATTGTTATGAGATGTTATTGGTTATTAGAGTGGACTCTGACCCTGGTGCAAGCTCGTCACTACTTTCAACCAAAGGTTAGGTTTGTTACTTATTGAGTACATGGGGTCGGTTGTATTCATACTACACTTCTGCACCTTGCATGCAGATATTGGATGTTGACGTTGTTGTGATCGACGTAAGCTGGATTAGAAGGTGTACCTGTGTTCCGGTCGTAGCTGCCTCTTGTTCATGGTAGCCTTAGATTTATAAATATATGTTTATGTACATTTCGAATAGATGATGTATTTATTTCATACTAATTTTGTAAATTCTAATTTTAGAAACTCATGATTTATACTACCAGTCCTTGGGGAGTGTATTAAAGTAAGTTAAATATTAATTGAATCGGATTATTGTTATTTGGCTTACCTAGCAGGTGAGGTTAGGTGCCATCATGACTAGTTGAATTTTGGGTCATGACAAGTATTCATCCACAGACATGGACTTTTGCTTCAATGTTTGAAAACGTTGTTGTAGCTCTCTTTGAAAGTGTGATGGCACAAATCTCTTTCTCATCACCCTCTTCATCTCAGCCCAAGTAGCAATTGGTGCTTGTCCTTCTTGCAATCTGTCCCTAGTAAGCTTTTTTCACCAAATAACAGCATAGTCAGAAAACTCAACAACATCAAGTTTAACCTTCTTACCTTCTGAGTAGTTGTGACAGACAAAGATGACTTCAATATTTCTCTCCCAATCAAGGTACAAGTATTGATCCCTTGTTCCCTTGAAAGATGAAATCTTTATCTTTATACTACTTATATTGTCATCTTCTACTCTACCTTTTTGTCCTCTCTTATCTCTTCCCACCCTATCAAAATCAATATCATTAAAATCATCTATAGGGTTTTCTTGATTTACAATGGGAGCAAGGGGTACATTTCTCCTAGCTTGGGTCCTAATATTATTTCCCTTTCTAAATTTAGCTATTGTATCATTTTGCTCAGCAATGGTATCCCTCATTTCTTGGAATTGCAAATTCCACCTTTCGAATTTTTGATGCCTAGCTTGCAAGGTAAAATCATTTCTTTCTTTGATTCCGACTTCTTGGAGAACTCTCCGTTCATCGTCACTACATGTACGCGACATCTTATATAAAATCAAATTGTATCACACAAATTGGCTTTTCTCTCAATTGTTCTCACATACACTTGCCTTTTTTCCTCTCGAAATAACCTTTGAACAAAATACTTTGTAGATTTATAGTTAAACCCAACTCGTATGAAGTTCTTAGCAGTAAAATATAGATTTTTGGAGAACGAATGAAAGAAGAACCAAATCCTAGAACTAGTAGGCTCGGTTGAAACAAGACACGAATAAAAAGGAAAGGATTATATATTTATATCAGAAAAAGAAAGAAAAATAGATTTTTTTTCTTATCTTTGAAATCTAGGATCCCCTCTTCTTGTTTCCTTTGTTAATTTTTGGAAACAAATTAAATACAAAAGGCATGTCTTGGAGAGAAAGCAATTCTTTTTTTAAACTGATTTTCGTTTTTGTTTTTTGATTTTGCTCTTAGTATTCAAGAAATCCCAAGAATTATCAAGAACGAAATCTTGATAGAACCACTCTGATACCACTTGATAACACCAAGGTCGGAAATACAAACTAGGGTAAGAATTGGAGAAGTAAATGTGGAAGCAATAACAATAAGGAATTGAACGACTAGAATTAAAGTGCAGAAAATAAAGAATATGGGACAACCCAGGGAAAGAATTCCAAGAACTTCCAAGAACGCATGTTTTATAGCCTTGACAAAATCCAAGCAACAACGTTTTGATTTATTGAAGTAATAAAATGCCTTTACTTAAGAACAAATCAAAACAATAGATTCGGATCTTGACCATTTTACGAGTAACTTGAGACAACAATTAATAACTAGTATTAATCGTCTTCTAGGAATACTACAAACAAATCAACAATATCACAATAAAGAAGTTATCTTAGTACCTTGAACTATGAACAACTTAAGGTTGAAAGATAAATTTCAAAGCATAAGTAACAAATTTTCAAAAGAACTCTCAAAGTATAATATTATTAATCAATAATGAAGTACCACAATGAATGAAAATAACTCCTATTTATAGGAGCAAAAAGTCCTTAAAACTAGGTAGGGTGGCTGCCAAGGCAAACCCTAACTTGGAGGCTAAGCTAAATACTAGAAAACCTAATAAAAATAAGAATGTGGACGGCCAAATCCCTTTGGGGAAAATTTTGCCTTAAAACTACTAGTTTGGGCCATTGGTTTGGACTCCAATTGGGCTCCTTTTGAAATACCCCCTTTTGGACCTCTTTTAAGCTCTTATGAATGCCCTTTTAGTGGACTTCAAGGGCTGATTTTGGAACCCGGTCTTCTTTCTCTTGGACTTCAATTTGGGCCACCAAATAATTGTAAAACTTGGATAATTCATTTCCTTTGGGTTTGAGTTCTTCCTCTACAATTAAAAGTTTCTTTATTTGCCATTGAAGTCCAGCAATCTTAGTATGTAATTATTTAGCTTGAGATCTTGTAAATGGCCTTCTTGAAGATTCCAAACTCTATCCTTATCGTTGATGCTATCATGAGGTTACTCATATTATTTAGTAGGCACATACAATCATCTCATGCTACCCGATTACTATGTTAAAGTTGTTTACCTAAAGCGCTCTAATTCGATTCTAAACCTTGTCCTATGCGTGCACTATCCCCCCTCCCCCATGCCTATGGCCTAAGAGGATTTGGACCTACTATTCGATAGTTCTAGACTTTGCTCGAGGTCCCTACTAGAGAAGTAATTCACCAGTCCATAAGATACCCAGATATGACTAACAATGAGGCCGAGTATGAGACCGTAATTGCAAGATTGAGACTAGCACTCAAGTATGGGGCGAAGTGGTTGAAGCTTCGTTGTTATTCGCAGCTTGTAGTCAACCAAGTCACAGGGACTTTCCAAATCAAATAATAAAGGTTGCAAAAAATATCAGACCGAGATCTATAAGTTGCTGCCCAAGTTTGATGAATGTCAGCTCGACCAGATCCCGCACGCTCAGAATGTTGAAGCGGACGGCCTCGCCAAATTGGCCGCAGCCACCAAAAGCATAACGACCGGGGATAAAAGTGTAGTCCACCTCCTCAATACGTCGCTAGACAAAATTGAGGTAAGATCTATAAGTTTAACTTGGGATTGGCGCAATCGTACCATCCCTTACTTGTAGGACGGCACACTCCCAAACAACAAAAAGGAAGCCAAAAAACTAAGAATGCGTGCAACCAGATACAACCTCCTCCCCAACGACTTAAACAAAAGAACATTCGGCGGCCCTTTGGAAAAATGTTTGGGTCCGAACCAAACCCAGCGCGTCCTCGAAGAAGTCCATGAAAGCCATTGCGGCACCCATTTCGGTGATCGAGCACTCGTTAGGTGTCTCATATAGGCAGGATATTATTGACCCACCATGAAAAAAGATGCCATAAAATTTGTGAATAAATGCGAGCAATGTCAGAAATACACCCCAATAATTTACCAAGCAGGCGAACATCTCCACTCAGTTACCTCTTTGTGGTCGTTCATCAAGTGAGGAATGGACATCGAGGGCCCCCTCCCAGCAGGGCGAGGTAATGTACGATTTCTTTTGGTTTTAACTTACTATTTCTCTAAATGGGTGGAAGCAGGAGCATTCGCCCAAATATGCAAACAAGAGGTAATCACCTTCATATGGAGAAACATCATCTGTCGATTCAGCCCACCCAAAGAGATCAACTGCGACAACGGACCCTAGTTCAAGGGAAAGAAAATCGCTGAATTCTTTGAGAAATGGCATATTAAGAGGATACTTTCAACCCCGTATTACCAAGCGGGTGATGGGCAGATAGAATCCTCCAATAAGTCCATATTAAACATCATGAAGAAAAAGCTCGAAGACGCCAAGAGACTGTGGCCAGAAATACTCCCAGAAGTATTGTCACGACCCAAAACTACGTGACCGGCACCCGGCATACTACCTAACCCGAGTGGACTAACCCGTACAAGAATACCCATCTATATTCCTAATAGTTGCATGCGGAAGCTTTTTAGAAAACGCAATTATTTTAAATAATTAAGATCATACATGAAACATAATCTTTAAATCCACCATTTTCAATAATTGAAAATACATAAAGATGGCAACATTTCTTTCATGCATGCAATATGAACAACTCTCAATTACAATCAAAAGTAACGACAACTGTTTAAGGAATGACACAAGGATAAAATAAATACTTGGGGCAAATCCTAACCAGGAGAAAGTAAGATCAACATGACAGCTACCACGAAATAGAAATGGTGCCTCACTATATACCTTTGAAAGAGAGTCATCCTAGCCTCATCGGCCCATCGCATGCCACATCTCATCCTGAAAACATGTAAAGAAAGTGAGACCCTGGAGAGGGGCCCCTGAGGGCTGAGTACACCACCACGGTACTCAATAAGTGTCATAGACTCTCTCTAACTCGAATTCCTGGGATAAGTCTTTACAAAACATATGCAACCAATACTTTATATAAAGAGATAATCCCTTACACTAGTTCATACTCTATTATTTTAAATAAAAAGAACTACTAAAATGTAAAACATGATACAAACTTCCTTTTTAAATACTAATATCAACTGATAAAACTGTTTCAAATTTATTAAGTCATTGAAATCACTTTCGGCTCCTTATGCCAATACATAACAAAATTATCGTTTACCTTTCACCGGGAGTACTATACCATCACCGACACAAGAAGGTTAACTAGGTTATGTACCTAGCAGCCAATATCATATACCCTACTTGCTCATGTCATCTTATCGCAAATGCCGTACAAATCAACTCAGTCATGCTAGTAATAGCAGAAATAACACCCTCTCAAGGAGGATGTTCTATCGTAGTCTATACCACAAAGTAGTCATCTACGCCTACACCAGCACGTGTAGTTTAATGACGACGAACATGATATATTCGAAGCTAATCTTGGTGAGCACAAGTAACTCCCAAAATATTTGATACTCCAAAAATAAATTCATAGCCAAGTAGCCTCAAAGTATCTATTTTATCAAATCATGACGTTCATAGTCAATCCAAATCGTTTGAACAAATCAAATGAGTATCCTTTCTCATTTTATATGAAGCATAAAAAAATAAGATTTCAATCCTTAAAGGTTTAGCAAGTGCTACTTCAAAATATAAAGATTTTAGAAATATTAAGTTTCTCATTTTATAAAATAAAGGTAATGATAGAACTCAAATGTTTAATCCCTTTATCATCAACATGAGTTTTTAATAAACTTATAACGTTTGCCTCAAGTGCCATTTGCTAACAATTTTTTGAAAATAAGATTTTTTCAAAACAACATAACACTACTTCATATGCAACACGGCTTAAAAACACATAGTGATATCCCTTCTCGCTTGTCTCCACGAGTACAGATACACATTTACGAACAATCTCATGTATCAAGTCAGAATATATTTTTAGAGAAAATCCCTCAAGTAGAGTAAGTTTTAATCAACTTACCTCAAGTCTCTTTTCAAATCTTACCCAAAATCTCAACGACATCAACAATCCATAATCTACATATACGAGCTCACATATATCAATAACGTGTCGCAAAAACACGAACCAAATCAACTTAGTGTCTACCACTTAGGTCCAATTTCATAAGTTTCATAAAAAATCCTTATTTCACCATTTGAAGGCCAATCCTTGAGTTTTAACTCTAATTCATCCATTAAAAATGTTATGGAATCTAGACGTTCCATTAGAAGCTCAAATGATATCATTCAAATAAACCCAATACTATTCATCTTCTCTATCAACAAGCTTGTTAATTTCAAAACTAGTTTTCTAAGATTTCATGAATAGATCCTTAAATACAAATCTCTCTTCATAAATATACTCTACTAAGTCCATGGAGTATAATGTATAAGATTGGAGTGAAGGGATTACCTCCTTATCTTAGAATTTCAAGACTTCTGTCCTTAAAATACACTTGAGAGATTCTTCAAGAATCTAAGAATTCTAT
The DNA here is from genome assembly GCF_000390325.3 of Nicotiana tomentosiformis. NCBI lineage: Eukaryota > Viridiplantae > Streptophyta > Magnoliopsida > Solanales > Solanaceae > Nicotiana > Nicotiana tomentosiformis. The sequence continues at coordinate 37,783,659 of NC_090813.1, read as the reverse complement.
GTAGTTGGAGTATTAGAAGATAGTATTGATGAACCAAATCTAAAAAAAATACTTATTAATTACTCACCTCAATGTGGCACCAATGGTAGAGAGCTCTCCCTCCTCACTAAACCTTCGAGACTTGGTCCGAAATAAAAATAATACTCTCTTCCCGAAAATTGCCTTTAAAAAGGTTGAGTCTTGCGGACGCCCACTTGGGCGCTATGGTGGCCTTGCTATTTCTGCAACTTATTTCGGACGCTACAGGGATGCGAAGCATCCTTCTTCGCTTCAATCCCTGTAGCTTAGTAGTAGTATATTCTTTTTTTTTGTTTGTTGTCCAATTCTTGAGCTTCTTTATAACCTCAACACTCATTCCATTATTTTATTCTTACTCTCTTGTCCTTGCTTTCTCATACAAATTTCCAAAGCTAGCCAACTGCCACGTGATCTCGTGTTCCCTATTTCCTTTGTTCCCTTATATAAATAATAAGAATTCATGGTTCCAAATACTTAATGAAAATTATTTCAATAACTAAACATGACATAATAATTACTTTAATTATTTGGTAAAATAATTATCCCCAAGCACTCCAATAACTTGGTTCTACTCAACGAATCTTATGTAGCTTGGGTTTAATTAGATTGTATTTTAAAGCTCGAAATTAATCTGAATTCATTATGAAACTTCACGGGGCTTGGACAGACATTAGTATGAAACCCTACAATTTTTACAACGTACACATCAAGAGTAGGATTATTCAAAAAAATTCTATTTGGTTTAGTTGATAAACCGTCCGATAATCGTTAATCCGATACGAATACGCATGTTGTCTTATTGGATGGCTAGAGTATTATTATATTTATAATCCGATAACTAATAAGCCGAACCGTTAAGCATAATTATCAGCCCGATCCGCCCAATAAGCACCCTTACCCATAACTATTCGACCCCAAAGCCGCGACCAACTAGAAGACAACAACAATAAAAAGAGCAGAAATCATAACTAGCAAACAACCAAAGCAAAGTATACAAGTACAGAAACAAGTGTCAGGTATTGAAGAAGGCGTAGAAAACAACTTAAATATTCATATATGAATAAAGAGTTCATTATAAGGTCTCTTGAAGACGCTGGCAAAAATACACGAAAAGTCTAAAGGGAAAACTACTGGCCCTCACTATCACGACCCTCTACACCCTTATCATCTCGGTTCCCACCATTATGACCACCCTCGCCCTGAGGATAAACGGTATTATACCAGGCATCTTCCTCAAGCCGGTCTACACCCTCTTCCCCATCTTCTTCGTCAGGTCAAGGCGTAGCGAGATCATAAACACAAGCGACTCGAGCTTCGCGAGCCTTAACCCGGGCATCCACAAAGGCAGCCTCAGAAATAGAGTCGGTTGTGTGCAAGTCCTAAAACATATCTAGTCAGGCCTCGATGTAGATCTATTCTTTGCACAACTCCCGAGGTACACTGGGAAATCAAAAGCGTTGGAAGAAGATGACTGTGCAAGTAGTTGATCCCTCTCAGCCTCCAAAGCAGTCACTCAGTCATGAGGATCAAAGCTCTCCTTTTCCAACTCCCCGATCCTCTCCTCGAGTTGATCCTCCTTAGATAGCGCCGTTGATTTTTCATTTTCACGCTCGACCGAAGAGTCTTATTCGCCACCTCGAGGATCTATGTCTTCCTCCGAGCATCCAAATGAGAGGACTCCGCCTTCTAAAGTTCCTCCTATTTCTCGGCGATCTCGCCGCTAAGGGATTCCGCCTAAAACCAGCACTCTTCAAGTTGTCCTCGCAACTCAACCACTTGGTCTTGAAGATCACCACACTGGGCCTCCGCGCCACTACTAACCTCAAGCTCCTCCTCTCTACTTCTCAATGTCCCTTCAAGGACGCTGCATTTATCTATGGACTACACCAGCTCCTCGTCCCTTTTCTTCAAATCTCTTAGGGCCCGTACGTCGCCACCCTCTTGAAGCCAACTTTGCAGATCCCGATACTTGATGCGGTACTCGGTGTATTTCCTCTTCAACTTCACAAATATCTCTTTGCGTCTTTTCTCTCTCCGAGCACTCTCAATTTCCGGAATCACCATCTGCAAACCAAAAAAGGTTAGAGCTTGTAACGACCCGATAGGTCATTTTGAGCTCTAGTGCGTCGTTCGGTGGTTTGAGGCCATAAGCAGCTTCACTTCAGGTATTATAACTTGTACGCGTGGACGAGATTGAATTTTAGGAAGTTCGGAGTTGAATTGCAAAGAAAATTCTCATTTCGAAAGCTTTAAGTTGCAAGAATTGACTAAGATTGGATTTTAGAGTAAACGGCCTCGAAATCGAGATTTGAAGATTCCAGCAGGTTCATATGATAATTTCGGACTTGGACATATGTTCAGATCGGGGTTTGGATGCCCGGGAGCGTTTCGGCACATATTGTGAAAATTAGCATTTTGGAAAAATTCCATAAATTTGGGTTGAAGTGCATTTTATTATTATCGATGTCCGTTTGGAATTCTGAGTCTGAGAATAGCTCTGTATGGTAATTTTGGTATTGGGAGAGCATACGAAAATGGATTTGGAGGTCTGTAGGTCATTTTGGAGTCGTTTGGCGAAAGTTAGAAATTTGAAGGATTTTGAAAAGTTTGACCGAGAGTGGACTTTTTGATATCGGGGTCGGATTCCGATTTCGAAAGTTGGAGTATGTCCGTAAGGTTGAATGTGACTTGTGTGCAAAATTTGAGGTCAATCGGACGTGATTTGATAGGCTTCGGCATCGAATATAGAAGTTTGAAGTTTTAAAGTTCATTAAGCTCGAATTGGGGCGCGATTCATGATTAGATATTGTTGGATGTGATTTAAGACCTCGAATAAGTGTGTGTTATATTATTGGACTGGTTGGTGTGATTGGATGGGGGTCCCGGGAGCCTCGAGTGGATTCCAGGTGTTTAATGGATCGAAAATGGAATTTGAGGAACCACTAAAGAAGCTGGGCATATGGTGTAATAACACCTGCGTGAAGAGGGTCGCAGGTGCATGCCCGCAGGTGCGGAAAAAGGACTCGCAGAAGTAATTTTGCTGGGGGAGGTGTGGACCGCAGATGCGGTCGAGATCCGCAGAAGCAGGACCGCACCTACGCGCGTGGAGCCGCAAAAGCGGATAGTGGCCGCATATGCGGAGTTGAGGGGTATGGTGGAAGACCACAAAAGCGGTAGTTGGGCCGTACCTGCGGAACCGCAGAAGCGATCAAGTGACCGCATGTGCGGAAGTCGGGGCTCGGCAGTGTCTTCTTTAAAACGAGGGTTTGGCTCTATCTCATTTCATTTCGCCCATTGGAGCTGATTTTGGAGCACATTGGAATGCCATCTTCATCAATAATAATGGGGTAAGTGCTTTCTTCACAATTTTTAGTTAAATACATAGGTTTATATGAATTTGAACATGGAAATTAGTAGAAATTGGGGCTTTGGTGGAAAAACCTAGAATCTTGTATAGTTGGATTTTGACCACAAATTTTGGACATGGAATTGAGAATAAATTATATATTTGAGTCTGTGGTGTCATGGGCAAAGTTTATCTTCGAAAATTTTCGGAATTCGGGCACATGGGCCCGAGGGCAATTTTATCGACTTTTCAAGCGGAGTTGGGAATTGTTGTAAATAGGATTATAATGAGTGTTTGAGTATATATTAATAGGTTTGCATAATTATTGACTAGTTTTGGAGCGTTGGGCATCGGTTTGAGTCGTCGGAAGGGCTTGGGAGCCAGTTATGGAACTTCGGAGCAAGGTAAGTCTCCTTTATAACCTTGTAAGAGGTAATTTACCCCATAGGTAAAATAATTCAATATGTGCTTCTATTTGTAGGGGCTACGTACGTACGAGGTGACGAGAGTCCATGCGTAGCTACAATTATGCTTATGTCCGGGTAGTCTAGGACCCAAATCACGTTATACTTGCTATGCTTGCATCCTACTTGTTAATTTAACCGTTTAAAACATATTGGAACTTGATAAAGGAATTTCAAAAGGTTAAACTTCACCTACTTGGATTTCGGACGGGTCACTTGACCGTTAATGAGAATTGATATTTCTTTGAACATCAAACCTAAATAAATACTTGATTTGGTTGTCTGAATGTGTTTATCTTTTGTGGAATGGGCCGAACGCCTCGGTAGATTAAATAGATGCATTTATGGTTCGCGTCGTTCGACCCTCCGGCAATGCACAGTTTAATATTATGTTGAATCGGGTCGTACGACCTCGGCTGATTTGTGCATGACTTAATTGATTGTTTTAGAACTATTGATAATTGATATGGCCTCATTGGCCGGGGATATAAATTGTTAAAAGATGAAAATAAATTTGGAAATCTCTTATTAACAAGAGAATTATTTACCTGCCTCATGTTATTGTGTTTACCGTTGCCTCATAAAATCCATAATTTATCATATCATTGTTATATTAATTATTGCCTATAGTAAGTGTCTGAGTCGACCCCTCGTCACTAATTCTTCGAGGTTAGGCGGGATACTTACTGGGTACGCGTTGATTTACGTACTCATGCTACATTTGTTGCATATTTTTGTACATGTACACATATGTTTAGCGGCCTTGTGGGCGCAGAGGCGCAATTATGGCGGGGACTTAGGTGAGTTGCATTCTATACGACGCTCTACAACCAACAGAGTCTCCTTCAAAGTATTTGTATTTTCTTTTCTATCCAAATTTGTATTCCAGACAATTATTGTATTTTATTTTGTTCCCAAGTAAATGCTCATGCTCTTGTGAGTTGTGACACCGGGTTCTAGGATGATTATGGGATTATTCAGTATTGAAATTTGCAAAAAACATTATTATTTATTCTGTGAAGTTCATCATTTTTTATTTAATTGAAGGAAATTTACGATTTCAGAAATATTAAAATGAGAATTTACTAATTATTGGTGTTGGCTTGCCTGACAGTGGTGTCTGGCGCCATCATGACCTTTCAAGGATTTTGGGTCGTGACAGAACTTAAGAGTGTTCTAAAGAGTTAGGAAAGGTTCATACAACAATACTTACCCTGAGAGCAAGGCCATCAATGCTCTTTGACATGGCGATGTCATTTATTTCCTTGAGGGTCTTACCCTCAACATCGGAACAAAGAGGGTCGAGAGCAGGGACTACCTCCTCAGTGTTCATCAATAAGTCACGATCCATCGGGATAGTGATAGTCCTTGAACCCCCCTCCAACCTCACATCGAGCTGGGTGATCCCCTCGTCGATCATTCTCAGGTCGTCCAAATCGACATCGAAACCCGGGTCGTCGCCCTCTTCAGCAACACACTTTCCCCTATCATCAGTAGGCAAAGAAGCGTCCACGACTATTCGAGAGGTTACACCCTCCTCATGCCTCGAAAGTTCATGGCCACCAGCAGCCGCCTCCTCGGTCACCCTCCTATCGAAATACAGAGACGCGCCTACATCAGCTTCCACCGGCCTCGGGGCCTCAAGACTCGGTTCAACATCATTGTTCACAAAAATTATTGCTATCTCACGCAGCGTAAAATCCCCTTCCACAGCACCAATGGCTAGAGGGACTCCGTCGCTGGGTAAATGTTCATCGTCCTTGTTAATAAGTAAAAATAGAGATGGGGCAGAAGTCGCAATGGTCGGAAAAGAGATGGGGTAGAAGCGATGATGACTAGAGTTGGGATGAAGGCAGGAGTGTTAATGGTCGAGGCGGGGGAGGAGAATGAAGGCGTAGTGGCCCTCTTCTTCTAGAAAAAGGGTTTGGGGGCCCTCGACCTCCTAGAAGACCCTCTGACCGAACCTAGAGAAAAATTGTAAAGGAAGAAATCAGTAAAAGGGAATAGACATATACGTAAGAAACCACGACGCCGAAAGTAGAGAAGGGATTACCCGCCAAGGGAAGAGACTGTTTGAATTTCTGAGAGAAACTCGACCAGTCATATATCCCCGCCGTATAAGGAAGGATCTGCCTGACCCAGTCGACAATATGGGTCACTATCTAGAGAGGTCTAATAGTAGCTGCAGAAAATGGAGAGTTTATTAACCAACCCACATCAACAAAAAAAATGAATACGAGCACTTACAAATGGGGTTCCAAGCCTCAGGGAAGCCAATGGCGGCGGACACTACGGCCACGATCCTGACAAAGAAATAGTCAAGCCAGAAATACCGACTAGTCTTATCGTCCTTCCTCACCACCAAACATTTCCCCCCACAGTGGTGAAAATTCAGCAACGACCCTCGATAGAAATGAGCGGCGAAGAGATGGATCAGGTGGTGTACTATTATATCGATGTCAGCCAATTCAGCAAATTTTGTCAACATTTTGACTACCTTAAAGATGTAAGGGACAAGCTGAGCTGGGCATACGTTGTAATAATGGCACAACTCTTCTATCAACGATGGCAAAGGGAATAAATAGTTGATTATGAATGGATATACATAAACGGCGCAGAATCCGGGATGATGAAGCTGCACTTTGTCGTCACCCACAGGGACCAACTCCACGTGATCAGGGAGGCCGAACCTAACCTTGAATTCGGCTAATCGCTCAACTGTCATCGTAGATTTGAACCTCTTTGTCACCACTTTCAACGCTTTATAGAAGTCGGTTTTAGCATCAGGGTATCGAGGTACGATCTCCTCTACAGTAGGGATGGTTTCCTCCTCAACGGAAACTCCGACATCTTCCCCTGATCAGGGAAAACGACATCTAGATGAATAGAATGATCTTCCATGTGGATATCTGATGGGAGATCCGACATTGTTGTGGAAAGAGATAAAGAAGCAGAGAAAGCAACAGAGAAGTGAAAAGGTTCTACAAAGGAGAAGGAGAAGCTTTGCTTATGAAATAGAAGGAATATAGGAAAAGTTTCAAAATCAGCAAATCACCCCCTATTTATAAGGTTTGGGGGCACCAGAATCGAGTCGGTAGGCCATGATTAGCACGAAGATCGAAACGGCAGAACCAATCAACGGTCACACATGAATCGACGCAATATGTCGGGAAACGTCGTCATCATGACGCATGACGTTATGACATCACTCTTTATCTTAGACCAGATGGCTCCAACAAATTACTCGGGAAATTCAAGGAATTTGAAACAAACGTCCCATAGAGAGCCACGTTGTCTGATTGTTACAATGACCATGACTGGTATAGTCTGCTCGATAAGCTCGACCACAAACGACATTTTCCGCTCATAGAACTCGCCCGCGAGGACGACCTCAACAAGCGGAGAGACTAACGGTATGGGCCAAAAAATACATTTGATATAGGCAGGCCACGTCAGCATCATAATAACCTTCATCGGCCGCCACGTGTTATCAGTAAGATTTCAATAAAGATCTACCCCAGGTCGAAGTGTCCTTGAGGCGATGAAGGGTGTGGTCGAAGAGTCAGCGAAGATCAAAGTCGTGAAGTCGTCGTAGATCAAAGTCTAGGTTGAGCATTTTAGACAGAGTTATAACGTCTAGTTTTAAGATAAGACAAAAAATATTCTAGTGGATATTCTCTGCACCTGTACTATTAGATTTTTTAGGAATATGTTCCCTATAAATATAAAGAGACATAATGATAGGGGACATGATATGTTCACTTGTAAGAAAATACATTGACTTTATAGAGAAAATCTTGTCATCTTACAAGCACACGAAAAGAACATTTTTACTAAGATTCTTGTCTAACTTTTCCGTTTGATCCAAGAACAACTTGAGTGTTGAAAGGCTCATCAATAATTCATCATTGGCAGAAAGAATATCTATAAATTTTACCCCTTTTCGGGTGACTCACACGTTTTTATTTACTTAAATGCCATTCATTGCTACTTATTATTATTTAATGCTATCTTTAACCTTTTTTGGATCATTGAATACTATTATTATTGCTCACATTTATTGCCATTCAATCAAATATACATACTATCTGCCATAAAATTGATAACCTTGTCTTTTGGATATTAATATTAGCTAAGATTGACTCTATTTTATTTAAATTTAATTGGTTGAACCCAGATCTAAATTTTTGGGTCAAACAGAGTCCAAACGATAATGAGTAAGGTGTGTTTGAGTAAGCTTATAAGTTGGCCAAATTATTTTATACAATGTAGCTTATAATATATTTGATAAACACCATAAGCGTTAATAAATTAATTGTTTATGAAGATATGTGCAATGTATTTTGGGGTTGGTATAAACACCCATTGCAAATAATTTATGGGTTGTTTGGTGCAATGGTGTGATAAATAAGGATATCCCATAGGGTGGGATAGCTCATGGGATTAGCTGCCTTACCATTTATATGGGATAGCTAATCTCATCATTTTAGTGCAAAATTTATTGTGAGACTAGCTAGTACATATAACTAAACATGAGATAAATACAATCACCAAAATCGATCTCGAAATTATTATCCTCGTCCCGTAACACCTTTTAAAATTTTTGGAGCATTCTACCCTATTTTTTCTATCATACAGTTCGATTTTGTATTGCTTTTGACAATATTTGATGCAAAGCATAGAACTTTCAAAATATTTTAATATTTTAAAGTTGTTTAACAATTCAGGTTTATATTTTGATGTGATATTTTATTAGTCAAGTTTATTTCTCAATTATCATTCATTTTTCAATTTTCAGTGAATTTTATTTGCAATTCACATCTGGTCATTTGTATATAGGATTGTCTAAAGGGAGGGTACTGGGTTCTTAAGGGGATTGGCTTCTGGGTGATACTGATAAGAGGAGGATTCCTTAAGGGTACTGTGGGGATTAAGGGTACGTGATAAGGATATTTTTAGGGGTACCAGTCCTAAGGGGGTACTTAAGGAGGCAATAAGGGTACTTAGGGGTATTTTTAAATTAATTTGTTTTAAATATTATATTTAAATACAAACAAACTTTAGTGGATGAAAAAAAATAAATACTTCTATTTCAATACTTATAAAATTAAAACTACATATTTCTTTTGAATGATTTACGAATTTTTTAATAACTTTTATTGGTTCTTCGATTGAAATTGATAGCACTCGTTCTTATGTGTCCTCGCTATCTTCAGTTGATAGTATTTTACTATAGGCATCATCGTCTTCTTCAATTATTGTTTATAAGGCCAAAGTTTCTTCTCTCCGCTTTACTCAAGCATTTCAACAAGTCTTCATTTCTTTCATCATCGCAAACATTATTTCTAACAATTCTTTTAGGAAAACCTTGAAAATCATGACTATATGTTTCTTATATGTAATGAATAAACCCGGGATGGTTAGGATTTGTTTCAAAACAAGGACTTCTCTTTTAACATTACTATTAGTCAATCAATTACACGTTTTTTTACCAGTTTAGGAGCTATTTTTAATGATAAATAATTAAAATAATAACAAATAGCAACACAAGTATAATAAAAATAAATTCGAAAGTTAATAATAATGCTAGAACATTAATTGCAATGAGAGAGATAGAGAGATAGGGGAGTTTTGTGTGAAAATTGAAAGAATAAAATGAGGTTATTTATAATTTTAAAATAGAGCCAAAATGTATTTGAACAAACTTAGAGATTTAAAATATAAATTAGGGGATAAGAGTGTTAGGGGGCTAGGGAGGCAAAAATAGACATTTTTGGCTGTTCCCAATACAAGAACGGATGCCTTTAAAAGAAAAAGAGCATTAAGGGCACACAGTTCTACCGGTACTATTTTCGGTACCCTCCTAATCCCCGTTTCCTTTTCCTAAATCCCCTATCGGCTATCGCTATCCCCAAATTGGACCGGTACGGAGCGGGACCGATACCGGTTCGGGTACTCTCCTCCTAGATCCCTAATTGTATCCAAGAGATTGGATGTCCATTTTATTAGTCAACCCCGCAGCGTTTAGTACGCCATAAATTAGCTTTAACCCGACCCGAGACCCAGACGGAAAGTCGCTTCAAAATTCATTCAGTATAAAGAACCCAATCCTCCAATTTTGGAATTTCGCATATCTCCCGCCAAAACTTGTCGCTCGAAATCGCCATTTGATTTGAATTTTGAACAACACATCTCTTCCAGTCCTAGTTTTCCGATGTCAGCTTCTTCGGCCAAGGTTTTATTCCTGAATTCAGCTTTACATGTTTATTTTCACCCTAAAATCTTCAATTCTTAATGTTAGGGTTATCATTTCTACGGCTTTTCTGATTTTTACCTTTTTGGTTTTAGATGGAGGCCCTTTATAGCAAGCTCTACAGCAAGTACACTAAGCTCAAGGTATTTGCAGATTTTTGCCGTGTTCATTTTTTTCGAATTTTATTTTTACATTTGTTTTTGAACTATGCTGTCTTTTCCTGTTTACTAAGAGTATGATTTTTCATTAATTTTTTGGTAGAAAGAAAAAGACACGGATATGGAGAACCTGAATATGGAACAAGAGCTGAAATTTGTGAATTACGTGGCTGGTATGTTGATACTTGACTGCTTACCTTGATATGTATCCAATAATTAAAGAAATTATGGATAAAATTTATTACTTGGAGAACTCATAGCTGCCCCATCTTTAATTACATTGAGGCTGAAACTTGGTTGAAGGCTTGACATGCAGCTTTGTTTCTTCCAGCTGCCGAACAACTGATTGAATTCGTGAGAAGTGAAAATGACAGACTACGCGAACAAGTCAACGCGTTGAGGAGTGAAATGGCATCAATGAGGTGTCCACTCTTGGGAAAGGCTTGCTTAATTGAATAAGAATATTGAAAAGAATATAAATGTGTACTTAACCTGTATGCAGGGTTGCCAAAGATGACGAGAAGATTCAATACCAAAAGCTTTTGATGGAAGACAACCTGAAGAGTAAGGATAAATTTGGGAACTTTTTAATTAGCTATGGAAGTTCGATTCATGGTAGAATTCTTATTATGTCCGTAGTCCAAAGCTAGTTCTTGAGGTGAGAATTACCAAGAACATATAAAGTGAAGAATGGCTATAGCTGATTCCCTCATCCAATGTGGGATACTCGAGCAAAGTCATCATGCATTAGTCAAAGCTTCACTTATTTCTGTGTAAAGGCAGCTATGTATTGCGTTTCTGTAGAGATTTTAGTGTTTCTTATGCTGGTTTTGCTGTCTGTTTGAACTTTTGGAGATAATAGTTGTATTCAGCCGCTCTGTTGAATAAATGTCCAATTTTGAAATCCATATAATTATATAGTTATTGCTAATGCTGCAGTTAAAGAACTTAGTGATGAAATTCAGAGACTTCAACAACATGACCGAGAGGGATCTGGTTTCCATGCTAGCACTGATAAAGGAGAAAGCAGACAAATTATTACTGTTGGAGATTCTCTTCCAGATGCATTGGATGGCTCAACCATAGCAAACAAGAAACGTCGTAGGCAGTCTTTGCCTAGCATACAAGACGCTGTTTCACTGTCTCCCAGGGAAGAACTTCCAACTGGACTTGCACAACCTAGTACGAGTTCATATAGGTACACTGAGGTCAGTGCTACTCTCCAATTTCTATCACATATGCTAGTTTATGCAGTAGAGCTGAGTTGGGATTTTACTGTGCTGACCATCTGACAATATTTTTCAGCCTGCTTGCTGTAGAAGAAATGCTGACATTTCAGGTTTGTCCCAACTGTTAATTGTTGTTTTAAGTCTGTAGTATCTCCTCTTATGTAACTACTATTTGGATGTGATATTTTAGGTGATGGTGCAGCTGACATCTCTCCAACCAAGTGCATCTTCCAAGACGTTTTTCAGTGGCTACTCGGTATGAAATTTTCTACTGTGACGGAAAATGAAGAATTATGCATCTCAGCGCTTCATGAGTCAAGTGGTAATTTCTGGAGGAACTCTGAAGTCCTGGATCTTGCTTCTTTTTTTCTGTCCCCTTTCCTCCTTTTCAATTCCATTTTCTACTGCCTAATTTGTAGATATGTTATAATCCTTGCCGAAATCTTTGGAATTTGCAGAGGCATTATTCAAGTTTCAATAGTTTTCGAAAATTTGCCTTATTTGATTTTATTTGGCCTAAAATTGTTGCTTCTTTTCTAAATTATAAATTTGACCTAATAAATAACTAGTTGGCAGTATATCCATTTTATTTTATTTTATTTTTCCTGCTTTGCTATGTTTTTTCTTCTTTCAATTAAATTGAAAACTAAATTTTAAAGCTTGTATAAATTAAAAATTTGGGAATAAGTCGTTAAGCTAGTGTTTGGCCATAGATTCCCAAATTTGTTCTGAAAAATTTGATTTGGGTGAAGTTTGGTTTGAAGATGAAAATGTGTTTGGACATCAGTTTTTAAAACATATTTCTCAAATTTATTTTGGAAAAACATGAAACATGACTTATACCCACAAGTTCTAAAACCTATCACAAATATCCAACAGTACCATTATCAATAACATTCATTATATTATTGTAAACCATAGTCCTGGACATAAATAAATTTGATACAAAATTATCATTTTTATAATGAACTACATGATACATCAGGTGACCGAGAAGACGAAGCAACCTTGTTATAAAATAATAAATGGTGGGCTCTTTTATAAAGTACAAAAGTTTGGGGTAATTTTTAAAAAATGTAATAATGATATTTTGGCCCAAAACTAGCTATTGAGCTGGTTTTGGGATTTTGCCAAAATGTAGGCAAAATCTATGGCCAAACATGTGTTTGCCAAATAAAACCCAAATTTATTTTGGCAAAATCTATGGTCAAACGGGTCCTAAGATGCATTGTTAATATTAATTTGTCTTGTGAAGGGGAGTCAAGAGATAATGTGAACAACAGCCTCAATTAATAGAAGCTAGTCAACAAAACAACATACCCAGTATATTCCCATAAGCGGGGTCTGGAAATAGAAGCTAGTCAGCGAAACATGAAATGGTGCTCCCTAATAATCAGAAACCTAGATGGTTTATAAGAAATTATTTGATTTTTACATCTTTAGTTTCATTTCTATCTGCGATAACTGAAAAGTTTTTTCTTGGCGTTTGGTTGACCGTTTTTTTTGTTGTTGTTGCAAAAACCCTGTTTCAAAAATTTGAACCAAATGCCACCTAAATTTCATTTTTGTGATTTTACTGACTGCTGCTGTATAATGACCTAGCAGGGATTGTTTGAGTGGTGAACTTCTATACGTTTAATGGTGTAAATTTTGAGCTAAATGATTGTCACTTAAGTCTCACTTTAGATTTGCTACCATAGTGCACTCAATTGTAATTACATCTTCGAGTTAATTATCTTTGGTCAAATACAATTCGACCATCAGATTATTTTAGTTTAAATATGGCTTTGAAAATCAATCAGATTTTCCACTGAATGAACTTAGCTGATCTAAAGCGGGCTGGACTGGATGTTTTTAATCTTTAGAAATCACTAAATTAGAATGGTAGCACTTAGTCCCCTTATAAGCTAGCTATTTAATGTTGAACTTCATTAGATGAATCAGAATTTTGAATTATCCAATTTTCCCTTTGTTCTTCTTTAATAATGATGTGGTGTGATATTCTCACACATGCAGAGTGCTAATAGGGATTAAGATAGAATAATGGGGTCTCTGGGTGTGAATTACCTGCAAGTCCATTTGATCATCTAGCCAGACTACTATGTTTCAGGAGCTTCTTGAGGTTTTCATGTAATGTGCTTTATGGTCTTTGCCTCTTTTTAGTTCACACATACTGACAAGGAAGAGCTGCCCTATGTTTGTATTGTGGATTACAAGACAGTATAATTGTCTCATTACTGTATGCGTTGAAGAAGTGTGATATCGTTGTTTTTGAGCTCTGTGGTGCTTTCCTGTTTCTTCTGTGTTTTTTTTGAGTGAACTTAATCACTCCAAATTTCAGATATATTCTTCATTAATAACAGCTGTGCGCTTTTGGAACTTACATTCTGAAAGTCATCCTTTTGGTTTGTGCAGGACTTTCTTTTAGTTTGACGTTGATAAAGAATGCATCTGAAGAACTAGAATTGGTGTACCGCATGCTGTCACTGGGGACCTGTGAGAGAGTGGCCCCTGAGTGGATGAGGGATACAATCATGTTCGGCCCAAATATGTGTCCAGTTTTCTTCGAGAGGGTGTCTCGTGTTATTAAGCACGGTTTCTAACCCCGTTTCTCACGTTTTTCTAACTTAGAACTTCATGCTGTGTAATTGTTCTACATGATTTCAGTAGAACTATAGGTTTTAAATCAAATCCATGTTCTTATAAGGTATTCCAGATGGAGACCGCTCCTGTATTTCAATTGGTTGATTAGTAAAGCCCATTGTGCAGGAGATTTTGTGTCTTGAGGCCAAGTGGTTTCTACAACAGGATGTCCAACCTATGTTTCATCATCAACTTGAATATTATCCCTCTGCAGCCATTTCACTCTCACACTACCACAAAGAGCTTTTCCAAATTGTTGAAATCAACTTGTACATTCGTCCTGGTTCTAACTAGCATGTGTAAACAATCAAAAGTTCTCGCCTTTACGCACCTTCTCTGTTTCTTCAATCTTATTTGAATGGTGTTTAATTGTGAAGAAAGGTGATACATCTGTTTTCAACCATAGCTTGTAAAGCGTGCCTGCCACCTAATACAAGCTATAAAGGAAATCAAGATTACCTAATTAACATCATGATGACAATTCACAAGCTTTATGAGCAAAAAGAAGGTTCCCTATATCCCTGGTGATCTTCACAGGCTCATTAATGTTGAGAGATGATAATGTAAGACCCACTTCCGAATTGCATAAATGATTGTTGTTCCCTAACATCCCTCCTTCAAATCAGAGTTCTGTTTCACTTGTCAAGCTCTAAGGTATCCAAGAAGCAGAAGTTTCAACTTAAGGGATGCATTGCCCCTTGTGTTGCAGTAGTAGGCTGAGTGTTCCGTTTTCTTCTGAAGAACTGAAAGTTGAAATTCTGATAGATATCCATCCAGCCATTTCAAGCACAACACATGCGGCATGATGCAAGAAAAGTTAGACAAGATGATTAGAGAAAGAGAAGAGACTAAGGGTGTGTTTGGTACGAAGGAAAATGTTTTCCATGAAAAATGTTTTACTAGAAAATATTTTTCTGGAAAATGAGTGATTTTATCACTTATTTTTTCGGGTTTGAATTTAATTATTTTTTTCAAAATTCATACAAAACCAAAGGAACTAATGTGCTACTTTACTTTTTCACACAAGACCAACGTTAAAATTTGAGCTTGATAACTAAAAAGAAAATACTTTATTTTGTTGAAAGAGAAATTATCTTTTCTACCACATGAAAGGAAATTACTCATTTTGTTGAATGAAAGAAAAAAATATTTTTTCTACATCATGAAAAGAAAATACTCATTTTGTTAAAATGAGAAAATACTTTTTCTACGGCATGAAAAGAAAGTACTTTTTTGTTGAAATGAAAGAAAATATTTTCTCATCATGAAAAGAAAGTACTCGCTTTGTTGGAACAAAAATATTTTTTCTATTTAAGGAAAAGAAAATACTTAGTTTGTTGAAAAGAAAATACTTAGTTCGGGGGTTGGGGTGGTTTGGGGGTGGGGTGGGTGAGGGTGGGTTGGTGGGCATGAGGAATAAGGTGGAGAAGGTTGAAAAGAGTTTTGGAAAATATTTTCCCTCCTTTTGACAGGGAAAATATTTTTCTCCCATTGGAGGAAAATGAATTGATGAGTGTTTACCCGAAAAACGGATGAGTTGAATTTGTACGTAGTTCTAAGGGTATGTGGTATAGCTTGACACAAATCGTAAGAGTAAGTAGAAGTATCGAATATTGACTATAAAGAAAAGATACAAACCGAGTTGAAAGGAAGATGACTTATGAACAAGCAAAATGGAATTATGTATGAAGCTCAAAAGGATAATCTCTTAATGTGGGAATGTATCAACGATATTTGAGTTACAGTGTATTAATGACTTGATTCCCTCTTGCAGGAATAATAATCATCCCTCTTATAGTGGAGGGATCCTACTTTGGATATAAAAAAAATACATAGTGGGAACCCATGATAAATCAGTTTTTCCCTAATTTCCGCCGAGATTCCCTTTCTTAGTACGGTTGTAACAACTCTTGTCTCTTAGCTCGATCTTGATCGGACTTGGTATCGGTCGATTTTCAGGCTTAGAGCTCGATGTGGGCTCGAGCTCGATATTAACTCGGGGTGCGGTATTGACTTGGGCTCGTTATTGACTGACCTCTGGCTCTTAAGCTCGATTCCATCGCTTCTCCTCATAATTCGATTTGGATTCGAGCTCGATAATGACTTCGAGCTCGGTATTTGATCTATCCCTGAAACTCGAAACTCATTTGTACCTTCTTCGGATCTCATCTCGATATTATGAAGACTTTCTTCGGTCCATTATGTTCTCATCTCGACCAGTCGTACGAAGGCCGAAATCGGTTCCGACTGTTTACAGATAGTCCCCTCATTTCTCGGGAAGGATGCGGCGAGAAACGACATGATTTTACAACGGCACGATTAGATATACACTGACATTTGCATCGAACCCGACCACGACGTACGTGATAGCTGTCCCATCGGTTCAGTTTACCAAGGCATTTAATGCGTGTCACACAATTGTCGGCCACTGCTGATATTGCACCGCCATTGCTCAATCTATAAATAGCCCCCATTTTCACCATTTATCACTTTTACATCTTCGATCTCCAAATTTTCCAAGTTCTTTCTCGCATATTCTGAGTTCATCTATAAATCTGTGATTTTCACTGCAAAATCTTTCTTCTGTGATTTTCACTGCAAAATCTTTCTTCTGTGATTTTCACTGCAAAATCTTTTTTTTTAAAAAAAACCTTTGTCATCTCTTTCTATTTTCGATCTTTAAAACCAGAATGGCGAAAACATCTAAAATTATTCCTCAAAAAGAAAATGCTTCTTTTTCACAGTCTGCTGCCGACAAAACACCGGTGGAGTCACGACCTGAGGAGTGTGTTCCCGGGGCATGTGTTCTTACCTCCGATTTTAAGATCGACAAAGGCTCGTCAGTTCCTGGTCGATGCGAGACAGTATCGAGGTATATGTGCTCGATAACCGAGGGGCATCTCGAACAGATAAGGAAAGATTGCAGCTAGGAGAACAAAGAAGTGGTAATCCCGGCTTCCAAGAAAGATATTACTACTCATGTGAAAGGATTTTTAAGTGTGTATACCTACCCTTTCACGCTAGGCCCCCTCGACCCTGTTGTCATCGATTTTTACTGTCAATACCAAATAACCCTAGGCCAAATCCATCCTTCCTTTTGGCGGATCATTATTCTGTTTCGCTTTTTTGTGAACAAAATCGAGGGAATGCCTTTCACCCTCGATCACCTTATTAGATTGTACAGCCCCCGCCTCTTTCGAGGTGGGTTAATAAAACTCCAGCGTTAGGCTACCAAGGTGTTGTTCTCGGGCATAGACGAGAACAAGGATCGAGGCTGGATGGGAAGGTTCGTTCGAGTGAAGACTTCGGACCTAATTCCGACCGAAAATATGTCATTTCCCGAGGAATGGAACATGAAGCGTGAGTATAATTCTGCTATTATCTCCTATTGTTTTGCCCCTTCGTTTCTTTGTCACCGATATCGGTTCCTTGGATGCCCGGCGCAATTCCTAACTTTAAGAGCTGGGTACGGGACCTGGCTTCGACCTCTACATACGTCGAGCGCTCGTGGCGTGATTTTTCAAAGGGTCGATGGGAGGCCAAAAATCATGGTAAGCTTTTTTCTCATGTCTTTGATAGTTCAAATGAAATGTTTTCCATATACATAACCAATTTTCTTGTGTGTAGGCTTGGGAAAATATGCGGTTTTGAGGCCCCCGTCTGGTGAGGAAGAGACGCCGACCCGGGTCCCGAAACCGGCGAAGGCCCATAAGAGAAAACGGGTATCTACTTCCGAGGATCCACAACCAAAGACAAGGGTAGCTCGTAAGCCGAGGAAGAATACCATCCCTTTGACCGAAGAATCAGTTCGGCATCTAAGGGATGAAGACGAGGAAAAGGAAGAAGACAATAGGTCTGTACTGGTGGCCCGAGTGAAGAAAACCATCGATGCCCCAAAGGCAGCTGTATTGATGGTGGTTTATGCGCCTCTGCCTCGAACTGAGGGGATATCGGAGAAGGGTTCGGGCAAAGTCCCCGAGTTGCTGGAGATCAAGGATGCCTCCCGCTGAAGTCAACAAATGGTAGATATATCTGAAGGGGCCGGCCCTGAACATCTCAGAACCGAAGAGAATGCCCCAAGCGACTCACTTGGGGAAATAGTAATTGGAGACTCGCCTACTCTCCCCACTTTTTTCGAATGGGCGATTCGAAAAGCCCAAGCTTTGGGGACACTCGAGGTAGGCCGGTCTCACGAAAGGGAGGACCCCTTTCGTGATTTGTTTACTGGTGTCGAGGATGTTGCTGGCCCTAGTGAGGCGTCGGGCCTTTTTTATGAAGTGCAACAAGCTCTGAATCGGGTAAGCTCTAACTCCCTTCGTTGGTACCACCTTTATGTTTGTTTTCTTTTCTAACTTCTTTTCTTCTTTCTTCGTAGGCCTCAGTGGTTCATCGAGAAGCATGTTCTCGATCTCGAGCTGAGCTGAGTCGGTACGAGGCCAACATCCGAAGGGTCAATGAAGAGAGAAACGCCCTTAAACTCCTCTGCGGGCAAAAGGAAGAGGAAATCAGGGAGCTCCGAGCCGAGTTAGCCAAGGCTCATCAAGACCAGACCGACCTGACTGAGCAGGTAATGATAATCTTAAAAACTCACGGGCTCGATTCTGGAATGATGACTAATATTTCTATCTCACAGTTGTAGCAGAAGCTTGAGGTGATCGGGCTGCTTCGTGAGGAGGTTGATACGATAAGGGCGAAGACCTTGGGGTGGAAAGATGGCATGGACCACCTTGCTGCAGAAAAATAAACTGCTAGAGCCCAGTCATTATCAGCCGAAAGTCTACTTCAAGGCATAAAGGAGAGGAGCTCGGTTCAAGAAAGGAAAATAGAGGAGCTCGAGGCTCGGTTGGCTTCCGAACTTGCTAAGGCCAAAGCTAAAGCAGAAAAAGCAAAGGCCGATACGGATGCATTCGTGGCCGTCTATCGGGCCAATGTTGATGCCGCTCAGATTCAAGCGAGAGAGGCAACCTAGACCGCTCAAACTCGAGCACATTGGATTGTTGAACTCGCCCGATGCTAATCTCGGAGTGAAACCCTTGAGAAGATCCATGCTCGAGGTTTTGATCTTACAGAAGAGATAAAAAGGGCTAAATAGCTTAAAGTCAATGTTGGAGCCTTGGCTTCCGATGATGATGATGATGATGAGAGCAAGAGTGGGTCCGACAGTGGGGAGGAGCCCGATGGAGAAGATACCACCCCCGGAGATAACCAGGAAACTTAGGGATTTTTCCATTTTGGATTTTTGTGTAGGGTCCTGTTCAGGCGTTGTAAACACTTTTTGTGTATATATTTTTTGCCTCTATTTTATTTTTTGCCTTGTGAAGATTTTGTTTCATTCATGCCTTGTGAAAGTTTTCATAGGTTCGAGGCTTTGGGCAATTTGATCGAATTCGGACCTTGTGGTCTTTGTAACCGAGTGAGTGCTTGCCTGTACTCGAAGTACGTGTATCCCTTAGGCCTTATGGTTGAGTGATTGTTCAGACTCGAAGTAAGGTAGCCCTTAGGCTTAGTAGTCGAGTGAGTGATTGCTCGAACTCGAAGTAATGTAGCATGTAGGCTTAGTAGTCGAGTGAGTGTTTGCTCGAACGCAAGGCAAGAGTATCCCTTAGGCTTAGTAGTCGAGTGAGTGTTTGCTCGAACTCGAGGTAAGAGTAGCCCTTAGGCTTAGTAATCGAGTAAGTGATTGATCGAACTTGAAGTAATAGTAGCCCGTAGGCTTAGTGGTCGAGTGAGTGTTTGCTCGAACTTGAGGTAAGAGTAGCACGTGGGCTTAGTGGTCGAGTGAGTATTTGCTCGAACTCAAAGTAATGTAGCCCGTAGGCTTAGTAGTCGAGTGAGTGTTTGCTCTAACTTGAGGTAAGAATAGCCCTTAGGCTTAGTAGTCGAGTGAGTGTTTGCTCGAACTCGAGGTAAGAGTAGCCTTAGGCTTAGTGGTCGAGTGAGTGATTGCTCGAACTCGAAGTAATAGTAGCCCGTAGGCTTAGTGGTCAAGTGAGTGTTTGCTCGAACTCGAAGTAATGTAGTCTGTAGGCTTAGTGGTCGAGTGAGTGTTTGCTCGAACCCGAAGTAATATAGCCCGTAAGCTTAGTGGTCGAGTGAGTGTTTGCTCGAACTCGAAGTAATAGTAGCCTGTAGGCTTAGTGGTCGAGTGAGTGTTAGCTCGAACTCAAAGTAATATAGCCCGTGGGCTTTATAGTAGTAATGTAGCCTTTAGGCTTAATAGTCGAGTGAGTGTTTGCTCGAACTCGAAGTATGATTAGCATGTAGGCTTTATGGATATTGATTTCTTCGGTATTTTAGTTGTCAGTCCCCGATTTATGGGGTAAGTTTTTCAAACTCCTTCAGTCATGATCGGCCCTTAAACCTGTTTGAATCATGAAGTAGAACGAACTTTCCAAAATATGAGATATCGGTAAAGAAGAAGTTTCTCTATATAAGTCATTATACATGTGTTCGTGTTTTGTGCCAAGGTTCGAGTAAAACTATGCGGGCATGGTTCGTTTTGACCATTTGGCACTTACACTTTTCCCTATCGAGACCCTGTTTGACATGAAGTAACTTTCTTGTATCGAACTTGATTTATTCGATGGTAATGCCCCCCAGTATTCGAGGTTGATTGTAATGAGTCCTCGGATACTGTTAAATTGTTCTAAGTTAGCACGATCAATGGTTGCCTCATTAAAAAAACCTTGCTGAAAACCCCATTTGGGATAAAATCGGTCTAAGGGGAAAAGAGTGCAACGCGTGCTCTCAGGCCTAAGGATTTGTGTTGAATAATTCGTCCATGTTCCTTGTCGAACTCCTACAAGGGTTAGTTTCGAAATATAAACGAACATGTGAGGGTCGTACCTTAGCAGTAGAATCGTTTTAGGTGCGACACGTTCCAATTGCTTGGTAGTTGTTTGCCGTTTATAACACCGAGCTTGTAGGATTATTTACCGACGATTTTGAGTACCTGATACGGTCCTTCTGAGTTTGGACCCAGTTTTCCTTCATTTGGATTTCAGGTGCTGAGGGTGAATTTCCTTAGCACTAAGTCCCCGATTTTAAAATAGCGAAGATTGGTTCTTCGATTATAGTATCTTTCGATCCGCTGCTTTTGGGCGGCCAATCGGACGAGAGCGGCTTCTCGTTTTTCATCCAATAATTCGAGGATAGTATTCATAGTCTCGTGATTTGACTCTTCTACTGTATGTCGAAGCCTGGCATTGGGTTCCCTGACTTTGACTGGAATCAAGGCTTCGGGGCCATATACTAATGAGAACATGGGTTGCCCCCGTACTGGACTTTGATGTTATTCGATATGCCCAAAAGGACTTCGGGTAGAATTTCTCTCCATTTCGCCTTAGCGTCATTCAACCTTTTCTTTATGTTTTGAATGATAGTCTTGTTCGTCGATTCGGCCTGTCCATTCCCACTAGGGTGATACGACGTTGTTAATATCCTTTTTATTTTATGGTTTTCGAGGAATTCCGTCACTTTGCTACCGATAAATTATTTTCCATTGTCACATACTATTTCGGCGGGTATCCCAAATCGACATACGATGTGATCCCAGATGAAGTCTACAACCTCTTTCTCTCTCTTTCTCGAACGCATGTGCTTCAACCCATTTGGAAAAATAGTCAGTCATAAATAAAATGAACTTAGCTTTACCTGGGACCGATGGCAGAGGGTCGACGTTATCCACTCCCCATTTCATGAATGGCCATGGGGATAGGACTGAATGAAGTTGTTCTCCGGGCCGATGGATCATCGGTGCAAACCTTTGACATTTATCATATTTTTGAACAAACTCCTTAGTGTCCTTTTCCATGCTATCCCGGTAGTATCCTGCTCTAATGATTTTATGAATCAGTGATTCGGCATCGTAGTGGTTCCCACAAGTGCCTTCATAGACCTTTCGTAAAACATAATCAGTGTCTCTTGGTCCTAAGCATACTGCCAATGGTCCATCGAATGTCCTTTTGTATAATGTTCCATCTTCAGCCAATTGTGAATCGAGCAACTTTGGTTTGTAGGGTTCTCGACTCTTTAGGGTCCGATGGGAGCTTTCCATTCTTCAAGTATTCAATATATCTATTCCTCCAATCCCAAGTTAAGCTTGTAGAGTTTATCTCGGGATGACCTTCCTCGATCACGGATTTCTATAGCTGAACGACAGTCCTCGAGCTGATCTCGTCTTCCTCGACCAATGACCTCAAGTTTGCAAGTGTATCGGCCTCACTATTTTGTTCTCGAGGTACATGTTGTAAAGTCCATTCTTTGAAATGGTGCAAAGTTACCTGTAGTTTGTCCAAATACCTTTGCATTCTATCCTCTCGAACTTCGAAGGTTTTGTTTACCTGGTTTACCACCAGTAAAGAGTCACACTTGGCTTCAATGACTTCTGCTCCCAAGCTTTTAGCTATCTCGAGACCTGCAATCAAGGCCTCGTACTCGGCCTCGTTGTTAGTCAACCTAGAAGTTTTAATAGATTGCCTAATAGTGCTACCCGTGGGCGGCTTCAACATGATGCCTAGCCCGGACCCCTTTACATTCGAAACACCGTCTGTGAAGAGGGTCCATACCCTGAGGATGTACCCGATTTTAATAAGAGTTCCCTTTCAACTTCGGGTACGAGGGTTGGCGTGAAATCGGCCACGAAGTCCGCTAAAATTTGAGACTTGATGTCCGTCCGGGGTTGATATTCGATATCGTACCCACTAAGTTCAACGACCTATTTGGCCAATCGGCCCGATAGTTCGGGCTTATGCAAAATATTACGATGTGGGTAAGTGGTTAATACGCATATGGGGTGACATTGAAAGTATGGTCATAACTTTCTACAGGCGCTTATCAGTGCAAGTGCCAATTTCTCTAAGTGTGGATATCTAGTTTCTGCTTCCTCTAAGGTTCGACTTACATAATAAACGAAAAATTGCGTACCTTGCTCTTCTCGAACTAGGACACCACTTACCGGTATTTCTGATACTGCCAAGTACAAGTAAAGTTTCTCATCTGCCTTCGGAGTGTGAAGCAGCGGTGGGCTAGATAGGTATCGCTCCAATTCCTCTAATGCATGTTAGCATTCCGGGGTCCAAGTGAAATCATACTTCTTTTTGAGTAGAGAGAAAAATCGGTGGCTTCGATCCGACGATTTCAAAATGAATCGACCTAAGGCAGGTATCCGTCCGGTTAGCTTCTGTACGGCTTTTACACTATCTACGACGGTGATGTCTTCGATGGCCTTGATTTTATGGGGGTTGATCTCGATCCCCGATTCGATATCATGAAGCCAAGGAACTTGTCCGAACCAACCCCGAAAGCACATTTCTTGGGGTTGAGCTTCATGTTGTATTTCCTTAAAATCTCAAACATTTCCTGTAAATGAACCAAATGGTCCTCTGCGCGCAGGGACTTAACTAGCATGTCATCAATATAAACTTCCATTGATTTACCTATTTGTTCTTCGAACATTTTATTTACTAGGCATTGGTAAGTAGTTCCCACATTTTTTAGCCCGAAGGGCATTACATTATAATAATATGTTCCATACTTGGTGATAAATGAAGTCTTTTCTCGATCCTCCGGGTTCATTTGGATTTGATTGTACCCGGAATAGGCATCGAGAAAAGTAAGGATCTTGTGGCCGGTCGTGGCATAGATCATGCGATCGATATTATGCAGTGGAAAAGAATCTTTGGGGCATGCCTTGTTTAAATCCTTGTAATCTACACACATTCTAAGTTTGTTCCCTTTTTTAGGGACTATAACTACATTGGCAAACCATTCGAGATATTTCACCTCCCGAATGGACCCTATTTTGAGAAGTTTAGTTACCTCGTCCTTTATGAATGTGTGCTTTACCTCTGACTGGGGCCTTCTCTTTTACTTCACCAGTTTAAACCTAGGGTTCAGGCTTAGCCGATGCGTCGTTATCTACGGTGGGATCCCTCTCATGTTTAAATGGGACCAAGAAAAACAATTTATGTTATAAATAAGAAATTGAATAAGCTTTTTCCTGAGTTCGAGGGTTAATCTCATTCCCAGGTATACCTTTTGCTCGGGCAGGTACTCGATCAATATAACTTGTTCTACCTCTTCGACCGTTGATTTGGTGGCATCAGAATCTTCGGGAACAATAAAAGTTTGAGGGGTCAAAAAATCCTCCTCTTCTTATTCTATCTCATGCTTCTTCTATTCGGTCGAGGCTGGTGGCTGTGATTGCTATTTGACTTCCTGTTTACCATCGATGCTCGACCTTTCCGGGGTTGATAGTGTTGATATCGGTGTTACATCATCGACCGCAAGCATATCCTTTGCAGCATGCTGCTCCCCGTATACTATTTTTACATCGTCCGATGTTGGGAATTTCATCATTTGGTGGAGAGTCGAAGGGACTACCCACATATTGTGGATCCAATTCCTTTCGAGCAAGGCATTGTACCTTATGTCACCCTCGATTACGTGGAACTTGGTATCTTGAATGGTTCCGGCCATGTTCACCGGTAGAGTAATCTCCCCTTTAGTTGTTTCACTGGCCATATTGAAGCCGTTTAAGATCCGAGCTGCGGGAACAATTTGATTTTGTAGGCCGAGCTGCTCCACGACCTCGATCGGATGATATTCGCCGAGCTACCTGGATCCACTAAAACAAACTTTACTTGAACTTTATTTACTAAGATAGAAATTACCATAGCGTCATTGTGGGGTTGAGAAATGCCTTCTGCTTCTTCTTTGTTGAACGATAAAGTGCCTTGGGGCACATAATTTCGGGCTCGTTTTTCCCTAGTGATTGATACCTTAGTGCGTTTGAATATGGGTCCATGTGGAGTGTCGACCCCACCGACGATCATATGAATGACATGTTGAGGTTCCTTCTGTTCATTTTTTCTGTTGGTATCCCTTTCTCTGAAATGATTCTTGGCTCGGTCGCTGAGGAATTCTCGATGGTGGCCCTCATTGAATAGACGGGCTACCTCCTCCCTTAATTGACTGCAATCTTCGGTCTTGTAGTGACTATGCGTGCCATGATACTTGCACATCAAATTTGGGTTTTTTTGGGAAGGATCGGGTTGTATGGGTCTGGGCCACCTAATATCTTTGATCCTTCCGATTGGCGACACAATGCCCGATGCATCGATGCTAAAGTTATATTCCGATAACTGAGGTGCTTCTGTGGGATCGGCATACTTGTCAAAATCACTTTTGCTCATAAGTCCCCGAGAATTCTGTCCTTGGTCACTTCTTTGATTGTGCCAGGCGGAATTGCGTCCTGAACCATTGTTGATATCGGTCTTTGTTCGACCTTGGATCCCTTTCGACGTCCCTCTGATTTTTAACTACCGACATGTTTGGATGTATTGAACCGGAAGGGGCTCTTAATTGGTCGTCCTCGACCCTGATCTTCGATTGATATCGATTGTGCACATCTGCCCAAGTTACAGTCGGATACTCGTTTGTTTCAGCTGACGCGATGCTATCGAACTCCGCTCGTTCAACCCTTGGGTGAAAGCATGAACGGCCCAATCATCTGTGATCGGTGGCAATTCCATGCGTTCCATTTGAAATCGGGACACGAACTCCCTCAGTATTTCATTATCCCTTTGTTTTACCTTGAAAATGTCTGATTTCCTCATTGCGACTTTTATGGCCCCTACGTGTGCCTTTACGAAAGAATCTGCTAACATGGCGAATGAGTCGATGGAGTTTGGTAGTAGGTTGTGATACCAAATCATTGCTCCCTTCGAAAGGGTCTCTCCAAATTTTTTCAACAGCACAGATTCGATTTCATCGTCTTCTAAATCTTTACCCTTTATGGCATATGTGTAAGAGGTGACGTGCTCGTTGGGGTCGGTTGTTTCATTATATTTAGGAATCTCGGGCATGCAAAAATTTTTTGGGGATCGGTTTCGGAGGTGCACTTGGTAGAAAAGGTTTTTGCACGAACTTTTTGGAATCCAACCCTTTCAACACTGGTGGTGCCCCCGGGATCTGATCGACCCTGGAGTTATATGTTTCCACTTTTTTATCGCTTGCTGTTTTGTGAGTTCCTCGAGTATCTTAGCAATTTCGGGATTAGTCCCTGATTCTTGTTCATTTGATCTTATTATTGTTGGCTCCGTTCTGTGGGTGATTTCTCGGGATAGACTGGGCTCTGGCTTGCTTGGTACCCAGGTTTGACTCTGCAACTGAGCTATCACTACCTGTTGAGCTTGCAACATTTCGAAAATCGTACGCAAGCTGATTCTGTTTTCCTCAACATTCTGGGTATTTCGAGTTGTAGATCGAGTTCCACCGTGAATACTATTTTCAGGGTCGAAACGTTGGTTTGTATTGATGGCCATATGCGAATTAACGTCTACTGGTACTTCGATCTGAGCTCCAACGGTATTGACGAGCGACCTTTCCTCCTCGGTCATCAAGTTGGTGTTTTCATCTTGAAGGCCGGCTTCGTTGTCGATATATAGAGCCATTAATTGAGAGTTCGTAGTTTCTAATCTGAAATGAAAGACACTTCCAAAAACAAGCGTAAAATGGCGTGTTTTGCAGAGATTCGTATCGAATAACCACTGTTATCCTTAGCCCCACGGTGGGCGCCAAACTATTTACAAGAAAAAAGGATGAGTTGAATTTGTACGTAGTTCTAAGGGTATGTGGTATAACTTGACACAAATCGTAAGAGTAAGTAGAAATATCGAATATTGACTATAAAGAAAAGATGCAAACCGAGTTGAAAGGAAGATAATTTATGAACAAGCAAAATGGAATTATGTATGAAGCTCAAAAGGATAATCTCTTAATGTGGGAATGTATCAACGATATTTGAGTTACAGTGTATTAATGACTCGATTCCCTCTTGCAGGAATAATAACCATCCCTCTTATAGTGGAAGGATCCTGCTTTGGATATAATAAAATACACAGTGGGAACCCATGATAAATCAGTTTTTTCCTAATTTCCGCCGAGATTCCCTTTCTTAGTGCGGCTGTAACAACTCTTGTCTCTTGGCTCGATCTTGATCGGACTTAGTATCGGTCGGTTTCCAGGCTTAAAGCTCGATGTGGGCTCGAGCTCGATATTAACTCGGGGTCCGGTATTGACTTGGGCTCGGTATTGATTGGCCTCTGGCTCTTAAGCTCGATTCTATCGCTTCTCATCATAATTCGATTTGGATTCGAGCTCGATATTTGATCTGTCCCTGAAACTCGAAGCTCATTTGTACCTTTTTCGGATCTCATCTCGATATTATGAAGACTCTCTTTGGTCCATTATGTTCTCATCTCGACCAGTCGTACGAAGGCCGAAATCGGTTTCGACCGTATACAATGAGGAAAATGTTTTCTAAAATATTTAAGTCAACCAAACATGGAAAAATTAAAAAATATTTTTCGAAAATGTGTTTCTTCGTACTAAACACACCCTAAAAATGAAAATACCAAATGATAGCCATGGAGAAGTCTTCCTCCAATCCAGGAGAGGATTTTGTGGAGTCCATTGAGCAGAGTGGCAAATAGGATACATTTGAATTATTACGTTTCTATGGATTGAGGAATATCGTGGTTTTATACTCGGGTGTTCCGTGAAAATTTGCACCAATTTATTCTTTATCATGTAAATACCTTTCAGATAGTATGAACTTCGGCTTTCTTTCATCATCGCCCCCGATCCCTCTCTTAAGAGTTTCATATGTTTTTTTGGGCTTTATTTTCAAAAACAAAAGTAGCACCCAAAGAACGACTTCAAGTTTCTTTCGGGAGTTTTAGTAATTTAAAGTTGGAACTAGGACCCAGCCCTTCTTTTAGATATATAATATGTGGGCATTTTTATAGTTAATTTAAGTGATGCTCAACAGCGTAGTGAAATTCGCCTTGGATCCTTTAGTCCATGAGAGTATAAGATTCAATTACATGTATATACACTATGACTTGTGAGTTGTGCCCCACCCCCTTAAAAAAAAGCCCCCGTGAAAACGGCCTTACATTTTCAGTTAGTATTTATATAATCAACATTAACTTCTTGTACTAAGGCATACATGTTACAGTGAAAACTGCCTTTTATCTCTTCACAGCAAGAAAGTTTTATTGATTATGATTTCCTCAAATGAGGCGGCACAGATGAAGCCCTTAATTCGGTAAAAAAATTTAACTCGTCCGATTCCGCTGAGCATCTTTTGTTTACTTTTAACCTGATATATTTAAGCCGCCCATTTTAGGTCCATAACATTTCTAAGACTTGAGAATGCAATCATGCATCCATATCAAGCTTTTACGTTGAGACAGAGCCGTGCAGGAACTTGTCGGGTAAGTCAATTCCTGCAGTCTGATTTGAAAATATTTACTAGTACCAGTTACCTTAATTGATATCTATGCAACCTACGGATTCACAGGCTGCAAATATTGCATTAAACTGATTGCACAAACAGGCATATACTGATTGAGAGATCTAACTATATCAAGCTGTGTTCCCAATGCCGCCCTCAACAAACTGCTTCATTAGTACAGCACATAAAAAAAAAACAGACCCGGAATAGTAAAAGGCTCGGTTCAGGGTAACAATAACAGCATTGATATATATTTGGTTGTATTGCACGCCCAAAAAACAACGCTTAAACAGTGGATTAATTTGTTACCACAATAGCAAACAAATCAGGTATTCAAAGCGTCTATTGTACTAGATTGTGGAGTTGAATGATTCTGATTTAATTGGAACAAAAGAAAATGACCAAAAAAGATGGAATTGATCTGATAGCCAAAATGAGAACTAAAACATCCTCATACGCCACTACTAGAAACTCTCCAAAACTTTCCTCTACGAGTGATATAGATGCAGGTCTACAAAATACATAAACATAAACTTGAGAGGAGACAGACTGATCCAGAAGTTGGCTTTATAAGCTTATCACTGAATGTTTGAGGACTTGTTAAGGATAACTCCTTCATATTTGACCTGGAACCACTTCATGGCATCCTCCTTTGTGACTCTGTGCTGAATCCCAACTCGAGACTTGCACCTGCGGCGACGGGCAACACGGTATCCAGGACGCTCCAATACAACATAGAAGTCCATGCCATAAATACCAGTTGAAGGATCATATCTGTAAAACAGATGACAAAACTCAAGGAGCGGAAAGACATTTTATAGATATGAAGTAGCAGATGCATAAGCTTCAAGGTTAATATAGTAAGACCACAGCAACCATACGGAAGAAACAAGAGAGCAATATGAGAAGAATTGTTTCTTAATAGTCTAGTTCCATTTTTATGCAGTTCAGACAAAAAGAGTTAAAACAATATTCTTGTTTTACACTGAAAAGGAAGACCAGCTACAGACCACCTCATAAGCAACAGCAGCTAAATATGTAAATCGTGAAAGCTATAGAGAGATACTACAAGATGATCCTTACTTAATTCCAAGATCAATGTGCTCCTGAATACCAAACCCAAAGCAGCCGGTCTCACTGAAGTTCCTTCTCAACAACTCATATTCCTTAACTTTCAATCCACTCTCAAGTAGCTGCATAGCTTTCTCCCCTCTGACAGTTACATAGCAAGCTATCTTTTCATTACGCCTGATTCCGAAAGACCGCACAGTATACCTTGCTGTTAATGAGAACCAAGCAAGCACGTGAGAGATTAAATAGTTTTCTTGATAAAGCAGGGGAAATCTGAGATAAATACAACCTCAGTTAAAGAGTCGGTAAAAAAGTAACAAAACAAATCACTGGAAATTCCATTCACCAGCTATTTTACCCGTATCATTGTATGAACAATAGCAGGACACTAGTTAGTTATCCATAATACGTCACAATATAAAATTGTGAGTAACACTGGCACCAACATCTACCAAAAATTATTCGCATGCCTTGTAGCTAAAAGAAACATATCAAGTATAATTACAAAAAAATCAACCAAATAAGTTACTCCCTCCGTTCCAGTTTATGTGAACCTATTTCCTTTTTGATCCGTTCCAAAAAGAATTGACCCCTTTCTAAATTTGAAAACACTTTAGCTTAAACTTCCAATTCTACCCTTAACGAGAAGCTTTTATAACCACACAAATACTATAGACCCATTTTTGACTTGTTTAGGATCACAAATTTCAAAAGTTTCATTTTTTCTTAAACTCCGTGCCCAATCAAACAGGTTAACATAAATTGGAACGGAGGGAGTAGTAGTTATTCAAGGTCTAGTCTAACTGCAGAAAAAAAGGGGCTTGTCTACATGCATATAGGTCGAATTAAACATAGATTACTCCCCATTACCCGACATCTAAACTGCCATTAGTCAATCAACCAACTATGCCACAATGCAAAAACTATTTGGGTTCGGCTACATGAATTTTTGCATCCGTTTCTTTCTGTTCAACATTTAAACTAAAACTAATTAAAAATTAATGCTAAATTAAAACAAATTCGCGGACCAGCAACATGTTCTTCGCGTAGAGCTAAAATTTCCAAGAACCGACAATGTACTTAATAAAAATGTGCCAATTAGATAAATATTCAAGAGCTTTACCCTTGGAGAAAACAGGGGATTGGCCGCTGAGCTGCTCCAAGACCTTAAGCATCAAAACGGAAGTAGACCCAATTTTAGTTTCAATATAATGAAAAAAAAGAAGAGGGAAATTACGAAAAAGGGGTCACACCTTAGCTGCTCTGGTGAGACGATCTCCGCTCTCACCGACGGATATGTTGAGGACGAGCTTCTGGACCTTAATTTCTCTCATGGGGTTGCTCAATTTCTTCTCTGAAGCCTGCAAAACCAAAAATGCTATTAATTTAAAAGTCACATATATACATATTTTTTTGGCACATATATACATATGATTAAACATTAATACTCATGAAACGGAAGTGGCTGAGAGATAGATACCATGGCGCTTCCGCTGGAAGATGTTACAGCAGCAGTAGCAGGGAGAGTTGTTGGGTACTGAGATGGCGGTAAAAAACCCTAATCGTATCTAACTTTATAAATGGTACGATATGGGCCGCAGCATGTGTCGGGTCGTGGCCATTTTCAGAATATGTTGGAAAAAACATAAATAAATAAAACATGTTATAAGAAATTATAATGGATGTCTATGTTATTCTATTATCTTACTCTCAAATGCTTAATGACATATTCAATTATATATTTCTTTATTTTTCATACTTATATAAAAGAATTGTAATAGATGGAAAGAATACACAGTTGAAGAAGAAATAAAATTTCCTCTCTTTCTCTCTATATCTCTTAGCTTATTTTTCATTTTTCTATATCGTTACTTTGAACTATATTTCATAACACGTTATCAGCACGAGACTCTACCGTCTCAAGAATATCTTTGAGAAGACTAAGCAAATATAGATATCTCTCAAAGCAAACTTGGATCAAAGTTCAATTGTAAAAATATTTGCTTAATTAATTCATGTACAACACATACAATATTCAAAGTGAAGAAATATTTCTCTCATTTAAGTATGTGTAAGGCACATGTTACTATAATTTCTGATAGTAGTAATCTAATTGAAGGCTCTGGAAGAGCTACTATAACTCTGCTTAATGGAACAATACTTATCATTGAGAATGCAATGTTCTCCTTCAAGTCCAAGAGGAACTTGTTGAGTTTTAAAGATATCCGTCGAAATGGATTTCATATTGAGACAATAGATGAGAATAATCTTGAATATCTCATCATTACCAAGAACGTCTCTCGCGAGAAAAGAGTTATTGAGAAATTCCCATATTTATCTTGTGGCTTCTATTGGATAAGAATTAGTGCAATTGGGGTACATTCTATCCTAAACCAAAAGGTTATTGATTCCAATACTTTTGTACTTTGCCATGGTCGATTGGGACATCCTGGATCAATTATGATGAGACGAATTATAGAAAACTCAAATGGACATCCATTAAAGAATTTAAAATTTCTTTTAAATAATGAATTTTCTTGCACTTCTTGTTATCAAGGCAAGTTAATTATTAGACCATCACCAACAAAGGTTGGGATTGAGTCCTCTGCGTTCTTGGAACGTATAAAAGGGGATATTTATGAACCTATTCACCCACCTAGTGGGTCGTTTAGATATTTTATGGTCTTAATAAATGCATCTTCTAGATTGTCTCATGTGTGTCTATTGTCATCTCGCAACCTGCATTTGCAAAATTAATGGCACAAATAATTCGATTACGGGCACAGTTTCCCGATAATTCAATTAAGTCTATTCGACTTAATAATGATGCTGAGTTTTTATCCCAAGCATTTAATGATTATTGCTTATCAACTGGGATAAAAATTAAACATCATGTAGCTCATGTTCACACTCAAAATGGTCTTGCAGAGTCTTTGATTAAACGTCTAAAATTGATAGCAAGATTGTTACTCATGAAAACGAGATTACCCACTTGTGTTTGGGGTCATGCCATTTTGCATGCTGCAACGCTAGTTCGTCTTAGACCGATAAATTATCATAAATATTCCTCGTTGCAATTAGTTTTGGGTCATGAACCTAATATATCCCATTTAAGAATTTTTGGGTACGCAGTATATGTGCCTGTAGCACAGTCATATCGCACCAAGATGGGACTCCAAAGAAGGCTAGGAATATATGTTGGGTTTGAATCGCCCTCCATTATTTGCTACCTCGAAATATTAACGGGAGATTTATTTACTGCTCGATTTGCAGATAGTCGATTCGATGAAGCATTGTTTCCAAAATTAGGGGGATAAATTGGTGAAATCAAACGAGAAATTTCATGAAAATCCATCATTGTCTCATCTTGATCCACGTGCCTCTATATGTGAAAAGAGGTGCAAAAGATTATTCATTTGCAGAAAATAGTAAATCAAATACTAGACGCATTTACGGATCTGAAAAGGATAACGAAATCATATATCCCTGCAGAAAATGTTCCAATTTGTATTGATGTCTCTGCTGGACAATCTTCTAGTATCATAGCTAATGAGTCAAAAGTACGCCTAAAGCGTGGCAGGCCATTGGGTTCTAAAGATCGAAATTATAGAAAAAGGAAAATAAATTATCAAGATGACACTGCGAATGAGTCTCATAGAGAAACCCATGATTTAACCAATCCTGAGATTCACGAGGAAATCAATGACACTAATACTCAAGAAAATAAGGAACTATCAATAAACTCAATCGATATTGAGATAGATTTGAATCGATTGAATATAGTTGTGGATTATGTCTTTGTATACAATATTGCATCTAGCATTATGCAAGATAATGAGTATCTTGAATCTCAATCCATTGGATAATGTCGACAAAGACGTGATTGGCCAAAATGGCAAGAACCAATCCAATCTGAGTTGGATTCACTTGCGAAATGTGAAGTTTTTGGGTTTGTAGTCCAAACACCTAAGGGTGTTAAACCTGTTGGCGATAAATGGGTCTTTATACTTAAAAAGAAATGAGAAAAATAAGTTACAAAGATATAAGGCACGCCTTGTTGCACAAGGATTTTCACAAAGGCCTGGTGTCGATTATGAAGAGACGTATTCTCATGTTATGGATGCTATAACATTCCGTTATCTCATTAGTATTATTGTCCATGAATAGCTTGACATGCATTTAATGGATGTGGTTACAGTCTACCTTTACGATTCACTTGATAATGAGATATACATGAAAATTCCCGAGGGATTTAAAATGCTCGACGTACATAATTCAAAGTCCCATGAAATGTTTTCAATAAAATTGCAAAGATCTTTGTATGGTCTAAAGCAATCAGGAAGAATGTGGTATAATCGTCTTAACGAGTATTTATTAAATGAAGGTTATATAAATGATGTCATTTGTCCGTATATTTTTGTAAAAAAAATAACATCGGAGTTTGTTGTACTTGCTGTATATGTTGATGGCATAAATCTTATTGGAACCCCTACAGAACTCCAAGAGGCAAATGATTATTTAAATAAGGAATTTGAGATAAGATATTTCCGAAAGACAAAATTATGTCTTGGTTTGCAAATTGAACATTTGGCAAATAGAACTTTTATTCATCAATCTGCCTACATAGAAAAGGTATTAAAACGATTTTACATAGATGAAGTACATTCATTAAGTACTCTGATGATTGTTTGATCACTTGATGTGAATAAGGACCCGTTCCGACTTCAAAAAAAGAACGAAGAATTTCTTATTCCTGAAGTACCATATCTTAGTGCAATTGGTGCACTAATGTATCTTGCTAACACTACAAGGCATGACATAACTTTTTCAGTTAATGTCTTAGCAAGATATAGCTTTGTTCCTACAAAGAGATATTAGAATGGAATTAAACACATATTGCGGTATCTAAAAGGGACTACCGATATGGGCTTATTTTATGGTAATGATTGTAGTCCCGATCTTGTTGGTTATGCCGATGCTGGGTATTTATCTGACCTACACAAGGCTCGATCTCAAACTGCTATGTGTTTACATGTGGAGGCACTGCAATATCTTGGCGATCGACTAAGCAATCAATCGTGGCTAATTCATCTAATCATACTGAGATAATTACTATTCCTAAAGCAAGTTGAGAATGTGTATGGTTGAGGTCTATAATACACCTTATTCGAGACAAGTGTGGTTTGAAATATGATAAATTACCCACAATTTTGTATGAAGACATTGCAACATGCATAGCCCAATTTAAATGAGGATTCATAAAAGGAGATAGGATAAAGCATATTTCACCAAAGTTATTTTTTACACATGATCTTCAAAAGAATGGTGATATTAATGCGAGCAGATCTGTTCAAGTGATAATATGGCTGATTTATTCACCAAATCTCTACCGACGTCAACCTTCAAAAAACTAGTATACAAGATTGGGATGTGAAGGCTCAAGTATGTGAATTGATACTCTCGTCGGGGGGTTAATACGCGGTGTACTCTTTTTCCCTTATAAGGTTTTGTCCCACTGAATTTTCCTTGCAAGGTTTTTAATTAGGCAACCAAAAAACGTATTTCTAAGCATGTGTACTCTTTTTCCTTCACTGGAATTTTTTTCTAGTAAGGTTTTAACGAGGCACATTATCTATGGACATCCAAGGGGAACTGTTATAAGAAATTATGGTGGATGTCTATCTTCCTCCATGATCTTCCTCTCAAATGCTTAATGCCATATTTCTTCATTTTTCATGCCTATATAAAGGCATTGTAATAGATGGAAAGAACACACAATTGAAAAGAAATAAAGTATCATCTCTTTCTCTCTATATCTCTTAGCTTGTTTTCCTTATTCTCTATTGTTACTTTGAGCTATATTTCATAACAAAAAATATGTAAAATATGAAATTACATTCCTCAAATGAACGTTTGCCCACCAAAAAAAACAATTGTCAAAATATTGTTTGGTTATGTATTGGACTGAAGTTTGATAAATTTACAAAAACTAAAAAAATAAAATAAAAATTATAGATGAATTTTAAGTAGAAAAAGTTTATCACGTTTTCACGTAAATAATATTTTTTCCCATAAATTTATAATACTTTTTAAGTAAAATATATGCCCAAACATAATTGTAATTTTTAATTTTTTTTTTCAACGTAATTCATATACTATTTCTTTCAGTCTCACATTTTTACTAGCTCAATTGATTGACTATTAGTAGCCAGGACTCCATTCACCATCTTCTCCCTTACTGTTTTTTCCCTTTTTTCCCTCCCTTACGTATAGTAAAGAGATTTATAAAATTGTTCGAAAATTGTCCCAAAAAATCTGTTACACATTTTACCTATGTGACATTTTGCCTCCCATCATCATTCACATTGAAATTAGTATCCCGTCTCAATCCAGAGTCCGGAACGAAAGTGTTATTTTTCTTACTCAAAGAACAAAAATAGGTCTAAAGACATCTCGTGACCATTTTATGTATAACGCATGAATTACATGCGCTATATCTTAATGGCACATTTATCCTGTTAATTGATTAACCCATAATAATTGATGGGTATAATGCATAAACTATCATAAGCTCTACATAGTGTTTGTTAGAAAATTTCTAAATACAACTGTTCAGAAATAAGAATAAACAGTGCAAAACGAAAACTTGAGGGTGACTCTGAAACCTGCGAACGCAGCGACAGGTTTATCTTGAGTCTCCGCAGCGACAGTCCATACAGCTAGCTAACGAACAAATACCTGGATCTGCACATAAAAAATAAATTATGCAGAAGAGTAGCATGAGCACACCACAGCGGTGCCCAGTAAGTATCAAGATTAACCTCGGTGAAGTAGTAACGAGGACTAGTCAAGACACCCACTGGTCTAATAAACTGAACATGCATTAGTATAGGGATGACAGAATATGACATCTATCTAAGGACCCCGCGATATGGCTAACGACATAGCAACTGCAATAAGAAAGGAAAAACAGTAAGTAACAGCGGAACACCAGAACAAGACACAGAAGAATGAACGAAAACACAACCCAAATCCAAAAATCACAATACAATAAAGGCAAGTAGTAACTCAGCAGCTGCAATAGTTTTCACATCAGGTCTCAGCCATCAACCCCAATAAATTAGTCAAATCCTTCAAGTGTAAACTTTCACCCGTAAGCTTTTAAATTGAGATCTTTAGTTATTTTTAAAATATACTTCCTTCAAATAAATATCTTTTAAAAATAGTTCTTTCAAGATAAATTCTTTCAAATATAAATTTTTCAAATAATTAGCCTTCAAACATAGTTCTTTCAAGATAAATACTTTTCAAGTATAACCCTTTCAAATAAATATCTTCAAACATAGTTCCTTCAAGATAAATACTTTTCAAATATAAACTTTTCAAGTAATATCCTTAGAGTATAAGTCACCCTGTGACACCTAAGCATGGAAGATTAGCAGCTCCGAACACAGATATAACCACAGGGAAAATCTACCGGGATACCGTCCCGTAGTCCCGAATTAATTATGCAGTAAGGGGGGAGGGAAAGGGGAGGGATCTCCCGGAATACGTCCGTAGTCCCAAAATAAATATGCAATGCTGAGGGATCTCCCGAAATATGTTCGTAGTCCCAAAATAAATATACAATGCTGAGGGATCTCCCGAAATACGTCTGTAGTCCCAAAGTAAATATGCAAGACAGGGGGATCTCCCGGAATACGTCTGTAGTCCCAATTTAAATATGCAGTATTGGGGGATCTCCCGGAATACGTCTGTAGTCCCAAAATAAATATGCAGTGCTAGGGGATCTCCCGAAATACGTCCGTAGTCCCAATTTAAATATAAAGTGCAAACAAAAGATAAAACAACTATAACACGACAGAAACCTCGTACATCACCACAACGAGTACAAAAGCAACAATGACAGAAATGCAAAGTACGACGAGCAGATCAACTCAAGAATTTAAATCACAAGAGCGGTAGAACTCATTCATAATGAATAACCACAATAAAGAATGCTAGGCACAAGGAGAACAACTTAACAAGGGAAAACAAAACAAAAATATAGCAACGATTCCACAATATTCAAGTTAATAATAAGAAGCCAACACGAGTCAAATAGTTCCAAATAATGGCAAGTCAACTAAGATATAGGTTATCTGAACTCCTTTTGAGGCTGAGCAATTACGAGGAATATTCAACGATTCAAGTAAGGATAAGCAGCGGAAGATAATCATAACTCCAATTACGACTATACAATTATAGGATGAGAAAATAATAATTTTAATTAAAGATAAGCAGTTATGAAAAATATAGCACGATGATAGAAGAGGTAAAATCTTTGGTTAAGTCGAATAAGGGTCAAATAGACAGTAAGAGTGAATCCTAAAGCAATTATCTCTAATCAATGCATGTACAGGTGAAACTAGCAAATAGAAATTCAAACGTATCAAAAACAACATCATACATGGTGAATATAAGGACATAAGAACCCTAAAAGGCCAACTTTTCACAAATAAGTTCGAGCGCGCAATCGTCACCTCGTGTACACAGACTACAATCAACATAGATGACTCAAATCCTAAGGGGTAGTTCCCCCACACAAGGTTAGACAAGATACTTACCTCGAGTCAAGCTCAATCAATCTGTAAGAATGCCCTTTCCACGAATATCCGGCTCTGAATGGCCCAAATCTGGCCAAAATCAATTACATATCATAATTACAATCATAATAGACTCATCTAATTAATTAAATCAATACTTTAACAAAAAATCCGAAATTCGCCCTAAAAAGTCGATACGGGCCCACGTCTCGGAATCGGATAAAAGTTATAAAATTTGAAAGTCTATTAACTTATGAATTTAACCATATCAAATTTACTAAAATCCGACACCAAATGGTTCTCCAAATCCACAATCCAACTCCCCAAATCCCTAGCCTCCAACTTGCAATTTCCACCTTAAATACACACTAACTAGGTGGGAAAATACATGGGAAAGCATGATTATTGATCAAAAATAAGCACAAGGGACTTACCTCAAGAAATCTCTCGAAACTGCTCTCAAAAATTGCCCTAAACCGAGTTGCAAAGTCCAAAAAAGGACAAAAATCGCAAAGCCCTTCGGTTTTAATCACTGCCCAGGTATTTTCACACCTGCGGAGCCTGGACTCGCACCTGCGGGTGCGCTTGTGCGGCCAAAAAGTGCGTATATGCGCAAATCACTTACCCCCTCTGCCTTCACACCTGCGATGAAACGGCCGCACCTGTGCGTGCGCGCATGCGGAAATCCCTTCCGCTTCTCCTGACCTTGCGCACCTGCGATGACCCTAACGCATTTGCGGGCATAGCAAATGCGGAATTCACCTCGCACCTACAACCCCTGGCACTCCTCCATTTTTTTGCTTTTGCGCTTGCCTCCCCACATGTGCGATCACGCATCTGCGATCTCTCCACCGCAAGTGTGAAAAAGATAGATGCATGAAGACTTCAGCAGCAACTCAAATCCAACTTTTGATCTGTTAAGTACTCGAAACTCACCCGAGGCCCCCGGGACCACAACCAAACATACCAACCAATCCTAAAATACCATACCAACTTAGTCGAGCTCTCAAGTCACATCAACTAACGCTAAAAATCATGAATCACCCTCCAATTCAAACTTACAGAACTTGAAACTTCAAATTCCTACAACCGATGTCGAAAACTATCAAACCACGTCTGAATGATCTCAAATTTTGCACACAAATCGTATTCAATATTTCGAACCTACTCTAACTTCCGGAATCTCATTCCGACCCCGATATCAAAAAGTCCACTATCGGTCAAAATCTCCAAAAATTCGGCTTCCACCATTTCAAGCCTAAATGAGTTACAGACCTCCAAAACACAATCCGGACATGCCCTTAAGTCCAAAATCACCTAATAGAGCTAACGAAACCGACGAAATTCCATTCTGGAGTCGTCTTCACACAGTTTCGACTACGATCAAATCCTAAGACTTAAGCTTCTGTTTTAGGGACTAAGTGTCCCAAATCACTTTGAATCACCCGGTAATTGAATTCAACCACGCACGCAAGTCAAGGCACATAATACGAAGCTGCTCAAGCCTTATGCCGCCGGACGGAATTTAAATTCTCAAAACGACCGGCCGGGTCATTACATCTCTAATTATTGTACCCCTCGCACATATTTTTTACTTATTTAAGGACATTATGAAAAATTCGGTCTTATGCGTCCTTTTTATTTTCCTTACTCATTCCGAAATATTTGTTTACTTAACTTTTTCTGCATTTTGCCATAATGCAGGGGCGGCTCAACGGATCTCGTGGCCTAAAGCGAAACCATATTGAGAGGCTCTTAAATTTATTTTATAAAATATTTACACTAACAATAAAATTTACTTTTTAAATAACAAATATAATCATTTAAGAAAAAAAAGACGAATTTCAAAAACTAAAAAAGGAAGAATAGCACAAAAAATAAAGTGGTGGACTATCGGATATTGAGGTCCAAAAATCAAAGCGAAAATTTTGATCTAGCTATCATCACAAACAAGAAAAAGAAATAAGCGTACATAAAGTAATAGCTTAAGTTTTGAGCATTGACGGTGTCAAAGATATTTACTCCTTCTTATCAATTTAAACGATAATTGTACTTTATTATAGTAAGTAGCACTTTTAGTGAATATCAAAAATAAATTGTAAATAACCTAATATTATATGTCGAATTACACTAAAAAAATTGGTGCATGAATGGTTTTGTGTTCATACAATTTCAGAGTATATTGTAAAATTCATTATATTGTTGATATATATAATTTAATTCCTATATAAAAATAAAAAAATTAAAATTGAAGAGTGAAGCAAATATACTAATTAATGAGGGGGAAATTTATCATAATTTATAAATTTATTAGTACAAAACCTCAATCAAGTGACAAAAAAAATATTGTAACACTTTTCTTTATACTAATTACTTATATAAATTATTAGTACATAGTAATAATAAAAAAAAAATTAAAATAAATTTGGGGCCTCCAAATTTGGGGGGCCTAAGGAAATAGCCTCACTGCCCAAAGCCTTGGAGCTGCCCGTGCCATAATGTTTGAAAAGCAAAAAATTAGGGTTGCATTATATTTTTTGGGGGGGGGGGGGGGGGAGGGGGTATTAGAGAATAACTTAGTACACTATATTTGTTCTCCACAATGTATTGTTAAGTTGACACGCATATTAGAGTACGATAAATTGGTATCATTGATATATAAAAGAATGAGTGTGAGCAAACGTTCGATTAATATTAATGTGACCGGAAGATATCCATATTCGCTTACTCCGCAAGGGGTTGCTTGTTATGTGAGTTTAACATCGAAGACGATGAAACTATGAAAGATTTCTTGAGGACTCTGGATGAACACTAGGAACTTCTTGTGATATGCTGGAAATGTACGTTAAGTGTGAAGGCGTCCTCAATATTGAGGTTCCGTAAAATAGGGATAACCCTCAATCATTCGTTGGTGTTTTTGGAGTAGTTTTATCCGAACAGGTTCCGTTTGAAAGAGTCTGGCTAGATCTAAAGTTATCTCCATGGGCGAATGAGGGGGGATGACATAATTTCTCCCTAAGTTTACATAATTCACACGCCGGGTGGTAATTTTTAATTTTCCTTTTCTTAGTATGATTTTTTATGTATCATATTCGTACTAGCATTCATATATTCCAAATGGGGTACCGGCCAGACATGAAAATGAGCACCCTGATTTGATGAGGGAGCATGATGTCACCAATGAGCATGCTCCATATATGCAGACTCCACCTCCCGTTAGACCAAGAGTGTACGAGTCTCATGTGCTCTTTCATTCAAGAGAGATTTCCTACATTGATTAGTTGCCAAGTATGCCATGTGTGGATGCCCTCACAAGGGATCTTGATGACATTCAGACAACAATGTGGGATGAATCTAGACCAACGGTGCTATCAAAGAATATGCTTTTTGCTGATAAAGCGCGCCTTAGCAGGGCGATGCGAATTTACAGCATAAAAGAGTGTCGTGAGATTAAGGTTCACGAGTCATCTCCGCAAGTATATAAGGTTATTTTTCGTAAATGGTTTCAACGTTGTAGATGGATGATGCGTGCGAGAAAGTTGAAAACAAATATGTGGATTGTGAAAAAAGACATTGGCAGCCATACTTGTGATATGGACACATTCAATGGGAATAATTTTAATTTGAATGTTGACTTGATTTCTCTTATATTGATTTCACACATTGAATCGTCCATAAGTTGCAAGATTTAGCATCTGTCCACTAGGCTTATGGTTATACCATTACCAAAAGAAAGGCATTTCTCGGGCATAAACGTGCATTTGAGATTGTTTATGATAATTACGATAAGTCATTTTCCGCTTTACTCATGTACATGGCTGTTTTGCAATACTTTAACCGGGGGATTATTATTGAATGCAAGCTTGAGCGGAGTCCGGAAATACGAGAATTCATATTCAGATATGTGTTCTAGGCATTTAAACCAACCATTGATGGTTTTGTGCATTGTCGACCGGTAATCTCCATAGCCGACACTCATGTCTATGAAAAGTATGATATTAAGATGTTGATTGTCATTGTAGTAGATGCTAATGGAAGCATATTTCCCCTCGCATTTGCTATTTGTGCCAATGAAAGTCAAGAGGTTTGGACATGGTTTTTGAACCACTTGAAGGAGCACGTTGTCAGACATCATTCAAGTATTTGTCTAAATGTGCTCGGCATGGTGGGATTTTAAGTTTTGTACAGACTTTTGGATGCATGGAATGAACCGTATGCCTACTGCAGTTACTGTGTTAGGCACTTGAAGGCCAACATCCAGCGGGCTCATCCGAAGAAGATCTTACATGATTTAATGTGGATGGCTACAACAGATCATTAAGAGTGTAAATTCAGGAGGCGAATGGAATTGATTAGGCATGAATACCCATGAGCTTATCGATGGTTGATGCAACATGATCTTGATAAGTGGACTTTGCATAAGGATGGTGGTAGAAGATGGGTAATTTTGACTACAAACGTGTCAAAGTCTTTCAACGGGTTGTTGAAGACTGCCCGTTGATTGCCTGTCACTATCATGGTGCATATGTCATTCAAGCAAATGGCGGTATGGCTGTCCAACGGGACGGGACAAAATTAACGGGACGGGACAGGATGACATTTAACCGGGACGGTGGCGGGACGGGACGAAACGGGACGGGACAAACGAGATAAAACGGTAGGCCCATCCCGTCCCGCTAACAAACGGGACAGGACAGACGGTAGGCCTATCCCGTCCCGCTAACAAACGGGATGGGACGGGTTCGCGGGCCTTAAGTGCCGTTTTAAAAAAAAATTATTTAAGCATTGAATTTTGCAACCGCTATTCTTTCGACAATGACTAAGATTTTAAAGTTTGCAATAACTAATTTTTTGACTTATTTAATAAACTTAAAAATTAAACGAAAATTAGAAAACTAAGTAAATAATTATAAAATATTAAAACAAGAGACTTGTAATGAAATATTCTAGTAATTGTAAATTTATAATAGAGTTATAATTTATTTAATATAATTTCAAGCCATTAAGTAACTAAATAAGAGTGTAAGACAATTCATATAGAAAAAAATCAACGCTTAGAGCCTTTTATTTTATTAATAGAACTTTCAAATCTCACATACAAATATAATTCTTTTGAAGAGTACCTAATCTACGCAGTCACCTTCTAGGAAGGGTTTTGTTTGAACTAGGCCTCTTAGTAGCCAACTACACATTATCATACTAATATTTGTAAGCTCCTATATAACTTCGTTGTAACTTATCTATAATTTCTCTTGGTCATTGTTCTGGAATTGGCAATGTTGATTGATGTTCCATGAGTTCCATGCCGTCATAGCTCCCAGTGCTAAGTATCTCATTGTATTCTTCT
Organism: Nicotiana tomentosiformis; assembly: GCF_000390325.3. Lineage (NCBI taxonomy): Eukaryota > Viridiplantae > Streptophyta > Magnoliopsida > Solanales > Solanaceae > Nicotiana > Nicotiana tomentosiformis. Next base: position 37,740,243 of record NC_090813.1, on the reverse strand, counting down.
TCTTCTTCCCTAGTTTCACCATCTGCTGTTTTCATAGATTTATATTTATCAAACATTGATCTAACATAAGAATATATGTTAGCTTGGCAGTCTTAGAGAGATGGTTGTTCATTTTCTTGAATCGCTAAATTTTCATAAATTTTATGAACAAGTCCATTTGCACCTCTTAATTTTAAAGATGGGTTAAGTATAGTAGAAATTAAATAAACTTGGGGAATAGAAAAAAAATACTTTTTAAATTTTGCAATTATTTCATTAATGGCCGGTGCATAAGTTAGATTAATTTTGTAATCATTTTATTAAGCTAGTTGTTGCAGTTGTGTTAGCACTTAGCAGAAGCATTATCTAAGGTGATAGTTAAAACTTTATCAATGAGTCCACAAAAATCAATAATTTGTAGAACATTAGTTGCAATACATTTTTGCATATTCCAGTGATGATCAACCCAATGTCATGTAACAGTTAAATAATCACAACCATTAGGACTACGACCTATATCAGATGTGATAGACACTTTACAATCTAAGTGAAATAATACACAACGAATATACTGAAGACATTCAGTTTGAAATTTAAAAATATTATTTCTAACAGTGGTCTTAGGAAAACCTTGAAAAGCAGAATTATAAGTTTTTTTGTATATAATGCACACAAAAAAATAGAATGGGGGATAGACGGGATGGGATGGGACGAAACGGGACGGGATAAACGGGACAAAATGGCTATCCCGTCCCATCTCGTGTCTCGTTTAACATGGGTCCATCCCGTTTAGAATTAAGTGGGACGGGACGGGACGGGACGGGACGACCCGTCCCGTTGGACAGCCTTAGATGGCGGAGAGGTTTGTTGAAATATCCAGAAGTGCATCGTCCCTGTTGGAAAGAGGTATTTAATTTATGCTACATCCGATGAAACAATTTGAGAAATATATAAAGCGAGCACAGTGGCATACATATTTACAGTATTGTAACGAGCGAACTATTTTTGAAGTTCGCACTGATCTACATCAAAACTGCAGTGATAATACCCACCATCAATGAATCTAGAAGATTGTGTTCATGTGGGAAATGGTCAATCTATCACTAGCCATGAAATACTTTCAACATGCTGGTTTGCGGCGACGAGGCACGTTGATAAAGAATGTAGTGTTGTTGCATACGTAAACATCTATAGTGGCCACTTCCAACCAGTGGGTCTGAGCATTATTGGCCGTTGGAACCATTTAAAATGTTGTGTAACAAGGATTATGTGCATCGTCGGCAAGTACAAAAAAGAACGTGAATACGGAACCAAATGGATATTGGTGATACCATTTATGTGCGTAAATGTGGTATATGCTCCCAAACAGGACACAATCACCATAAATGACCTTTAATTGGTTTTGAAGCGGTGGTAATTCAGCTCCCGGTGGTAGTTCATCCAATGTGCCCAATTTTCAAGGATAAACTTAGTGATTGTTGCAGTAATTTTGTTGTACTAAATGTCTGTAATGGTGTTGTTTGCAATATTTATGAAATAAAATTAAGTTTCCAATAGTCCTAAATCTAATTGACAATTGATTCAATACAATAATTAAAAATAACTTCAAGAAATAAATAACGATTTTTATTCGCCATTATCGTCATTAACTTGCACTGTTTCATTGTCATTGTCTTCATCTTCTTCGTCAATATCTTGTACGCATCTGTCCGGACCGAGTGTATCATAATCTAGGCCCTAGTTGACACACACTTCTCGTATTTCATCTCTATCATCAATAAGATCACTTGCTTTATTTCTACAATAATATGGGACTCCTACGTCCAATGTCTGTGGTAGAAACTTTAGTAGTCCCTACCACTCTACAACTGTTGAAAATATAAGATAATCAATGTCTCTATGCAATTTTTCATTCTCTAATAAATTCCAATACTGATCCTTCGTTCCTTATATGTAGTTAAGATTATCCAGCACATGATGAACGGCTAGTGCCTTTTCCATCTCTAAAAGCTCCTTCATCAAATGTCGAATCACTTTTGGTTTATCTTTTTGTGTATTTGTTTAGAATGTTGCAGACAGTGCTTGTGGTACAACTAGCCCATGCCAATGGCATAGTGTCACACCCTTTTTTTACCCTCACTAACCCCTTTTTAATAAATACTCAAAAGGGT